>NC_134361.1:124627393-125268643 GCF_048569485.1 Anomaloglossus baeobatrachus
TGTGTATCTAATCCTCCTGTGTGATACTGTCTGCAGGGCTTTGTATCTAACCCTATCGTGTGATACTGTCTGCTGAGCTGTGTATCTAACTCTATCCTGTGATACGGTCTACTGAGCTGTGTATCTAATCCTTTGCTGTGTGATATGGTCTGCTGAGCTGTGTATCTAATCCTCTCCTGTGTGATACTGTGTTCTGAGCTTTGTATCTAATCCTATCCTGTGATACTGTCTGCACAGCTGTGTATCTAATCCTCTCCTGTGTGATACTGTCTGCTGAGCTGTGTATCTAATCCTCTCCTGTGTGATACTGGCTGCAGGGCTGTGTATCTAATCCCCTCCTGTGTGATACTGTCTGCTGAGCTGTGTATCTAATCCTCTCCTGTGATACTGTGTGCTGAGCTGTGTATCTAATCCTATCCTGTGATGTCTGCAAAGCTGTGTATCTAATCCTCTGCTGTGTGATATGGTCTGCTGAGCTGTGTATCTAATCCTCTCCTGTGTGATACTGTGCTGAGCTGTGTATCTTATCCTATCCTGTGTGATGTCTGCAAAGCTGTGTATCTAATCCTGTGCTGTGTGATATGGTCTGCTGAGCTGTGTATCTAATCATCTCCTGTGTGATACTGTCTGCTGAGCTGTGTATCTAATCCTCTACTCTGTGATACTGTCTGCTGAGCTGTGTATCTAATCCTATCCTGTGTGATACTGTCTGCTGAGCTGTGTATCTAATCCTCTCCTGTGTGATACTGTGTGCTGAGCTGTGTATCTAATCCTATCCTGTGATGTCTACAAAGCTGTGTATCTAATCCTCTGCTGTGTGATATGGTCTGCTGAGCTGTGTATCTAATCTTCTACTCTGTGATATGGTCTGCACTGCTGTGTATCTAATCCTATCCTGTGTGATACTGTGCTGAGCTGTGTATCTAAGCCTATCCTGTGATGTCTGCAAAGCTGTGTATCTAATCCTCTGCTGTGATATGGTCTGCTGAGCTGTGTATCTAATCCTCTCCTGTGGGATACTGTCTGCTGAGCTGTGTATCTAATCCTCTGCTGTGTAATACTGTCTGCAGGGCTTTGTATCTAATCCTATGTTGTGTGATACTGTCTGCTGAGCTGTGTATCTAATCCTCTCCCGTGTGATACTGTCTGCTGAGCTGTGTATCTAATCCTCTCCTGTGTGATACTGTCTGCTGAGCTGTATCTAATCCTCTGCTTTGTGATATGGTCTGCACTGCTGTGTATCTAATACTCTCCTGTGTGATACTGTGTGCTGAGCTGTGTATCTAATCTTAGCCTGTGTTATTATCTGCTGAGCTGTGTATCTAATCTTCTCCTGTGTGATACTGTCTGCTGAGCTGTGTATCTAATCCTCCGCTGTGTAATATGGTCTGCACTGCTGTGTATCTAATCCTCTCCTGTGTGATACTGTCTGCAGGGCTTTGTATCTAATCCTATGTTGTGTAATACTGTGTGCTGAGCTGTGTATCTAATCCTCTGCTGTGTGATACTGTCTGCTGAGCTGTGTATCTAATCCTCTGCTGTGTAATACTGTCTGCAGGGCTTTGTATCTAATCCTATGTTGTGTGATACTGTCTGTTGAGCTGTGTATCTAATCCTCTCCTGTGTGATACTGTCTGCTGAGCTGTATCTAATCCTCTGCTTTGTGATATGGTCTGCACTGCTGTGTATCTAATCCTCTCCTGTGTGATACTGTCTGCAGGGCTTTATATCTAATCCTATGTTGTGTGATACTGTGTGCTGAGCTGTGTATCTAATCCTCTGCTGTGATATTGTCTGCTGAGCTGTGTATCTAATCCTCTGCTGTGTGATACTGTCTGCTGAGCTGTGTATCTAATCCTCTGCTGTGTAATACTTTCTGCAGGGCTTTGTATCTAATCCTATGTTGTGTGATACTGTCTGCTGAGCAGTGTATCTAATCCTCTCCCGTGTGACACTGTCTGCTGAGCTGTGTATCTAATCCTCTCCTGTGTGATACTGTCTGCACTGCTGTGTATCTAATCCTCTCCTGTGTGATACTGTCTGCTAAGCTGTGTATCTAATCCTCTGCTGTGTGATATGGTCTGCACTGCTGTGTATCTAATCCTCTCCTGTGTGATACTGTCTGCTGAGCTGTGTATCTAATCCTCTGCTGTGTGATATGGTCTGCACTGCTGTGTATCTAATCATCTGCTGTGTGATACTGTCTGCTGAGCTGTGTATCTAATCCTCTCCTGTGTGATACTGTCTGCTGAGGTGTATCTTATCCTCTGCTTTGTGATATGGTCTGCACTGCTGTGTATCAAATTCTCTCCTGTGTGATACTGTCTGCTGAGCTGTGTATCTAATCCTCCGCTGTGTAATATGGTCTGCACTGCTGTGTATCTAATCCTATGTTGTGTGATACTGTCTGCTGAGCTGTGTATCTAATCCTCTCCCGTGTGATACTGTCTGCTGAGCTGTGTATCTAATCCTCTCCTGTGTGATACGGTCTGCTGAGCTGTATCTAATCCTCTGCTTTGTGATATGGTCTGCACTGCTGTGTATCTAATCCTCTCCTGTGTGATACTGTGTGCTGAGCTGTGTATCTAATCTTAGCCTGTGTTATGGTCTGCTGAGCTGTGTATCTAATCCTATCCTGTATGATACTGTCTGCTGAGCTGTGTATCTAATCCCCTCCTGTGTGATACTGTATGCTGAGCTGTATCTAATCCTCTGCTTTGTGATATGGTCTGCACTGCTGTGTATCTAATCCTCTCCTGTGTGATACTGTCTGCTGAGCTGTGTATCTAATCCTCTGCTGTGTGATATGGTCTGCACTGCTGTGTATCTAATCCTCTCCTGTGTGATACTGTCTGCTGAGCTGTGTATCTAATCCTCTCCTGTGTGATACTGTCTGGTGAGCTGTATCTAATCCTCTGCTTTGTGATATGGTCTGCACTGCTGTGTATCTAATCCTCTCCTGTGTGATACTGTGTGCTGAGCTGTGTATCTAATCTTAGCCTGTGTTATGGTCTGCTGAGCTGTGTATCTAATCCTCTCCTGTGTGATACTGTCTGCAGGGCTGTGTATCTAATCCTATCGTGTGATACTGTCTGCTGAGCTGTGTATCTAATCCTCCGCTTTGTAATATGGCCTGCACTGCTGTGTATCTAATCCTCTCCTGTGTGAAACTGTCTGCTGAGCTGTGTACCTAATCCTCTGCTGTGTGATATGGTCTGCACTGCTGTGTATTTAATCATCTGCTGTGTGATACTGTCTGCTGAGCTGTGTATCTAATCCTCTCCTGTGTGATACTGTCTGCTGAGCTGTATCTTATCCTCTGCTTTGTGATATGGTCTGCACTGCTGTGTATCTAATCCTCTCCTGTGTGATACTGTCTGCTGAGCTGTGTATCTAATCCTCCGCTGTGTAATATGGTCTGCACTGCTGTGTATCTAATCCTCTCCTGTGTGATACTGTCTGCTGAGCTGTGTATCTAATCCTCTGCTGTGTGATACTGTCTGCTGAGCTGTGTATCTAATCCTCTGCTGTGTGATATGGTCTGCACTGCTGTGTATCTAATCCTCTCCTGTGTGGTACTGTCTGCTGAGCTGTGTATCTAATCCTCTCCTGTGTGATACTGTCTGCTGAGCTGTATCTAATCCTCTGCTTTGTGATATGGTCTGCACTGCTGTGTATCTAATCCTCTCCTGTGTGATACTGTGTGCTGAGCTGTGTATCTAATCTTAGCCTGTGTTATGGTCTGCTGAGCTGTGTATCTAATCCTATCCTGTATGATACTGTCTGCTGAGCTGTGCATCTAATCCTCTCCTGTATGATACTGTCTGCAGGGCCATGTATCTATTCCTGTCCTGTGTGATACTCCTGCAGAGCCGTGTATCTAATCCTATCCTGTGTGATACTGTCTGCAGGGCCATGTATCTAATTCTGTCCTGTGTGATACTCCTGCTGTCCTTGGTGACACTTTAGACATTTCTGGTCACCAACAAAATGGCTGTGCATTGTGTCCTTACATGTCACTCAGATTAGGAGAGGGAGGCGCCATCACACACAGGAGAGCAGACTCCGCCCACTTTACGGCAGGCTGTAATCTGAGCTTTTTGTACAGTGGAAATTCAGTAGGATTTCAGTAGCTGCTCCCCCTAGTGTTTAACAGTGGAAAATATCAAACTTTTTCATTTTTTTTTTTTTATTTTGCTCAATTAAAAAAAAAATAATATTTAAACTAAACATTAAAACATTATTACTTTACATTTTTTCAGTTATTGGAATATTTTTTTTTTTTTGACGACACCTTCCCTTTAACATCTGTTAAATAAATAAAGTCAAATAATTCTCATTAGCAGAACATGGGTTTGAAGGAAAAAAACCTGCTCAGACAATGAGACCTCCTGAAAGCTGAAAGGGAGAATCAGACAACCTATATGCGAGCCTGCATGGATAAAGTAAGGAAACCTGCTACCAGGGGGGAGGGAAGGAACCATCCCCACGCGTATCGTCACCTCGTGGATGACTTCATCAAGGGCAAAGAAGAAGTGGAGTCCACAGTCTCACAGTGAAGTATAAATAACAAAAATAAAGAGCAAACACTCACCACCTGTGTGTGTGCTGTGTATGAGGTTCCATGACTCATTGTCCGGCTGCAGCTGAGGCGGCGCATATGCAGTAACCACAGCTCTAACCAGCATGTGTCAATTAACCTCGTACATACAGAACTTGCTAAGGCTGGCTTCACATCAGCGTTTTTCTGCCGGTCGGCAGAAAAATGCAAAACGCATGTTGCCGGATCCGTTGTCAGCTCAATGCAATGTCAATGGACTTGCGGCAACATGCGTTTGCATGCGGCAGTGTCAGAATCTGGTGAGTTGCAGTTTTTTACCTTGTTGACAAAACGCAACATGTTGTGTTTTTTACTTCCGTTCCAAAACTGCATGTCACCGGATACTGTGCAGTGCGGGAGTAGCTGCAATGGATTTCAATGGGCGGCGGATCCAGTTTCCACAGTTGCAGCTGTATGCAGCTTTCAGGATCTGGTTTGCGGTTCTAAACATAGCCTGAAGCATTCTCATTGTCTGGTCTGGTCTTGTCTTCTTTGGTCTGGTCTGCTCTTCTTTGGTCTGGTCTGCTCTTCTTTGGTCTGGTCTGCTCTGCTCTTCTCTCTCTCCGCACAAACACCGGCACTACAGCCCCCAGCATCACCGCACATGCAGGCACTACCGCACACACAGGGACTACCTCAGTGACGTCCCCGCTGACAGCGCGACTGCCTTCAGTTGCTGCATGGAGCTCCTGGGAGCGGCGGTGTCCTATTACCGCTACTGTCAGCTTCATGTAGCAGAGCTGATAGCGTCGTTGGACCTCTGTGGATTACGTCGGACCTGGACGGGTATTTGTGGAATTTAATAAAATGGTGAAAGAGGGTTTGTTTTTTTTCTTTTATTCCAAATAAAGTATTTTTTCGGGTGTATATGTTTATTTACTTTCACTTAAAGGTGAATCATTGGGGGGTGTCTCATAGACGCCTGCCATGATTAACCCCTTATTATTTCAATTGCCACCGCACCAGGGCAATTCGGGATGAGCTGGGTAGAGTTCCAGGACTGTCGCATCTAATGGATGCGGCAATTCCGGGTGGCTGGGCTGACATTTTTAGGCTGGGGGGCTCCCCATAATGTGGAGCTCCTCATCCTGAGAATACCAGCCTTCAGCCGTGTGGTTTTACCCTGACTGGTATCAAAATTGGGGGGAGGACCGCACGTCGTTTTATTTAATTTATTTATTTATTTTACTGCAAGATATAGCCCCGCCAACCGGCGGCTCTGATTGGTTGCAGTGAGGCAGCTGTCACTCAGTGTGGGGGCGTGTCTGACTGCAACCAATCCTAGGCAACGGTGGGCGGGGGAAGCAGGGAATATGAGATTGAATAATGGGCGGCCGGCATTTTCAAATCTGGAGAAGCCGCCAGAAGAGTGTCACAGCCATGCTGCGCTGCACAGGTGATTGGTGACTCTCTCACACTCACTCTCACACTCATTCTCACTCTCGTCCAGAGCTGCATCCACGCTGTCATGGATGATTCAGCTCACTCCCGATCACAGTCTTTATTGCCCGTCCATCCCCATTCATTTCATTCCCGACCAGAAGGATCAAACTGCAAGTCACAGGATCCTGTAAATAGCACTGGCGTTTGCATGCGACTATGTCTGGATCATGCTAGTTGCAGTTTTTTACCATGTTGCAAAAACGCAACATGTTGCGTTTTTTGCCTCCGTCCAAAAACTGCAGCTCACTGGATCCTGTACATTGCAGCAGTAGCTGGAATGTATTTCAATGGGCGCAGGATCCTGTTTTATCATCTGCGGTTGTATGCGGCTGGATGGATCCTTTCTGCAGTACAAAACATGGTCTGAAAGACATAGTTATCTTTTTTAATCTTCAAATTCTTTAGTTCTACAAAAATTATATAATATATAATATATATTTTTATATTTATTAATAAATATATATATTTCAAAATCGAAAGATAAAGGTGTATATATATTTTACAATATCTATATATCTATATTTATATTTAACATTATATCTATCAATATTCATCTGTCTTCATCTATCTATAGCAATCTATCAAACTTTCATTTTTTTTTTGTAAAATTAAAAATAAACCTATCTATCTGTCAGGGTTAAAATGATGATGATGATGATGAGACTCAAAGGGCCTCTCGGGATCTGACCGCTGTTTCAAATTATAGTGTCATGTGTGCACACGAGACTAAAAAATAACGGACAACGAGTCAGTTACATCTATCTCCATGACAGACCCTGAGGCAACTGGTCTTTATTGTTTAAAACTTTTCACAGCTCTTCAGAAGTGAAGGGCGTGGACAAAATACAGTCCAATCAAATATTGTGGGTCGGGGCTTCATGACGTAGAGAGATCTGCATATCCTCTTTGGATTGGTCAGTCCTGGCTCCAGGAATTTCTTTTATCTCCTCGGGTGTAGACAGGAAATGGCAGCCATCTTTAAAATTACATGTGATGGTATAATACTGTGTCTAAGGAAAATACACTGAATATGCAATATACATATATACATGTTAGTAAGGAACAAAAGCATTCACAAATATGTGTGTTAGTTTACATCTACTGAACAATATACCTGAGTCTATGAAATGGCTCAATTTAAGTATTTTTGTATACTCAATTCTTATCCTCCACATATCTATCTATCTACCTATCTCGATCCATCTATATGTATTTATTTCCATAATCTTGCTTACGTCATATATATATATATATATATATATATATATATATTTCAATGCATCTATCTACCGTATCTATATTTATCTCTTTATCTATATATACAGTTAGGTCCAGAAATATTTGGACAGTGACACAATTTTCGCGAGTTGGGCTCTGCATGCCACCACATTGGATTTGAAATGAAACCTCTACAACAGAATTCAAGTGCAGATTGTAACGTTTAATTTGAAGGTTTGAACAAAAATATCTGATAGAAATTGTAGGAATTGTACACATTTCTTTACAAACACTCCACATTTTAGGAGGTCAAAAGTAATTGGACAAATAAACCAAACCCAAACAAAATATTTTGATTTTCAATATTTTGTTGAGAATCCTTTGGAGGCAATCACTGCCTTAAGTCTGGAACCCATGGACATCACCAAACGCTGGGTTTCCTCCTTCTTAATGCTTTGCCAGGCCTTTACAGCCACAGCCTTCAGGTCTTGCTTGTTTGTGGGTCTTTCCGTCTTAAGTCTGGATTTGAGCAAGTGAAATGCATGCTCAATTGGGTTAAGATCTGGTGATTGACTTGGCCATTGCAGAATGTTCCACTTTTTTGCACTCATGAACTCCTGGGTAGCTTTGGCTGTATGCTTGTGGTCATTGTCCATCTGTACTATGAAGCGCCGTCCGATCAACTTTGCGGCATTTGGCTGAATCTGGGCTGAAAGTATATCCCGGTACACTTCAGAATTCATCCGGCTACTCTTGTCTGCTGTTATGTCATCAATAAACACAAGTGACCCAGTGCCATTGAAAGCCATGCATGCCCATGCCATCACGTTGCCTCCACCATGTTTTAAAGAAGATGTGGTGTGCCTTGGATCATGTGCCATTCCCTTTCTTCTCCAAACTTTTTTCTTCCCATCATTCTGGTACAGGTTGATCTTGGTCTCATCTGTCCATAGAATACTTTTCCAGAACTGACCTGGCTTCTTGAGGTGTTTTTCAGCAAATTTAACTCTGGCCTGTCTATTTTTGGAATTGATGAATGGTTTGCATCTAGATGTGAACCCTTTGTATTTACTTTCATGGAGTCTTCTCTTTACTGTTGACTTAGAGACAGATACACCTACTTCACTGAGAGTGTTCTGGACTTCAGTTGATGTTGTGAACGGGTTCTTCTTCACCAAAAAAAGTATGCTGCGATCATCCACCACTGTTGTCATCCGTGGACGCCCAGGCCTTTTTGAGTTCCCAAGCTCACCAGTCAATTCCTTTTTTCTCAGAATGTACCCGACTGTTGATTTTGCTACTCCAAGCATGTCTGCTATCTCTCTGATGGATTTTTTCTTTTTTTTTCAGCCTCAGGATGTTCTGCTTCACCTCAATTGAGAGTTCCTTAGACCGCATGTTGTCTGGTCACAGCAACAGCTTCCAAATGCAAAACCACACACCTGTAATCAACCCCAGACCTTTTAACTACTTCATTGATTACAGGTTAACGAGGGAGACGCCTTCAGAGTTAATTGCAGCCCTTAGATTCCCTTGTCCAATTACTTTTGGTCCCTTGAAAAAGAGGAGGCTATGCATTACAGAGCTATGATTCCTAAACCCTTTCTCCGATTTGGATGTGAATACTCTCATATTGCAGCTGGGAGTGTGCACTTTCAGCCCATATTATATATATAATTGTATTTCTGAACATGTTTTTGTAAACAGCTAAAATAACAAAACTTGTGTCACTGTCCAAATATTTCTGGACCTAACTGTATATATATATATATATATATATATATATATATATATATATATATCTGTATCTCTTCATTATCTAACTATTGGTTTAGCTAACTATCTTTTTTTATTTTTTTTTTAAAGGACCCCCTTAAAAATAATAACATATACCGTACTGATGAGTAGATTGCGTGAATGTTTGAACGATAGTGAGTCCAAGAGATGGAGGGTTTTAAAAATGAGATGAGGGAGGTTTAGTTTGTTTGTTTTATGTATTTAAAAAAAAAAAAAAATATATATATATATATATATATATATATACCTAAATAGAATGATAATTAGATTATTTAATTTGATTCTTTGAAAATTAGATCGAAAAATACAAAGAAAGATATCTAAATACATAGATATAGAGATCGATATATTGATTGATATATTCTTCTAAAAAAATAGACAGAAAAATCAAAATTTTTATAGAGAGAGTTAGGCTTTCAGACTTGTGTTGGACGGCTTCCGTCGCATTGTGTTGTGTGACGGATGCAACAGATGCGTTGCATATAGTGGCACAACGGATGCTACGGATCGTACAAAACAGAAAGTTTTTTTTTTTTGTTTTTTTTTTAAATTTTTTTCTTCTTTACAGTTTTACTGGCACCAGACTATTGTGAACGATCAGCTGATCGCTCTCAATAGCCGGCGGCTGGTCGCTCAGCTGAGCACTGTCACTTGCCGGCGGCCGGGCATGCCGGCGGCCGGTCGCTCAGCTGAGCGCTGTCACTTGCCGGCGGCCGGTCGCTCAGCTGAGCGCTGTCAATTGCCGGCAGCCGGGCATGCCGGCGGGCGGGCGCTCAGCTGAACGTTCGGCCACCGAGAGACAAAATAAAGTTTGTGATTTAAAAAAAAAAAAAAGCATGCGCAGTAAAATCCTACGGATTGCGCTGCTCAAAAAAAGTTACATGCTGCGTTTCTTCCGCCCGACGCAGCGTCAAAATAACGACGCTGCGTTGTCCAGCGGATGCAACGCAGACACTTGCGTTACAGTGCGTTGTCCATACAAGTCTATGGAGAATAGTGCAGTGCGTTAACGGACTTCGCTATTCTCCATAGTGACGGACTCCGCTGAACGTAAGTGTGAAAGTACCCTTAGTTGGTTATCTATTTAGCTAGATAGAAAGATAGATTCAAATTTAGATAGAAAGAAAGATTGATAGAGATAGGCCGGCTTCTCACTTGCGATTTTCTCGGACGAGTGCAATGCGAGAAATTCTCGCATTGCACTCGGGCACATGTTATTCAATGAGGCAGCTCCCATCTGCGATTTTTTTTTTTCTCAGTCCAAATCGGACTGAGAAAAAAAATCACAGCATGCTGCAATTTGGTGAGTTTCTCGCACGAGTCACTCCAATGCAAGTGAAATTGTGCGTGAAACTAAACGGCTGTCACATGGGCGGCACACAAACCATCCTAGTGACATCCGTTTATATAAATAGATTTATCGCATGTTGCAGAAAAGACTGGAAATGAGTGAGGTCTGTCGATGTTGGTCAATCTCTATGTCTGTCGGTCAGTCTCTCTCTCTGTTGGTCTCTGTCTCCCTGTCGTCGGTCTCTATCTCTCTCTGTCTCCCCCCCTCTCTCATACTCACTGATCCCCGATCACTGGCGCGGCGCTCCACGGCTGTCACAAAGCTCCGGTCGGCCACTCATTATTCCATCTCGTATTCACTACTTTCCCTGCCCACCGGCGCCTATGATTGGTTGCAGTTAGACACTCCCCCACGTTGAGTGACAGCTGTCTCACTGCAAGCAATCACATCTGCCGGTGGGTGGGTCTATAAAGTGGGTCTATATCGTGCAGTAAATTAAATAAATAAATAAACAAAAACTGCGTGCGGTTCCCCCAAATTTTCATACCAGCCAGGGTAAAGCCATAATGGGTCTATGATGTCATAATGGGTCGATGATGTCATAATAAGTCAATGATGTCATAATGGGTCTATGATGTCATAATGAGTCGATGATGTCATAATGGGTCAATGATGTCATAATGGGTCTATGATGTCATAATGAGTCGATGATGTCATAATGGGTCAATGATGTCATAATGGGTCTATGATGTCATAATGGGTCGATGCTGTCATAAAGGGTCAATGATGTCATAATGGGTCGATGCTGTCATAAAGGGTCGATGATGTCATAATATGTCGATGATGTCATAATAAGTCGATGATTTCATAATGGGTTGATGATGTCATAATGGGTCGATGATGTCATAATGGGTCGATGATGTCATGATGGGTCGATGACATCATAATGGGCCGATGATGTCATAATGAGTCGATGATGTCATAATGAATCGATGATGTCATAATGGGTCGATGAAGTCATAATGGGTCGATGCTGTCATAAAGGGTCGATGATGTCATAATGGGTCGATGATGTCATAATAAGTCGATGATTTCATAATAGGTTGATGTCGTCATAATGGGTCGATGATGTCATAATGGGTCGATGATGTCATAATGGTTCGATGAGGTCATAATGAGTAGATGATGTCATAATGGGTTGATGATGTCATGGGTTGATGATGTCATAAAGGGTCGATGATGTCATAATGGGTCGATGATGTCATAATGGGTCGATCATGTCATAATGGGTCGATGATGTCATAATAGGTCGATAATGTCATAATGGGTCGATGATGTCATAAAGGGTCGATGATGTCATAATGGGTCGATGATGTCAAAATGGGTCGATGATGTCATAAAGGGTCGACAATGTCATAATGGGTCGATGATGTCATAATGGGTCGATGATGTCATAAATGGTCGATGCTGTCAAAAAAGGGTCGATGATGTCCCAATGGGTCGATGATGTCATAATAAGTCGATAATTTCATAATGGGTTGATGATGTCATAATGGGTTGATGATTTCATAATGGGTCGATGATGTCATAATGGGTCGATGATGTCATAATGGGTCGATCATGTCATAATGGGTCGATGATGTCATAATGGGTCGATGATGTCAATATGGGTCGATGATGTCATTATGGGTCGATGATGTCATAATGGGTCGATGATGTCATAAATGGTCGATGATGTCATAATGGGTCTATGATGTCATAAAGGGTCGATGATGTCATAATGGGTCGATGATGTCAAAATGGGTCGATGATGTCATAAAGGGTCGATGATGTCATAAAGGGTCGATGATGTCATAATGGGTCGATGATGTCATAATGGGTCGATGATGTCATAATAAGTCGATGATTTCATAATGGGTTGATGATGTCATAATAGGTCGATGAAGTCATAATGGGTCGATGCTGTCATAAAGGGTCGATAATGTCATAATGGGTCGATGATGTCATAATAAGTTGATGATTTCATAATGGGTTGATGATGTCATAATAGGTCGATGAAGTCATAATGGGTCGATGCTGTCATAAAGGGTCGAAGATGTCATAATGGGTCGATGATGTCATAATAAGTCGATGATTTCATAATAGGTTGATGTCGTCATAATGGGTCGATGATGTCATAATGGGTCGATGATGTCATAATGGGTCGATGATGTCATAATGGGTCGATGATGTCATAATGAGTCGATGATGTCATAATGGGTTGATGTCATAATGGGTCGATGATGTCATAAAGGGTCGATGATGTCATAATGGGTCGATGATGTCATAATGGGTCGATGATGTCATAATGGGTCGATCATGTCATAATGGGTCGATGATGTCATAATGGGTCGATGATGTCATAAAGGGTCGACGATGTCATAATGGGTCGACGATGTCATAATGGGTCGATGATGTCATAATGGGTCGATGATGTCATAAAAGGGTCGATGATGTCATAATAGGTCGATGATGTCAAAATGGGTCGATGATGTCATAAAGGCTCAACGATGTCATGGGTCGATGATGTCATAATGGGTCGATGCTGTCAAAAAAGGGTCGATGATGTCCCAATGGGTCGATGATGTCATAATAAGTCGATAATTTCATAATGGGTTGATGATGTCACAATGGGTCGATGATGTCATAATGGGTCGATGATGTCATTATGGGTCGATGATGTCATAATGGGTCGATGATGTCATAAATGGTCGATGATGTCATAATGGGTCTATGATGTCATAAAGGGTTGATGATGTCATAATGGGTCGATGATGTCAAAATGGGTCGATGATGTCATAAAGGGTCGATGATGTCATAATGGGTCGATGATGTGATAATGGGTTGATGATGTCATAAAGGGTCGATGCTGTCAAAAAAGGGTCGATGATGTCATAATGGGTCGATGATGTCATAATAAGTCAATGATTTCATAATGGGTTGATGTCATAATGGGTCGATGATGTCATAATGGGTCAATGATGTCATAAATGGTCGATGTCATAATGGGTCAATGATATCATAATGGGTCGATGATGTCATAATGGGTCGATGATGTCATAAAGGGTCGATGATGTCATAAAGGGTCGATGATGTCATAATGGGTCGATGATGTAAAAATGGGTCGACGATGTCATAATGGGTCGATGTCATAATAGGTCGATGATGTCATAATGGGTCAATGATGTCATAAAGGGTCGCTGCTGTCAAAAAAGGGTCGATGATGTCATAATGGGTCGATGATGTCATAATAAGTCGATGATTTCATAATGGGTTGATGATGTCATAATGGGTTGATGTCATAATGGGTCGATGATGTCATAATGGGTCGATGATGTCATAATGGGTCGATGATGTCATAATGTGTCGATGTCATAATGGGTCGATGATGTCATAAAGGGTCGATGATGTTATAATGGGTCGATGATGTCATAATGGATCGATGATGTCATAATGGGTCGATGTCATAAAGGGTCGATGATGTCATAATGAGTCGATGATGTCATAATGGGTTTATGACGTCATAATTGGTCGATGATGTCATAATGAGTCTATGATGTCATAACAGGTCGATGATTTCATAATGGGTTGATGATGTCATAACGGGTTGATGTCATAATGGGTCGATGATGTCATAATGGGTCGATGATGTCATAATGGGTCGATGATGTCATAATGAGTCAATGATATCATAATGGGTCGATGATGTCATAATGGGTCAAAGAAGTAAAAATGGGTCGATGATGTCATAAAGGCTCGATGATGTCCTAATGGGTCGATGATGTCATAATGGGTCGATGATGTCAAAAAAGGGTCGGTGCTGTCAAAAAAGGCTCGATGATGTCATAATGGGTCGATGATGTCATAATGGGTCGATGATGTCATAATTAGTCGATGATTTCATAATGGGTTGATGATGTCATAATGGGTCGATGATGTCATAAAGGGTCGATGATGGCATAATTGGTCGATGATGTCAACATGGGTCGATGATGTCATGAAGGGTCGATGATGTCATAATGAGTCGATGATGTCATAATGGGTCTATGATGTCATAATGGGTCGATGATGTCATAATGGGTCGATGATGTCATAAAGGGTCGATGATGTCATAAAGGGTCGATGATGTCATAATGGGTCGATGATGTAAAAATGGGTCGATGTCATAATGGGTCGATGATGTCATAAAGGGTCGATGATGTCATAAAGGGTCTATGATGTCATAAAGGGTCAATGCTGTCAAAAAAGGGTCGATGTCATAATGGGTCGATGATGTCATAATAAGTCGATGATTTCATAATGGGTTGATGTCATAATGGGTCGATAATGTCATAATAAGTCGATGTCATAATGGGTCGATGACATCGTAATGGGTCGACGATGTCATAATGAGTCGATGTTGTCATTATGGGTCGATGATGTCATAATGGGTCGATGATGTCATAAATGGTCGTTGATGTCGTAATGGGTCGATGATGTGATAATGGGTCGATGATGTCATAATGGGTCGATGATGTCAAAATGGGTCGATGATCTCATAAAGGGTCGATGATGTCATAAATGGTCGATGATGTCATAATGGGTCAATGATGTCATAATGGGTCGATGATGTCATAATGGGTCGATGATGTCATAAAGGGTCGATGATGTCATAATGGGTCGATGATGTCATAATGGGTCGATGATGTCATAATAAGTCGATGATGTCATAATGGGTTGATGATGTCATAATGGGTCGATGATGTGATAATGGGTCGATGATGTCATAACGGGTCGATGATGTCATAAAGGGTCGATGATGTCAAAATGGGTCGATGATGTCATAAAGGGTCGACGATGTCATAATGGGTCGATGATGTCATAAAGGGTCGATGATGTCAAAATGGGTCGATGATGTCATAAAGGGTCAACGATGTCATAATGGGTCGATGATCAATAAATCGTATAGACCTGGCTCACTAGATATATTCGGGTGCTCTGGAGAAACAAACCAACTGTAATCCAAAAAGATCTCCGGCACTCCAATGAAAAAAGGAAAACAATGTCTGGGTATCTTTGATGTTTTTTATTGTGAAAATAGTCTTATCTCTGTCTCAACGTTTCGGTCACACATCGACCTTTATCGAGAGAATTTATCAGACTATGAAACAAGGGAATGAATAGTACCAAAAAGGAGCGATGTGGGTCACCACTTAAATGGAGAGAGAATGGTTGGTACGTGTGAGCACTGTGACTATATGATGGAATCTCAGAGTCAGCCAGTCAGTGTCGCAAAGGAATCATGCAGTAGTATTTTACCAGGGTAGGAGGCCACATGTCAAGGCTGTCCAGTAGAGGTGAAAAGTTTCAGTGGCTACTATATGGGTAAGGCGCCTGTCTCCTCCAAGAGGGGACAGCTTGTCAAGAGGCGTGGAGAGGTGTGTAGGATACTGTATGTATCAGGAAACCGGTAGGACCAGTCTGGAAATAGCACAAATTGTCTAGTAGGTAGTGCAAGTCTCCTACACTTGCTTTAAACATATAGCATCAAATAGCGAGGGTTAATGTTAATCTGTAGAAAGCAGTGAAGAGAACAACTAATCGTATAGGCAGCAGCCAGCCACAACTCCTACCGGACGCAGGTCCCCTATGCTTCCTATGGGTCAATTTGACCGTTTCATTTCCAAGTAACCCTTTGGGAATAGCCTACCGCACAGGGCATTGTCCTCACACAAGTTATTCCACTTTGAGTCCGCAATGAATATAGGACACTGGTACTGGCAATCAGGATAACTCCTGCTACCCCAACACTACCTTTAGCAAGAACTCCTATACGAGTGTAGGAGACTTGCACTACCTACTAGACAATTTGTGCTAATTCCAGACTGGTCCTACCGGTTTCCTGATACATACAGTATCCTACACACCTCTCCACGCCTCTTGACAGGCTGTCCCCTCTTGGAGGAGACAGGCGCCTTACCCATATAGTAGCCACTGAAACTTTTCACCTCTACTGGACAGCCTTGACATGTGGCCTCCTACCCTGGTAAAATACTACTGCATGATTCCTTTGCGACACTGACTGGCTGACTCTGAGATTCCGTCATATAGTCACAGTGCTCACACGTACCAACCATTCTCTCTCCATTTAAGTGGTGACCCACATCGCTCCTTTTTGGTACTATTCATTCCCTTGTTTCATAGTCTGATAAATTCTCTCGATAAAGGTCGATGTGTGACCGAAACGTTGAGACAGAGATAAGACTATTTTCACATTAAAAAACATCAAAGATACCCAGACATTGTTTTCCTTTTTTCATTGGAGTGCCGGAGATCTTTTTGGATTACAATGGGTCGATGATGTCATAATGGGTCGATGATGTCATAAATGTTCGATGCTGTCAAAAAAGGGTCGATGATGTCCCAATGGGTCGATGATGTCATAATAAGTAGATAATTTCATAATGGGTTGATGATGTCATAATGGGTCGATGATGTCATAATGGGTCGATGATGTCATAATGGGTCGATGATGTCATAATGGGTCGATGATGTCAAAATGGGTCGATGATGTCATAAATGGTCGATGATGTCATAATGGGTCTATGATGTCATAAAGGGTCGATGATGTCATAATGGGTCGATGATGTCATAATAAGTCAATGATTTCATAATGGGTTGATGTCATAATGGGTCGATGATGTCATAATAAGTCGTCGATGTCATAATGGGTCGATGATGTCATAAAAGGTCAATGATGTCATAAATGGTCGATGATGTCATAAAGGGTCAATGATGTCATAATGGGTCGATGATGTCATAATGGGTCGATGATGTCATAAAGGGTCGATGATGTCATAATGGGTCGATGATGTCAAAATGGGTCGATGATGTCATAAAGGGTCGATGATGTCATAATGGGTCGATGATGTCATAATGGGTCGATGATGTCATAATAAGTCGATGATTTCATAATGGGTTGATGATGTCATAATAGGTCGATGAAGTCATAATGGGTCGATGCTGTCATAAAGGGTCGATGATGTCATAATGGGTCGATGATGTCATAATAAGTCGATGATTTCATAATAGGTTGATGTCTTCATAATGGGTCGATGATGTCATAATGGGTCGATGATGTCATAATGAGTCGATAATGTCATAATTGGTTGATGTCATAATGGGTTGATGATGTCAAAATGGGTCGATGATGTCATAAATGGTCGATGATGTCATAATGGGTCTATGATGTCATAAAGGGTCGATGCTGTCAAAAAAGGGTCGATGTCATAATGGGTCGATGATGTCATAATAAGTCAATGATTTCATAATGGGTTGATGTCATAATGGGTCGATGATGTCATAATAAGTCGTCGATGTCATAATAGGTCGATGATGTCATAAAAGGTCAATGATGTCATAAATGGTCGATGATGTCATAAAGGGTCAATGATGTCATAATGGGTCGATGATGTCATAATGGGTCGATGATGTCATAAAGGGTCGATGATGTCATAATGGGTCGATGATGTCAAAATGGGTCGATGATGTCATAAAGGGTCGATGATGTCATAATGGGTCGATGATGTCATAATGGGTCGATGATGTCATAATAAGTCGATGATTTCATAATGGGTTGATGATGTCATAATAGGTCGATGAAGTCATAATGGGTCGATGCTGTCATAAAGGGTCGATGATGTCATAATGGGTCGATGATGTCATAATAAGTCGATGATTTCATAATAGGTTGATGTCTTCATAATGGGTCGATGATGTCATAATGGGTCGATGATGTCATAATGGGTCGATGATGTCATAATGAGTCGATGATGTCATAATTGGTTGATGTCATAATAGGTTGATGATGTCATAATGGGTCGATGATGTCATAATGGGTCGATGATGTCATAATGGGTCGATCATGTCATAATGGGTCGATGATGTCATAATGGGTCGATTCATGTCATAATGGGTCGATGATGTCATAAAGGGTCGATGATGTCATAATGGGTCGATGATGTCAAAATGGGTCGATGATGTCATAAAGGGTCGACGATGTCATAATGGGTCGATGATGTCATAATGGGTCGATGATGTCATAAAGGGTCGATGATGTCATAATAGGTCGATGATGTCAAAATGGGTCGATGATGTCATAAAGGGTCAACGATGTCATGGGTCGATGATGTCATAATGGGTCGATGCTGTCAAAAAAGGGTCGATGATGTCCCAATGGGTCGATGATGTCATAATAAGTCGATAATTTCATAATGGGTTGATGATGTCATAATGGGTCGATGATGTCATAATGGGTCGATGATGTCATTATGGGTCGATGATGTCATAATGGGTTGATGATGTCATAAATGGTCGATGATGTCATAATGGGTCTATGATGTCATAATGGGTCGATGATGTCAAAATGGGTCGATGATGTCATAAAGGGTCGATGATGTCATAATGGGTAGATGATGTAAAAATGGGTCGACGATGTCATAATGGGTCGATGTCATAATAGGTCGATGATGTCATAATGGGTCAATGATGTCATAAAGGGTCGCTGCTGTCAAAAAAGGGTCGATGATGTCATAATGGGTCGATGATGTCATAATAAGTCGATGATTTCATAATGGGTTGATGATGTCATAATGGGTTGATGTCATAATGGGTCGATGATGTCATAATGGGTCGATGATCTCATAATGTGTCGATGTCATAATGGGTCGATGATGTCATAAAGGGTCGATGATGTCATAATGAGTCGATGTCATAATGGGTTTATGATGTCCTAATTGGTCGATGATGTCATAATGAGTCTATGATGTCATAACAGGTCGATGATGTCATAATGGGTCGATTATGTCATAATAAGTCGATGATTTCATAATGGGTTGATGATGTCATAACGGGTTGATGTCATAATGGGTCGATGATGTCATAATGGGTCGATGATGTCATAATGGGTCGATGATGTCATAATGAGTCGATGATATCATAATGGGTCGATGATGTCATAATGGGTCGAAGAAGTCAAAATGGGTCGATGATGTCATAATGGGTCGATGATGTCAAAAAAGGGTCGGTGCTGTCAAAAAAGGCTCGATGATGTCATAATGGGTCGATGATGTCATAATTAGTCGATGATGTCATAATGGGTCTATGATGTCATAATGGGTCGATGATGTCATAAAGGGTCGATGATGTCATAATAAGTCGATGATTTCATAATGGGTTGATGTCATAATGGGTCGATAATGTCATAATGGGTCGATGTCATAATGGGTCGATGACGTCTTAATGGGTCGACGATGTCATAATGAGTCGATGTTGTCATTATGGGTTGATGATGTCATAATGGGTCGATGATGTCATAAATGGTCGTTGATGTCGTTATGGGTCGATGATGTGATAATGGGTCGATGATGTCATAATGGGTCGATGATGTCAAAATGGGTCGATGATCTCATAAAGGGTCGATGATGTCATAAATGGTCGATGATGTCATAATGGGTCAATGATGTCATAATGGGTCGATGATGTCATAATGGGTCGATGATGTCATAAAGGGTCGATGATGTCATAATGGGTCGATGATGTCATAATAAGTCGATGATTTCATAATGGTTCGATATCATAATGGGTCGATGATGTCATAATGGGTCGATGATGTCATAATGGGTCGATGATGTCATAAAGGGTCGATGATGTCAAAATGGGTCGATGATGTCATAAAGGGTCGACGATGTCATAATGGGTCGATGATGTCATAAAGGGTCGATGATGTCAAAATGGGTCGATGATGTCATAAAGGGTCAACGATGTCATAATGGGTCGATGATGTCATAATGGGTCGATGATGTCATAAATGTTCGATGCTGTCAAAAAAGGGTCGATGAAGTCCCAATGGGTCGATGATGTCATAATAAGTCGATAATTTCATAATGGGTTGATGATGTCATAATGGGTCGGTGATGTCATAATGGGTCGATGATGTCATAATAAGTCGATGATGTCATAATGGGTCGATGATGTCAAAATGGGTCGATGATGTCATAAATGGTCGATGATGTCATAATGGGTCTATGATGTCATAAAGGGTCGATGCTGTCAAAAAAGGGTCGATGTCATAATGGGTCGATGATGTCATAATTAGTCAATGATTTCATAATGGGTTGATGTCATAATGGGTCGATGATGTCATAATAAGTCGTCGATGTCATAATGGGTCGATGATGTCATAATAGGTCAATGATGTCATAAATGGTCGATGATGTCATAATGGGTCAATGATGTCATAATGGGTCGATGATGTCATAATGGGTCGATGATGTCATAAAGGGTCGATGATGTCATAATGGGTCGATGATGTCATAATGGGTCGATGATGTCAAAATGGGTCGATGATGTCATAAAGGGTCGATGATGTCATAATGGGTCGATGATGTCATGAGTCGATTATGTCATAATAAGTCTATGATGTCATAATGGGTCGATGATGTCATAATGGGTCGATGATGTCATAATCGGTCGAAAATGTCATAAGTCGATGATTTCATATTGGGTTAATGATGTCATAATGGATCGATGATGTCATAATGGGTCGATGAAGTCATAATAGGTCGATGATGTCATAATGGGTCGATGAAGTCATAATGGGTCCATGCTGTCATAATGGGTCCATGCTGTCATAAAGGGTCGATGATGTCAAAATGCGTCGATGATGTCATAAAGGGTCGATGATTTCATAATGGGTTGATGATTTCATAATAGGTTGATGATGTCATAATGGGTCGATGATGTCATAATGGGTCTATGATGTCATAATGGGTCAATGATGTTATAATGGGTCGATGATGTCATAATGGGTTGATGATGTCATAATGGGTCGATGATGTCATAATGGGTCGATGATGTCATAATGGGTCGATGATGTCATAAATGGTCGATGATGTCATAATGGGTCTATGATGTCATAAAGGGTCGATGAAGTCATAATGGGTTGATGCTGTCATAAAGGGTCGATGATGTCATAATGGGTCGATGATGTCATAAGTCGATGACTTCATAATGGTTGATGATGTCATAATGGGTCGATGATGTCATAATGGGTCGATGATGTCATAAAGGGTCGATGATGTCATAATGGGTCGATGATGTCAACATGGGTAGATAATGTCATAAAGGGTCGATGATGTCATAATGAGTCGATGATGTCATAATGGGTCTTTGATGTCATAATGGGTTGATGTCATAATGGGTCGATAATGTCATAATGGGTCGATGACGTCGTAATGGGTCGATGATGTCATAATGAGTGGATGTTGTCATTATGGGTCGATGATGTCATAATGGGTCGATGATGTCATAAATGGTCGATGATGTCATAATGGGTCGATGATGTCATAATGGGTCGATGATGTCAAAATGGGTCGATGATGTCATAAAGGGTCGATGATATAATGGGTCGATGATGTCATAATAAGTCGATGATTTCATAATGGGTTGATGATGTCATAATGGGTCGATGATGTCATAATGGGTCGATGATGTCATAATGGGTCGATGACGTCATAATGGGTCGATGATGTCATAATGAGTCGATGATGTCATAATGGGTCGATGATGTCATAATAGGTCGATGATGTCATAAATGGTCGTTGCTGTCAAAAAAGGGTCGATGATGTCTCAATGGTTCGATGATGTCATAAGTCGATAATTTCATAATGGGTCGATGATATCATAATGGGTCGATGATTTCATAATGGGTCGATGATGTCATAATGGGTCGATGATGTCATAAATGGTCGATGATGTCATAATGGGTCTATAATGTCATAAAGGGTCGATGATGTCATAATGGGTCGATGATGTCATAAAGGGTCCATGATGTCATAATGGGTCGATGATGTCATAATGGGTCGATGATGTCATAAAGGGTCGATGCTGTCAAAAAAGGGTCAATGTCATAATGGGTCGATGATGTCCTAATAAGTCAATGATTTCATAATGGGTTGATGTCATAATGGGTCGATGATGTCATAATAAGTCGTCGATGTTTTAATAGGTCGATGATGTCATAAAGGGTCGATGATGTCATAATGGGTCGATGATGTCATAATGGGTCGATGATGTCAAAATGGGTCGATGATTTCATAAAGGGTCAATTATGTCATAATGGGTCGATGATGTCATAAGTCGATGATGTCATAATAAGTCTATGATGTCATAATGGGTCGATGATGTCATAATGGGTCGATGATGTCATAATCGGTCGAAAATCTCATAATAAGTCGATGATTTCATATTGGGTTAATGATGTCATAATGGATCGATGATGTCATAATAGGTCGATGATGTCATAATGGGTCGATGAAGTCAAAATGCGTCGATGATGTCATAAAGGTTCGATGACGTCATAAAGGGTCAATGATGTCATAATGGGACGATGATGTCATAATGGGTCGATTATGTCATAATGGGTCGATGATGTCATAATAAGTATTTGATGTCATAATGGGTCGATGATGTCATAATGGGTCGATGCTGTCATATAGGGTCGATGATGTCATAATGGGTCGATGATGTCATAATGGGTCGATGATGTCATAATGGGTCGATGATGTCATAATGGGTCGATGATTTCATAATGGGTTGAAGATTTTATAATGGGTTGATGATGTCATAATGGGTCGATGATGTCATAATGGGTCTATGATGTCATAATGGGTCGATGATGTCATATTGAGTCGATGATGTCATAATGGGTCGATGATGTTATAATGGGTCAATGATGTCATAATGAGTTGATGTCATAATGGGTCGATGATGTCATAATGGGTCGATGAAATCATAATGGGTCGATGATGTCATAATGGGTCGATGATGTCATAATGGGTCGATGATGTCATAATAAGTCGATGATTTCATAATGGGCTGATGATGTCATAATTAGAGATGAGCGAACCGGTCCCGGTTCGGCTCGAGGTCGGTTCACCGAACGGAGGTCCCGTTCGAGTTCGGTTCGTCGAACGTTCGACGAACCGAACTCGAACTGCATAGGAAACAATGGCAGGCAATCACAAACACAGAAAAACACCTAGAAAACACCCTCAAAGGTGTCCAAAAGGTGACAAACAACTCACAACACATGGGAAAGTGACAAGGACATATACTCATGCGAAAACAAAAGAGCTGGACAAGGAAATAGAGGAGGACACACAGATATATGAGTATATGCAAGGAAACATCGATTCCATTATTGTGCAACTTGAGCCCTGCTCATTTTAGGCTTTCAATTTGGATAAATTGCCTGAGCTCGCCACGTACGCCTTGGGGATCTTGTCGTGTCCTGCAGCCAGCGTTCTCTCGGAACCTGTCTTCAGTGCTGCTGGGGGTCTGCTGGCAGATAAGCACACGTGTCTGTCCACTGACAATGTGGACATGGCTCTCAGAGGACTTTTCTTCCCCTGGGTCAGCCAGGGGAGGCGAAAGGCACGCGTATTTTTGAGAGTGCTTCATGCAAAGCATCTTTTTCATTTTGAAAAGGGGCATCAACTGATGTCAGTCAAGAGGGGTGTGTGTGGCCCAATTAGTGGCAACGAGGGAGACTGTGGTTGGAGTCCCCTCGCTGTGTTTCTAAAAGAACCAAGATGAACAAGTCATGGCTCTCAGAGGACTTTTCTTGCCCTAGGTCAGCCAGGGGACGGGAAAGGCACGCGTATTTTTGAGAGTGCTTCATGCAAAGCATCTTTTTCATTTTGAAAAGGGGCATCAACTGATGTCAGTCAAGAGGGGTGTGTGTGGCCCAATTAGTGGCAACGAGGGAGACTGTGGTTGGAGTCCCCTCGCTGTGTTTCTAAAAGAACCAAGATGAACAAGTAATGGCTCTCAGTGGACTTTTCTTGCCCTGGATCAGCCAGGGGACGGGAAAGGTACGCGTATTTTTGAGAGTGCTTCATGCAAAGCATCTTTTTCTTTTTCAAAAGGGGGGTCAACCGATGCCAGTCAAGTGGGGTGTGTGTGGCCCAGTTAGTGGAAACGAGGGAGACTGTGGTTGGAGTCCCCTCGCTGTGTTTCTAAAAGAACCAAGATGAACAAGTCATGGCTCTCAGAGGACTTTTCTTCCCCTGGGTCAGCCAGGGGACGGGAAAGGCACGCGTATTTTTGAGAGTGCTTCATGCAAAGCATCTTTTTCTTTTTCAAAAGGGGGGTCAACCGATGCCAGTCAAGTGGGGTGTGTGTGGCCCAGTTAGTGGAAACGAGGGAGACTGTGGTTGGAGTCCCCTCGCTGTGTTTCTAAAAGAACCAAGATGAACAAGTCATGGCTCTCAGAGGACTTTTCTTCCCCTGGGTCAGCCAGGGGACGGGAAAGGCACGCGTATTTTTGAGAGTGTTTCATGCAAAGCATCTTTTTCTTTTTCAAAAGGGGGGTCAACCGATGCCAGTCAAGTGGGGTGTGTGTGGCCCAGTTAGTGGAAACGAGGGAGACTGTGGTTGGAGTCCCCTCTCTGTGTTTCTAAAAGAACCAAGATGAACAAGTCATGGCTCTCAGAGGACTTTTCTTCCCCTGGGTCAGCCAGGGGACGGGAAAGGCACGCGTATTTTTGAGAGTGCTTCATGCAAAGCATCTTTTTCTTTTTCAAAAGGGGGGTCAACCGATGCCAGTCAAGTGGGGTGTGTGTGGCCCAGTTAGTGGAAACGAGGGAGACTGTGGTTGGAGTCCCCTCGCTGTGTTTCTAAAAGAACCAAGATGAACAAGTCATGGCTCTCAGAGGACTTTTCTTCCCCTGGGTCAGCCAGGGGACGGGAAAGGCACGCGTATTTTTGAGAGTGCTTCATGCAAAGCATCTTTTTCTTTTTCAAAAGGGGGGTCAACCGATGCCAGTCAAGTGGGGTGTGTGTGGCCCAGTTAGTGGAAACGAGGGAGACTGTGCTTGGAGTCCCCTCGCTGTGTTTCTAAAAGAACCAAGATGAACAAGTCATGGCTCTCAGAGGACTTTTCTTCCCCTAGGTCAGCCAGGGGACGGGAAAGGCACGCGTATTTTTGAGAGTGCTTCATGCAAAGCATCTTTTTCTTTTTCAAAAGGGGGGTCAACCGATGCCAGTCAAGTGGGGTGTGTGTGGCCCAGTTAGTGGAAACGAGGGAGACTGTGGTTGGAGTCCCCTCGCTGTGTTTCTAAAAGAACCAAGATGAACAAGTCATGGCTCTCAGAGGACTTTTCTTCCCCTGGGTCAGCCAGGGGACAGGAAAGGCACGCGTATTTTTGAGAGTGCTTCATGCAAAGCATCTTTTTCTTTTTCAAAAGGGGGGTCAACCGATGCCAGTCAAGTGGGGTGTGTGTGGCCCAGTTAGTGGAAACGAGGGAGACTGTGGTTGGAGTCCCCTCGCTGTGTTTCTAAAAGAACCAAGATGAACAAGTCATGGCTCTCAGAGGACTTTTCTTCCCCTGGGTCAGCCAGGGGACGGGAAAGGCACGTGTATTTTTGAGAGTGCTTCATGCAAACCATCTTTTTCTTTTTCAAAAGGGGGGTCAACCGATGCCAGTCAAGTGGGGTGTGTGTGGCCCAGTTAGTGGAAACGAGGGAGACTGTGGTTGGAGTCCCCTCGCTGTGTTTCTAAAAGAACCAAGATGAACAAGTCATGGCTCTCAGAGGACTTTTCTTCCCCTGGGTCAGCCAGGGGACGGGAAAGGCACGCGTATTTTTGAGAGTGCTTCATGCAAAGCATCTTTTTCTTTTTCAAAAGGGGGGTCAACCGATGCCAGTCAAGTGGGGTGTGTGTGGCCCAGTTAGTGGAAACGAGGGAGACTGTGGTTGGAGTCCCCTCGCTGTGTTTCTAAAAGAACCAAGATGAACAAGTCATGGCTCTCAGAGGACTTTTCTTCCCCTGGGTCAGCCAGGGGACGGGAAAGGCACGCGTATTTTTGAGAGTGCTTCATGCAAAGCATCTTTTTCTTTTTCAAAAGGAGGGTCAACCGATGCCAGTCAAGTGGGGTGTGTGTGGCCCAGTTAGTGGAAACGAGGGAGACTGTGGTTGGAGTCCCCTCGCTGTGTTTCTAAAAGAACCAAGATGAACAAGTCATGGCTCTCAGAGGACTTTTCTTCCCCTGGGTCAGCCAGGGGACGGGAAAGGCATGCGTATTTTTGAGAGTGCTTCATGCAAAGCATCTTTTTCTTTTTCAAAAGGGGGGTCAACCGATGCCAGTCAAGTGGGGTGTGTGTGGCCCAGTTAGTGAAAACGAGGGAGACTGCGGTTGGAGTCCCCTCGCTGTGTTTCTAAAAGAACCAAGATGAACAAGTCATGGCTCTCAGAGGACTTTTCTTCCCCTGGGTCAGCCAGGGGATGGGAAAGGCACGCGTATTTTTGAGAGTGCTTCATGCAAAGCATCTTTTTCTTTTTGAAAAGGGGGGTCAACCGATGCCAGTCAAGTGGGGTGTGTGTGGCCCAGTTAGTGGAAACGAGGGAGACTGTGGTTGGAGTCCCCTCGCTGTGTTTCTAAAAGAACCAAGATGAACAAGTCATGGCTCTCAGAGGACTTTTCTTCCCCTGGGTCAGCCAGGGGACGGGAAAGGCACGCGTATTTTTGAGAGTGCTTCATGCAAAGCATCTTTTTCTTTTTCAAAAGGGGGGTCAACCGATGCCAGTCAAGTGGGGTGTCTGTGGCCCAGTTAGTGGAAACGAGGGAGACTGTGGTTGGAGTCCCCTCGCTGTGTTTCTAAAAGAACCAAGATGAACAAGTCATGGCTCTCAGAGGACTTTTCTTCCCCTGGGTCAGCCAGGGGACGGGAAAGGCACGCGTATTTTTGAGAGTGCTTCATGCAAAGCATCTTTTTCTTTTTCAAAAGGGGGGTCAACCGATGCCAGTCAAGTGGGGTGTGTGTGGCCCAGTTAGTGGAAACGAGGGAGACTGTGGTTGGAGTCCCCTCTCTGTGTTTCTAAAAGAACCAAGATGAACAAGTCATGGCTCTCAGAGGACTTTTCTTCCCCTGGGTCAGCCAGGGGACGGGAAAGGCACGCGTATTTTTGAGAGTGCTTCATGCAAAGCATCTTTTTCTTTTTCAAAAGGGGGGTCAACCGATGCCAGTCAAGTGGGGTGTGTGTGGCCCAGTTAGTGGAAACGAGGGAGACTGTGGTTGGAGTCCCCTCGCTGTGTTTCTAAAAGAACCAAGATGAACAAGTCATGGCTCTCAGAGGACTTTTCTTCCCCTGGGTCAGCCAGGGGAGGCGAAAGGCACGCGTATTTTTGAGAGTGCTTCATGCAAAGCATCTTTTTCATTTTGAAAAGGGGCATCAACTGATGTCAGTCAAGAGGGGTGTGTGTGGCCCAATTAGTGGCAACGAGGGAGACTGTGGTTGGAGTCCCCTCGCTGTGTTTCTAAAAGAACCAAGATGAACAAGTCATGGCTCTCAGAGGACTTTTCTTGCCCTAGGTCAGCCAGGGGACGGGAAAGGCACGCGTATTTTTGAGAGTGCTTCATGCAAAGCATCTTTTTCATTTTGAAAAGGGGCATCAACTGATGTCAGTCAAGAGGGGTGTGTGTGGCCCAATTAGTGGCAACGAGGGAGACTGTGGTTGGAGTCCCCTCGCTGTGTTTCTAAAAGAACCAAGATGAACAAGTCATGGCTCTCAGTGGACTTTTCTTGCCCTGGATCAGCCAGGGGACGGGAAAGGTACGCGTATTTTTGAGAGTGCTTCATGCAAAGCATCTTTTTCTTTTTCAAAAGGGGGGTCAACCGATGCCAGTCAAGTGGGGTGTGTGTGGCCCAGTTAGTGGAAACGAGGGAGACTGTGGTTGGAGTCCCCTCGCTGTGTTTCTAAAAGAACCAAGATGAACAAGTCATGGCTCTCAGAGGACTTTTCTTCCCCTGGGTCAGCCAGGGGACGGGAAAGGCACGCGTATTTTTGAGAGTGCTTCATGCAAAGCATCTTTTTCTTTTTCAAAAGGGGGGTCAACCGATGCCAGTCAAGTGGGGTGTGTGTGGCCCAGTTAGTGGAAACGAGGGAGACTGTGGTTGGAGTCCCCTCGCTGTGTTTCTAAAAGAACCAAGATGAACAAGTCATGGCTCTCAGAGGACTTTTCTTCCCCTGGGTCAGCCAGGGGACGGGAAAGGCACGCGTATTTTTGAGAGTGCTTCATGCAAAGCATCTTTTTCTTTTTCAAAAGGGGGGTCAACCGATGCCAGTCAAGTGGGGTGTGTGTGGCCCAGTTAGTGGAAACGAGGGAGACTGTGGTTGGAGTCCCCTCGCTGTGTTTCTAAAAGAACCAAGATGAACAAGTCATGGCTCTCAGAGGACTTTTCTTCCCCTGGGTCAGCCAGGGGACGGGAAAGGCACGCGTATTTTTGAGAGTGCTTCATGCAAAGCATCTTTTTCTTTTTCAAAAGGGGGGTCAACCGATGCCAGTCAAGTGGGGTGTGTGTGGCCCAGTTAGTGGAAACGAGGGAGACTGTGCTTGGAGTCCCCTCGCTGTGTTTCTAAAAGAACCAAGATGAACAAGTCATGGCTCTCAGAGGACTTTTCTTCCCCTAGGTCAGCCAGGGGACGGGAAAGGCACGCGTATTTTTGAGAGTGCTTCATGCAAAGCATCTTTTTCTTTTTCAAAAGGGGGGTCAACCGATGCCAGTCAAGTGGGGTGTGTGTGGCCCAGTTAGTGGAAACGAGGGAGACTGTGGTTGGAGTCCCCTCGCTGTGTTTCTAAAAGAACCAAGATGAACAAGTCATGGCTCTCAGAGGACTTTTCTTCCCCTGGGTCAGCCAGGGGACAGGAAAGGCACGCGTATTTTTGAGAGTGCTTCATGCAAAGCATCTTTTTCTTTTTCAAAAGGGGGGTCAACCGATGCCAGTCAAGTGGGGTGTGTGTGGCCCAGTTAGTGGAAACGAGGGAGACTGTGGTTGGAGTCCCCTCGCTGTGTTTCTAAAAGAACCAAGATGAACAAGTCATGGCTCTCAGAGGACTTTTCTTCCCCTGGGTCAGCCAGGGGACGGGAAAGGCACGTGTATTTTTGAGAGTGCTTCATGCAAACCATCTTTTTCTTTTTCAAAAGGGGGGTCAACCGATGCCAGTCAAGTGGGGTGTGTGTGGCCCAGTTAGTGGAAACGAGGGAGACTGTGGTTGGAGTCCCCTCGCTGTGTTTCTAAAAGAACCAAGATGAACAAGTCATGGCTCTCAGAGGACTTTTCTTCCCCTGGGTCAGCCAGGGGACGGGAAAGGCACGCGTATTTTTGAGAGTGCTTCATGCAAAGCATCTTTTTCTTTTTCAAAAGGGGGGTCAACCGATGCCAGTCAAGTGGGGTGTGTGTGGCCCAGTTAGTGGAAACGAGGGAGACTGTGGTTGGAGTCCCCTCGCTGTGTTTCTAAAAGAACCAAGATGAACAAGTCATGGCTCTCAGAGGACTTTTCTTCCCCTGGGTCAGCCAGGGGACGGGAAAGGCACGCGTATTTTTGAGAGTGCTTCATGCAAAGCATCTTTTTCTTTTTCAAAAGGAGGGTCAACCGATGCCAGTCAAGTGGGGTGTGTGTGGCCCAGTTAGTGGAAACGAGGGAGACTGTGGTTGGAGTCCCCTCGCTGTGTTTCTAAAAGAACCAAGATGAACAAGTCATGGCTCTCAGAGGACTTTTCTTCCCCTGGGTCAGCCAGGGGACGGGAAAGGCATGCGTATTTTTGAGAGTGCTTCATGCAAAGCATCTTTTTCTTTTTCAAAAGGGGGGTCAACCGATGCCAGTCAAGTGGGGTGTGTGTGGCCCAGTTAGTGAAAACGAGGGAGACTGCGGTTGGAGTCCCCTCGCTGTGTTTCTAAAAGAACCAAGATGAACAAGTCATGGCTCTCAGAGGACTTTTCTTCCCCTGGGTCAGCCAGGGGATGGGAAAGGCACGCGTATTTTTGAGAGTGCTTCATGCAAAGCATCTTTTTCTTTTTGAAAAGGGGGGTCAACCGATGCCAGTCAAGTGGGGTGTGTGTGGCCCAGTTAGTGGAAACGAGGGAGACTGTGGTTGGAGTCCCCTCGCTGTGTTTCTAAAAGAACCAAGATGAACAAGTCATGGCTCTCAGAGGACTTTTCTTCCCCTGGGTCAGCCAGGGGACGGGAAAGGCACGCGTATTTTTGAGAGTGCTTCATGCAAAGCATCTTTTTCTTTTTCAAAAGGGGGGTCAACCGATGCCAGTCAAGTGGGGTGTCTGTGGCCCAGTTAGTGGAAACGAGGGAGACTGTGGTTGGAGTCCCCTCGCTGTGTTTCTAAAAGAACCAAGATGAACAAGTCATGGCTCTCAGAGGACTTTTCTTCCCCTGGGTCAGCCAGGGGACGGGAAAGGCACGCGTATTTTTGAGAGTGCTTCATGCAAAGCATCTTTTTCTTTTTCAAAAGGGGGGTCAACCGATGCCAGTCAAGTGGGGTGTGTGTGGCCCAGTTAGTGGAAACGAGGGAGACTGTGGTTGGAGTCCCCTCTCTGTGTTTCTAAAAGAACCAAGATGAACAAGTCATGGCTCTCAGAGGACTTTTCTTCCCCTGGGTCAGCCAGGGGACGGGAAAGGCACGCGTATTTTTGAGAGTGCTTCATGCAAAGCATCTTTTTCTTTTTCAAAAGGGGGGTCAACCGATGCCAGTCAAGTGGGGTGTGTGTGGCCCAGTTAGTGGAAACGAGGGAGACTGTGGTTGGAGTCCCCTCGCTGTGTTTCTAAAAGAACCAAGATGAACAAGTCATGGCTCTCAGAGGACTTTTCTTCCCCTGGGTCAGCCAGGGGACGGGAAAGGCACGCGTATTTTTGAGAGTGCTTCATGCAAAGCATCTTTTTCTTTTTCAAAAGGGGGGTCAACCGATGCCAGTCAAGTGGGGTGTGTGTGGCCCAGTTAGTGGAAACGAGGGAGACTGTGCTTGGAGTCCCCTCGCTGTGTTTCTAAAAGAACCAAGATGAACAAGTCATGGCTCTCAAAGGACTTTTCTTCCCCTAGGTCAGCCAGGGGACGGGAAAGGCACGCGTATTTTTGAGAGTGCTTCATGCAAAGCATCTTTTTCTTTTTCAAAAGGGGGGTCAACCGATGCCAGTCAAGTGGGGTGTGTGTGGCCCAGTTAGTGGAAACGAGGGAGACTGTGGTTGGAGTCCCCTCGCTGTGTTTCTAAAAGAACCAAGATGAACAAGTCATGGCTCTCAGAGGACTTTTCTTCCCCTGGGTCAGCCAGGGGACGGGAAAGGCACGCGTATTTTTGAGAGTGCTTCATGCAAAGCATCTTTTTCTTTTTCAAAAGGGGGGTCAACCGATGCCAGTCAAGTGGGGTGTGTGTGGCCCAGTTAGTGGAAACGAGGGAGACTGTGGTTGGAGTCCCCTCGCTGTGTTTCTAAAAGAACCAAGATGAACAAGTCATGGCTCTCAGAGGACTTTTCTTCCCCTGGGTCAGCCAGGGGACGGGAAAGGCACACGTATTTTTGAGAGTGCTTCATGCAAAGCATCTTTTTCTTTTTCAAAAGGGGGGTCAACCGATGCCAGTCAAGTGGGGTGTGTGTGGCCCAGTTAGTGGAAACGAGGGAGACTGTGGTTGGAGTCCCCTCGCTGTGTTTCTAAAAGAACCAAGATGAACAAGTCATGGCTCTCAGAGGACTTTTCTTCCCCTGGGTCAGCCAGGGGACGGGAAAGGCACGCGTATTTTTGAGAGTGCTTCATGCAAAGCATCTTTTTCTTTTTCAAAAGGGGGGTCAACCGATGCCAGTCAAGTGGGGTGTGTGTGGCCCAGTTAGTGAAAACGAGGGAGACTGCGGTTGGAGTCCCCTCGCTGTGTTTCTAAAAGAACCAAGATGAACAAGTCATGGCTCTCAGAGGACTTTTCTTCCCCTGGGTCAGCCAGGGGATGGGAAAGGCACGCGTATTTTTGAGAGTGCTTCATGCAAAGCATCTTTTTCTTTTTGAAAAGGGGGGTCAACCGATGCCAGTCAAGTGGGGTGTGTGTGGCTCAGTTAGTGGAAACGAGGGAGACTGTGGTTGGAGTCCCCTCGCTGTGTTTCTAAAAGAACCAAGATGAACAAGTCATGGCTCTCAGAGGACTTTTCTTCCCCTGGGTCAGCCAGGGGACGGGAAAGGCACGCGTATTTTTGAGAGTGCTTCATGCAAAGCATCTTTTTCTTTTTCAAAAGGGGGGTCAACCGATGCCAGTCAAGTGGGGTGTGTGTGGCCCAGTTAGTGGAAACGAGGGAGACTGTGGTTGGAGTCCCCTCGCTGTGTTTCTAAAAGAACCAAGATGAACAAGTCATGGCTCTCAGAGGACTTTTCTTCCCCTGGGTCAGCCAGGGGACGGGAAAGGCATGCGTATTTTTGAGAGAGCTTCATGCAAAGCATCTTTTTCTTTTTCAAAAGTGGGGTCAACCGATGCCAGTCAAGTGGGGTGTGTGTGGCCCAGTTAGTGGAAACGAGGGAGACTGCGGTTGGAGTCCCCTCGCTGTGTTTCTAAAAGAACCAAGATGAACAAGTCATGGCTCTCAGAGGACTTTTCTTCCCCTGGGTCAGCCAGGGGACGGGAAAGGCACGCGTATTTTTGAGAGTGCTTCATGCAAAGCATCTTTTTCATTTTGAAAAGGGGCGTCAACTGATGTCAGTCAAGAGGGGTGTGTGTGGCCCAATTAGTGGCAACGAGGGAGACTGTGGTTGGAGTCCCCTCGCTGTGTTTCTAAAAGAACCAAGATGAACAAGTCATGGCTCTCAGAGGACTTTTCTTCCCCTGGGTCAGCCAGGGGATGGGAAAGGCACGCGTATTTTTGAGAGTGCTTCATGCAAAGCATCTTTTTCTTTTTCAAAAGGGGGGTCAACCGATGCCAGTCAAGTGGGGTGTGTGTGGCCCAGTTAGTGGAAACGAGGGAGACTGTGGTTGGAGTCCCCTCGCTGTGTTTTACATGCTTTTAGAAGGGCATGACATGGCTTGGAGGTTGACTTTCAGCATCTGCAAACTGTTGGCTACCAAAATGCTGCCTTTCCAACACCTGTGGTTATAGACAATGAGGAACATACTGATGAAGATGAGACGCAGATACCCGATTGGGATGACAACTTAAATATTCAGTCAGGGCAAGAAGAGGCTCGGTCTGAGGGGGAGGGGAGTGCAAACACAACAATTGATGATGAAGTTCTAGATCCCACCTACTGTCAACCCACAGTCAGACACTCGAGGAGGTCAACAGAGGCGGTGGAGGAGGATGCAACCGACGACGAAGTTACCTTGCGCCTTCCTGGACAGAGTCGGAGCACTGGTAGCACGTCTACAACTGCATCCTCAGCCACCACTCTGCCTCTGAGCATTATTCGGGGTGGATCAACAGGTCGCATGGCCTCTAAGCCTTGCCTAGCCTGGTCCTTTTTTGACATAGAAAAAGATCGCCCAAATTATGTGATCTGTAAAATTTGTCATGGTTCTGTTAGTAGAGGTCAAAACCTCAGCAGTTTGACAACTTCTTCCATGAATCGTCACATGAATAAATATCATATGGCCCGGTGGGAAGCTCACCGTGCTGCAATGTGGCCTAGCGGAGCGAACCATCCACCGCCTGCCCCTTCCAGTGCATCCGCGCGCTCGTCATCTTCTAGGACTGTGGGGACAGCTGTCACACCTGTTTTTCCACCCACAACTTCCACCACTGTAACCGCAACAGGCAGTTTGCTTGGTAGGTCGTCAGTTGGTTTGGAAGGGGAAACAAGTGAGTGTGTACAGCTCTCTCAGACATCGATAGCACCAACGTTGGATGAAGGCAACATCATGTCTCCGCCTGCACTTTCCTCACAAACCTGCATTTTTCCAGGGACACCCTACTCAACACCGTCTACACACAGCAGCCAGATCTCTGTCCCTCAGATGTGGTCAAATAAAAGGCCACTTCCTGCGACCCATGACAAAGCTAAGAGGTTGACTCTATCCCTCTGTAAGCTGTTGGCTACCGAAATGCTGCCTTTCCGCCTAGTGGACACACAGGATTTTAGAGACCTTATGTCTGTCGCTGTGCCCCAGTACCAGATGCCCAATCACCACTGCTTCTCCAAGAAAAGCATGCCCGCGCTACACCAGCATGTCGCACACAACATCACCACTTCCTTGAGAAACTCTGTGTGCGACAGGGTGCATTTCAACACAGATACTTGGACCAGTAAGCATAGACCGGGTCATTACATGTCACTGACTGGGCACTGGCAAACTATGGTGAGAGATGGAGAAGGGTCTGCTGTACAAGTCTTGCCGTCCCCACGAGTTGTTTCAATCCTTCTTCTGTATGTAGAAGTTAATACACTGCTTCTGCCTCTTCAACCTCGTGTGGGTCCTCCACCTTGGCGCAAACCCTGTGTGGTCAGGCCAGCCTTCCTTGTAACTGCGCACAAGGACTACCACACACCTCCTTACTATGCTGGCAGCAGAGCTCAATGCCATCAGGCGGTCAAAGTTTTACTTTGAAATGTATGGGAAATGTGAGTCACACCGCTGAGAAGTTGTGGACGGTTAGCTCTGGATACCGAGTTTCATCAATGGTTGTCTCCATTCAACCAGCAGCCAGGGAAGGCCGGGTGCGACAATGATGCAAACATGGGTGCGGCCCTTCGCTGTGACAATGTGACACACGTACCTTGTATGGTTCACGTGTTGAACCTGGTTGTCCAGCAATTTTTAAAGCACTATCCTGGCCCACATGGCCTTCTGCAGAGAGCACGGTGTAACGCCTTCCTTGATCCACACACTCCGATGGGCTGTTAATGATAGGCTAGAGGGAAGCCACTCACCAAGCAGGACCCCTAGAACCCTGAAACCCTTTAACCCCTATACAGGGATTAGGAATTGCACAGGGCCCAAAGTGATTAATACCTGTGGAAGGCTGCAGTTCCAGAGAATAGTAGTCAGGCAGTGTCAAAACATTAATTGAGGAACAGGAACAGAATGGGACGGCCAGGACTTAATCAGAAAACAAGCAGAGGTGAAATGCGGATCGGCCAACAAGGTACATAAACAGCAAGCAGGAAAAGTAGTCAGGTAACAAGCACACAAAATCATAAAACTGAACTGGGGGTAAAAGCAGAGCTATGTCTGGCAGTGGTCTGCAGACAGGATGGGCATAAAAAAGGGTGTGGTGTCTTCCCATTGGTTGTAGCTGAATGATGGTATTTCATCTGTGAGATACCCACCAGCTACATTCAGCCAGAGATTCTGCATCTGTCAAGGTAATGCAGCCCAGTGGGTGAGCATAACCTGCGTCCACCTGCGCCGCTGGCATCGACTCCTCTCCCATCATCAGCACTATTCATGAAAGGAACACGTTGTCACCTGGCGACCGGAGTACAAATTGACGGAGCGGACTCCGTTGGTGACTTAACAGCCGTGTGCGGCAATGATGCAAACCTGGCTGCGGGCCATCGTCAGGGCAATGTGACACACGTGCCTTGTATGGCTCACGTGTTGAACCTAATTCTCCAGCAATTTTTAAAACACCATCACGGCCTACATGGCCTTGTGCAGCGTGCACGCTCGCTATGTACTCACTTCCATCGTGCGCACACAGCAGCTCAACAACTTTCGTCGCCACAGAAGTCTTTAGGTCTGGTGGTTAAACGCCTGAAATGCAATGTGCCCACACGCAGGAATTTGAATCTGCACATGTTGCAGCGTTTGTGGCATCACCGCCGAACCCTGCTGCAATACGTTATGACATATAGCCTGGGATAACTTGATCCAGAGGTGGTGCAGATCACGCTGCTGGAGTGGTGTCAGATCAAGGACCTATGCACCCTGCTACACAGTTTACAAATGTCGACGAAGATGTTTAGCACTGGCAATGTCATTCTCAGCGTGACAATTCTGGTCATCTACATGATGGAGCGCACTGTAATTATTATTCGGAGTCAGGTGTTGGGACAAGAGGAAGGGGAGGAAGTACAGGAGGACTCATATGCGGAAGGGATAACAAGATCTACGAGGTCCAGATGGTCAGCGGCACCTATGCGGCAGTCATGGTGAGGGAGAGGGATTAACAAGGGCGCATAGTATCAGCAAAAAGTGTTGAGGAATGTGCAGGAGCCCATGAAGAAATGGAGGACGAACTGGCGATGGGCATGGAAGACTCAGCAGATGAGTGAGAGCTTGCTCACATTTCGGTTGTGCGAGGTTGTGGGGAGAGGGCAGAGGAAGGAGGCACGATTCTCACCTCTCTGCCACCAACACACCAAGGACTTGGTCCTCCTGGATGCACAAGACACATGAGCGGCTTCTTGCTGCACTACCTACAACATGACCCTCGGATTGTACGAATTCAAAGTAATCCAGAATACTGGGTTGCCACACTGTTACATCCCCGGTACAAGACAAAATTTGGCGAAAAAATTCCTGCCATAGAAATGGACGCACGTATACAGGAGTATCTGCAGAATGTGGTACGCAATCTTAGATCTGCTTTTCCACTAAACACCAGTGCTGCACAGAGTGAATCTCAACGCTTTGTCATGGATAGGAGGAAATGGTCTTTTACTTGTCCACATCTGAGGGACCGAGGGCTGGCTGCTGTGCTGAGATGGCTTTGAGTATGGTGTCCCTGCAGAGTTGCACTTTTGGTCATATACCAAAATGAGTTGAAAAAGGACAGATGCTGGTGGAAAGGGGAACAGGTGTGTTGGAAAGGGGAAAAAAGTTTTGGTCCGTGGATTTGGTGGTTAAGCAACAGTAACATTTGCTGAAGAAACACCATCTGTTACAGTGGGACTGGCAGATTTGGATAAAGTGGTATATACTATGTTACCGCTATATAACGAAAATTAATAAGAAAAGAAAGAGAAAGGTATATATCCCCATCAGCAGTCAGTGTCCACCGTGCTCCCAGTTGGAAAAGGAGAGGTTGGCAACTGGAAGGTTTGGTGGAGGATACAGAGCTGTGTGGCTATGAAACTAATAGTAGCCTGCACCGAGTTAGACGCCATTCGGATCTGGAGACTGTGAGCCCTGTTAGCGTCACAGGGTCCACATGCCCACCCAGCCCAGGAACTCCCTGTTAACAACACAGGGGCCATTGAGTACGCTGACCGTGTGCGTAGGGGCACACCTGTGGACAGCAGGCGCATCAGCAGCAGCAGGCCTGTTAATGCCACTGGGCTGCACAAGCAGGACTGGTAGGACAGGAGCTGGTCTTAACCGTTCTGCGTCACCAACTGTGGTGGTGGCCTGCATCGACACCCTATCCCTGCCTACCTCTGGCCTAAAGCCGCAATGGGTTCAACACATGGAGGTGTGCTCTTTCGGAGCATAATAGAAGACTGCGCACCTCCTTGTTGGCTCCAGCCCCTTTTATAACCTGTGTCTGCCCCAAACCAGTGTGAACCACAATGCACCTCCTGGAGACAAAAGTAGAGTGACACGTCATGAGTGGCATAACTAGCGTCCTATTTGGAACCGCAAATTCAATGATGACCTCATGGCTGCCATGACCCAAACACCTCACCAGTCATCGTCTGACCATCAATAATGCGGTGAAAAGTCATAGGGGTGGGCCTCTGCAAGGCATTTGGGAGGACACCTGATGTCCTGTGGTCTATATGTGCCCCCCCACATCAGGGGCAGGGCCAAAGAGTTCATTACCGGACCTAGTCTCTGATGCAGTAAGTGCCTGAGCATGCTCAGTAGCATGAAATACAGTCTCTGAAAAAAGACTATCAGCTTTAGCATGGTGTCTAGGCACAAAACAGGACTTAGACCCGGCACGGAATGCAAGCACCTGTGCAAAGAGGCTTTTCACACTTAGTGTGGGAGCATGCGCTGTATCCCGAAATGAAGACTTAGCGTCAGGAATAACACAGTCAGGCTGAGCATACTCACTAGGCGAAACACTGTAATTAGGCTGCAGCTGGGGTAAATCGGCACACGCATGCGCACTAGCTGCCTCTCCACACTTAGACGTGGAGGGGAAATTGCTCTTGGGGATGCTGTCTATGAACAGAAGGAAAAGCTAAAGGAACCCTGACTTTCTATCCCTCCGAATTATCAAATGCAGCAATGAATTCCATGAGTTTGCTATAACATTAGCATAGCAAAATGTGCATGAGGGTGTCATGTAGAGGTGCTATAAATAGCTTGTCACCAGTGGGGCACTAATGGAATACAACAGCCAGTTCTATGATGCCACTAAATGGCAGTATTTTTTGCTATCATTATAGCTTATTAAAAACAGAGCAGGAGGGTGTCATGCAGAGGTGCTGCACATAGATTTGCACTAGTGTGACTAGACAAAAGTCCAATAGCCACGTTTAGGATGCCACTAGGTACACTGACTGCTAGTATAATGGCTTAGTTAAAAAGAGTTTGAGTGTGCAATGCAGGCAGACGTGCTGCAAATATCTTTCCACTAGTGTGACTACACAAAAGTACAATAGCCACGTTTAGGATGCCACTAGGTTCACTGACTGCTAGTATAATGGCTTAGTTAAAAAGAGTTTGAGTGTGCAATGCAGGCAGACGTGCTGCAAATATCTTTACAATAGTGTGAATAGACAAAAGTACAATAGCCACGTTTAGGATGCCACTAGGTACACTGACTGCTAGTATAATGGCTTAGTTAAAAAGAGTTGGAGTGTGCAATGCAGGCAGACGTGCTGCAAATATCTTTACAATAGTGTGAATAGACAAAAGTACAATAGCCACGTTTAGGATGCCACTAGGTACACTGACTGTTTGCTAGTATAATGGCTTAGTTAAAAAGAGTTTGAGTGTGCAATGCAGGCAGACGTGCTGCAAATATCTTTCCACTAGTGTGACTACACAAAAGTACAATAGCCACGTTTAGGATGCCACTAGGTACACTGACTGCTAGTATAATGGCTTAGTTAAAAAGAGTTTGAGTGTGCAATGCAGGCAGACGTGCTGCAAATATCTTTACAATAGTGTGAATAGACAAAAGTACAATAGCCACGTTTAGGATGCCACTAGGTACACTGACTGCTAGTATAATGGCTTAGTTAAAAAAAAGTTGGGGGGCGTGTCCTGGCTATGGAGGAGTGAGGACGTGTTTGTCTCAGCTCCTGCCACCGGACTACATTACTGACAATTAAACCAGCCCAAGAGCCTGGAAGAAAAGGATATGCAGCGCAGGAGAAGGGAGAGCTCCCATGGGCCCAGCAGAGGAGCTTCACGGACAGAGGAGAAGGGAATTAGAGGCTTCCTTACCGGGCCGAAGCAGAGGACAGCACTGCAGACATCTCCCAAGATGGAGAGGCAGGGGAAGCCCCAGCAGCAGCAGAGACAGAGGGAGGAAAGCACCCGGGCAGTGGAGGAGAGGCAGCTGATAACCCCAGACAGCCAGCGTGTCCAGGTACAGGGGAGCCCTGGAGCAGGGAGCATGGGTACAACCCCCACCATTGCTGATTGCAGACCTGCAGTGGGGAGGCCTCAGGAGGGGGGAGAGGTGCCCTTACCCCTGTCACAGAAGGAGGACAATAATAAATCTCAGGCAGAGGCTGTTAATGCTGCAAATGGGGAACAGGGCCCTGCTAGTGGAAATCTCCTATCTTCAGTGAGACACAGCCTGAGTCAAAGTGTGTATGATATGGAAATGCAAGCAGAGTTAGAGCCTGCCACAAGTACAATAAGATCACATGGACCAGGAGTGCTAACAGAACTTAATGAAATCCGGGCACACATCTCTTCTATGCTCACCAGAGAAGATATGGAGACATATATAGCAAGGCTGGAACAGGCATACCGCACAGAGCTGTCGGCCCTGAGGGGGGAGGTGGAAAGAGTGGACACTCAGAACCAAATACAGGCAGCTAAAATACAGAATATAGAAGACACCACTCAGGCACAAGGGGCCATTTTGGATCAACACTCCTGCCAAATACAATATATGGTGGAAGCAATGGACGATGCTGAAAACAGGGGCCGGAGAAACAATTTAAGGGTCCGGGGTTTACCAGAGTCTGTTGAACCTAAGGATCTCCAGAGAGCCCTCCAAGTGATGTTTAATGAGATCCTGGGTGAACCATCAAGCCAACCCCTGGAGCTAGACAGAGTGCATAGAGCGCTTGGCCCTAGACCTACACAGAATGACAGACCACGAGATGTGATTTGCAGGGTCCACCGTTATGTCCTTAAAGAGGCCATCCTGTTTAAGCTGCGCAGTGGAGTTTCACCAGCATACGAGGGGAGCCAAGTCCAGATTCTGCAGGACTTATCCCGTTTCACTTTACAAAGAAGGAGAGCACTGAAACCTCTCCTGGACATGCTCCGTTCGTATGAGTTTCAATACAGCTGGGGATTTCCCTTCCGCCTGCAGGTCCGACATGCGGGAAGAATGCATGTTCTTAGGAACCCGACTGATATGCCATCGTTTGCTGCAGCCCTGGACATTCCATTGGTGCCTATAGAGGAATGGCCGGTGTTTCCAATGGGGGTTTGGGGTGCTGCCCCAGATGGTGATCGGATGCGTGGCCCTCGAAGAGGAAGACCAGTCTGATGTTTAAGGAGTTATTGGTTCATAAACAAAAATTCATTGGGTTGTTTCTCAATAGAATGTACCTCCCAGTTTTGCTATAATTTTTTTGCCAGGGGGATTAAGTCTTTCTGATTATGAGGGGGGGGGGTTCCCTCCCGCCTTCCTGGAAGAGGGGGCGGGGGGGCACCCCCTGACGGTGTATAGCACAATATTCTCTCTAGACCTTGTGTCCTCACATTATATAGGGCTCTGGCTGACAAACTAAGTTGAATAATTGCTTATTGTTAGTCCGGGGCAGGGGGCTCCTTTGTAGAAAGTTCCCTCCCTGATTGGGATAACACGCCATAAAGGAGTGGCGTAGTCTCACCATCCCTAGGTTAGACAGTTTGGTATTCTCTTATACCTATACAGTTACTTTTAGTCTTTTTAGACCCGACGTTAGGGTCTTGCTGTAACCTTGCAGGCGGGAGGCACTCTGACCTCCTTGCCTTTGGTTTCTACTGCTTTGTTGGTAGTTTCTTTTGTATTCTCGACCTTCTTACCTCTTCTCTTTTATTTCCTCTTCTCTTTCCCTGCTCTTCCTATCTTACTTGCCTGCACATCTCTCTCTCTCTCTCCCTAATCCCCGAACCTATCCCTAGAGTCCCCACCGTTCCTCCGCATTGAAATGACGCAGATTAATTGGGGTTCACTAAATGTGAGGGGACTTAATGTCCCGCAAAAACGCTCCCAGATATTTTTTGACATGCACAAAAAAAGAGTCCATATACTATTGATCCAAGAAACACATTTTAAAACGGGCCACCTCCCCATCTTTCGAGACAGATATTACACTAACTGGGTCCACAGTTCCAACCCAGAGTCAAAATCCAAGGGAGTGTCCATAGGCATCCATAAGTCCCTAGTGCACACAGTTCTAGATACACGGGTGGACACGGAGGGAAGATTTATATTCCTGAAAATTAATGTTAACTCATCCATCTTTACCATTGTCAATTGGTATCTACCGAATAGAGATCCGGCGACGACCTGCTCCTCTCTCCTGTCATCACTGGATGAATTCGCAGAAGGGACCGTGATCGTGGGCGGTGATTTAAACTTCACTTTGGACCCTAAGGTAGACACAACGTCGGGACATAACTTTCTCTCAATAAGGAAACTAACGAAGGTTAAACGTTGTATACAGGAACTCAGATTAGTGGATGTATGGAGAACACTACACCCAGTAGACCGTGACTACACATATTTTTCCCCGGCTCACTCTTCATACAGCCGCATAGACCTATTCCTTGTAAGTCAGAAGGCCCTGACATGGCAGATACAGGCCTCTATAGGCAGTATCTCTTGGTCAGATCATGCCCCCATATTTTTGAGCCTCACTATGCCGGATGGGCCTGGGAGGCCGTGGTCTTGGCGGTTGAATGATAGTCTGCTGAGGGACCAGGGATGCTTGAAAGACCTGCAGAACACAATAGATGAATTCTTGGAGATACACTCAGGAGACACTACTACCCTACCTGTTCAATGGGAGACACTAAAGTGTGTGTTGAGAGGGATTCTGATCAAACATGGGGCTAGGATTAAGAGGGAGAGAGCCCAAACCATTCTGTCTCTACTTCAGAATATTTCAGACCTAGAGAAGATCCATAAGCAGACATTATCCCCGGTGACACTGACAGAGCTAGTTAAAAACAGAGAGGAACTTAAATCCATTCTGGACCGACAATACGAGCGCCACAGGAATAGACTAAAAAGATTTATGTATGAATATGCGGACAAATGTGGCAGACCACTAGCTAGGTTATTACATCCGAGGGGGGACCCCAGTCACATCCCTACGATCAAAAAATCGGACGGCCTTTTGACTCAGAACCCAATCCACATAGCGGAGCAGTTTCAAAAATATTATAGTGACCTTTACAACATAAGGGGCAAATTTGGGGATATGCCACAAGAAGCTTTGGAGACTAAAATAAATGATTACATACTTAAAACAGCCCTGCCGACTATACCCAATACTGAGGTTGAAAACCTAGAAGCAGACTTTACAGAGACAGAAGTGGCATCTATTATCAGGGATTCTCCTTCAGGCAAAAGCCCAGGTCCGGACGGGTTTACCCCCAAGTTCTATAAAATTTTTCAGACTCAGTTATCCCCGTTCATGACCAAAGTATTTAACTCCATATCTGAAAACTCCCAGTGGGTAGCACAGTCTCTTGAAGCACACATATGTGTTATCCCCAAACCGGGAAAGGACCAATTGCTGGTTACAAATTACAGACCCATCTCACTGATTAATTTAGATTTGAAATTTTTCTCTAAAGCACTTGCCAACAGACTTGCCCTGTCCCTGCCTGGGATAATACATACAGACCAGGTGGGATTTGTAAAAGGCCGGGAGGCGCGGGACAACACCAACAAATTGTTCCTCCTGATGGCTCGGTCGAGGGCTCAGTCTCTCCCCATGTGTTTACTTTCAGTGGACGCGGAGAAGGCCTTCGACCGGGTCAGTTGGAGCTTTATGATGGCAGCCTTGAGACAGGTGGGTTTGGGTCAGAAATTTTTGGGTAGAATTGCGTCCCTGTATACGAGACCCTCAGCAAAAGTCAGGACAAATGGGTTTCTATCATCATCCTTTCTGGTCCACAATGGAACGAGACAGGGATGTCCACTGTCGCCCCTCTTATACGTCATAGTCATGGAGCACCTTGCGGTCGCCCTGAGAAACAACACAAGCATCCACGGGATAGAGGCGGGGGGGGAGAGCCGTAAGCTGGCTCTATTCGCGGATGACCTTCTCATGTTCATTTCCCAACCACACATATCCTTCCCGTCCTTGCTTAAGGAGTTCGAACAGTTTGGCAACTTAAGCAACTTCAAAGTAAATTTTTCCAAATCAGAGGCCATGAACGTGACTTTATCGGCAGAAGACCTTGCGAGAGTATCACAAAACTTCCCTTTTAAGTGGCAACCGTCAGTTTTAAAATATCTGGGAGTTATGGTACCTAGGGATCCAGCAAAAATTGTACATCACAATTTTTTCCCCTTATTAGAAAGGACAATCAGGGACTTAAAGAAATATGACAAAAAGAGATTGACGTGGTTTGGGCGTATAAACGCGATAAAAATGGATGTGTTACCGAGGTTCCTGTTCCTGTTTCAGACAATACCCATACAGCTACCGCTAAGTTACTTCTCCAAGATCCGGACAGCCTTGTCTGGGTTTGTCTGGGGGAACAGGAGACCCCGAACAGGAATTAAAACTCTGACCAGACACAAAAGTGACGGGGGGGCGGGGCTCCCAAATTTTCAGTTATATTACAAGGCAGCTATCCTAACGAGATTACTGGACTGGCATTTTCATGGTAATTCGAAACAATGGGTGGTGATTGAACAGGATGTACTGGGAACTCCCTTACATTTACTTCCATGGTTAGAGAAAGAAAGTAGGATCCAGATAGCGAAAGGAATGGAGTTCACGCGGACAGCGATGGGGATGTGGGATGGAGAGATAAAAAAGGGATCTCTCTCTCAGGAGCAGGGCCCACTTACCCCCGTATTCGGTAATAAGAAGTTCCCCCCAGGACTCCACTCCCATAGATTCGGGGGATTTACTCGGGCGGATGATACCCGTTTTTGTCACGTGCTCCAGGGACACACCCTACCAACTTATACTTCCATGCAGGCCACAGGGAGAGAGATTTCCTGGATGGAATATATGCAGTTGAAATCTTTCCTCTCGTACCAGGACAGGGAGAGAAGGATGAGGACACCCCCTACTCCTTTTGAGAAAATATTTTTACAGGGCTCATCACCTGGACATGGCATCTCACTCATCTATAAAATGCTGAACCAGAGAAATAGGGTGGATAAACCTCACTTTGTCTGTAGGTGGGGAGAGGAACTGGGAGAGGATATTGCAGAGGACGATTGGAGCAGAGCGTACCTGTGGACCCACAAGCTTTCCTTGGCGTGCGCCGCTCAAGAGAAAAGTTATAAAATTCTCACAAGGTGGTACCATTACCCGACTAAATTACATGCTATATTTCCCTCTGTGTCTGATGTGTGCTGGAGGTGTGGCACAGACACACGTACAATGCTACACATATGGTGGAGCTGTACTAAGCTGCAACCCTTTTGGGACTCAGTGTTCTACCTGTACAAAAAGATGAGCGGAGGTGAAATAGAAAAATCCCCCCAGGTTGCCCTTCTTTCTATGCTCCCAGGAGCTATTAAAACACAAAAAAGGGACATGTTGCGATTTTGCCTGGCGGCTGCCCGTATGATTATCCCACGATTTTGGAAACAGACTAGATGCCCTACGGTGCTGGATTGGTTGGAGGAGATGACAAACCTCCAGAGAATGGAGGAGCTGACAGCAGAACTAAATGGGAACACAGAAAAATTTACTACAGTTTGGAGACCATGGATTATGTTCATGGAGTCCCCAGAGTTTGTGGAGAGTTTGGCGAGCTTTTTGAGCTGAGAAACGGTGGGGAGTCTCATTCCTTCCCCCCCCTTTTTTCTTTTCTTTTCTTGCTTCCCCCCCCTCCCCCCTTTTCTCTAATTTCCTCTTCTTTATGCTTATATCTTTCCTCTTCTTTCTTTCTTTTCTGAACATTAATCTGCATTTTTCTAGTTTCATTTTTTATATGAAAAGATTTATCAATAATTCATAAGACAATAGACATACAAGGAGAATGAGTATATTAGGATACGGGAAGTCAAAAGAAGTAAAATTCTGACCTATAATTTACAAGTGGTTGTATGGTAATAGCACAAAGATAATTTGAAGAATTCCAAGAAATTTAGTAATGTAACAATTTCTGGATGTTATCCCGGCATTGAGAAAATGATGCTTATGTATTGTAATTGCACAAATGATATGTTTGTATGTTGACAACAGTTTCATCAATAAAACAGATTTGAAATAAAAAAAAGTTGGAGTGTGCAATGCAGGCAGACGTGCTGCAAATATCTTTACAACAGTGTGAATAGACAAAAGTACAATAGCCACGTTTAGGATGCCACTAGGTACACTGACTGTTTGCTAGTATAATGGTGTCACGCTTCCCGGCTCCCCTGCCTCGCTTCCCGGTTCCTCGGTCCGGTCACCGCCGCTCCCCGCTCTCCAGCATCCATTGCCGGCGCGTCCCCGGCGTCCTGGTCCCCGCTCCCGGCGCCCGTCGGCTTCTCAGCCCCAGCCCGGCCCTGCTGCTTCCTCCTCTCAGCTTCCTGCCCTGGCTTCTGGCACTCGGGCCGCGCGCATGCGCATTAGGGCGCGCGCGCGGTCATTGACCCTTTCTTAAAGGGCCAGCGTCCATTAACAGGAAATGATGCAAACAGGTACAGGGTATAAAGGGGTTTAATGTCCAAGTGGGCGGGGCCTGATCTTCGTGTTTCTCAAGCTAGGAGTCAGGTCTCCTTGTGTTCCTGAGATACTCACCTCTCTCTCTTCCTAGAGCCGAGCCTGCCTCACCATCCGGTCCAGCCGAATCCCGAACCCCGAACTCTGCCTATCTGCCATCCTGACAGTCCGTACCATCTCGGATCCCTGCGGTGACCCGTCATCTGGCTCCAAAGGTTCCGGACCCCGCCTGACATCTTCTCGGCTTCCGAACCTGAGCTCCGTCACCCGGACCACCATAAGTGACTCCGTGGTCCCAGGGACTTCTCCGTTATACTCTTGTGCACGGACTGTTCTGCTGCCTATAGTGCTCCAGCTACCGGACCCCTTACCATCATCAAGGAGTTCGGCCCAGTGGATCCACCTCCTGGGTCTGCCCGTCCACCTGGCCCTAACAAATGGCTTAGTTAAAAAGAGTTTGAGTGTGCAATGCAGGCAGACGTGCTGCAAATATCTTTCCACTAGTGTGACTACACAAAAGTACAATAGCCACGTTTAGGATGCCACTAGGTACACTGACTGCTAGTATAATGGCTTAGTTAAAAAGAGTTTGAGTGTGCAATGCAGGCAGACGTGCTGCAAATATCTTTACAATAGTGTGAATAGACAAAAGTACAATAGCCACGTTTAGGATGTCACTAGGTACACTGACTGCTAGTATAATGGCTTAGTTAAAAAGAGTTTGAGTGTGCAATGCAGGCAGACGTGCTGCAAATATCTTTACAATAGTGTGAATAGACAAAAGTACAATAGCCACGTTTAGGATGCCACTAGGTACACTGACTGTTTGCTAGTATAATGGCTTAGACAAAAAGAGTTTGAGTGTGCAATGCAGGCAGACGTGCTGCAAATATCTTTCCACTAGTGTGACTACACAAAAGTACAATAGCCACGTTTAGGATGCCACTAGGTACACTGACTGCTAGTATAATGGCTTAGTTAAAAAGAGTTTGAGTGTGCAATGCAGGCAGACGTGCTGCAAATATCTTTACAATAGTGTGAATAGACAAAAGTACAATAGCCACGTTTAGGATGCCACTAGGTACACTGACTGCTAGTATAATGGCTTAGTTAAAAAGAGTTTGAGTGTGCAATGCAGGCAGACGTGCTGCAAATATCTTTACAATAGTGTGAATAGACAAAAGTACAATAGCCACGTTTAGGATGCCACTAGGTACACTGACTGTTTGCTAGTATAATGGCTTAGTTAAAAAAAGTTGGAGTGTGCAATGCAGGCAGACGTGCTGCAAATATCTTTGCACTAGGTTGACTACACAAAAGTCCAATAGCCACGTTTAGGATGCCACTAGGTACACTGACTGTTTGCTAGTATAATGGCTTAGTTAAAAAGAGTTGTAGTGTGCAATGCAGGCAGACGTGCTGCAAATATCTTTACAATAGTGTGAATAGACAAAAGTACAATAGCCACGTTTAGGATGCCACTAGGTACACTGACTGCTAGTATAATGGCTTAGTTAAAAAGAGTTGGAGTGTGCAATGCAGGCAGACGTGCTGCAAATATCTTTACAATAGTGTGACTACACAAAAGTACAATAGCCACGTTTAGGATGCCACTAGGTACACTGACTGTTTGCTAGTATAATGGCTTAGTTAAAAAAAGTTGGAGTGTGCAATGCAGGCAGACGTGCTGCAAATATCTTTACAATAGTGTGAATAGACAAAAGTACAATAGCCACGTTTAGGATGCCACTAGGTACACTGACTGTTTGCTAGTATAATGGCTTAGTTAAAAAGAGTTTGAGTGTGCAATGCAGGCAGACGTGCTGCAAATATCTTTCCACTAGTGTGACTACACAAAAGTACAATAGCCACGTTTAGGATGCCACTAGGTACACTGACTGCTAGTATAATGGCTTAGTTAAAAAGAGTTGGAGTGTGCAATGCAGGCAGACGTGCTGCAAATATCTTTACAATAGTGTGAATAGACAAAAGTACAATAGCCACGTTTAGGATGCCACTAGGTACACTGACTGCTAGTATAATGGCTTAGTTAAAAAGAGTTGGAGTGTGCAATGCAGGCAGACGTGCTGCAAATATCTTTACAATAGTGTGAATAGACAAAAGTACAATAGCCACGTTTAGGATGCCACTAGGTACACTGACTGTTTGCTAGTATAATGGCTTAGTTAAAAAGAGTTTGAGTGTGCAATGCAGGCAGACGTGCTGCAAATATCTTTCCACTAGTGTGACTACACAAAAGTACAATAGCCACGTTTAGGATGCCACTAGGTACACTGACTGCTAGTATAATGGCTTAGTTAAAAAGAGTTGGAGTGTGCAATGCAGGCAGACGTGCTGCAAATATCTTTACAATAGTGTGAATAGACAAAAGTACAATAGCCACGTTTAGGATGCCACTAGGTACACTGACTGCTAGTATAATGGCTTAGTTAAAAAGAGTTGGAGTGTGCAATGCAGGCAGACGTGCTGCAAATATCTTTACAATAGTGTGAATAGACAAAAGTACAATAGCCACGTTTAGGATGCCACTAGGTACACTGACTGCTACTATAATGGCTTAGTTAAAAAGAGTTGGAGTGTGCAATGCAGGCAGACGTGCTGCAAATATCTTTACAATAGTGTGAATAGACAAAAGTACAATAGCCACGTATAGGATGCCACTAGGTACACTGACTGCTAGTATAATGGCTTAGTTAAAAAGAGTTTGAGTGTGCAATGCAGGCAGACGTGCTGCAAATATCTTTACAATAGTGTGAATAGACAAAAGTACAATAGCCACGTTTAGGATGCCACTAGGTACACTGACTGCTAGTATAATGGCTTAGTTATAAAGAGTTGGAGTGTGCAATGCAGGCAGACGTGCTGCAAATATCTTTACAATAGTGTGAATAGACAAAAGTACAATAGCCACGTTTAGGATGCCACTAGGTACACTGACTGTTTGCTAGTATAATGGCTTAGTTAAAAAAAGTTGGAGTGTGCAATGCAGGCAGACGTGCTGCAAATATCTTTGCACTAGGTTGACTACACAAAAGTCCAATAGCCACGTTTAGGATGCCACTAGGTACACTGACTGTTTGCTAGTATAATGGCTTAGTTAAAAAGAGTTGTAGTGTGCAATGCAGGCAGACGTGCTGCAAATATCTTTACAATATTGTGAATAGACAAAAGTACAATAGCCACGTTTAGGATGCCACTAGGTACACTGACTGCTAGTATAATGGCTTAGTTAAAAAGAGTTGGAGTGTGCAATGCAGGCAGACGTGCTGCAAATATCTTTACAATAGTGTGAATAGACAAAAGTACAATAGCCACGTTTAGGATGCCACTAGGTACACTGACTGTTTGCTAGTATAATGGCTTAGTTAAAAAAAGTTGGAGTGTGCAATGCAGGCAGACGTGCTGCAAATATCTTTACAATAGTGTGAATAGACAAAAGTACAATAGCCACGTTTAGGATGCCACTAGGTACACTGACTGTTTGCTAGTATAATGGCTTAGTTAAAAAGAGTTTGAGTGTGCAATGCAGGCAGACGTGCTGCAAATATCTTTTCACTAGTGTGACTACACAAAAGTACAATAGCCACGTTTAGGATGCCACTAGGTACACTGACTGCTAGTATAATGGCTTAGTTAAAAAGAGTTGGAGTGTGCAATGCAGGCAGACGTGCTGCAAATATCTTTACAATAGTGGGAATAGACAAAAGTACAATAGCCACGTTTAGGATGCCACTAGGTACACTGACTGCTAGTATAATGGCTTAGTTAAAAAGAGTTGGAGTGTGCAATGCAGGCAGACGTGCTGCAAATATCTTTACAATAGTGTGAATAGACAAAAGTACAATAGCCACGTTTAGGATGCCACTAGGTACACTGACTGTTTGCTAGTATAATGGCTTAGTTAAAAAAAGTTGGAGTGTGCAATGCAGGCAGACGTGCTGCAAATATCTTTACAATAGTGTGAATAGACAAAAGTACAATAGCCACGTTTAGGATGCCACTAGGTACACTGACTGCTAGTATAATGGCTTAGTTAAAAAGAGTTTAAGTGTGCAATGCAGGCAGACGTGCGGCAAATATCTTTACAATAGTGTGAATAGACAAAAGTACAATAGCCACGTTTAGGATGCCACTAGGTACACTGACTGTTTGCTAGTATAATGGCTTAGTTAAAAAGAGTTGGAGTGTGCAATGCAGGCAGACGTGCTGCAAATATCTTTGCACTATTGTGACTACACAAAAGTCCAATAGCCACGTTTAGGATGCCACTAGGTACACTGACTGTTTGCTAGTATAATTGGTTAGTTAAAAAAAGTTTGAGTGTGCAATGCAGGCAGACATGCTGCAAATATCTTTGCACTAGTTTGACTACACAAAAGTCCAATAGCCACGTTTAGGATGCCACTAGGTACACTGACTGTTTGCTAGTAAAATGGCTTAGTTAAAAAGAGTTGGAGTGTGCAATGCAGGCAGACGTGCTGCAAATATCTTTGCACTAGTTTGACTACACAAAAGTCCAATAGCCACGTTTAGGATGCCACTAGGTACACTGAGTGTTTGCTAGTATAATGGCTTAGTTAAAAAGAGTTGGAGTGTTCAATGCAGGCAGACGTGCTGCAAATATCTTTGCACTACTGTGACTACACAAAAGTCCAATAGCCACGTTTAGGATGCCACTAGGTACACTGACTGTTTGCTAGCATAATGGCTTAGTTAAAAAGAGTTGGGGTGTGCAGAGGACAGGAGGGTACAGTGCCAGGATTGTGGGGCTCTGGGTAGAGGAATGGAAGCCTGCCTTTCTATTCCCTCCTAATGGGGAAATGCAGCGACGAAATCCCTGACCTTGGCTACACAGACGCTGTCTCTGTTTTCAGGACCTGTCACCTATGGCTCTGACCGTACCGGTTTGAGCCCTTAAAAGGACTGATAGAAAGTGCTCTCCCTAAGCTGTCTAACGCTGTGTATGGAGCGCATACAGCAGTATCGGCGATAGGACTCAGGAGGACGGAGCTGCGACAGTGATATCTGACACCAAAGACGCAGAAGAGATAATGGCGTCCTGGAGGAAAATGTCCGGTTTTATAATGCAGGGACATGTGACATGGACATCCTATCACACATGCCGTTGCTTCTCTGGCTAAAAGTCCACTTAGCTGTGTGTGTGTCTGGGATTGGCTGACATGCTGGCCCGCCCCACTACACGCGCGCGCTTTGGGAAGGAAGACAAGGAAAAAAAAAAAAAATGGCGATCGCCATTATAGAAACAGCAGTGATCTGAAGGCGCTGTTCACGCACACTATACACTGAAATGTCATAATAGTGTGATTCACAGAGTGACTTACACTATTACAGCGGAAACCAAGCTAGGAATTAGCTGGTTTTTTGCTGCTAGAACCGTTCTCGAACGTTTCTAGAACTATCGAGCTTTTGCAAAAAGCTCGAGTTCTAGTTCGATCTAGAACAGGCCCCAAAATCACTCGAGCCTAGAACTGGAGAACCTCGAACCACGAACCGCGCTCAACTCTAGTCATAATGGGTCGATCATGTCATAATGGGTCGATCATGTCATAATGGGTCGATGATGTCAAAATGGGTCGATGATGTCATAAAGGGTCGACGATGTCATAATGGGTCGACAATGTCATAATGGGTCGATGATGTCATAATGGGTCGATGATGTCATTAAAAGTAGATAATTTCATAATGGGTTGATGATGTCATAATGGGTCGATGATGTCATAATGGGTCGATGATGTCATAATGGGTCGATGATGTCATAAAGGGTCGATGATGTCATAATGGGTCAATGATGTCATAATAGGTTGATGATGTCATAATAAGTCGATGATTTCATAAAGGGTTGATGTAATAATGGGTCGATGTCATAATGTGTCGATGATATCATAATGGGTCGATGACGTCATAATGGGACGATGATGTCATAATGGGTCGATGAAGTCATAATGGGTCGATGCTGTCATAAAGGGTCGATGATGTCATAATGGGTCGATGATGTCATAATGGTTCGATGATGTCATAATGAGTCGTAGATGTCATAATGGGTCGATGATGTCATAAAGGGTCGATGCTGTCAAAAAAGGGTCAATGATGTCATAATGGGTCGATGATGTCATAATAAGTCGATGATTTCATAAAGGGTTGATGTAATAATGGGTCGATGATGTCATAATGGGTCGATGATGTCAATGGGTCGATAAGGTCATAATGGGTCGATGAGGTCATAAAGGGTCGATGATGTCATAATGGGTCGATGATGTCATAAATGGTCGATGATGTCATAATGAGGCGATGATGTCATAATGGGTCTATGATTTCATAATAGGTCGATGATGTCACAATGAGTCGATGATGTCAAAATCGGTCGATGATGTCATAATGGGTCGATGATGTCATAATGGGTCGATGATGTCATAATAAGTCAATGATTTCATATTGGGTTGATGTCATAATGGGTCGATGTTATAATAAGGCGATGATGTCATAATAAGTCGATGATGTCATAATGGGTCAATGATGTCATAATCGGTCGATGATGTCATAATGGGTCGATGGTGTCAGAATTGGTCGATGATGTCATAATGGGTCTATGATGTAATAATGGGTCGATGCTGTCATAAAAGGTCGATGATGTCATAATGGGTCGATGCTGTCATAATGGGTCTATGAAGTCATAATGGGACGATGATGTCATAATGAGTCGATGATGTCATAATAAGTCGATGATTTCATAATGGGTTGATGATGTCATAATGCGTCGATGATGTCATAATGGGTCGATGATGTCATAATGGGTCGATGACTTCATAATAGGTCGATTATATAATAATGGGTCGATGATGTCATAATGGGTCGATGAAGTCATAATGGGTCGATGCTGTCATAAAGGGTCGATGATGTCATAATGGGTCGATGATGTCATAATGGGTCGATGATGTCATAATGGGTCAATGATGTCATAATGGGTCGATGATGTCATAATCGGTCGATGATGTCATAATGGGTCGATGAAGTCATAATGGGTCGATGATGTAATAATAGGCCGATGATCTCATAATGGGTCGATGATGTCATAATGGGTCGATGAAATCATAATGGGTCGATGCTGCCATAAATGGTCGATGATGTCATAATGGGTCGATGATGTCATAATAAGTCGATGATGTCATAAAGGGTCGATGATGTCATAATGGGTCGATGATGTCATAAAGGGTCGATGCTGTCAAAATAGGGTCGATGCTGTCAAAAAAGGGTCAATGATGTCATAATGGGTCGATGATGTCATAAGTCGTTGATTTCATAAAGGGTTGATGTAATAATGGATCGATGATGTCATAATGGGTCGATGATGTCATAATGAATCGATGATGTCATAATGGGTCGATGATGTCATAATGGGTCGATTATGTCATAATGGGTCGATGATGTCATAATGGGTCGATGATGTCATAATGGGTCGATGATGTCATAAAGGGTCGATGATGTCATAATGGGTCTATGATGTCATAAAGGGTCGATGATGTCATAATGGGTTGATGATGTTAAAATGGGTCGATGATGTCATAAAGGGTCGATGATGTCATAATGGGTCGATGATGTCATAATGGGTCGATGATGTCATAAAGGGTCGATGCTGTAAAAAAAGGGTCGATGATGTCATAATGGGTCGATGATGTCATAATAAGTCAATGATTTCATAATGGGTTGATGTCATAATGGGTCGATGATGTCATAAGTCGATGATGTCATAATGGGTCGATGATGTCATAATGGGTCGATGACGTCATAATGGGACGATGATGTCATAATGGGTCGATGAAGTCATAATGGGTCGATGCTGTCATAAAGGGTCGATGATATCATAATGGGTCGATGATGTCATAATGGTTCGATGATGTCATAATGGGTCGATGATGTCATAAAGGGTCGATGCTGTCAAAAAAGGGTCAATGATGTCATAATGGGTCGATGATGTCATAATGGGTCAATGATGTCATAATGGGTCGTTGATGTAATAATGGGTCGATGATGTCATAATGGGTCGATGATGTCAATGGATCGATGAGGTCATAATGGGTCGATGAGGTCATAAAGGGTCGATGATGTCATAATGGTTCGATGATGTCATAAATGGTCGATGATGTAATAATGGGGCGATGATGTCATAATGGGTCTATGATTTCATAATAGGTCGATGATGTCACAATGAGTCGATGATGTCAAAATTGGTCGATGATGTCATAATGGGTCGATGATGTCATAATGGGTCGATGATGTCATAATAAGTCAATGATTTCATATTGGGTTGATGTCATAATGGGTCGATGTCATAATAAGGCGATGATGTCATAATAAGTCGATGATGTCATAATGGGTCAATGATGTCATAATCGGTCGATGATGTCATAATGGGTCGATGATGTCAGAATTGGTCGATGATGTCATAATGGGTCTATGATGTCATAATGGGTCGATGCTGTCATAAAGGGTCGATGATGTCATAATGGGTCGATGCTGTCATAGTGGGTCAATGGAGTCATAATGGGACGATGATGTCATAATGAGTCGATGTCATAATAAGTCGATGATTTCATAATGGGTTGATGATGTCATAATGCGTCGATGATGTCATAATGGGTCGATGATGTCATAATGGGTCGATGACGTCATAATAGGTCGATTATATAATAATGGGTCGATGATGTCATAATGGGTCGATGAAGTCATAATGGGTCGATGCTGTCATAAAGGGTCGATGATGTAATAATGGGTCGATGATGTCATAATGGGATGATGATGTCATAAAGGGTCGATGATGTCATAATTGGTCGATCATGTAATAATGGGTCGATCATGTCATTATGAGTCGATCATGTCATAATGGGTCGATGATGTCAAAATGGGTCGATGATGTCATAAAGGGTCGACGATGTCATAATGGGTCAACAATGTCATAATGGGTCGATGATGTCATAATAAGTAGATAATTTCATAATGGGTCGATGATGTCATAATGGGTCGATGATGTCATAATGGGTCGATGATGTCATAATGGGTCGATGATGTCATAAAGGGTCGATGATGTCATAATGGGTCAATGATGTCATAATGGGTCGATGATGTCATAATAAATCGATGATTTCATAAAGGGTTGATGTAATAATGGGTCGATGATGTCATAAAGGGTCGTGCTGTCGAAAAAGGGTCAATGATGTCATAATGGGTCGATGATGTCATAATAAGTCGATGATTTCATAAAGGGTTGATGTAATAATGGGTCGATGATGTCATAATGTGTCGATGATGTCATAATGGGTCGATGATGTCATAATGGGTCAATGATGTCATAATGGGTCGATGATGTCATAATCGGTCGATGATGTCATAATGGGTCGATGAAGTCATAATGGGTCGATGCTGTCATAAAGGGTTGAAAATGTCAAAATAAGTCGATGATTTCATAATGGGTTGATGATGTCATAATGGGTCGATGATGTAATAATAGGCCGATGATATCATAATGGGTCGATGATGTCATAATGGGTCGATGAAATCATAATGGGTCGATGCTGCCATAAATGGTCGATGATGTCATAACGGGTCGATGATGTCATAAAGGGTCGATGCTGTCAAAAAAGGGTCGATGCTGTCAAAAAAGGGTCGATGATGTCATAATGGGTCGATGATGTCATAATAAGTCGTTGATTTCATAAAGGGTTGATGTAATAATGGATCGATGATGTCATAATGGGTCGATGATGTCATAATGAATCGATGATGTCATAATAAGTCGATGATGTCATAATGGGTCGATTATGTCATAATGGGTCGATGATGTCATAATAAGTCAATGATTTCATATTGGGTTGATGTCATAATGGGTCGATGTCATAATAAGGCGATGATGTCATAATAAGTCGATGTTGTCATAATGGGTCAATGATGTCATAATGGGTCGATGATGTCATAATGGGTCGATGATGTCATAATGGGTCGATGATGTCATAATGGGTCGATGATGTCATAATGGGTCAATGATGTCATAATGGGTCGATGATGTCATAATCGGTCGATGATGTCATAATGGGTCGATGAAGTCATAATGGGGCGATGAAATCATAATAAGTCGATGCTGCCATAAATGGTCGATGATGTCATAATAGGTCGATGATGTCATAATAAGTTGATGATGTCATAAAGGGTCGATGATGTCATAATGGGTCGATGATGTCATAATGGGTCGATGATGTCATAATGGGTCGATGATGTCATAATGGGTCAATGATGTCATAATGGGTCGATGATGTAATAATAGGCCGATGATATCATAATGGGTCGATGATGTCATAATGGGGCGATGAAATCATAATGGGTCGATGCTGCCATAAATGGTCGATGATGTCATAATAGGTCGATGATGTCATAATAAGTTGATGATGTCATAAAGGGTCGATGATGTCATAATGGTCGATGATGTCATAAAGGGTCGATGCTGTCAAAAAAGGATCGATGCTGTCAAAAAAGGGTCAATGATGTCATAATGGGTCGATGATGTCATAAGTCGTTGATTTCATAAAGGGTTGATGAAATAATGGATCGATTATGTCATAATGGGTCGATGATGTCATAATGAATCGATGATGTCATAATGGGTCGATGATGTCATAATGGGTCGATTATGTAATAATGGGTCGATGATGTCATAAAGGGTCGATGATGTCATAATGGGTTCATGATGTCATAAAGGGTCGATGATGTCATAATGGGTTGATGATGTTAAAATGGGTCGATGATGTCATAAAGGGTCGATGATGTCATAATGGGTCGATGATGTCATAATGGGTCGATGATGTCATAAAGGGTCGATGCTGTAAAAAAAGGGTCGATGATGTCATAATGGGTCGATGATGTCATAATAAGTCAATGATTTCATAATGGGTTGAAGTCATAATGGGTCGATGATGTCATAAGTCGATGATGTCATAATGGGTCGATGATGTCATAATGGGTCGATGACGTCATAATGGGACGATGATGTCATAATGGGTCGATGAAGTCATAATGGGTCGATGCTGTCATAAAGGGTCGATGATATAATGGGTCGATGATGTCATAATGGTTCGATGATGTCATAATGGGTCGATGATGTCATAAAGGGTCGATGCTGTCAAAAAAAAGTCAATGATGTCATAATGGGTCGATGATGTCATAATGGGTCAATGATGTCATAATGGGTCGTTGATGTAATAATGGGTCGATGATGTCATAATGGGTCGATGATGTCAATGGATCGATGAGGTCATAATGGGTCGATGAGGTCATAAAGGGTCGATGATGTCATAATGGTTCGATGATGTCATAAATGGTCGATGATGTCATAATGGGGCGATGATGTCATAATGGGTCTATGATTTCATAATAGGTCGATGATGTCACAATGAGTCGATGATGTCAAAATCGGTCGATGATGTCATAATGGGTCGATGATGTCATAATGGGTCGATGATGTCATAATAAGTCAATGATTTCATATTGGGTTGATGTCATAATGGGTCGATGTCATAATAAGTCGATGATGTCATAATAAGTCGATGATGTCATAATGGGTCAATGATGTCATAATCGGTCGATGATGTCATAATGGGTCGATGATGTCAGAATTGGTCGATGATGTCATAATGGGTCTATGATGTCATAATGGGTCGATGCTGTCATAAAGGGTCGATGATGTCATAATGGGTCGATGCTGTCATAGTGGGTCGATGAAGTCATAATGGGACGATGATGTCATAATAGGTCGATGATGTCATAATAAGTCGATGATGTCATAAAGGGTCGATGATGTCATAATGGTCGATGATGTCATAAAGGGTCGATGCTGTCAAAAAAGGGTCGATGCTGTCAAAAAAGGGTCAATGATGTCATAATGGGTCGATGATGTCATAAGTCGTTGATTTCATAAAGGGTTGATGTAATAATGGATCGATGATGTCATAATGGGTCGATGATGTCATAATGAATCGATGATGTCATAATGGGTCGATGATGTCATAATGGGTCGATTATGTAATAATGGGTCGATGATGTCATAAAGGGTCGATGATGTCATAATGGGTCTATGATGTCATAAAGGGTCGATGATGTCATAATGGGTTGATGATGTTAAAATGGGTCGATGATGTCATAAAGGGTCGATGATGTCATAATGGGTCGATGATGTCATAATGGGTCGATGATGTCATAATGGGTCGATGATGTCATAAAGGGTCGATGCTGTAAAAAAAGGGTCGATGATGTCATAATTGGTCGATGATGTCATAATAAGTCAATGATTTCATAATGGGTTGAAGTCATAATGGGTCGATGATGTCATAAGTCGATGATGTCATAATGGGTCGATGATGTCATAATGGGTCGATGACGTCATAATGGGACGATGATGTCATAATGGGTCGATGAAGTCATAATGGGTCGATGCTGTCATAAAGGGTCGATGATATCATAATGGGTCGATGATGTCATAATGGTTCGATGATGTCATAATGGGTCGATGATGTCATAAAGGGTCGATGCTGTCAAAAAAAAGTCAATGATGTCATAATGGGTCGATGATGTCATAATGGGTCAATGATGTCATAATGGGTCGTTGATGTAATAATGGGTCGATGATGTCATAATGGGTCGATGATGTCAATGGATCGATGAGGTCATAATGGGTCGATGAGGTCATAAAGGGTCGATGATGTCATAATGGTTCGATGATGTCATAAATGGTCGATGATGTCTTATTGGATCGATGATGTCATAATGGGTCTATGATTTCATAATACGTCGATGATGTCACAATGAGTCGATGATGTCAAAATCGGTCGATGATGTCATAATGGGTCGATGATGTCATAATGGGTCGATGATGTCATAATAAGTCAATGATTTCATATTGGGTTGATGTCATAATGGGTCGATGTCATAATAAGGCGATGATGTCATAATAAGTCGATGATGTCATAATGGGTCAATGATGTCATAATCGGTCGATGATGTCATAATGGGTCGATGATGTCAGAATTGGTCGATGATGTCATAATGGGTCTATGATGTCATAATGGGTCGATGCTGTCATAAAGGGTCGATGATGTCATAATGGGTCGATGCTGTCATAGTGGGTCGATGAAGTCATAATGGGACGATGATGTCATAATGAGTCGATGATGTCATAATAAGTCGATGATTTCATAATGGGTTGATGATGTCATAATGCGTCGATGATGTCATAATGGGTCGATGATGTCATAATGGGTCGATGAAGTCATAATGGGTCGATGCTGTCATAAAGGGTCGATGATGTAATAATGGGTCGACGATGTCATAATGGGATGATGATGTCATAAAGGGTCGATGATGTCATAATTGGTCGATCATGTAATAATGGGTCGATCATATCATTATAAGTCGATCATGTCATAATGGGTCGATGATGTCAAAATGGGTCGATGATGTCATAAAGGGTCGACGATGTCATAATGGGTCGACAATGTCATAATGGGTCGATGATGTCATAATAAGTAGATAATTTCATAATGGGTTGATGATGTCATAATGGGTCGATGATGTCATAATGGGTCGATGATGTCATAATGGGTCGATGATGTCATAAAGGGTCGTGCTGTCAAAAAAGGGTCAATGATGTCATAATGGGTCGATGATGTCATAGTAAGTCGATGATTTCATAAAGGGTTGATGTAATAATGGGTCGATGATGTCATAATGGGTCGATGATGTCATAATGGGTCGATGATGTCATAAAGGGTCGTGCTGTCAAAAAAGGGTCAATGATGTCATAATCGGTCGATGATGTCATAATAAGTCGTTGATTTCATAAAGGGTTGATGTAATAATGGATCGATGATGTCATAATGGGTCGATGATGTCATAATGAATCGATGATGTCATAATGGGTCGATGATGTCATAATGGGTCGATTATGTCATAATGGGTCGATGATGTCATAATGGGTCGATGATGTCATAATGGGTCGATGATGTCATAAAGGGTCGATGATGTCATAATGGGTCTATGATGTCATAAAGGGTCGATGATGTCATAATGGGTTGATGATGTTAAAATGGGTCGATGATGTCATAAAGGGTCGATGATGTCATAATGGGTCGATGATGTCATAATGGGTCGATGATGTCATAAAGGGTCGATGCTGTAAAAAAAGGGTCGATGATGTCATAATGGGTCGATGATGTCATAATAAGTCAATGATTTCATAATGGGTTGATGTCATAATGGGTCGATGATGTCATAAGTCAATGATGTCATAATGGGTCGATGATGTCATAATGGGTCGATGACGTCATAATGGGACGATGATGTCATAATGGGTCGATGAAGTCATAATGGGTCGATGCTGTCATAAAGGGTCGATGATATCATAATGGGTCGATGATGTCATAATGGTTCGATGATGTCATAATGGGTCGATGATGTCATAAAGGGTCGATGCTGTCAAAAAAGGGTCAATGATGTCATAATGGGTCGATGATGTCATAATAAGTCAATGATGTCATAATGGGTCGTTGATGTAATAATGGGTCGATGATGTCATAATGGGTCGATGATGTCAATGGATCGATGAGGTCATAATGGGTCGATGAGGTCATAAAGGGTCGATGATGTCATAATGGTTCGATGATGTCATAAATGGTCGATGATGTAATAATGGGGCGATGATGTCATAATGGGTCGATGATTTCATAATGGGTCGATGATGTCATAAAGGGTCGATGCTGTAAAAAAAGGGTCGATGATGTCATAATGGGTCGATGATGTCATAATAAGTCAATGATTTCATAATGGGTTGATGTCATAATGGGTCGATGATGTCATAAGTCGATGATGTCATAATGGGTCGATGATGTCATAATGGGTTGATGACGTCATAATGGGACGATGATGTCATAATGGGTCGATGAAGTCATAATGGGTCGATGCTGTCATAAAGGGTCGATGATATCATAATGGGTCGATGATGTCATAATGGGTCAATGATGTCATAATGGGTCGTTGATGTAATAATGGGTCGATGATGTCATAATGGGTCGATGATGTCAATGGATCGATGAGGTCATAATGGGTCGATGAGGTCATAATGGGTCGATGATGTCATAATAAGTCAATGATTTCATATTGGGTTGATGTCATAATGGGTCGATGTCATAATAAGGCGATGATGTCATAATAAGTCGATGATGTCATAATGGGTCAATGATGTCATAATCGGTCGATGATGTCATAATGGGTCGATGATGTCAGAATTGGTTGATGATGTCATAATGGGTCTATGATGTCATAATGGGTCGATGCTGTCATAAAGGGTCGATGATGTCATAATGGGTCGATGCTGTCATAGTGGGTCGATGGAGTCATAATGGGACGATGATGTCATAATGAGTCGATGATGTCATAATAAGTCGATGATTTCATAATGGGTTGATGATGTCATAATGCGTCGATGATGTCATAATGGGTCGATGATGTCATAATGGGTTGATGACGTCATAATAGGTCGATTATATAATAATGGGTCGATGATGTCATAATGGGTCGATGAAGTCATAATGGGTCGATGCTGTCATAAAGGGTCGATGATGTAATAATGGGTCGATGATGTCATAATGGGATGATGATGTCATAAAGGGTCGATGATGTCATAATTGGTCGATCATGTAATAATGGGTCGATCATGTCATTATGAGTCGATCATGTCATAATGGGTCGATGATGTCAAAATGGGTCGATGATGTCATAAAGGGTCGACGATGTCATAATGGGTCGACAATGTCATAATGGGTCGATGATGTCATAATAAGTAGATAATTTCATAATGGGTCGATGATGTCATAATGGGTCGATGATGTCATAATGGGTCGATGATGTCATAAAGGGTCGATGATGTCATAATGGGTCAATGATGTCATAATGGGTCGATGATGTCATAATAAGTCGATGATTTCATAAAGGGTTGATGTAATAATGGGTCGATGATGTCATAAAGGGTCGTGCTGTCGAAAAAGGGTCAATGATGTCATAATGGGTCGATGATGTCATAATAAGTCGATGATTTCATAAAGGGTTGATGTAATAATGGGTCGATGATGTCATAATGTGTCGATGATGTCATAATGGGTCGATGATGTCATAATGGGTCAATGATGTCATAATGGGTCGATGATGTCATAATCGGTCGATGATGTCATAATGGGTCGATGAAGTCATAATGGGTCGATGCTGTCATAAAGGGTTGAAAATGTCAAAATAAGTCGATGATTTCATAATGGGTTGATGATGTCATAATGGGTCGATGATGTAATAATAGGCCGATGATATCATAATGGGTCGATGATGTCATAATGGGTCGATGAAAACATAATGGGTCGATGCTGCCATAAATGGTCGATGATGTCATAATGGGTCGATGATGTCATAAAGGGTCGATGCTGTCAAAAAAGGGTCGATGCTGTCAAAAAAGGGTCGATGATGTCATAATGGGTCGATGATGTCATAATAAGTCGTTGATTTCATAAAGGGTTGATGTAATAATGGATCGATGATGTCATAATGGGTCGATGATGTCATAATGAATCGATGATGTCATAATGGGTCGATGATGTCATAATGGGTCGATTATGTCATAATGGGTCGATGATGTCATAATAAGTCAATGATTTCATATTGGGTTGATGTCATAATGGGTCGATGTCATAATAAGGCGATGATGTCATAATAAGTCGATGATGTCATAATGGGTCAATGATGTCATAATCGGTCGATGATGTCATAATGGGTCGATGATGTCATAATGGGTCGATGATGTCATAATAAGTCGATGATGTCATAATGGGTCAATGATGTCATAATGGGTCGATGATGTCATAATGGGTCGATGAAGTCATAATGGGTCGATGATGTAATAATAGGCCGATGATATCATAATAGGTCGATGATGTCATAATGGGTCGATGAAATCATAATGGGTCGATGCTGCCATAAATGGTCGATGATGTCATAATAGGTCGATGATGTCATAATAAGTCGATGATGTCATAAAGGGTCGATGATGTCATAATGGTCGATGATGTCATAAAGGGTCGATGCTGTCAAAAAAGGGTCGATGCTGTCAAAAAAGGGTCAATGATGTCATAATGGGTCGATGATGTCATAAGTCGTTGATTTCATAAAGGGTTGATGTAATAATGGATCGATGTTGTCATAATGGGTCGATGATGTCATAATGAATCGATGATGTCATAATGGGTCGATGATGTCATAATGGGTCGATTATGTAATAATGGGTCGATGATGTCATAAAGGGTCGATGATGTCATAATGGGTTGATGATGTTAAAATGGGTCAATGATGTCATAAAGGGTCGATGATGTCATAATGGGTCGATGATGTCATAATGGGTCGATGATGTCATAAAGGGTCGATGCTGTAAAAAAAGGGTCGATGATGTCATAATGGGTCGATGATGTCATAATAAGTCAATGATTTCATAATGGGTTGATGTCATAATGGGTCGATGATGTCATAAGTCGATGATGTCATAATGGGTCGATGATGTCATAATGGGTCGATGACGTCATAATGGGACGATGATGTCATAATGGGTCGATGAAGTCATAATGGGTCGATGCTGTCATAAAGGGTCGATGATATCATAATGGGTCGATGATGTCATAATGGGTCGATGATGTCATAATGGGTCGATGATGTCAATGGATCGATGAGGTCATAATGGGTCGATGAGGTCATAAAGGGTCGATGATGTCATAATGGTTCGATGATGTCATAAATGGTCGATGATGTCATAATGGGGCGATGATGTCATAATGGGTCTATGATTTCATAATAGGTCGATGATGTCACAATGAGTCGATGATGTCAAAATCGGTCGATGATGTCATAATGGGTCGATGATGTCATAATGGGTCGATGATGTCATAATAAGTCAATGATTTCATATTGGGTTGATGTCATAAGGGGTCGATGTCATAATAAGGCGATGATGTCATAATGGGTCAATGATGTCATAATCGGTCGATGATGTCATAATGGGTCGATGATGTCAGAATTGGTCGATGATGTCATAATGGGTCTATGATGTCATAATGGGTCGATGCTGTCATAAAGGGTCGATGATGTCATAATGGGTCGATGCTGTCATAGTGCGTCGATGAAGTCATAATGGGACGATGATGTCATAATGAGTCGATGATGTCATAATAAGTCGATGATTTCATAATGGGTTGATGATGTCATAATGCGTCGATGATGTCATAATGGGTCGATGATGTCATAATGGGTCGATGAAGTCATAATGGGTCGATGCTGTCATAAAGGGTCGATGATGTAATAATGGGTCGATGATGTCATAATGGGATGATGATGTCATAAAGGGTCGATGATGTCATAATTGGTCAATCATGTAATAATGGGTCGATCATATCATTATGAGTCGATCATGTCATAATGGGTCGATGATGTCAAAATGGGTCGATGATGTCATAAAGGGTCGACGATGTCATAATGGGTCGACAATGTCATAATGGGTCGATGATGTCATAATAAGTAGATAATTTCATAATGGGTTTATGATGTCATAATGGGTCGATGATGTCATAATGGGTCGATGATGTCATAATGGGTCGATGATGTCATAAAGGGTCGTGCTGTCAAAAAAGGGTCAATGATGTCATAATGGGTCGATGATGTCATAATAAGTCGATGATTTCATAAAGGGTTGATGTAATAATGGGTCGATGATGTCATAATGGGTCGATGATGTCATAATGGGTCAATGATGTCATAATGGGTCGATGATGTCATAATCGGTCGATGATGTCATAATGGGTCGATGAAGTCATAATGGGTCGATGCTGTCATAAAGGGTTGAAAATGTCATAATAAGTCGATGATTTCATAATGGGTTGATGATGTCATAATGGGTCGATGATGTAATAATAGGCCGATGATATCATAATGGGTCGATGATGTCATAATGGGTCGATGAAATCATAATGGGTCGATGCTGCCATAAATGGTCGATGATGTCATAATGGGTCGATGATGTCATAAAGGGTCGATGCTGTCAAAAAAGGGTCGATGCTGTCAAAAAAGGGTCGATGATGTCATAATGGGTCGATGATGTCATAATAAGTCGTTGATTTCATAAAGGGTTGATGTAATAATGGATCGATGATGTCATAATGGGTCGATGATGTCATAATGAATCGATGATGTCATAATGGGTCGATGATGTCATAATGGGTCGATTATGTCATAATGGGTCGATGATGTCATAATAAGTCAATGATTTCATATTGGGTTGATGTCATAATGAATCGATGTCATAATAAGGCGATGATGTCATAATAAGTCGATGATGTCATAATGGGTCAATGATGTCATAATCGGTCGATGATGTCATAATGGGTCGATGATGTCAGAATTGGTCGATGATGTCATAATGGGTCTATGATGTCATAATGGGTCGATGCTGTCATAAAGGGTCGATGATGTCATAATGGGTCGATGCTGTCATAGTGGGTCGATGAAGTCATAATGGGACGATGATGTCATAATGAGTCGATGATGTCATAATAAGTCGATGATTTCATAATGGGTTGATGATGTCATAATGCGTCGATGATGTCATAATGGGTCGATGATGTCATAATGGGTCGATGACGTCATAATAGGTCGATTATATAATAATGGGTCGATGATGTCATAATGGGTCTATGAAGTCATAATGGGTCGATGCTGTCATAAAGGGTCGATGATGTCATAATGGGTCGATGATGTCATAATGGGTTGATGATGTCATAAAGGGTCGATGATGTCATAATGGGTCGATCATGTCATAATGGGTCGATCATGTCATAATGAGTCGATCATGTCATAATGGGTCGATAATGTCATAATGGGTCGATGATGTCATAATGAGTCTATGATGTCATAACGGGTCGATGATGTCATAATAGGTCGATGATGTCATAAATGGTCGATGATGTCATAATGGGTCTATGATGTCATAAAGGGTCGATAATGTCATAATGGGTTGATGATGTTAAAATGGGTCGATGATGTCATAAAGGGTCGATGATGTCATAATGGGTCGATGATGTCATAAAGGGTCGATGATGTCATAATGGGTCGATGATGTCATAATGGGTCGATGATGTCATAATGTGTCGATGATGTCATGGGTCGATGATGTCATAAAGGGTCGATGATGTCATGATGGGTCAATGATGTCATAATGGGTCGATGATGTCATAATAAGTCGATGATTTCATAAAGGGTTGATGTAATAATGGGTCGATGATATCATAAAGGGTCGTGCTGTCAAAAAAGGGTCAATGATGTCAAAATGGGTCGATGATGTCATAATAAGTCGATGATTTCATAAAGAGTTGATGTAATAATGGGTCGATGATGTCATAATGTGTCGATGATGTCATAATGGGTCGATGATGTCATAATGGGTCAATGATGTCATAATGGGTCGATGATGTCATAATCGGTCGATGATGTCATAATTGGTCGATGAAGTCATAATGGGTCGATGCTGTCATAAAGGGTCGAAAATGTCATAATAAGTCGATGATTTCATAATGGGTTGATGATGTCATAATGGGTCGATGATGTAATAATAGGCCGATGATATCATAATGGGTCGATGATGTCATAATGGGTCGATGAAATCATAATGGGTCGATGCTGCCATAAATGGTCGATGATGTCATAATGGGTCGATGATGTCATAAAGGGTCGATGCTGTCAAAAAAGGGTCGATGCTGTCAAAAAAGGGTCGATGATGTCATAATGGGTTGATGATGTCATAATAAGACGTTGATTTTATAAAGGGTTGATGTAATAATGGATCGATGATGTCATAATGGGTCGATGATGTCATAAGTCGATGATGTCATAATAGGTCGATGATGTCATAATGGGTCGATTATGTCATAATGGGTCGATGATGTCATAATGGGTCGATGATGTCATAATGGGTCGATGATGTCATAAAGGGTCGATGATGTCATAATGGGTCTATGATGTCATAAAGGGTCGATGATGTCATAATGGGTTGATGATGTTAAAATGGGTCGATGATGTCATAAAGGGTCGATGATGTCATAATGGGTCGATGATGTCATAATGGGTCGATGATGTCATAAAGGGTCGATGCTGTAAAAAAAGGGTCGATGATGTCATAATGGGTCGATGATGTCATAATAAGTCAATGATTTCATAATGGGTTGATGTCATAATGGGTCGATGATGTCATAAGTCGATGATGTCATAATAGGTCGATGATGTCAAAAAAGGGTCGATGATGTCATAATAAGTCGATGATTTCATAAACGGTTGATGTAATAATGGGTCGATGATGTCATAATGGGTCGATGATGTCATAATGGGTCGATGATGTCATAATGGGTCGATGAGGTCATAAAGGGTCGATGAGGTCAAAAAGGGTCGATGAGGTCATAAAGGGTCGATGATGTCATAATGGGTCGATGATCTCATAATGGGTCGATGATGTAATAATGGGTCGATGATGTCATAAATGGTCGATGATGTCATAATGGGGCGATGATGTCATAATGGGTCTATGATGTCATAATCGGTCGATGATGTCATAATAGGTCGATGAAGTCATAATCGGTCGATGATGTCATAATGGGTCGATGAAGTCATAATGGGTCGATGATGTCATAAAGGGTCGATGATGTCATAATGGGTCGATGATGTCATAAAGGGTCGATGCTGTAAAAAAAAGGTCGATGATGTCATAATGGGTCGATGATGTCATAATGGGTCTATGATGTCATAATGAGTCGATGCTGTCATAAAGGGTCGATGATGTCATAATGGGTCGATGCTGTCATAATGGGTCGATGAAGTCATAATGGGACGATGATGTTATAATGAGTCGATGATGTCATAATAAGTCGATGATTTTATAATGGTTTGATGATGTCATAATGCGTCGATGATGTCATAATGGGTCGATGATGTCATAATGGGTCGATGACGTCATAATAGGTCGATTATGTAATAATGGGTTGATGATGTCATAATGGGTCGATGAAGTCATAATGGGTCGATGCTGTCATAAAGGGTCGATGATGTCATAATAGGTCGATGATGTCATAATGGGTCGATGATGTCATAATGGGTCGATGATGTCATAATGAGACGATGATGTCATAATGGGTTGATGATGTCATAAATGGTCGATGATGTCATTATGGGTCGATCATGTCATAATGGGTCAATGATGTCATAATGGGTCGATCATGTCATAATGGGTCGATGATGTCAAAATGGGTCGATGATGTCATAAAGGGTCGATAATGTCATAATAAGTCAATGATTTCATATTGGGTTGATACCATAATGGGTCGATGTTATAATAAGGCGATGATGTCATAATAAGTCGATGATGTCATAATGGGTCAATGATGTCATAATCGGTCGATGATGTCATAATGGGTCGATGATGTCAGAATTGGTTGATGTCATAATGGGTCTATGATGTAGTAATGGGTCGATGCTGTCATAAAGGGTCTATGATGTCATAATGGGTCGATGCTGTCATAATGGGTCGATGAAGTCATAATGGGACGATGATGTCATAATGAGTCGATGATGTCATAATAAGTCGATGATTTCATAATGGGTTGATGATGTCATAATGCGTCGATGATGTCATAATGGGTCGACGATGTCATAATGGGTCGATGGCGTCATAATAGGTCGATTATATAATAATGGGTCGATGATGTCATAATGGGTCGATGAAGTCATAATGGGTCGATGCTGTCATAAAAGGTCGATGATGTCATAATGGGTCGATGATGTCATAATGGGTCAATGATGTCATAATGGGTCGATGATGTCATAATCGGTCGATGATGTCATAATGGGTCGATGAAGTCATAATGGGTCGATGCTGTCATAAAGGGTCGAAAATGTCATAATAAGTCGATGATTTCATAATGGGTTGATGATGTCATAATGGGTCGATGATGTAATAATAGGCCGATGATGTCATAAGAAGTCGATGATGTCATAAAGGGTCGATGATGTCATAATGGGTCGATGATGTCATAAAGGGTCGATGCTGTCAAAAAAGGGTCGATGCTGTCAAAAAAGGGTCAATGATGTCATAATGGGTCGATGATGTCATAAGTCGTTGATTTCATAAAGGGTTGATTTAATAATGGATCGATGATGTCATAATGGGTCGATGATGTCATAATGAATCGATGATGTCATAATGGGTCGATGATGTCATAATGGGTCGATGATGTCATAATGGGTTGATGATGTCATAATGGGTCGATGATGTCATAAAGGGTCGATGATGTCATAATGGGTCTATGATGTCATAAAGGGTCGATGATGTCATAATGGGTTGATGATGTTAAAATGGGTCGAAGATGTCATAAAGGGTCGATGATGTCATAATGGGTCGATGATGTCATAATGGGTCGATGATGTCATAAAGGGTCGATGCTGTAAAAAAAGGGTCGATGATGTCATAATGGGTCGATTATGTCATAATAAGTCAATGATTTCATAATGGGTTGATGTCATAATGGGTCGATGATGTCATAAGTCGATGATGTCATAATGGGTCGATGATGTCATAATGGGTCGATGACGTCATAATGGGACAATGATGTCATAATGGGTCGATGAAGTCATAATGGGTCGATGCTGTCATAAAGGGTCGATGATATCATAATGGGTCGATGATGTCATAATGGTTCGATGATGTCATAATGAGTCGATGATGTCATAATGGGTCGATGATGTCATAATGGGTCGATGATGTCATAAAGGGTCGATGCTGTCAAAAAAGGGTCAATGATGTCATAATGGGTCGATGATGTCATAATGGGTCAATGATGTCATAATGGGTCGATGATGTCATAATGGGTCGATGATGTCATAATGGGTCGATGATGTCAATGGGTCGATGAGGTCATAATGGGTCGATGAGGTCATAAAGGGTCGATGATGTCATAATGGTTTGATGATGTCATAAATGGTCGATAATGTCATAATGGGGCGATGATGTCATAATGGGTCTATGATTTCATAATAGGTCGATGATGTCACAATGAGTCGATGATGTCAAAATCGGTCGATGATGTCATAATGGGTCGATGATGTCATAATGGGTCGATGATGTCATAATAAGTCAATGATTTCATATTGGGTTGATGTCATAATGGGTCGATGTCATAATAAGGCGATGATGTCATAATAAGTCGATGATGTCATAATGGGTCAATGATGTCATAATCGGTCGATGATGTCATAATGGGTCGATGATGTCAGAATTGGTCGATGATGTCATAATGGGTCTATGATGTCATTATGGGTCGATGCTGTCATAAAGGGTCGATGATGTCATAATGGGTCGATGCTGTCATAGTGGGTCGATGAAGTCATAATGGGACGATGATGTCATAATGAGTCGATGATGTCATAATAAGTCGATGATTTCATAATGGGTTGATGATGTCATAATGCGTCGATGATGTCATAATGGGTCGATGATGTCATAATGGGTCGATGACGTCATAATAGGTCGATTATATAATAATGGGTCGATGATGTCATAATGGGTCGATGAAGTCATAATGGGTCGATGCTGTCATAAAGGGTCGATGATGTCATAATGGGTCGATGATGTCATAATGGGTTGATGATGTCATAAAGGGTCGATGATGTCATAATGGGTCGATCATGTCATAATGGGTCGATCATGTCATAATGAGTCGATCATGTCATAATGGGTCGATGATGTCAAAATGGGTCGATGATGTCTTAAAGGGTCGACGATGTCATAATGGGTCGATGATGTCATAATAAGTAGATAATTTCATAATGGGTTGATGATGTCATAATGGGTCGATGATGTCATAAAGGGTCGTGCTGTCAAAAAAGGGTCAATGATGTCATAATGGGTCGATGATGTCATAATAAGTCGATGATTTCATAAAGGGTTGATGTAATAATGGGTCGATGATGTCATAATGTGTCGATGAAGTCATAATGGGTCGATGCTGTCATAAAGGGTCGATGATGTCATAATGGGTCGATGATGTCATAATGGGTCAATGATGTCATAATGGGTCGATGATGTCATAATCGGTCGATGATGTCATAATGGGTCGATGAAGTCATAATGGGTCGATGCTGTCATAAAGGGTCGAAAATGTCATAATAAGGCGATGATTTCATAATGGGTTGATGATGTCATAATGGGTCGATGATGTAATAATAGGCCGATGATGTCATAAGTGTCGATGATGTCATAAAGGGTCGATGATGTCATAATGGGTCGATGATGTCATAAAGGGTCGATGCTGTCAAAAAAGGGTCGATGCTGTCAAAAAAGGGTCAATGATGTCATAATGGGTCGATGATGTCATAAGTCGTTGATTTCATAAAGGGTTGATGTAATAATGGATCGATGATGTCATAATGGGTCGATGATGTCATAATGAATCGATGATGTCATAATGGGTCGATGATGTCATAATGGGTCGATGATGTCATAATGGGTCGATGATGTCATAATGGGTCGATGATGTCATAAAGGGTCGATGATGTCATAATGGGTCTATGATGTCATGAAGGGTCGATAATGTCATAATGGGTTGATGATGTTAAAATGGGTCGATGATGTCATAAAGGGTCGATGATGTCATAATGGGTCGATGATGTCATAAAGGGTCGATGCTGTAAAAAAAGGGTCGATGATGTCATAATGGGTCGATGATGACATAATAAGTCAATGATTTCATAATGGGTTGATGTCATAATGGGTCGATGATGTCATAAGTCGATGATGTCATAATGGGTCGATGATGTCATAATGGGTCGATGACGTCATAATGGGACAATGATGTCATAATGGGTCGATGAAGTCATAATGGGTCGATGCTGTCATAAAGGGTCGATGATATCATAATGGGTCGATGATGTCATAATGGTTCGATGATGTCATAATGAGTCGATGATGTCATAATGGGTCGATGATGTCATAATGGGTCGATGATGTCATAAAGGGTCGATGCTGTCAAAAAAGGGTCAATGATGTCATAATGGGTCGATGATGTCATAATGGGTCAATGATGTCATAATGGGTCGTTGTTGTAATAATGGGTCGATGATGTCATAATGGGTCGATGATGTCAATGGGTCGATGAGGTCATAATGGGTCGATGAGGTCATAAAGGGTCGATGATGTCATAATGGTTCGATGATGTCATAAATGGTAGATGATGTCATAATGGGGCGATGATGTCATAATGGGTCTATGATTTCATAATAGGTCGATGATGTCACAATGAGTCGATGATGTCAAAATCGGTCGATGATGTCATAATGGGTCGATGATGTCATAATGGGTCGATGATGTCATAATAAGTCAATGATTTCATATTGGGTTGATGTCATAATGGGTCGATGTCATAATAAGGCGATGATGTCATAATAAGTCGATGATGTCATAATGGGTCAATGATGTCATAATCGGTCGATGATGTCATAATGGGTCGATGATGTCAGAATTGGTCGATGATGTCATAATGGGTCGATGATGTCATAATGGGTCGATTATGTCATAATGGGTCGATGATGTCATAAAGGGTCGATGATGTCATAATGGGTCTATGATGTCATAAAGGGTCGATGATGTCATAATGGGTTGATGATGTTAAAATGGGTCGATGATGTCATAAAGGGTCGATGATGTCATAATGGGTCGATGATGTCATAATGGGTCGATGATGTCATAAAGGGTCGATGCTGTAAAAAAAAAGGGTCGATGATGTCATAATGGGTCGATGATGTCATAATAAGTCAATGATTTCATAATGGGTTGATGTCATAATGGGTCGATGATGTCATAAGTCGATGATGTCATAATGGGTCGATGATGTCATAATGGGTCGATGGTGTCATAATGGGTCGATGATGTCATAAAGGGTCGATGATGTCATAATGGGTCGATGATGTCATAAAGGGTCGATGATGTCAAAAAAGGGTCGATGATGTCATAATAAGTCGATGATTTCATAAAGGGTTGATGTAATAATGGGTCGATGATGTCATAATGGGTCGATGGTGTCATAATGGGTCGATGATGTCATAATGGGTCGATGAGGTCATAAAGGGTCGATGAGGTCTTAAAGGGTCGATGAGGTCATAAAGGGTCGATGATGTCATAATGGGTCGATGATGTCATAATGGGTCGATGATGTCATAATGGGTCGATGATGTCATAAATGGTCGATGATGTCATAATGGGGCGATGATGTCATAATGGGTCTATGATGTCATAATCGGTCGATGATGTCATAATAGGTCGATGAAGTCATAATCAGTCGATGATGTCATAAAGGGTCGATGATGTCATAATGGGTCGATGCTGTCAAAAAAAGGTCGATGATGTCATAATGGGTCTATGATGTCATAATGGGTCGATGCTGTCATAAAGCGTCGATGATGTCATAATGGGTCGATGACGTCATAATAGGTCGATTATGTAATAATGGGTCGATGTCATAATGGGTCGATGAAGTCATAATGGGTCGATGCTGTCATAAAGGGTCGATGATGTCATAATGGGTCGATGATGTCATAATGGGTCGATGATGTCATAATGAGACGATGATGTCATAATGGGTTGATGATGTCATAAAGGGTCGATGATGTCATAATGGGTCGATCATGTCATAATGGGTCGATCATGTCATAATGGGTCGATGATGTCAAAATGGGTCGATGATGTCATAAAGGGTCGACGATGTCATAATGGGTCGACAATGTCATAATGGGTCGATGATGTCATAATGGGTCGATGATGTCATAATGGGTCGATGATGTCATAATAAGTAGATAATTTCATAATGGGTTGATGATGTCATAATGGGTCGATGATGTCATAATGGGTCGATGATGTCATAATGGGTCGATGATGTCATAAAGGGTTGATTATGTCATAATGGGTCGATGATGTCATAATGGGTCGATGATGTCATAATAAGTCAATGATTTCATAAAGGGTTGATGTAATAATGGGTCGATGTCATAATGCGTCGATGATGTCATAATGGGTCGATGACGTCATAATGGGACGATGATGTCATAATGGGTCGATGCTGTCATAATGGGTCGATGCTGTCATAAAGGGTCGATGATGTCATAATGGGTCGATGATGTCATAATGGTTCAATGGTGTCATAATGAGTCGATGATGTCATAATGGGTCGATGATGTCATAATGGGTCGATGATGTCATAAAGGGTCGATGCTGTCAAAAAAGGGTCAATGATGTCATAATGGGTCGATGATGTCATAAAAAGTCGATGATTTCATAAAGGGTTGATGTAATAATGGGTCGATGATGTCATAATGGGTCGATGATGTCAATAGGTCGATGAGGTCACAATGTGTCGATGAGGTCATAAAGGGTTTATGATGTCATAATGGGTCGATGATGTCATAAATGGTCGATGATGTCATAATGGGGCGATGATGTCATAATGGGTCTATGATTTCATAATAAGTCAAAGATTTCATATTGGGTTGATGTCATAATGGGTCGATGTTATAATAAGGCGATGATGTCATAATAAGTCGATGATGTCATAATGGGTCAATGATGTCATAATCGGTCGATGATGTCATAATGGGTCGATGATGTCATAATGGGTTGATGATGTCATAAAGGGTCGATGATGTCATAATGAGTCGATGATGTCATAATAAGTCGATGATTTCATAATGGGTTGATGATGTCATAATGCGTCGATGATGTCATAATGGGTCGATGATGTCATAATGGGTCGATGACGTCATAATAGGTCGATTATATAATAATGGGTCGGTGATGTCATAATGGGTCGATGAAGTTATAATGGGTCGATGCTGTCATAAGGGGTCGAAGAAGTCATAATGGGTCGATGATGTCATAATGGGTTGATGATGTCATAAAGGGTCGATGATGTCATAATGGGTCGATCATGTCATAATGGGTCGATCATGTCATAATGAGTCGATCATGTCATAATGGGTCGATGATGTCAAAATGGGTCGATGATGTCATAAAGGGTCGACGATGTCATAATGGGTCGACAATGTCATAATGGGTCGATGATGTCATAATAAGTAGATAATTTCATAATGGGTTGATGATGTCATAATGGGTCGATGATGTCATAAGGGGTCGATGATGTCATAATGGGTCGATGATGTCATAAAGGGTCGATGATGTCATAATGGGTCAATGATGTCATAATGGGTCGATGATGTCATAATAAGTCGATGATTTCATAAAGGGTTGATGTAATAATGGGTCGATGATGTCATAAAGGGTCGTGCTGTCAAAAAAGGGTCAATGATGTCATAATGGGTCGATGATGTCATAATAAGTCGATGATTTCATAAAGGGTTGATGTAATAATGGGTCGATGATGTCATAATGGGTCGATGATGTCATAATGGGTCGATGTCATAATGGGTCAATGATGTCATAATGGGTCGATGATGTCATAATCGGTCGATGATGTCATAATGGGTCGAGGAAGTCATAATGGGTCGATGCTGTCATAAAGGGTCAAAAATGTCATAAAAAGTCGATAATTTCATAATGGGTTGATGATGTCATAATAGGCCGATGATATCATAATGGGTCGATGATGTCATAATGGGTTGATGAAATCATAATGGGTCGATGCTGCCATAAATGGTCGATGATGTCATAATGGGTCGATGATGTCATAATAAGTCGATGATGTCATAAAGGGTCGATGATGTCATAATGGGTCGATGATGTCATAAAGGGTCGATGCTGTCAAAAAAGGGTCGATGATGTCATAATAAGTTGTTGATTTCATAAAGGGTTGATGTAATAATGGATCGATGATGTCATAATGGGCCGATGATGTCATAATGAATCAATGATGTCATAATGGGTCGATGATGTCATAATGGGTCGATTATGTCACAATGGGTCGATGATGTCATAATGGGTCGATGATGTCATAATGGGTCGATGATGTCATAAAGGGACGATGATGTCATAATGGGTCTATGATGTCATAATGGGTTGATGATGTTAAAATGGGTCGATGATGTCATAAAGGGTCGATGATGTCATAATGAGTCGATGATGTCATAAAGGGTCGATGCTGTAAAAAAAAGGGTCGATGATGTCATAATTGGTCGATGATGTCATAATAAGTCAATGATTTCATAATGGGTTGATGTCATAATAGGTCGATTATGTCATAAGTCGATGATGTCATAATGGGTCGATGATGTTATAAAGGGTCGATGATGTCAAAAAAGGGTCGATGATGTCATAATAAGTCGATGATTTCATAAAGGGTTGATGTAATAATGGGTCGATGATGTCATAATGGGTCGATGAGGTCATAAAGGGTCGATGAGGTCATAAAGGGTCGATGAGGTCATAAAGGGTCGATGATGTCATAATGGGTCGATGATGTCATAATGGGTCGATGATGTCATAATGGGTCGATGATGTCATAAATGGTCGATGATGTCATAATGGGGCGATGATGTCATAATGGGTCTATGATGTCATAATCGGTCGATGATGTCATAATAGGTCGATGAAGTCATAATAGGTCGATGAAGTCATAATCGGTCGATGATGGCATAATGGGTCGATGAAGTCATAATGGGTCGATGATGTCATAAAGGGTCGATGATGTCATAATGGGTCGATGATGTCATAAAGGGTCGATGCTGTCAAAAAAAGGTCGATGATGTCATAATGGGTCGATGATGTCATAATAAGTCAATGATTTCATAATGGGTTGATGTCATAATGGGTCGATGATGTCATAATGGGTCGATGATGTCATAAGTCGATGGTGTCATAATGGGTCGATGATGTCATAATGGGTCAATGATGTCATAATGGGTCGATGATGTCATAATGGGTCTATGATGTCATAATGGGTCGATGCTGTCATAAAGGGTCGATGATGTCATAATGGGTCGATGCTGTCATAAAGGGTCGATGATGTCATATGTCGATGATGTCATAATAAGTCGATGATTTCATAATGGGTTGATGATGTCATAAAGCGTCGATGATGTCATAATGGGTCGATGATGTCATAATGGGTCGATGACGTCATAATGGGACAATGATGTCATAATGAGTCGATGATGTCATAATGGGTCGATGATGTCATAATAGGTCGATGATGTCATAATAGGTCGATTAAATCATAATGGGTCGATGATGTCATAATGGGTCGATGATGTCATAATGGGTCGATGATGTCATAATAAGTCAATGATTTCATAAAGGGTTGATGTAATAATGGGTCGATGTCATAATGCGTCGATGATGTCATAATGGGTCGATGACGTCATAATGGGACGATGATGTCATAATGGGTCGATGAAGTCATAATGGGTCGATGCTGTCATAAAGGGTCGATGATGTCATAATGGGTTGATGATGTCATAATGGTTCAATGATGTCATATTGAGTCGATGATGTCATAATGGGTCGATGATGTCATAATGGGTCGATGATGTCATAAAGGGTCGATGCTGTCAAAAAAGGGTCAATGATGTCATAATGGGACGATGATGTCATAAAAAGTCGATGATTTCATAAAGGGTTGATGTAATAATGGGTCGATGATGTCATAATGGGTCGATGATATCAATAGGTCGATGAGGTCACAATGGGTCGATGAGGTCATAAAGGGTCGATGATGTCATAATGGGTCGATGATGTCATAAATGGTCGATGATGTCATAATGGGGCGATGATGTCATAATGGGTCTATGATTTCATAATAAGTCAAAGATTTCATATTGGGTTGATGTCATAATGGGTCGATGTTATAATAAGGCGATGATGTCATAATAAGTCGATGATGTCATAATGGGTCAATGATGTCATAATCGGTCGATGATGTCATAATGGGTCGATGATGTCATAATGAGTCGATGATGTCATAATAAGTCGATGATTTCATAATGGGTTGATGATGTCATAATGCGTCGATGATGTCATAATGGGTCGATGATGTCATAATGGGTCGATGACGTCATAATAGGTCGATTATATAATAATGGGTCGATGATGTCATAATGGGTCGATGAATTTATAATGGGTCGATGCTGTCATAAAGGGTCGATGATGTCATAATGGGTCGATGATGTCATAATGGGTTGATGATGTTATAAAGGGTCGATGATGTCATAATGAGTCGATGATGTCATAATAAGTCGATGATTTCATAATGGGTTGATGATGTCATAATGCGTCGATGATGTCATAATGGGTCGATGATGTCATAATGGGTCGATGACGTCATAATAGGTCGATTATATAATAATGGGTCGGTGATGTCATAATGGGTCGATGAAGTTATAATGGGTCGATGCTGTCATAAAGGGTCGATGATGTCATAATGGGTCGATGATGTCATAATGGGTTGATGATGTCATAAAGGGTCGATGATGTCATAAAGGGTCGATCATGTCATAATGGGTCGATCATGTCATAATGAGTCGATCATGTCATAATGGATCGATGATGTCAAAATGGGTCGATGATGTCATAAAGGGTCGACGATGTCATAATGGGTCGACAATGTCATAATGGGTCGATGATGTCATAATAAGTAGATAATTTCATAATGGGTTGATGATGTCATAATGGGTCGATGATGTCATAAGGGGTCGATGATGTCATAATGGGTCGATGATGTCATAAAGGGTCGATGATGTCATAATGGGTCAATGATGTCATAATGGGTCGATGATGTCATAATAAGTCGATGATTTCATAAAGGGTTGATGTAATAATGGGTCGATGATGTCATAAAGGGTCGTGCTGTCAAAAAAGGGTCAATGATGTCATAATGGGTCGATGATGTCATAATAAGTCGATGATTTCATAAAGGGTTGATGTAATAATGGGTCGATGATGTCATAATGGGTCGATGATGTCATAATGGGTCGATGTCATAATGGGTCAATGATGTCATAATGGGTCGATGATGTCATAATCGGTCGATGATGTCATAATGGGTCGAGGAAGTCATAATGGGTCGATGCTGTCATAAAGGGTCAAAAATGTCATAAAAAGTCGATAATTTCATAATGGGTTGATGATGTCATAATAGGCCGATGATATCATAATGGGTCGATGATGTCATAATGGGTTGATGAAATCATAATGGGTCGATGCTGCCATAAATGGTCGATGATGTCATAATGGGTCGATGATGTCATAATAAGTCGATGATGTCATAAAGGGTCGATGATGTCATAATGGGTCGATGATGTCATAAAGGGTCGATGCTGTCAAAAAAGGGTCGATGATGTCATAATAAGTTGTTGATTTCATAAAGGGTTGATGTAATAATGGATCGATGATGTCATAATGGGTCGATGATGTCATAATGAATCGATGATGTCATAATGGGTCGATGATGTCATAATGGGTCGATTATGTCACAATGGGTCGATGTCATAATGGGTCGATGATGTCATAATGGGTCGATGATGTCATAAAGGGACGATGATGTCATAATGGGTCTATGATGTCATAATGGGTTGATGATGTTAAAATGGGTCAATGATGTCATAAAGGGTCGATGATGTCATAATGAGTCGATGATGTCATAAAGGGTCGATGCTGTAAAAAAAAGGGTCGATGATGTCATAATTGGTCGATGATGTCATAATAAGTCAATGATTTCATAATGGGTTGATGTCATAATAGGTCGATGATGTCTTAAGTCGATGATGTCATAAAGGGTCGATGATGTCATAATGGGTCGATGATGTTATAAAGGGTCGATGATGTCAAAAAAGGGTCGATGATGTCATAATAAGTCGATGATTTCATAAAGGGTTGATGTAATAATGGGTCGATGATGTCATAATGGGTCGATGAGGTCATAAAGGGTCGATGAGGTCATAAAGGGTCGATGAGGTCATAAAGGGTCGATGATGTCATAATGGGTCGATGATGTCATAATGGGTCGATGATGTCATAATGGGTCGATGATGTCATAAATGGTCGATGATGTCATAATGGGGCGATGATGTCATAATGGGTCTATGATGTCATAATCGGTCGATAATGTCATAATAGGTCGATGAAGTCATAATAGGTCGATGAAGTCATAATCGGTCGATGATGGCATAATGGGTCGATGAAGTCATAATGGGTCGATGATGTCATAAAGGGTCGATGATGTCATAATGGGTCGATGATGTCATAAAGGGTCGATGCTGTCAAAAAAAGGTCGATGATGTCATAATGGGTCGATGATGTCATAATAAGTCAATGATTTCATAATGGGTTGATGTCATAATGGGTCGATGATGTCATAATGGGTCGATGATGTCATAAGTCGATGGTGTCATAATGGGTCGATGATGTCATAATGGGTCAATGATGTCATAATGGGTCGATGATGTCATAATGGGTCTATGATGTCATAATGGGTCGATGCTGTCATAAAGGGTCGATGATGTCATAATGGGTCGATGCTGTCATAAAGGGTCGATGATGTCATATGTCGATGATGTCATAATAAGTCGATGATTTCATAATGGGTTGATGATGTCATAAAGCGTCGATGATGTCATAATGGGTCGATGATGTCATAATGGGTCGATGACGTCATAATGGGACGATGATGTCATAATGAGTCGATGATGTCATAATGGGTCGATGATGTCATAATAGGTCGATGATGTCATAATAGGTCGATTAAATCATAATGGGTCGATGATGTCATAATGGGTCGATGAAGTCATAATGGGTCGATGCTGTCATAAAGGGTCGATGCTGTCATAAAAGATCGATGCTGTCATAAAGGGTCGATGATGTCATAATGGGTCGATGATGTCATAATGGGTCGATAATGTCATAAAGGGTCGATTATGTCATAATGGGTCGATGAAGTCATAATGGGTCGATGATGTCATAAAGGGTCGATGATGTCATAATGGGTCCATGATGTCATAATGGGTCGATAATGTCATAATGGGTCGATGACGTCATAAAGGGTCGATTATGTCATAATGGGTCGATGAAGTCATAATGGGTCGATGATGTCATAAAGGGTCGATGATGTCATAATGGGTCGATGATGTCATAATGGGTCGATGATGTCATAATGGGTTGATGATGTCATAATGGGTTGATGATGTCATAAAGGGTCGATCATGTCATAATGGGTCGATCATGTCATAATGGGTCGATCATGCCATAATGGGTCGATCATGTCATAATTGGTCGATGATGTCATAAAGGGTCAATGATGTCATAAAGGGTCGACGATGTCATAATGGGTCGACGATGTCATAATGGGTCGACGATGTCATAATGGGTCGACGATGTCATAATGGGTCGACGATGTCATAATGGGTCGACGATGTCATAATGGGTCGATGATGTCATAATGGGTCGATGATGTCATAATGGGTCGATGATGTCATAAAGGGTCGATGATGTCATAATGGGTCGATGATGTCATAATGGATTGATGATGTCATAATGGGTCGATGATGTCATATTGGGTCGATGATGTCATAATGGGTCGATGAAGTCATAATGGGTCCATGCTGTCATAAAGGGTCGATGATGTCAAAATGTGTCGATGATGTCATAATGGGTCGATGAAGTCATAATGGGTCGATGATGTCATAATGGGTCGATGCTGTCAAAAAAGGGTCGATGATGTCCGAATGCATCGATGATGTCATAATGGGTCGATGATGTCATAATGGGTCGATGATGTCATAAAGGGTCGATGATGTCATAATGGGTCGATGATGTCATAAAGGGTCGATGATGTCATAATGGGTCGATTATGTCATAATGGGTCGATGATGTCATAAAGGGTCGATGCTGTAAAAAAATGGTCAATGATGTCATAATGGGTCGATGATGTCATAATAAGTCAATTTCAAAAAGGGTTGATGTCATAATGGGTCGATGATGTCATAATGGGGCGATGATGTCATAATGGGTCGATGATGTCATAATGGGTCGAAGAAGTCATAATGGGTCGCTGCTGTCATAAAGGGTCGAAAATGTCATAATAAGTCGATGATTTCATAATGGGTTGATGATGTCATAATGGGTCGATGATGTAATAATAGGTCGATGATATAATGGGTCGATGTCATAATGGGTCGATGAAATCATAATGGGTCGATGCTGCCATAAAGGGTCGATGATGTCATAATGGGTCGATGATGTCATAAGAAGTCGATGATTTCATATTGGGTTTATGATGTCACAATGGATCGATGATGTGATAATGGGTCCATGCTGTCATAAAGGGTCGATGATGTCATAATGCGTCGATGATGTCATAAAGGGTCGATGACGTCATAATGGGTCGATGATGTCAAAATGGGTCGATGATGTCATAAAGGGTCGATGATGTCATAATAGGTCGATGATGTCATAATGGGTCGATGATGTCATAATGGGTCGATAATGTGATGATGTCATAATAAGTCGATGATGTCATAATGGGTCGATGATGTCATAATAAGTCGATGTCATAATGGGTCGATGATGTCATAATGGGTCAATGATGTCATAATGGGTCGATGATGTCATAATGGGTCGATGATGTCATAATGGGTCGATGATGTCATAATGGATCGATGACGTCATAATGGGACGATGTCATAATGGGTCGATGAAGTCATAATGGGTCGATGCTGTCATAAAGGGTCGATGATGTCATAATGGGTCGATGATGTCATAATGGTTCGATGATGTCATAATGAGTCGATGATGTCATAATGGGTTGTTGATGTCATAAAGGGTCGATGATGTCATAAAGGGTCGATGATGTCATACTGGGTCGATGAAGTCATAATGGGTCGATGCTGTCATAAAGGGTCGATGATGTCATAATGGGTCGATGATGTCATAATGGTTCGATGATTTCATAATGAGTCGATGTAATAATGGGTCGATGATGTCATAATGGGTTGATGATGTCATAAAGGGTCGATGATGTCATAATGGGTCGATGATATCAAAATGTGTCGATGTCATAAATGGTCGATGCTGTCAAAAAAGGGTCGATGATGTCCTAATGGATCGATGATGCCATAAAGGGTCGATGATGTCATAATGGGTCGATGATGTCATAAAGGGTCGATGATGTCAAAAAAGGGTCGATGATGTCATAATAAGTCGATTTCATAAAGGGTTGATGTAATAATGGGTCGATGATGTCATAATGGGTCGATGATGTCATAATGGGTCGATGAGGTCATAAAGGGTCGATGAGGTCATAAAGGGTCGATGAGGTCATAATGGGTCGATGATGTCATAATGAGTCGATGATGTCATAATGGGTCGATTATATCATAATGGGTCGATGATGTCATAATGGGTCGATGAAGTCATAATGGGTCGATGCTGTCATAAAGGGTCGATGCTGTCATAAACGGTCGATGCTGTCATAAAAGGTCGATGCTGTCATAAAGGGACGATGATGTCATAATGGGTCGATGATGTCATAATGGGTCGATGATGTCATAATGGGTCTATGATGTCATAATCGGTCGATGATGTCATAATGGGTCGATGATGTCATAATCGGTCGATGATGTCATAATGGGTCCATGAAGTCATAAAGGGTCGATGATGTCATAAAGGGTCGATGATGTCATAATGGGTCGATGATGTCATAAAGGGTCGATGCTGTAAATAAAAGGTCGATGATGTCATAATGGGTCGATGATGTCATAATGGGTCTATGATGTCATAATCGGTCGATGATGTCATAATGGGTCGATGATGTCATAATGGGTCGATGATGTCATAATGGGTCCATGAAGTCATAAAGGGTCGATGATGTCATAAAGGGTCGACGATGTCATAATGGGTCGACGATGTCATAATGGGTCGACGATGTCATAATGGGTCGACGATGTCATAATGGGTCGATGATGTCATAATGGGTCGATGATGTCATAAAGGGTCGATGATGTCATAATGGGTCGATGATGTCATAATGGATTGATGATGTCATAATGGGTCGATGATGTCATATTGGGTCGATGATGTCATAATGGGTCGGTGCTGTCAAAAAAGGGTCGATGATGTCCTAATGCATCGTTGATGTCATAATGGGTCGATGATTTCATAATGGGTCGATGATGTCATAATGGGTCGATGATGTCATAAAGGGTCGATGATGTCATAATGGGTCGATGATGTCATAAAGGGTCGATGATGTCATAATGGGTCGATGATGTCATAAAGGGTCGATGATGTCATAATGGGTCGATTATGTCATAATGGGTCGATGATGTCATAAAGGGTCGATGCTGTAAAAAAATGGTCAATGATGTCATAATGGGTCGATGATGTCATAATAAGTCAATTTCAAAAAGGGTTGATGTAATAATGGGTCGATGATGTCATAATGGGTCGATGATGTCATAATGGGGCGATGATGTCATAATGGGTCTATGATGTCATAATGAGTCGATGATGTAATAATGAGTCGTTGTCATAATCGGTCGATTATGTCATAATGGGTCGATGATGTCATAATGGGTCGAAGAAGTCATAATGGGTCGCTGCTGTCATAAAGGGTCGAAAATGTCATAATAAGTCGATTTCATATTGGGTTGATGATGTCATAATGGGTCGATGATGTAATAATAGGTCGATGATATAATGGGTCGATGTCATAATGGGTCGATGAAATCATAATGGGTCGATGCTGCCATAAAGGGTCGATGATGTCATAATGGGTCGATGATGTCATAAGAAGTCGATGATTTCATATTGGGTTTATGATGTCACAATGGATCGATGATGTCATAATGGTTCCATGCTGTCATAAAGGGTCGATGATGTCATAATGCGTCGATGATGTCATAAAGGGTCGATGACGTCATAATGGGTCGATGATGTCAAAATGGGTCGATGATGTCATAAAGGGTCGATGATGTCATAATAGGTCGATGATGTCATAATGGGTCGATGATGTCATAATGGGTCGATGATGTCATAATGGTTCGATGATTTCATAATGAGTCGATGTAATAATGGGTTGATGATGTCATAATGGGTTGATGATGTCATAAAGGGTCGATGATGTCATAATGGGTCGATGATATCAAAATGTGTCGATGTCATAAATGGTCGATGCTGTCAAAAAAGGGTCGATGATGTCCTAATGGATCGATGATGCCATAAAGGGTCGATGATGTCTTAATGGGTCGATGATGTCATAAAGGGTCGATGATGTCAAAAAAGGGTCGATGATGTCATAATAAGTCGATGATTTCATAAAGGGTTGATGTAATAATGGGTCGATGATGTCATAATGGGTCGATGATGTCATAATGGGTCGATGAGGTCATAAAGGGTAGATGAGGTCATAAAGGGTCGATGAGGTCATAATGGGTCGATGATGTCATAATGAGTCGATGATGTCATAATGGGTCGATTATATCATAATGAGTCGATGATGTCATAATGGGTCGATTAAGTCATAATGGGTCGATGCTGTCATAAAGGGTCGATGCTGTCATAAACGGTCGATGCTGTCATAAAAGGTCGATGCTGTCATAAAGGGACGATGATGTCATAATGGGTCGATGATGTCATAATGGGTCGATGAAATCATAATGGGTCGATGCTGCCATAAAGGGTCGATGATGTCATAATGGGTCGATGATGTCATAAGAAGTCGATGATTTCATATTGGGTTTATGATGTCACAATGGATCGATGATGTGATAATGGGTCCATGCTGTCATAAAGGGTCGATGATGTCATAATGCGTCGATGATGTCATAAAGGGTCGATGACGTCATAATGGGTCGATGATGTCAAAATGGGTCGATGATGTCATAAAGGGTCGATGATGTCATAATAGGTCGATGATGTCATAATGGGTCGATGATGTCATAATGGGTCGATAATGTGATGATGTCATAATAAGTCGATGATGTCATAATGGGTCGATGATGTCATAATAAGTCGATGTCATAATGGGTCGATGATGTCATAATGGGTCAATGATGTCATAATGGGTCGATGATGTCATAATGGGTCGATGATGTCATAATGGGTCGATGATGTCATAATGGATCGATGACGTCATAATGGGACGATGTCATAATGGGTCGATGAAGTCATAATGGGTCGATGCTGTCATAAAGGGTCGATGATGTCATAATGGGTCGATGATGTCATAATGGTTCGATGATGTCATAAAGGGTCGATGATGTCATAAAGGGTCGATGATGTCATACTGGGTCGATGAAGTCATAATGGGTCGATGCTGTCATAAAGGGTCGATGATGTCATAATGGGTCGATGATGTCATAATGGTTCGATGATTTCATAATGAGTCGATGTAATAATGGGTCGATGATGTCATAATGGGTTGATGATGTCATAAAGGGTCGATGATGTCATAATGGGTCGATGATATCAAAATGTGTCGATGTCATAAATGGTCGATGCTGTCAAAAAAGGGTCGATGATGTCCTAATGGATCGATGATGCCATAAAGGGTCGATGATGTCATAATGGGTCGATGATGTCATAAAGGGTCGATGATGTCAAAAAAGGGTCGATGATGTCATAATAAGTCGATTTCATAAAGGGTTGATGTAATAATGGGTCGATGATGTCATAATGGGTCGATGATGTCATAATGGGTCGATGAGGTCATAAAGGGTCGATGAGGTCATAAAGGGTCGATGAGGTCATAATGGGTCGATGATGTCATAATGAGTCGATGATGTCATAATGGGTCGATTATATCATAATGGGTCGATGATGTCATAATTGGTCGATGAAGTCATAATGGGTCGATGCTGTCATAAAGGGTCGATGCTGTCATAAACGGTCGATGCTGTCATAAAAGGTCGATGCTGTCATAAAGGGACGATGATGTCATAATGGGTCGATGATGTCATAATGGGTCGATGATGTCATAATGGGTCTATGATGTCATAATCGGTCGATGATGTCATAATGGGTCGATGATGTCATAATCGGTCGATGATGTCATAATGGGTCCATGAAGTCATAAAGGGTCGATGATGTCATAAAGGGTCGATGATGTCATAATGGGTCGATGATGTCATAAAGGGTCGATGCTGTAAATAAAAGGTCGATGATGTCATAATGGGTCGATGATGTCATAATGGGTCTATGATGTCATAATCGGTCGATGATGTCATAATGGGTCGATGATGTCATAATGGGTCGATGATGTCATAATGGGTCCATGAAGTCATAAAGGGTCGATGATGTCATAAAGGGTCGACGATGTCATAATGGGTCGACGATGTCATAATGGGTCGACGATGTCATAATGGGTCGACGATGTCATAATGGGTCGACGATGTCATAATGGGTCGATGATGTCATAATGGGTCGATGATGTCATAAAGGGTCGATGATGTCATAATGGGTCGATGATGTCATAATGGATTGATGATGTCATAATGGGTCGATGATGTCATATTGGGTCGATGATGTCATAATGGGTCGGTGCTGTCAAAAAAGGGTCGATGATGTCCTAATGCATCGTTGATGTCATAATGGGTCGATGATTTCATAATGGGTCGATGATGTCATAATGGGTCGATGATGTCATAAAGGGTCGATGATGTCATAATGGGTCGATGATGTCATAAAGGGTCGATGATGTCATAATGGGTCGATGATGTCATAAAGGGTCGATGATGTCATAATGGGTCGATTATGTCATAATGGGTCGATGATGTCATAAAGGGTCGATGCTGTAAAAAAATGGTCAATGATGTCATAATGGGTCGATGATGTCATAATGGGTCGATGATGTCATAATGGGGCGATGATGTCATAATGGGTCTATGATGCCATAATGAGTCGATGATGTAATAATGAGTCGTTGTCATAATCGGTCGATTATGTCATAATGGGTCGATGATGTCATAATGGGTCGAAGAAGTCATAATGGGTCGCTGCTGTCATAAAGGGTCGAAAATGTCATAATAAGTCGATTTCATAATGGGTTGATGATGTCATAATGGGTCGATGATGTAATAATAGGTCGATGATATAATGGGTCGATGTCATAATGGGTCGATGAAATCATAATGGGTCGATGCTGCCATAAAGGGTCGATGATGTCATAATGGGTCGATGATGTCATAAGAAGTCGATGATTTCATATTGGGTTTATGATGTCACAATGGATCGATGATGTCATAATGGTTCCATGCTGTCATAAAGGGTCGATGATGTCATAATGCGTCGATGATGTCATAAAGGGTCGATGACGTCATAATGGGTCGATGATGTCAAAATGGGTCGATGATGTCATAAAGGGTCGATGATGTCATAATAGGTCGATGATGTCATAATGGGTCGATGATGTCATAATGGGTCGATAATGTGATGATGTCATAATAAGTCGATGATGTCATAATGGGTCGATGATGTCATAATAAGTCGATGTCATAATGGGTCGATGATGTCATAATGGGTCAATGATGTCATAATGGGTCGATGATGTCATAATGGGTCGATGATGTCATAATGGCTCGATGATGTCATAATGGATCGATGACGTCATAATGGGACGATGTCATAATGGGTCGATGAAGTCATAATGGGTCGATGCTGTCATAAAGGGTCGATGATGTCATAATGGGTCGATGATGTCATAATGGTTCGATGATGTCATAATGAGTCGATGATGTCATAATGGGTTGATGATGTCATAATGGGTCGATGCTGTCATAAAGGGTCGATGATGTCATAATGGGTCGATGATGTCATAATGGTTCGATGATTTCATAATGAGTCGATGTAATAATGGGTCGATGATGTCATAATGGGTTGATGATGTCATAAAGGGTCGATGATGTCATAATGGGTCGATGATATCAAAATGTGTCGATGTCATAAATGGTCGATGCTGTCAAAAAAGGGTCGATGATGTCCTAATGGATCGATGATGCCATAAAGGGTCGATGATGTCTTAATGGGTCGATGATGTCATAAAGGGTCGATGATGTCAAAAAAGGGTCGATGATGTCATAATAAGTCGATGATTTCATAAAGGGTTGATGTAATAATGGGTCGATGATGTCATAATGGGTCGATGATGTCATAATGGGTCGATGAGGTCATAAAGGGTAGATGAGGTCATAAAGGGTCGATGAGGTCATAATGGGTCGATGATGTCATAATGAGTCGATGATGTCATAATGGGTCGATTATATCATAATGAGTCGATGATGTCATAATGGGTCGATTAAGTCATAATGGGTCGATGCTGTCATAAAGGGTCGATGCTGTCATAAACGGTCGATGCTGTCATAAAAGGTCGATGCTGTCATAAAGGGACGATGATGTCATAATGGGTCGATGATGTCATAATGGGTCGATGATGTCATAATGGGTCTATGATGTCATAATCGGTCGATGATGTCATAATGGGTCGATGATGTCTTAATCGGTCGATGATGTCATAATGGGTCCATGAAGTCATAAAGGGTCGATGATGTCATAAAGGGTCGATGATGTCATAATGGGTCGATGATGTCATAAAGGGTCGATGCTGTAAATAAAAGGTCAATGATGTCATAATGGGTCGATGATGTCATAATAAGTCAATGATTTCATAATGGGTCGATGATGTCATAAGTCGATGATGTCATAATGGGTCGATGATGTCATAATGGGTCAATGATATCCTAATGGGTCGATGATGTCATAATGGGTCTATGATGTCATAATGGGTCGATGCTGTCATAAAGGGTCGATGATGTCATAATGGGTCGATGCTGTCATAATGAGTCGATGTAATAATGGGTCGATGATGTCATAATGGGTTGATGATGTCATAATGAGTCGATGATGTCATAATGGGTCGATTATATCATAATGGGTCGATGATGTCATAATGGGTCGATGAAGTCATAATGGGTCGATGCTGTCATAATGGGTCGATGCTGTCATAAAGGGTCGATGCTGTCATAAAAGGTCGATGCTGTCATAAAGGGACGATGATGTCATAATGGGTCGATGATGTCATAATGGGTCGATGATGTCATAATGGGTTGATGATGTCATAATGGGTTGATGATGTCATAATGAGACGATGATGTCATAAAGGGTCGATCATGTCATAGTGGGTCGATCATGTCATAATGGGTCGATCATGTCATAATGGGTCGATCATGTCATAATGGGTCGATCATGTCATAATTGGTCGATGATGTCAAAATGGGTCGATGATGTCATAAAGGGTCGACGATGTCATAAAGGGTCGACGATGTCATAATGGGTCGACGATGTCATAATGGGTCGACGATGTCATAATGGGTCGATGATGTCATAATGGGTCGATGATGTCATAAAGGGTCGATGATGTCATAATGGGTCGATGATGTCATAATGGATCGATGATGTCATAATGGGTCGATGATGTGATAATGGGTCGATGAAGTCATAATGGGTCCATGCTTTCATAAAGGGTCGATGATGTCAAGATGTGTCGATGATGTCATAAATGGTCGATGCTGTCAAAAAAGGGTCGATGATGTCCTAATGGATCGATGATGTCATAATGGGTCGATGATGTCATAATGGGTCGATGATATCATAAAGGGTTGATGATGTCATAATGGGTCGATGATGTCATAAAGGGTCGATGATGTTATAATGGGTCGATGATGTCATAAAGGGTCGATGATGTCATAATGGGTCGATGATGTCATAATGGGTCGATTATGTCATAATGGGTCGATGATGTCATAAAGGGTCGATGCTGTAAAAAAATGGTCAATGATGTCATAATGGGTCGATGATGTCATAATAAGTCGATTTCATAAAGGGTTGATGTAATAATGGGTCGATGATGTCATTATGGGTCGATGATGTCATAATGGGTCGATGATGTCATAATGGGGCGATGATGTCATAATGGGTCTATGATGTCATAATAAGTCGATGATGTCATAATGAGTCGATGTCATAATCGGTCGATGATGTCATAATGGGTCGATGATGTCATAATGGGTCGATGATGTCATAATGGGTCGATGAAGTCATAATGGGTCGATGAAGTCATAATGGGTCGCTGCTCTCATAAAGGGTCAAAAATGTCATAATAAGTCGATGATTTCATAATGGGTTGATGATGTCATAATGGGTCGATGATATCATAATGGGTCGATGTCATAATGGGTCGATGAAATCATAATGGGTCGATGCTGCCATAAAGGGTCGATGATGTCATAATGGGTCGATGATGTCATAATAAGTCGATGATGTCATATTGGGTTTATGATGTCATAATGGATCGATGATGTCATAATGCTTCCATGCTGTCATAAAGGGTCGATGATGTCATAATGCGTCGATGATGTCATAAAGGGTCGATGACGTCATAATGGGTCGATGATGTCAAAATGGGTCGATGATGTCATAAAGGGTCGATGATGTCATAATAGGTCGATGATGTCATAATGGGTCGATAATGTCATAATGGGTCGATGATGTCATGATAAGTTTATGATGTCATAATGGGCCGATGATGTCATAATGGGCCGATGATATCATAAAGGGTCGATGATGTCATAATGGGTCGATGATGTCATAAAGCGTCAATGATGTCATAAAGGGTCGGTGATGTCTTGAGGGGTCTAGTTTCCAAAATGGAGTCACTTGAGGGGGGTTTCTGCTGTTTAGGTACTTTAGGGGACCTGTGAATGCAACATGGTGCCCGCAATCTGTTTTAGCCAAATTTGGTTTCCAAAATTCAAATGTTGCTCCTTTCGTTCCAAGCTCTACCATTTGCCAGTACAGAGGTTTCCCGCCACATGTGGGGTATCACCGCACTCATAAGAAAGTGGGTTACAAAGTGTGAGGTCCAATTTTTGGTGTTACCTCTTGAAAAAGTAAGAAAATTAGCGCTAAAGCAACATTTTTAGGTTAAATGTTAATTTTTTCCATTCCACATTGCTTTAGTTCCTGTGAGGCACCTGAAGGGTTAATAATCTTCTTTGATGTGACTTTGAGTACCTTGAGGGGTGCAGATTTTAGAATGGTGTCACTTTTGGGAATTTTCTGTCACCTAGGCCTCTCAAAGTCACTTCAAATGTGATGTGGTTCCTAAAAAAATGGTTTTGTTGAAAAAATATGAAATTGCTGATGAACTTTGAACCCTTCTAACTTACTAACCCCAAAAAAATTTGTTTCAAAATTTGCGCTTATGTAAAGTAGACATGTGGGAAATGTTATTTATTAACTATTTTGTGTGACATAACTCTCTGGGCATAAAAATGAAAAGTGTGAAAATTGCGAAATTTTAAATTTTTTTGTCAAATTTCTGATTTTTTTCACAAATAAAAGCAAAAAATATCATCCTAAATTTACCTCTAACATGAAGTACAATATGTAACGAAAAAAACAATGTCAGAATTGCCAGGATCCGTTGAAGCGTTCCAGAGTTATAACCTCATAAAGGGACACTGGTCAAAATTACAAAAAATGGCCTGGGCATTCAGTACAAAACTGGCTTCGTCCTTAAGGGGTTACTAAACAAATAAATAAAAGTTTATCTTCCACGGCTTCACACTAAACTTGGTTTACAAAAAAATGTTTGTGGTTGCAATTGATCATTATAGAAATGATTTCCAGGATTGGAAGGAGAACTGAAAACTGAGGCTAAAATAAAGGTAAAAATTGGCCCCAAAATAAACAAACTAATGCATGATGGCCAAACAAAACTCAGCAGCTTGGAGCATATGTGCTCGTTGTACAGAATTGACTTGGGAACAGACGAGCTGAACAAATGGACAACATGCTTAATGCATATGAACAACATGGCTGCCAAATGTCATTGAAAATGTAATTTTTACAGATCCATCTTGACTTTTTTTCCGCCCAATTTGGGAGATGTAACTGACGAACATGGAAAAAGGTTCCATAAAAAAATTTCTACTCTGGAGATCAGATACCAAGGCTGCTGGAATCCCAATATGACGGGGAACTAGAGCTGGTTTTTGCAACGGTCAAATATGATACTCCTAAGTGCAAAACCAGATGCCTGAAGCACTTCTAAGGGTATATCCGCACCCTGCGTTCTTGATTTGAAAAAAAAAAAATGCACCCTTTGGCAGACTTTGACAACTGTAAATAATACTGCGTTTGACAAAAAAATGCATCCAAAACGCATGCATTTTGGATGCGTTTTGCATGCGTTTTGGATGCATTTTTGACAGTGCAATCAGCAGACAGAGACACGCGATGAGAATGAACTCAGATGAGCTTCTGAGGCCAGTGCCAGGACACAGGCAGTAGTGCAGGGTCCGCAGCAGTGACGTCAGAGCTTCACCCGACTTCATTGTCATGGTGTTGCTCTGTCTCTGTGTGCTGTAATGAACTCGGATGAATTCTGAGGTCAGTGCCAGGACACAGGCAGTAGTGCACGGCCCCGCAGCTGTGACTTCAGAGTTTCACCCGAGTTCACTGTCATCCTACGGCTCTGTCTCTGAGTGCCACCATGATTCATGACAGCACACAGAGACAGAGCCACACGATGACAGTGAATTCAGGTGACACTGTGAGGTCAGTGCGGGGTCCACAGCAGTGACCCGAGTTCTGTCTATTCTCTACTCTACTCTGTCTATTGTGGGGGCAGCATCCATAGAGCATGCAATAGGCTTTTTTTTTTAACAAAAATACTGCATTCATTATACATTGTTTCTGCAGCAATTTGATGTGCACATGTGCTGTCAAATCGCTGCAGAATATTCAGCAGTTACGTGCGCATGAGCCCTAAGAAGTCTAGGGAATAAAAAAAATACACTTGTTTGTTTGGTATATGTGTACATTTCCCTATTATCCACATATATTCCATGTTCATTCCCCACCTACGACACTCAGGGAATAAAATAAATGGAACAATATGCCCATGATTTCACTGCAACCACAGATCTGCCAAAGATTTATCTCTGTGTGTGACGGGGCCTTAAGACGCTCAGGGAATAAATTATACACTTGTTTGTGTGGTATATGTGTTCATTCTTCTATTATCTACACATATTCCATGTTCTTTCCCTACCTAAGACGCTCAGGGAATAAATTATACACTTGTTTGTGTGGTATATGTGTTCATTCTTCTATTATCTACACATACAGTTAGGTCCAGAAATATTTGGACAGTGACACAATTTTCGCGAGTTGGGCTCTGCATGCCACCACATTGGATTTGAAATGAAACCTCTACAACAGAATTCAAGTGCAGATTGTAACGTTTAATTTGAAGGTTTGAACAAAAATGTCTGATAGAAATTGTAGGAATTGTACACATTTCTTTACAAACACTCCACATTTTAGGAGGTCAAAAGTAATTGGACAAATAAACCAAACCCAAACAAAATATTTTTATTTTCAATATTTTGTTGCGAATCCTTTGGAGGCAATCACTGCCTTAAGTCTGGAACCCATGGACATCACCAAACGCTGGGTTTCCTCCTTCTTAATGCTTTGCCAGGCCTTTACAGCCGCAGCCTTCAGGTCTTGCTTGTTTGTGGGTCTTTCCGTCTTAAGTCTGGATTTGAGCAAGTGAAATGCATGCTCAATTGGGTTAAGATCTGGTGATTGACTTGGCCATTGCAGAATGTTCCACTTTTTTGCACTCATAAACTCCTGGGTAGCTTTGGCTGTATGCTTGGGGTCATTGTCCATCTGTACTATGAAGCGCCGTCCGATCAACTTTGCGGCATTTGGCTGAATCTGGGCTGAAAGTATATCCCTGTACACTTCAGAATTCATCCGGCTACTCTTGTCTGCTGTTATGTCATCAATAAACACAAGTGACCCAGTGCCATTGAAAGCCATGCATGCCCATGCCTTCACGTTGCCTCCACCATGTTTTACAGAGGATGTGGTGTGCCTTGGATCATGTGCCGTTCCCTTTCTTCTCCAAACTTTTTTCTTCCCATCATTCTGGTACAGGTTGATCTTTGTCTCATCTGTCCATAGAATACTTTTCCAGAACTGAGCTGGCTTCATGAGGTGTTTTTCAGCAAATTTAACTCTGGCCTGTCTATTTTTGGAATTGATGAATGGTTTGCATCTAGATGTGAACCCTTTGTATTTACTTTCATGGAGTCTTCTCTTTACTGTTGACTTAGAGACAGATACACCTACTTCACTGAGAGTGTTCTGGACTTCAGTTGATGTTGTGAACGGGTTCTTCTTCGCCAAAGAAAGTATGTGGCGATCATCCACCACTGTTGTCATCCGTGGACGCCCAGGCCTTTTTGAGTTCCCAAGCTCACCAGTCAATTCCTTTTTTCTCAGAATGTACCCGACTGTTGATTTTGCTACTCCAAGCATGTCTGCTATCTCTCTGATGGATTTTTTCTTTTTTTTCAGCCTCAGGATGTTCTGCTTCACCTCAATTGAGAGTTCCTTAGACCGCATGTTGTCTGGTCACAGCAACAGCTTCCAAATGCAAAACCACACACCTGTAATCAACCTTTTAACTACTTCATTGATTACAGGTTAACGAGGGAGACGCCTTCAGAGTTAAATGCAGCCCTTAGAGTCCCTTGTCCAATTACTTTTGGTCCCTTGAAAAAGAGGAGGCTATGCATTACAGAGCTATGATTCCTAAACCCTTTCTCCGATTTGGATGTGAAAACTCTCATATTGCAGCTGGGAGTGTGCACTTTCAGCCCATATTATATATATAATTGTATTTCTGAACACGTTTTTGTAAACAGCTAAAATAACAAAACTTGTGTCACTGTCCAAATATTTCTGGACCTAACTGTATTCCATGTTCTTTCCCTACCTAAGACGCTCAGGGAATAAAGTATACAGTTGTTTGTGTAGTATATGTGTTCATTTCCCTATTATCCACATATATTCCATGTTCATTCCCCACTTAAGAAGCTTAGGGAAAAAAAATGTACACTTGTTTGTGTAGTATATGTGTACATTTCCCTATTATCCACATACGGTATATTCCATGTTCATTCCTCACCTAAAGGCTCTGTCACACACAGATAAATCTGTGGCAGATCTGTAGTTGCAGTAAAATTGTGGACAATCAGTGCCAGGTTTGTGGCTGTGTACAAATGGAACAATATGTCCATGATTTCACTGCAACCACAGATCTGCCAAAGATTTATCTCTGTGTGTGACGAAGCCTTAAGACGCTCAGGGAATAAAGTATACACTTGTTTGTGTGGTATATGTGTTCATTCTTATATTATCTACACATATTCCATGTTCTTTCCCTACCTAAGACGCTCAGGGAATAAAGTATACACTTGTTTGTGTGGTATATGTGTTCATTCCCCTATTATCTACATATATTCCGTGTTCATGCCCCACCTAAAAAGCTTAGGGAATAAAATATACACTTGTTGAAGAAGAAGGATGCACATGGAGGAGCTCCTGCATCTCAATTTGTAATCTAGTGACATCCAACGCCGATCCTTAAGAAAAAGTGGCCCCAAGACAAAATCCATCTCCCTACATCTGCTGTGGAGCCCAGGAAAACAACTTTGGAGCGTTGTGGAGACTGAGTGAGTAGCGGCCTGATTACAGTGCTGAAGCCAGGGCCTAAAGTAGAAGCCATACCAACCATACAACTACCAGTCCCCAGAGACTAGGAGGGTGCAGCAGCACTGCGATTTACTGACAGAAGAAGCATTGCTCCAAGCTCCTTCCTGCCCCACTGCCTGCAGGGACTGAGGGAGAAGGCCAGAAGAGAGAGGGCTTGCTAGATGTATGGGAGCAGCTGCCATTAGAATCCAGCAGAGAGGCACAGCACCTGCACCACTCCGACCTCCCTCCCCCCTTCATTTCTCTTGGTTGGAGCTAGAGAGAGGGGCTCTGGAGGAGAGGAGGCCTGCGCCCAGGGCCGGATTAAGGTTCGTGGGGGCCCCTGGGCAGAAAATCTGGTGGGGGCCCCATAACATTAACATTTTTAGCCATAACAGTAAAGCGCAAACTGTAGCATTTAGATATAAATCCAATGAACATGTGTCTTATCCTGTTCTGCCACATTCAGATTTCCAGTACTACAATACAGATACAGTCCAGGATCACTCACAGCTGTCCACTTACACACAGAAAGATCGAGGATCGCGCTGTTCCCTGCCGCCATCGGTGGCCTCTTGACACGATCACGGGAAGTCGATGGTTGCTATGGTAGCGGCGGGCCATGTAATGACCCCTGTTGCTATCATGACATATTTTCTGTCACAGTCGATAGAGCGCTGACTCACACAGGAATGCTGTATTTCTGCTAATCAGAGCTGTACAGCTCTGATCAACAGGGATGCACAAGCGATCAGACTGCTGATCCTTATAGCTCTCAAGGGGACAAGTAAAATAAATACAAAATGTAAAAAAATAAATAAAAAGTTCAAATCATGCCTCATTCGCGCCACTGAAAATAAAACCGTTAAAAAAATATACACATATTTGATATCTCAGAGTTCAGAAATGCCCGATCAATAAAAATATAAAATCAATTAATCAGATCGGTAAATGGTGTAGCGAGAAAAAAATCCAAATGCCAAAATTATGTTTTTGGGTCGCCACAGAATTTTTAAAAAGATCCAATAACGGGCGATCAAAAAGTAGCAACTACATAAAAATTGTATAATTGAAAACACCAGCTCAAGACGCAAAAGAAATAGCAGTCACTGGGCCTCACATCCCAAAAAATTAGAACACTACGGGTTTCAAAAAATGGCACCAAAAGCACAATTTTTTTTTTTAACAAACTTCTGAATTTTTTAACCCCTTAGATAAAAGTAAGAGTATACCTGTTTGGTATCTATGAACTCGGCATCATACTGACATGGTAGTTTTACAATATAGTGAACATGGTGAATAAAATAATCCAAAAACAATCGTGCAATTGCACTTTTTTTGCAATTTTATCGCACTTGGATTTTTTTCCCTGTTTCCTAGTACAATATATGGTAAAACTGATGATTTCACTCAAAAGTACAATTTGTCACACAAAAAATAAGCCCTTATATGGCAAGATTGACGGAAAAATAAAAAAGTTACAGCTCTCAGAAGAAGGGAAGAAAAAAAACAAACAAAAAAAAAACGGAAAATCGGGGTGAAGGAGTTAAATTTTGAGTACTATAATACTATGACAAAATTTTATGAAGTCAATATGAATAACAAAACTGATAGCTGTCAGTGAATGGCACTCAGCAATACGTCTGGCACATGTACACGGAAAGAACACATTAAACTCCGGGGGGAGCATCATTTTACTGCAAGGGGTGTATGTAATTATACTCCAGGAGGCGGTTATATCACAATAAGGTAGTGTATGAATATACTCAAAAAGGGGATAATGATTATACAGTAGTGAAAGGGATGGGGACATTATTCTATGATTATACTCCACTCTAGGGAGGGGGTGTTATTTTATGATTATATTCCATTAGTGAGGTGCGTTACTCTATTATATTCCAGGGGAAGGGGGGGCATTATTTTATGATTGCTCTCCAGGTGAGGGGAGTGTTATCTTATGATTATACTCCAGTGGGGGAGGGGGCATTATTATATGATTACAATCTAGTGGGGGAGGGGGCATTATTGTATGATTACAATCTAGTGGGGGAGGGGGCATTATTGTATGATTACAATCTAGTGGGGGAGGGGGCATTATTATATGATTATAATCTAGGGAAGGGGCTTACATTCTGATTATATGAAAAGGGAATAGTGTAATTAAGGAGGTGTAGGTAGGTTTAAACAATGATGGGTGTCAGGGACTATACTGCAATGTAGCTCCTATGTAGGTCATTCATACACACTTCACCTCTTGCAGTAAAATGACCCCCCCCACCCCAAACTCCAGGAACAAAATATACACCACTTGCAATAAAATGTCCCTGTCTCCACCTTTCATGTACAGGTATATACAGTTATTCCCCCTTACTGATAGCTCTGTTTTGGAGTTACTTGGAGAGCACTGTAGCCCCCTCTATATATCCCTCCCCCTGCCCTGCTGAGTGACCTTACTCTCACAGCTGACATCGTCCTTCTATCACAGCCTGCATCTCTCATGGATGGTGCAGGCTCTAGCTGCATCCACAGCAGCAGAATGGCCCTGACACATCAGAGACGATGAATTTCCCGCCCCCACAATCCTCTCGGGCAGATAACAGCCGCGGCAGAGAGGAAACTGAAAATCAAAATGACATCTGTCTCCCTGCACCGCCCCCCTCTGGAGCCTGGCGGACGGCACACTGTGCAACTGCACTACTCACATATAGATAAAGCCAGCTATGATCATGGGGGCCGCCAACACAGGGAGCCAAAGACAGATGGTGGTGGGGGCCCCCTTGGAGGCTCTTGTGGTGGGGGCCCCTGGGCGGCAGCCCCGCCTGCCCTGCCTATAATCCGGCCCTGCCTGCGCCCAAGGATAAATATCACCTAATTGCTCCTGGATTGGGTTGCCACCTGAGAGAGTGTGGCTCCAAGTTCCCCCTGCACCACCATTTGTAAGGCTGCTTTCACACATCCGGCTTGAGCTCTGCGGCTCAATCCGGCTGTGCAAGCTATGCAACGGATGCGGTGAACACACCGCATCCTTTGCATAAGTTTTTCCTTTGCGGCCAGTCCGGTTTTTGCCGCTTGCGGCATGCTACTGAGCATGCGCAGTGGCAAAAACCGCATGCGGCGGCCGGATGCAGTTATTGCCGCATCGCACCGCATCCGGCCGCCATAGGCATGCATTGAAAAATGCGCCGCATCGGCCGAATGCGGCGCGATGCGGGTTTTTTTGCCGCACGAAAAAACGTGCCAGGCAACGTTCCATCCGGCCGCCGCATCGGCTAAATCTGCCGTATGCGGCAAAAACCGGACGGAACGCAAGGCCATGCGGCACAATGCGGCACTAATTAAAGTCTATGCAGGAAAATCGCAACCGGCAGCAAAAAAAACGGTTGCGATTTTCCTGCAAAGTGCCGGAGTGTGCCGCATTGCAGAAACCGGAGGTGTGAAAGCAGCCTAACGCTGTGAGGAGAGGGAGGGAGACTGCTGATAGCAGAGCACAGCAGATAGCTACACCATCAATCAGCAGAGGTACCTGGAAAACAGGAACAGAGACACTGGCCTGGGATCCACTCCTGTACTGGGGTTTACAGAGAGGAGGGGAAGGCTCAGGGAGAGGAGACAGAACTGTAAGGGGTTAAGTTCCTAGGACAGCACCAAGACCAGAGCAGCCTGGTTCCCTCCCCCGTGCTCATCTGGACAATAAAAGACCAGCACAGGGGAAATTTAACTCATCCCAAGCTGCCTGTTGCTGGATCGCAATTGCTGCTCACCCCATGTTAATGCAGCAAAACCTAAGTGGCTGGACATAAAACCCCTCTAGGTTATACATTGATATATAAAAAGTACAGCTAGAGCCACAGGTGTACCTAGGCTTTCCAGCACACGGGGCAAGAATTCAGTTTGGCGCCCCCCATGTGACCAATTATTCATATGTGATTTGCACACTTACAATCACATGATGACGAGCTGCTCTTAATAATTCTCTCGATGTTCAAAGAGAAACGTAGGAAGAAAAGCTAACTTTCACATGTAGGTATGAAAATCACATATGAGTGGAGGGGCCATATGATGACTACTAGAACCAGAAGCAGAGCTGAATCCTGACAGGGAGTATATTACATGCTGCTAGGATTGGGTTAAACTGTTTAATTTTTTTTAAGTAAAGTGCTTCTCCAGGTTTGATATAAAAATCTGCAGTCACTCTGTGTCACTCTGTGACTGCAGACTGCTGAATTCTCACACTGCACACTGTCAGGATTCTCTGGTGCCGGCGGTGAGAGGTCACGAAACCGCAAGTATGCGATTTACATACATATGGTCACGTGCCAATAAAAATGAATTGAGTAAGGCCGGACACGTGAAATCATAATATGGCCAGAAATATAAAAATCTCATACTTGTGCTCACATGACCATCCACTCCCGCCACTGGCACTGGAGAATACTAAAAATGTGCAAGCGCTGTAAGAATTCAGAAGCCTGCAGTCACCTAGAGAGATTAGAAACTTTCATCTCAAACCTGGACAAGACTTTACTTATAAAATTAAGCAGTATAGCCGAATTCTAAGTAAAGGGATGGTCCAATCTCACAATTTATGTATTGCTACATGTGTACAGGATCAGAACTAGTAACAGCACCAGAACCACCAGAGGTACAGAAATACATAATTAGAACCCCCATCAATACAGAAACACAGCATCACAACCACCAGCAGTACAGAAATACATCAATATAACCCCACCAGTTCAGAAACAGCATCAAAACCTTCTTCAGTAGAGAAATACATCATCAGAACCACAAGCATGGTACATCAATTGTAATGTCAGGTCAGACACATAGACATTTCTATTGCAAAAATCTACAACTTCCAATACATCCTTAAAGGCAATCTGTCACTAGGATATTAACATCTTATCTGAGAGCAGCATAATGTAGGGGTAGAGATCCTGATTCTAGCAGTGTGTCACTTAAGCCTGCTTTACACCTTACGATTACACATACGATATCGTATGCGATCGTAATCGCCCCCATCGTATGTGCGGCACGATCAATCTGTTGAACGTGTCGCACAATCGATTAAAAGCTGTCACACGTACTTACCTTCCATACGACCTTCATGTGGGCGGCGAACATCCACTTCCTGGAGTGTCAGGGATATTCGGCGTCATAGCGACGTCACGCGGCAGCCGGCCAATAGAAGCGGAGGGGCAGAGCTGAGCGGGAGGTAAACATCCCACCCACATCTTTCCTTACGCATTGCCGGCGGGAGCCGCGGGACGCAGGTAAGCTGTCGTTTAATGTTCCCGGGGTGTCACACACTGCGATGTGTGCTGCCTCGGGAACATTGAACAACCCGACGTGCAATATTTAGGAATTGAAAGACGTGCATGCGATGAACGTTTTAACGTTCAATCGCAATCGCACGTACCTGTCACACGCTACACCAACACTAACGATGCCGGATGTGCGTCACTTACGACGTGACCCTGCCGACACATCGTAAGATATATTGTAGTGTGTAAAGCAAGCTTTACTGTGCTGCTTAAGCTGGGTTCACACTAAGCGATAGTGACAACGACGTCGCTGTTACGTCACCATTTTCTGTGACGTAGCAGCGACCTTGTAAGTCGCTGTTATGATCGCTGCTTAGCTGTCAAACACAGCGACGCAGCAGCGATCATAACGTCGCTGTGCTACATGTGCAGAGAGCAGGGAGCCGCGCTTAGCGCTAGCTCCTTGCTCTCCTAGGTACAGTACACATCGGGTTAATTAACCCGATGTGTACTGCAGCTACATGTCACAGTGCAGAGAGCAGGGAGCCGCGCACACTGCTTAGCGCTGGCTCCTTGCTCTCCTTGCTACAGTATACATCGGGTTAATTACTCGATGTGTACTGCAGCCACATGTGCCCAGAGCAGAAGCCGGCACTGGCAGCAAGGGCGGAGGCTGGTAACGAAGGTAAATATCGGGTAACCAGGGAAAGGTCTTCCCTTGGTTACCCGATATTTACGCTGGTTACAGCTGACCGCAGCTGCCAGACGCCGGCTCCTGCTCGCTTCATTTCGTCGCTCTCTCGCTGTCACACACAGCGATGTGTGTGTCACAGCGGGAGAGTGACGACAAAAAATGAAGCTGGACATTCAGCAACGACCGGCGACCTCACAGCAGGGGCCAGGTCGTTGCTGGATGTCACACACAGCGACAGCGACGGGACGTCGCTGCAACGTCACAGAAAATGGTGACGTAGCAGCGACGTCGTTGTCGTTGTCGCTGTCGCTGTGTGTGACACCAGCTTTAGTGTAGTTTTGATAAAAATCACTGTTTAATCAGCAGTAGATTATCACTACAGGACTAATTGGTATGCTGCCAGGTAGACCAGCATATTCATCAGCCCTGTATAACTGCTAGATCTGCAGCAGAGAAAACATGGATTTTATCAAAATGACAGCAAACAACCCAGTAAGTGACACATCGCTGGAATCAGGGTCTCTGTCTTTACATTATGCTGCTCTCAGATGGGGGCACAAAAACCTGGTGACAGATTCCTTTTAACAATGGTAAGTAGATTCTTGGGAGTTAACAGTCATCATCAGACTGCGAACTATACAGGAACTACGGTAAGGTCGCAGTTCCACTTGTGTTTTGCACGGACGAGTGCAATCTGATAAAATATCGAGTGTCCATCTGCAATTGATTTTTCATGATATATTGGCATGAGAAAAGAATTGCAGCATGCTGCGAGTGTCAGAGATTCTCAGCTCACTCACCCATACAAGTCTACGGGAGTGTGTGAATATAGCACTGCACTTTGATGTAATCACAGTGCAGTACAATGTACGCAGAGAGGCCGTGGATAAGGGGGAAATTACTCCCTCCCTTCGTCTTGTCCGCAGCTGTAATCTGATCGCAAGATCGGATCACAGTCGCATGACACTCGGCTCACGCTCACAGCAGAGCCTGAGTCGGGAGTCATTAGCATATCGCATCTGATGATCTTGCATGGGAAGCAATGCGCAAGTGGGACTGAGGCCTAATGATGAGAATTAGTCACACTGTCCTCTACACTATGGCCCCTTATACTGCCCAGTCTTTATACTGGGCCCCTCATCACACTCCCCCTCCTTGCTATGGCTTCACACTATCCTGTCATGCTATCCCCTTTCCTTGACAGTCGGACTCAGAATTACCGGCTCCAACTATGGGGGCGGCAAAATGCAGCTGTAGGCAGGGCCAGCTCCAGGTTTTTGTGGGCCCTAGGTGAGTCTCAATGGGCCCCATCCTCACATAGACACGCACATACACAAATATGTACACATACAAGCATACATACATATACATATTTAAAGACAAATTCACAAAAATACATATAAACAGAGATAAATCTATACTCAGTCATATACACTGACATACACAGACACACATCATACATGCACATAGACACATTGCAGATATTATTAATATGGGGAAGCCGGCAGCAGCCTCACTCACCTCCCCTGCTTGTCTCCATCCAGCTCTACGTGGCATGTTGCTGTGCCGCGCTGATTGGTGGCCATGACTAAAAGACATAGCCACACACACAGAGCACACTGACACTGCTGTATACACATCACAGGGGAGGCTGGGGACATACAGCAATGGGGGGGGGACATACCGCTCCAGAGAGGACATACAGTTCTAGAGGGGAGCATTCAGATCTGAGAAGGTATATAGCTCTGGGGGGTATACAGCACTGGAGTGGGGGAACAAACAGCTCTGGGGGTATACAGCACTGGGTTGGAGAGAGATACAGCTCTGGGGGTATACAGCTCTTGGGTGGTATACTGCACTGGAGTGGGCGACATACTGCACTGGAGTGGGCGACATACTGCACTGGAGTGGGAGACAAAGAGCTCTGGGAGGTATACAGCACTGGGGTGATGGACAAACAGCTCTGAGGGTATACAGCACTGTAGTGGGGGAAAAACAGCTCTGGGGTATACAGCACTGGGATGGGGGAACAGACAATTCTGGGGTGCTATTCAGCACTGGGGTCATGGGACAGACAGTTCTGGGGGGTATACAGCACTAGGGTCAGGAGACAGACAGTTCTAGGGGTATACAGCACTGGCGTTGGGGGGATAGACAGTTCTGGGGTGCTATTCAGCACTGGGGACAGGGGACAGACAGTTCTGGGGTGATATACAGCACTGGGGTCAGGGGACAGACAGTTCTGGGGTATACAACACTAGGGTCAGGGGGCAGACAATTCTGGGGGTATACAGCACTGGGGTTGGGGGATAGACAATTCTGGGGGTATATAGCACTGGGGTGGGGGGATAGACAGTTCTGGGGGTATATAGCATTGAGGTGTGGGGATAGACAGTTCTGCAGGATATAAAAAAAAAAAAAAAAAAAAAACTGAGCTGTGACAAATGTTCAAAAAACATGCAACATTACAAGCATGTGAATTGCAGCCTCAAGACTAGAAAAAAACCAAGGAGAAAATTGTAGAAAAAATACCCTGACTATAAATAAATAAATTGCAAGTGCTTAATAAACAGGGTACTTAGTATATACATTTTTGCAAAAAGGTAAGAAGCTGTCTCACCTCATCACAATGTACCCATCTGAGACAGTCCCTAACCTACTAAAGTTAAAAACATATTCTGTACCTGACTAGTGTCATGTCAAAACTTCAATATGGATGGTAAAGTGGTTAGCTGGGTCCCAGATTAAATACACAGCAAAAAGTGAGAAGCAGGTAATTGTTCAGCCTCAGTATCAGAAGGGCTGCACCCCCAACTTGCATTAAAGCAAGATAACAGACAAAAAAAACCCCCAAAAAACTGAGCTGTGACAAATGTTCAAAAAACATGCAACATTACAAGCATGTGAATTGCAGCCTCAAGACTAGAAAAAAACCAAAACCAATCCATATTGAAGTTTTGACATGACACTAGTCAGGTACAGAATATGTTTTTAACTTTAGTAGGTTAGGGACTGTCTCAGATGGGTACACCGTGACGAGGTGAGACAGCTTCTTACCTTTTTGCAAAAATGTATATACTAAGTACCCTGTTTATTAAGCACTTGCAATTTATTTATTTATAGTCAGGGTATTTTTTCTACAATTTTCTCCTTGTTTTTTTTCTAGTTCTGCAGGATATATAGCACTGGGGGGGTTATAGACAGTTCTGGGGGTATACAGACTGTGGTGAGGGGGATAGACAGTTCTGCGGGGTATACAGCATTGGGGGTTATAGACAGTTCTGGGGGTATATAGCACTGAGGTGGGGGATATTATAGGCAGTTCTGCAGGATATATAGCACTGGGGGGGTTATAGACATTTCTGGGGGTATATAGCACTGCGGTGGGGGGGATATTATAGGCAGTTCTGTGGGGTAAACAGCACTGGGGGGTTATAGACAGTTCTGGGGTATATAGCACTGAGGTGGGGGATATTATAGGCAGTTCTGCAGGGTATATCGCACTGGGGGGGGTTATAGACAGTTCTGGGGGTATATAGCACTGCGGTGGGGGGATATTATAGGCAGTTCTGTGTGGTATACATCACTGGGGGGTTATAGACCGTTCTGGGGGTATATAGCACTGTGGTGGGGGGATATAGGCAGTTCTGCAGGATATATCGCACTGGGGGGTTATAGACAGTTCTGGGGGTATATAGCACTGCGGTGGGGGGATATTATAGGCAGTTCTGTGGTGTATACATCACTGGGGGGTTATAGACAGTTCTGGGGGTATATAGCACTGCGGTGGGGGGATATTAAGGGCAGTTCTGTGGGGTATACATCACTGGGGGGTTATAGACAGTTCTGTGGGTATGTAGCACTGTGGTGGGGGGGGATATTATAGGTAGTTCTGCAGGGTATACAACACTGTGGGTGACAGGACATACAGCTCGGCGGCTCCTTTCTTCCTCTGTGCGTTGAGCCTAGAATGTATGGGCTCCTTCCAGGTAATGGGAGTGACCAGCTTCATGACAAATTAAGTCATACCTGGACAGAGCCCATACATTCTATCATCTACCTTCATCTGTGGGACGGCAGGGCAGGCCAGTGCATGGTGCGTGCTAGCTCCGCCCACAGACAAACTTTACCCCTACACAGCGGTGAAGGCTGCCTTCAGGTGTGGATCTAAGAGCCTGCAGCTGTCGGCATGAGCGCTGCCTGCGGCCCCAGAACTCGGCCGCAGCATACATCACCGTCCTTGCTGAAAGGTGCACGTGGGTCCCGACAGCGCCCCCCCCCTGACACTGCGCCTGGGGCACGTGCCCCCCCCCCAGCCCTCCCCTAGTTACACCCCTGGCTAGAGCTGATGATTCTAAGCATACAACAAACAGAAGCTCCAGTATAAGGTGCAAGAACAATGTGCAACAGTGGTGAACAGTGACATCTAGTGGTCAAGATAAGAAAAGGGCTCCAGCAGCTGAGATATAGAAAGTTAAAAGGGGAAAGGAAAACAAAAAAAAAAAGAGGACAAGCTTACTCCAAATGCGTTAACCCAACCTACTTTCTCCCAGCAAAGTTCTATTAAGACCAGGTCTAGAAAATCTGGAAAAACTACAAATTACAATTTGACGAGCCAAACAAAACCCTGAAAACTCCAAAGAAGAACCAGGAAGGGGATAAATCTAAAAAACAACACACCCAAGAGATGTCAGCACAAAAATCCAGACAAGCACCAACCACCAATTTCACACTGTCAGACAGTGATGAAGATGAAGAGACACTAAGCGGAAATCTCATGGAACACATCAAAGCCCTTCCTACAGCAAACTGCATCAGAAACCTATTTAAGGAATTCGCGCAGACCATAAAAGAAGAGATGGCTGAACTTAAAAGCGACATAAAACAGATCTATACAAGAGTTCATACCCTTGAAAATGACTTTGACCAAATTACAACGCCCTCAGAGAGAGTGACAGAAATCCTGATCGACAAACAAAAAGAGATCTTCTTGCAAAAACTTCACATAGATGATCTTGAGAACAGGTCCAGAAGGAATAACCTTCGAATTCGAGGATTACCAGAATCAGTAGAAGACAAAGACATTCACACAGCCCTTACACAGATATTTAATGCTCCACTTGGCAAAGAAGAAACCATTGACATAGGGTTAGAAAGACCCCACAGAGTTTACAAACCCAAAACAGCAAACTGGGATAAACCAAGGGATGTTCTATGTTGTTTACAAAGCTTTAAAATAATGGAACAAATCTATCAAAAAGCGAGATACACCTGCAAGATTGAATATGAAGAGACAGAAATACAAATCTATCAGGACCTTTCAAAGCTCACTTTAGATCTGAGAAGACAATTACAGCCCTTAACAAAAACACTGTGAGAAAAAAATATAATCTACAGATGGATGTTTCCTTTTGGTTTAGCCATCTCCTTTGACAACAAAAATCTAATAATCAGAACTCCAGATGATCTTCCCTTTGTCCTCAATAAGTTGGACTTAATGCATATAAAGATACCAGATTGGACCTCCGCTGAAGATTTCCTTCACTTGCCTGCACTACCTAAACGTGACAAATGGACCACAACATCACCACCCAGAGCAAGTAAAGTGAGAAAACTGAATCAGGGGCCAAAGAAGACTCCAAGAAAAAGACAAGGGGAACAAGATGAAAATGGATGATTACTCTCCAATACCTTTATATACCTGACCTCATCATTCAAGTTTAAGAAATACCCTGATGAGAAACGGAAAAGAAGAGATATTCATATAAAAAAAATTCCTTTTTTTAATTTCCTCTCTCTCTCTCCCTCTTCTCCCTCTGTTAACCTTCCACCCAACGTTTTCGTTCCGGGGAGGAGGAGAGAATTGGAGAGAAGTCGTAGTTTTGTCTAAGTTTACCACATGATTGCGTACGTTCCCAATTCAGTTCCTGTTCTAAAGACATTAAATTTGTTGAAATAGAGATATCGGGACTTAGTCCTCTTTCTATCTGCCTGTGATTTGTGCATATCGTTCAATCAAATCACAATTCTACAAAGAACTCTCCTGGACGCTCATGACCTCTATCCTCATCGTTCAAGCAAGAGAACCAAAGACCATTGGTTGTAACTATACAAATATGGAATGTTTGCTTTAATTGGTTATTTATCATTTATAACTGACTTGGTATCTCACCCTCTTACATTACATTTACTGATAAGACTTAGCTGGGAGATAGTGCCCCCTAGTTCACTTCACTGAAAGTGTCAAGTACATATACTGTCTATAAGTACTACATCCTAGGTCCACGCCCCCACGGACCGGAAAATCCACTATTGCAGATTACACTGGAAGGGATTGGCTTGGCTTACCCTATCCCTTCCAGCTGCAAATTTTCTTTGTTTTTTCATTTCTCAATTTGAGAAATCCACGTCTCAAGGCTATGGCTAAGAGACTCAAATATCTCACACTCTATCCTATACTAAATCTCTTTCACCCTTCACAGATACCTACCTAAATTTCAAAGATAAATTATCAATTATTTCATGGTAACTATGGCTAATCTTAACTTTATAACATTCAATGTTAAAGGCATGAACATCCCCCAAAAAGATCACAAATACTGAGCTATCTTAACAAACACCAAATAGATATCGCTCTTCTCCAGGAGACTCACTTCAAGAAGACGTACACACCAGTAACAAAAAATAAGGTCTACAACAGATGCCAATTCCCCAATCAAGAAAAATAAAGGGGTCTCGATTATTATTCATAAAAAGATAACCTTTAACCTCAAAGACGTCATTTATGATCCAGACGGCAGGTTCATCTTCTTGAAATGCCAACTATACAACTCCTTATACACAATCATAAACATCTACGCCCCAAATACTAACCAGCTGCCCTTATTTAAGAAAATATTCAACACTCTGCATCTTTTTTCAGAAGGGAATATAATATTAGGAGGTGACTTCAATATCCCCCTACACCCTCCATCAGACACCTCAGATGGACATTCAACGATCCCAATTAAAACAGTAAATTTCATTAAAAAATCCCTCACAGAATTACTTCTGGTCGACAGCTGGAGGATCTCACACCCCTCAACCAAAGATTACTCTTATTACTCACAAGTCCATAAGAAATACTCCAGAATAGATTATCTATTCATACCCCATCAACTTCTAAGCAATGTTGAAAAAAATACATTATGATATAATATTACTTTCTGATCATGCCCCCCTACTTTTAAACATAAAGCTTTCACAAGGCAGAAGACGCCCACTCAATTGGAAACTCAACAATAGTTTAATAAAAAACAAAACTTCTCAAGACTACATAAGAACGTCCATCCAAAACTACTTCAGAGAAAATTGCTTCAATAACATATGTGACCCTAACGTTTGGGAAGCCCACAAAGCAGTTCTACGAGGTACTTTAATAGAACTCGGCACTAGAACCAAAAAAGAAAGAGAAAAAACAACAATTTCCCTTCTAGACCAAATAAAAAACTTAGCAGGACAACATAAAACAAATCAAAACCCTTCATTACAGAAGGACTTATTCAAGCTAAGATCTGAGCTCAGAGCTCTTTTAAATCAAAAAAGCGAAAAATACCTTAACTATGCAAGGTTTTGATCCTACCTTTACTCCAACAAAAGTGGACGTAATTTAGCAAACATGATTAAAAAACATGTTGGGCTTGAGAAGTAATACACTCATAAGATTGTCAAGGAGAGGGCAGCATTCTCATTTTTATTCTCTATATTCTCTCTCCTCTATCCTTTCTCCTCCACTCCATACCCCGTAGTTACCATTGAGTTACCCCTGGTTTCATTTTATGTAGCTGAAGTAACAATCAGACACATCACCCTAATTTTGTAATTTGATTACATGATTACATGATTACATATTATGTGATTTTTGTCACGCTTGTGCGTGAGCTGCCCTGGACCCTGTCTCTGTACTGCAGGAGCTGCCCTCTGCATGACTCTCCCATGATTGCTATGTTTTCCTAACCCAACGGACCTTACTCCAGGCTATACCACTGAAGTCACTAGGTAACATGTCTCTCATTTTCTCTCCTCTATTTCCCCCCCCCCTTCTTTTCTACTCCTTGCTCTATGGTTACCATTTAATCACCCTGATGTCATCTCATTTGGTGCAGCTGAAGTTACAATCAGGCACATTTTCCTGATTCCTAGCATGAGCCCTGGACCCTGACTCCATACCGCAGGAGCTGCCCTCTCCTTGACAATCTTATGAGTGTATTATTTCTCAAGCCCAACGGACCTTACTCCAGGCTATATCACTGAAGTCAATAGGTAACATTACTTCTGCCTTTTACTCAATCCCCCCCTTTTTTACCCACTACTCTATTTAATGAGCCTTGGATACTGACATCACATTGCAGGAGCTGCCTTCTCCCTGACACTCTCGTGGTCGCCATATTTTCCAAGCGTCTGGACACTCCAGCAAGAGACATATACTACCACAGAGGTAATCAACACTTTACTTCCCCTGATGGACCCTACCTGATGATCAGTATCACCCTGTTACCCAACCTAATAGGTCATTCCCTATTCCCATACCTCTATGAGTATGTCTCATATTCTCTGTTCCAGACTTCCTCACTAGGATCCACACACATTCCTAGGGTCTGATCCCACATGCCGGGATTACCCAGGGACCCTATAGAGGGTATGTCTATACAAACACTTTTTTTTCCTGATCTCTTCCTTTTTCCTTTACATTTTGTTTTTTCCTCCTTCAGCTGTCTCCACACGGAGGTCTTTACATTCTCACAGCCATTCTACATACTCACCAGGCTGCTATTCCAGTGTAGGTCAAGGTGAGCATTCTTACCATGTTCTCCATACCTAACGGTCACTCCACGTTGCTTCTTCATCCTATATCCACCGGGTTATATTACAATAATAATCAACAGGTTCTGTGAATCTTTATGCGTGGTTTCCTCCATGTTTAAACTGTATGCATTAATTCATGTACCCTTGTCTCTATGGTTTTGTCATTACCTATGTTTTCTGATGTTCAATTTTTTGCCTTGTGTACCCTGACAATGCAGCCATTTATTACAATTGATTGATCTCCTTTCTTTGTTTTGTTTTTCTCATCTGTAAATAATGTATTCAGCCTGTCCGACCTGATGAAGGCTTGTTAGCCGAAACATCGACACCTGGCGGACAATTGTACAGCACCGTTTTTTTCACGTCTTGCACTAACAAAATAAAAGAAAAGGATTTTGACATCTAATTACTGCGTTCTACTTTGGTTTATGGGAAATTAATAGTGTGCCGGAGTTAGCCTTTAAAGGAAAAATAAATAATGAACTGTCCTCTAGTTTTAACATAAAAAATGGAACCAGACAGGGCAGTCCGCTTTCACCACTTCTATTTATTCTAACAATAGAAACCTTTCTCCAGAAAATAAGACAAAATCCCAAGATCTCAGGCCTGAAATGCAACCAAATAGAATACAAATCCGCGGCATTTGCAGATGACATACTTTTAATTTTAACGAACCCTTCAAATTCAATTAAGGCCCTTACCGCAGATTTCAAGTTATATAGTGAAGTCTCCAACTTCAAAATAAATTTTTCAAAATCCCATTTATTAAACATTAACATTCCCCCCAAAATATGGAAAGATGTATCAGAATCATCCCCTTTCAGTATTAGCAATTCCATCACCCACCTAGGCATAAGAATTAGCAACTCCCTGTCTCAACTATACGATCTGAATCTCAAGCCACTTTTTCACAAAATAGAAGCCGACATTTCCGCTTGGAGCAGTTTACCAATCTCGTGGTTTGGGAGAACCAATTTAATCAAGATGATCATTCTGCCACAAATCTTATATCTTCTACAAGTAATCCCTACAGATATCCCACAACATTTCTTCAGCAAATTGAAAAACATGATCTCAAATTTTATATGGCTTAAAAAGAGCCATAGACTAAAGTACACTATACTGACTGCTCCTAAATCTAAAGGAGGTACAGGACTCCCAGATTTTGAACGCTATTGGCTAGCCACACACATAGCCAGACTCATGGAGATGAGGACAAACCCCCCTACAAAACTGTGGACTACCTTGGAAATCAGCAACTTAAAAGGAGACCTATCACATTTTCTATGGCCAACCCCTCACAACAGATTCAAATATAAAGACATACTGAACCCTTTTACCAAAGTAACACTTAAGCTCTGGCACAAATTTAATAAAAAACTAGATCTAATTCCGAACATTTGCAGAGCCACCCCCATTTTACATGTAATCCCGCAAAAATTTAGACTCCTAAAAAACAAAATTAGGACATCAAAAAATCTCTGCAACATAACACTATCAGAAATAATCCATAACCATGAACTATACAAGAGCTAAAATCCATCTTTAATCCAATAGATTTAAAAGATAAAGACCTAGCCATCATTAGAGACCTAGCTTCATATCACATCCCAGATATTTCCCCTTCAAACCCGTCCCCCCAACAAGAATTTCTACTACATGCTCAAGGGAAGAATAGGCTAATCTCAAAAATATACAAGCTACTATATAACACTTCGGAAAAACCTTCTTACATTAACAGATGGGAAATGGAACTAAACACCACGTTCAACCCTAGTGAAATTCAAATGATCTTCAACAACGCCCACAACCTATCAACCTCATCTAGATATCAAGAACTCAACTATAAAATTATCTCACGGTGGTATAAAACCCCAGACATTCTCTACAAAATTGACAACTCCTTGTCGCCACACTGCTGGAGATGTAATCAAATGACTGGCACTCCTTCACACATTTGGTATCATTGCCCAAAAATAGCAAAATATTGGGATTCCATTAAAATTCACATAGAAAATGCTCTCAAGACCAAACTCCCTTTCAACCCAAACTTTATTATCCTCAATCTAGATCCATAAAAGGAACACATAAACAAACTCTCAATAATACCTCATCTCATAAATGCAGCAAAACTTCTAATAGCCAGACACTGGAAAGAAGGTGATGCACCGAGTCTAACCGAGTGGTTCAATGAATCAAATCTTATAAGTATACATGAAAAAGCCCGATTGCATTACACTAGGAAAAATGCGAAGCTTTTAGAATCTTGGGACAAATGGGACAGATACCAAAAGCTAACTAAAATCTCTTGACAAATTTGCTCATCCAAAGATAACACATTAGCCCAGAAACCGAATAGACAGAGTTAAGCAAAACAAACACGTTGCTCATACACACCTCTGAAAACAAAGCCTTTTCATACTTTCATATATATAAATCCTAGTAACCAGACACCTTCTTAGAAATAGGTGGGAATCTCACCTTTTTCCCCTTCCGCTACCCCCTCTACATTCCCAACCCCTTGTCCTCTCTTTACTTTATACCAAGCTCACGTCCCCATCTCTGCCTCTTTCCTTTCTTTTTCTCTTTCCTTTCATCTGAAAAATACATGTTTATGCTTATTTGTTGTTGCTATTTCATTTCTGTAATATTAACCCCTTCACGACCATGGACGGATCTTTCCGTCATGGATCGTGTCCCGGTAATCCCCGCCCCCTGCCGCGGGCAGGCGGCGTGGATCGGCACACATATCAGCTGTTTTCAACAGCTGACATGTGTGCCTACATGTTCCGAGTGGAATCGCATTCCACCCGGAACATTAACCCCTTAGATCTCGCTGCCAAAGTCTGGCAGCGAGATCTATATGCGCGCGGCCATCTTTTTTTCTTACCTCCGCCCCCTCCGGACGTCACGTGAGTGATCACGTGACGTTCGGTGGTTGCCATCGTAGCACAGGGTCATGTGATGACGCCTGGTGCTAAGAAGTTTCACTTTCATTCTTCCTCGGCACGGAGCAGAGGAAGAAAGAAAGTGACTATTTCTGCTGTTTACAGCGGAATAGCTGTGATCAGCAGATAGCGATCAGCAATCGGATTGCTGATCGCTATAGCCCCCTAGGGGGACAAGTAAAATAAAATAAAAAAAGTTAAAAAAAGTTTTAAAAAATTAAAAAAAAATAAAAAAACCTAAAAGTTCAAATCACCCCCCTTTCCCCCCATTGAAAATTAAAGGGTTAAAAAATAAATAAATATACACATATTTGGTATCGCCGCGTTCAGAAATGCCCGATCTATCAAAATATAAAATCAATTAATCGGATTGGTAAACGGCGTAGTGGCAATAAAATTCCAAACGCCAAAATTACGTTTTTTGGTCGCCGCAAGTTTTACGCAAAATGCAATAACAGGCGATCAAAACGTAGCATCTGCGCAAAAATGCTACCATTAGAAACATCAGCTCGAGACGCAAAAAATAAGCCGTCACTGAGCCACAGATCCCAAAAAATAAAAACGCTACGTGTTTCGGAAAATGGCGCAAAACGTACGCCACTTTTATTGGACAAACTTGTGAATTTTTTTTAACCCCTTAGATACAAGTAAACCTATACATGTTTGGTGTCTACAAACTCGCACCGACCTCAGGTATCATACCCACACATCAGTTTTACCATATAGTGAACACCGTGAATAAAACATCCCAAAAACTATTGTGCCATCACACTTTTTTTGCAATTTTTCCACACTTGGAATTTTTTTGCTGCTTTCCAGTACACCATATGGTAAAACTTATGGTTTCATTTAAAAGTATAACTTGTCCCGCAAAAAACAAGCCCTCATATGGCAAGATTGACGGAAAAATAAAAAAGTTACGGCTCTCGGAAGAAGGGGAGCAAAAAACAAAAACGCAAAAACGGAAAGTGCCCCGGGGCTGAAGGGGTTAAGAAACATCTTAAATAAAGAATTTACAAAAAAAAATATACACTTGTTTGTGTGGTATATATCAACATTTCCCCATTATCTACATATATTCCATGTTCATGCCTCATGTATCTAACACAGGGAATAAAATATACACTTGTTTGTGTGGTATATGTGTTCATTCCCCTGTTATCTACATACAGTATCTTTTGTGTTCATTATTATGTTCATTATTATTATTATTTATTATAATTATTATTTATTATGTTCACCTAAGGGCTCGTGTGCACGTTGAGTACTTACATGCATTTACTCTGCCTATTGCACTGCAGCTTAAATGCATGCGTCCTGCGTCCCCTGCACAATCTATGAAGATTGTGCATGATATGTGCGAACGATGCTGTTATGAACGAGCGATTTGGGTGCTAAAATTTTAACCCAAATCCGTGTGTTCATAAAATTATTCCGTGCACTATGGGTGCAGCTCCCACTCTGTCTATTGTGGGGGTAGCAGCCATAGCGCATGAAATCGGCTTTTTTTAACAAAAATACTGCATTCATTATGCAGTGTTTCTGCAGCGATTTGACGCACACATGTGCTGTCAAATCGCTGCAGAATACTCAGCTTAGGGAATAAAATATACACTTGTTTGTGTGGTATATGTGTACATTTCCCTATTATCCACATATATTCTACTAGAAGGTGGCCCGATTCTAACATATCCGGTAGTCTAGAATGTGTATGTAGGTTAGCAGATTGAATAATAAGGTAATGAATGGACTGGATGGGTTAGGTTTAATTTAGTATTCTTATAATTGTTTATTGGTTTTAAAATGACAAACAACAGAAGGAACAGTTTTAATAGATGAGTCTAATGTTTAATGATGTCCATGGCTTGTAATGAAAGGAGGCCATGAACAGTGTAAAGATAACAAAAATATGCTGATGCTGTGATGTGGCCCAATGCTGGTATGTGCCCCCATCGTGGTGCAGCCACCATCCTGACATGTGCCCCCATCCTGCAGGGTAATGTGTGCGGGCGGCGGAGTGCGGGGGGTGGAGGCGAGCGGGGCCATGGCGCTGAGGACGTCAGTGCCGGGGACTGCATGGCTGGGGACAGGTGACTATCTAGGTGTGTGTGTGTGTGTGTTCGGGGGCTTTCACACTTGCGTTCAGCGCAATCCGCCGCTATGGAGAATAGCACAGTCCGTTACCGCACTGCGCTATTCTCCATAGACTTGTATTGACGACACACTATAATGCAAGTGTCTGCATTGCATCGGCTGGACGATGCTGCGTCGTTAATTTGACGCAGCGTCGGGCGGAACTTTATGTAGCGTTTTTTGGCTCATTAAAATATCGCACCTTGACGGATTCCGTTAGAATCCGCCAAGGTGTCTAATGATTGTCTATGGGGGCGGATTTCGCCGCAATGCACTAAGCGGCGGAATACGCTGACGGATCCCGTCACGTTCTACTGCGCATGCTCAGCATGTCCAGCAGAACGATCTAAATCGTTTAAAATCACTCCTGGTCTCTCCCCCCCTCTAAAAAAAACAAAAACCTGCGGTCCCCCCAATTTTGATACCAGACAAGATAAAGCCACACGGCTGAAGGCTGGTATTGTCAGGATGGGGAGCGCCACGTTATGGGGAGCCCACCACCCTAACAATATCAGCCAAGCAACTGCCCAGAATTGCCGCATCCATTAGATGTGACTGTCCCGGGACTCTACCCGGCTCATCCCGAATTGCCCTGGTGCGGTGGCAATCGGGGTAATAAGGAATTAAATGGCAGCTTATAGCTGCTACTAAGTCCTAGGTTAATCATGGCAGGCGTCTCCCCGAGATACCTTCCATGATTAACCTGTAAGTGAAAGTATATAAACACACACAACGAAAAATCCTTTATTTGGAATAAATGACAAAAAACCCCCCTCATTTACCACTTTATTAATCCCCAAATACCCCTCCAGGTCCAACGTAATCCACACGACGCTATCAGCTCTGCTACATGAAGCTGACAGGGAGCGCCGTAGAACACGACTCCTCTGTGTCAGCTCCACGCAGCAACTGAAGTGAGCCGCGCTGTCACCGGAGACTTCACTCAGGTAGTGCCTGCGTGTGTGCGGGGATGACGGGGTCTGGAGTGTGCGGGGATGATGATGGGTGCGGTAGTGCCGGGGTGTGTGTGGGAATGATGATGGGTGCGGTAATGCCTGCGCGTGTGTGCGGGTATGATGATGGGAGCGGTAGTGCCTGTGTGTGTGCAGGGATGATGGGTGCAGTAGTGTTGGGGTGTGTGTTCAGTGTGTACATGCGGAGGGCAGAGTGCGGGGGGGGGTGGAGCCGAGCGGGGCCATTGGGCTGAGGACGTCAGTGCTGGGGACTGCATGGCTGGGGAAAGGTGACTATTCGCGTGTGTGTGTGTTCAGTTGTTCAGTATATACATGCGGAGAGCGGAGTGCAGGGGGGGGAGCCGAGTTACGCTGGTAACCATGGTACACAATCGGGTAACTATGCAAAGCGCTTTGCTTAGTTACCCGATGTGTACCATGGTTACCAGCGTATGCCGACTCCCGGCACGATCCCAGCAACGCAGGGGTATGTCTCGGCTGGATTCTCGGTGTGGGCTCCCGGGGGTGCAGCAGTCACCTGGGAGTCGGGGCTCCGTGTGGGTGCAGGGAAAGGTGTCGGGCGTCGTCCTGTCGCGCCGTAGTTCGTGCTGTTCACTTAGCTGAGCCGTTGGTCGTAGGCTCTTTAGTGCACGCCCTATTGCGACGGTTGTCACTGTAATGACGTCATTTTGGAGCAAGACAGACAGAATAAGGCAATTACAGTTAGGTCCAGAAATATTTGGACAGTGACACAAGTTTTGTTATTTTAGCTGTTTACAAAAACATGTTTAGAAATACAATTATATATATAATATGGGCTGAAAGTGCACACTCCCAGCTGCAATATGAGAGTTTTCACATCCAAATCGGAGAAAGGGTTTAGGAATCATGGCTCTGTAATGCATAGCCTCCTCTTTTTAAAGGGACCAAAAGTAATTGGACAAGGGACTCTAAGGGCTGCAATTAACTCTGAAGGCGTCTCCCTCGTTAACCTGTAATCAATGAAGTAGTTAAAAGGTCTGGGGTTGATTACAGGTGTGTGCTTTTGCATTTGTAAGCTGTTGCTGTGACCAGACAACATGCGGTCTAAGGAACTCTCAACTGAGGTGAAGCAGAACATCCTGAGGCTGAAAAAAAAGAAAAAATCCATCAGAGAGATAGCAGACATGCTTGGAGTAGCAAAATCAACAGTCGGGTACATTCTGAGAAAAAAGGAATTGACTGGTGAGCTTGGGAACTCAAAAAGGCCTGGGCGTCCACGGATGACAACAGTGGTGGATGATCGCCGCATACTTTCTTTGGTGAAGAAGAACCCGTTCACAACATCAACTGAAGTCCAGAACACTCTCAGTGAAGTAGGAGTATCTGTCTCTAAGTCAACAGTAAAGAGAAGACTCCATGAAAGTAAATACAAAGGGTTCACATCTAGATGCAAACCATTCATCAATTCCAAAAATAGACAGGCCAGAGTTAAATTTGCTGAAAAACACCTCATGAAGCCAGCTCAGTTCTGGAAAAGTATTCTATGGACATATGAGACAAAGATCAACCTGTACCAGAATGATGGGAAGAAAAAAGTTTGGAGAAGAAAGGGAACGGCACATGATCCAAGGCACACCACATCCTCTGTAAAACATGGTGGAGGCAACGTGATGGCATGGGCATGCATGGCTTTCAATGGCACTGGGTCACTTGTGTTTATTGATGACATAACAGCAGACAAGAGTAGCCGGATGAATTCTGAAGTGTACCGGGATATACTTTCAGCCCAGATTCAGCCAAATGCCGCAAAGTTGATCGGACGGCGCTTCATAGTACAGATGGACAATGACCCCAAGCATACAGCAAAAGCTACCCAGGAGTTCATGAGTGCAAAAAAGTGGAACATTCTGCAATGGCCAAGTCAATCACCAGATCTTAACCCAATTGAGCATGCATTTCACTTGCTCAAATCCAGACTTAAGACGGAAAGACCCACAAACAAGCAAGACCTGAAGGCTGCGGCTGTAAAGGCCTGGCAAAGCGTTAAGAAGGAGGAAACCCAGCATTTGGTGATGTCCATGGGTTCCAGACTTAAGGCAGTGATTGCCTCCAAAGGATTCGCAACAAAATATTGAAAATAAAAATATTTTGTTCGGGTTTGGTTTATTTGTCCAATTACTTTTGACCTCCTAAAATGTGGAGTGTTTGTAAAGAAATGTGTACAATTCCTACAATTTCTATCAGATATTTTTGTTCAGACCTTCAAATTAAACGTTACAATCTGCACTTGAATTCTGTTGTAGAAGTTTCATTGTTGAGGATGGATACAAGTGATCCCTTTTTCCCCGATCTGATCGTTGTTCCGAATTAAAATGTCGTTTGTGCACGGCGAAAAAGAATGATAATTAATTGGAAATCAATTAAAACTCTTCCTCTCACGACCAAGGCTGAGGCAAGACTGAAAATCTTTATTCTCGGACACTTAAACCACGAAGTAAAAGGGGTGTAAACAAAAGTTCTAGTCCAATCAAGTATCGTAGGTCAGGGCTTCATGACGTAGAGAGATCTGCATATGCCCCTTGGATTGGTCAATCCAAGGCTTCAGGAATTTCCCTTTGTCCATCTGTCTTGGGTGTAAACCAGGAAATGGTGGCCATCTTCAAGCTATACATATATAAATTTTAGTATATACTGAGTTTAAGGAAAATACACTGAATATGCAATATACTTATCTAAACGTGTTAGTAAGAAACAAAAGCATTCACAAATATGTGTGTTAGTTCACATCTACTGAACTATATAACTGAGTCTATGAAATGGCTGAATTAAGTATTTTTGGATACTCAATTCTTTATCCTCAACAGTCCCCCCTAAAGACTTACTTCTGCCATTTCTAAATTCTAAGGGTACTGTGTTCCCTTAGGAAGAGAGGTAGAAAAATCTGTTGAAAAACCTGCCTAACTGAACGTTGAAACATGGGCGGAAAGGGGAAAGGGGTTTTCTTCAATGGTTTGAGACCAAGGACTCCTAGGCGAGTCCTCACCCTTTGTAATTGGACTTTCCCATGTCTCAAGGTTCTCTAAGTCCTCTCTTCTAACTGTTCTGGCAATGCTGGTCTAAAACTGTACAGGGTTTTCTGAAAAGGATAAGCATGAGCAGAACGCTCAGTGCAGCTCTGGTTGATTAACCCTTCTACAATGCGAGGTGTGGATCCATAGATGTTTCTGTGGTTGGATCAGCTCCTCTAGTGTTGACTCATAGCTCTTTCTCGCTTGTCCTTTAGGATCAATCAGTCTCCTGACTGGAGACCATATGCTAATAGCTCTGATTTAAGATCTGGAATTAGAGAATACACCTGTTTATCACACTATTCAGTCAATTATATAAAAATATACATGTCTATGCTAAACCAAAAAACATCTTACATAAAAACCTGCTTATTGCAAAAAGAAAACAAAACATATACATTTTATACACGATTTACTAGTTTTCACTTTTCTATAAAATATACACTTTTTGTAAACACATTTTTCTTACATACCACCTTCATGTGCTTCTCAACAATAATGTCGTTTTCTGCACTGGAATGCCTCTGACCAAACCTGGAGAGAAATTTACACAACACGCACAGACTTGCATACAACGTGCTCATGATATACATCTATAATCAGTTTGCAGTCTCTAAGAATGGGTAGAGCAGGTGCAGGGTGTTTCTACGGACTCTTTACAGTTTTTTCTCACTTCGTTCTAGGCACTTGTCTCACAAGACTGGGTGAGTCTGCCCACCTGGGTACTGAACCCGGTGTCACCAAAGCACACACTGACAATTGTCTTTCACAGATGTTACCTGGGCCATCATTAAGAAGAGCTCTCATGACAGAGAAAGCTTACCACCCTTTGTCCACAGACCTTCCTCAGTCAGTTGGCTCCTTGCATGTCACAGTCCATTCCTTGTTGTATCGCTTGTTCCTGTAGGGATTTAAGAACACAAGGAGTAACAGAAGTCACTGACGTGACCAATGTCACCAAGGCATGGTCGGTATTGGTGAAAGACTCTCAACTCTAGGCCCGTTCACTGCTTCTTGGTCAGCTGCACCTGTGCAAGGATCTCCATCCGAATCCATCAGCTCAGATCTAGACTTTCTTTTCGGCATACCTAATTCATTTGACAACAGGAAGAAATCTACAACCTACATACACCTCTAAAGACTCTTACCCACTCCTGTTCTACCCATCAAGAGAGGCATTTAATGCATCACTGTCTCCTGTATCAATAGGATTGGAGGGAGTGGTCGAATTTAGACTACCTCATGTGGTGTAAACAGCAGCATATCCAGTGCAGAATCGACCACCATCTGGTTTCATCTATAAAAACAAAAACTAAAAAATATACATTAGATCATTCTTATAACTTCATCTCTGATCATAATACAGTTAGTGGTCATCTATACTTCACATGACTGAGAATACTAAATAAATAAACAAACAAATAAACAAATAAACATATAAGACAAGACTTTCCTATTTCAGTTAACAGATATACCTCATAGTAATCTAATAAACATAACTTATGGGAAAAATGTCAGCTTCAAAACCTATCTAATATGCCTACTGCACCCTCCAAGAAACTGGAGAATATAATTAATACCTTATTCCCCCCTTGTTTAATTGTTTATTTACCAATATGGCAAAATTCAGCATTTTTATACTGGTATTCCCTAAAAGAAAAGATAAAACAGCAGGTAATAAATTAGCCACATACTAAAATGAACAAACACTGAAAATAACGTACATCTCACAACAATATACATTACTGGGAAATTTCAAAACTTTACAATAAACAACACTGTATCCATAAAGAAAAGAAAAACCTTTCATAGTAGAAACGACTGAGACATGATGAAATGACAGCTGTGACTGGGCGACTAACTGGCAAAAAATATATGAATGGTTTAGAAATAATCGTAAAAACAGAAAAGGTGATAGAGTCACAAAATAAAAATATATTGTTCAAATAAATCGCCATTAAACACAAAACAACACAAATTATATCGCACATCCCATAAAATTTAATATTCCCTATTCAGGTATAAACAGCAAACTAAAAATGTGAAATCCTGAACTCTAAGGGTTAAACCAAACTCACGTCACTATTGGAGAGAGACACATTCCATCAAGACACATTCCATCCCTGTCTCTTAAAAGCGAGACAGGAAGAAGAAAAAAACTCATCCTTTGTTATAACAAAGACGTAGCAGTGAACACATTCATTACCCATATCTACATTGAATGCATTATACATTTTTCCTAATTCCTTTTTACAAATGGATTTGATACATTTTGACATCAGTAGGGGTAAGTCGTTTACGATTTTTGTTTTAAATTAACTAACACAGTACAAAGATATATATATTTACCTTCCTCTATTTTATTTTATGATATAATGCTGCAGGACTTCTAAAATACCAATTAATTTTATGTGAACAGATCTGTTTCCACATCATTTCTGTAAAAATTTCACTTACTTATCTTTGACTTGCATTTATGGGATAGCTGAGTAAACAAATATACAATTTATGCTTATTCAAATGTGTTAGTCATATATACCAGAGAACACCTCCCACCGGGGATGGGTGGAGAGCTTTGAACAAAGAGCCATTGCGAGGGGTGTGGCTTATGAGGTGTACTGCCATCAGTGGGTGTAGCAAGACGGCTGCCACAGGAAGTTCCAGGCACCTGACTTCCGGGTGCAGCATCCATGTTGTGACTCCCTGGGTGTACTGGGAGTGGCTGGAACTACGTAGTAAACCAGGGATACTTTTGGTGCCTGTAAATTTGCATTTCAGCATACAAAGGAGAGATTTGATTAGCACCAGATATAATGACTTCTAGAGCAGAACAATGAGGCACCGCTAGAGAAACACATTTAGTGATTCTACAAACAGCAACAGACAGTGAATAGGGTCTTTGTCCTTCATTATAAACTCACTACAGATTAATCTGAACTTCAATACATGGGTTGCAGCCTGCCATCTAGTGGTAGTCCAACGATATTACACAACTTTTTACAATCTTTTATATTTTTTCCGTTTTTTGTAACTAGGGCGACAGCGTTCTCAGCTCCTACTAAAAACAACATATTTATCTTTTGAACAGAGTATACAGTGCTTAATTGGATCGGCCGTTCCAATGGAGTCCTTTCTCGTCTCGTCCGCGTTTGTAACACGCTGACAGTGACTCGCGTCTAATACGCATGAGAATCCGCTAACTCCAGCACCCTTACCTCAACTAAAGTGAGTTCCTTTCCTGCCTCGTTATGAAGACCTACCCCCTCATAACAGTGGCTCACGTTTAAAACGCAGAGGAATACGCTAAATCCACTTTAAGTTAACAGAACCCTTCCCGCCTCGTCTATTATTTATCCAACACTCAATATTCAATATTTAATATTTAATATTCAATATCTAATATCTGATGTTTAATATCTAACAAACAGTGGCTGTGTCCGCAACACAAGGGAATCGCTAGTTCTCATACTTCTGTTCAAAAAGAAAATAACTCAACTGAAAACACCAAAAAAAATGCATAAACCCGTCAGGTTCTGTTCCAATTTAAGCCAAAATAACACTTGTCTTTCTTTCAAATCATTACAACTTAATGTAGTATACAAAGGCTGCAGTCACCTCCTGTACATTAGCCCACTGACCCCTCCTCTCTCCTCGCTCCAAAGAGCTGCGCTGTTTTAACACCCGGCGTCTGCCTCTTCACCCTCCACCCCCCTTCTCCTTCACAGAACAAAGACAACAGCTGCGTCTGTGGGCATTCCAACCCGCCCCGCTTTCTAACACACACAAACTTTCCTCTTAGTGAAGAAATGCAGGCAAGGGGGGGATTAACTATCAACCCCCCTGCTTTCTTTGTCTAAGACACTGCAGACACAGCGTGTAATACAATTCCCGCGCTCAGTCTGTGACTACCTCCCTTCTTCCTTTGGTCACAGCGAAGAAGAAAAAACTACAGGCAATTAACTCTTTGAAAACTAGATCAGAGCGTAGAATCTACAAGCTATCTATGAAGCTAAAAACACCGTTCACAATTAGCAATAAAAAAAAAACAAAAAAAAACCAAACGATCAGATCGTATGACCCACGGACCCTATGACGCTATGGGGTCTGGGTCCGTCTCTTTGTTCTTAGACTACCGGCGAAAGATTCAAGCCCGCTAAGGGTCAATAGCGTCAACCCCTTCCTCAGTTCAGGGATCAGACCTTTCGCCACAAGTCTCCGTAACCGCAGGCAAATCTCATATACATTATATATGACACTTACCTGCGATTTTGAGTGATCAGCTCCTGTTTCGGTGGCCTGTGGGTACTAGGAAACGATCCCTCGGATCCGAGATAGAAGTTCGGCCAATCTTTCTTACGGTATCCCAGCAGTGCCTCCAGTTGTTGAGGATGGATACAAGTGATCCCTTTTTCCCCGATCTGATCGTTGTTCCGAATTAAAATGTCGTTTGTGCACGGCGAAAAAGAATGATAATTAATTGGAAATCAATTAAAACTCTTCCTCTCACGACCAAGGCTGAGGCAAGACTGAAAATCTTTATTCTCGGACACTTAAACCACGAAGTAAAAGGGGTGTAAACAAAAGTTCTAGTCCAATCAAGTATCGTAGGTCAGGGCTTCATGACGTAGAGAGATCTGCATATGCCCCTTGGATTGGTCAATCCAAGGCTTCAGGAATTTCCCTTTGTCCATCTGTCTTGGGTGTAAACCAGGAAATGGTGGCCATCTTCAAGCTATACATATATAAATTTTAGTATATACTGAGTTTAAGGAAAATACACTGAATATGCAATATACTTATATAAACGTGTTAGTAAGAAACAAAAGCATTCACAAATATGTGTGTTAGTTCACATCTACTGAACTATATAACTGAGTCTATGAAATGGCTGAATTAAGTATTTTTGGATACTCAATTCTTTATCCTCAACATCATTTCAAATCCAATGTGGTGGCATGCAGAGCCCAACTCGCGAAAATTGTGTCACTGTCCAAATATTTCTGGACCTAACTGTATATATATAGATGTTCATTCCATGTCTATGATGTCTATGAAACCTATTATTCATCTCTATAATTAGGAACCAAGAAGTTTATTCTTTTTGTTCATTCCTTCTTCATTCTTTTTAGTATGTCCCCAAGGGTGTAATGTAACCAGCATCAGCCTCGTATGGAAGGGATCAGAGCCGCATACACACTAGCGCTGACGTAGTTAGATTTGTGTGCGTAAAGGTATTACTGTGTGAACGTGCGAATATTAATTAGCAGTGCACATTTTACCGTATTGTTCCTATTGTGAATATTCACATAACTATACGTGTGTTTATACCGCTGGAGCCTGAGAGCCAGACACAAGTCCTGCTCTGCGGTGACGACCTCTTAAGCTGCTTTCACACATCCGGTTTTAGCAGTGCGGCTAAATCCGGCTCTAAAACCTATGCAACGGATGCGGCGAAAAAAAACGCATCCTTTGCAGAAGTTTTTACATGCGGCCCGTCCGGTTTTTGCCGGTTGTGGCACACTACTGAGCATGCATAGTGCAAAAATGCATGGGGCGGCCGGATGCGGTTTTTGACGCATCGCGCCGCATCTGGCGTCCATAGGCATGCATTGGAAAAAGCGCCGCATCGGCAAGATGCGGCGCGATCCGTTTTTTTTTTCGCCGGACAAAAAAACATGCCAGGCAACGTTCCATCCGGCCGCCGCATGGGCTAAATATGCCGCATCCGGCAAAAACCGGACTGAACGCAAGGCCATGCGGCACAATCCGGCACTAATGAAAGTCTATGTGGGAAAAACGCAACCGGCGGCAAAAAAACCCAGTTGCGTTTTTTCTGCAAAGAGCCGGATTGTGCCGCACTGCTACAGCCGGATGTGTGAAAGCAGTCTGTTCTTGTGGTCTTTTTAAACTGACGGCACTGCCCAGAGGTGTAACAGACGAAACCTGATGTTTCCATGTAGCCTCAGTGTGTTGCCGGTCACACGTAGGGTAAGAACGAGAAACCTCCTGCTTTAGGCTGCTTTCACACTACGTTTTTTTAACATCCGTCATGAACGTTTTTTTAACGCAAAAGCGGATCCAGTGCAAATGCGTTTTCATTTCAATGCATTTGCAATGGACTCGCGTTAACATGCGTTCACCTGCGTTTGCGTGCGTTATAGTGAGGATCCAGCGACTTGCAGTTTTTTAACATTTTTCAAAAACGCTACTTGTAGCGTTTTTGAGCTGCGTCCAAATACTGCAAATTGCTGGATCCTTACTAAACAGCATGCAAACGCATGTGAACGCTGGCATGCTGATAGACAGGATCCTGCTTGCTGTACTGAGCATGCACAGAAACCAGTCTCAGGTGATCAGTCCCTCTCTCTCCTCCCTCTCTCACCCTCTCCCTCCACCCCCTCATTCCTCCCTCTCTCTGTCTCTCCCCCTCCCTCTCCTGTCTCTCTCTCCCACCTGAGAGCTGCGGACACTCGTAACCAAGGTAAATATCGGGTAACCACTTCTCTTAGTTACCCGATGTTTACGTTGGTTACGTGTACAGACGCTCGTAACCAAGATAAATATCGGGTATCCAAGCAAGTTACCCGATGTTTACCTTGGTTACGAACCTCCGCAGTTGTAAGAAGCCGGCTCCCAGCCTGGCACGTTTAGTTCCCCTCACTCCCGATCACATGACTCCAATGCCCGCCCCTAAACATCCAGTGACAGGATCCTGCAAAATAACACATGCGTTAGCATGCGTTTTTTGCTGTAAAAGCAGGATCCACTTTTACAGCAAAAAAACGTTCATGATGCATGTTAAAAAAACGTAGTGTGAAAGCAGCCTTAGGGTATGTGCGCACTAGGCGTTTTTTTCACGCTGCGTTTTTATGTGCGTTTTTGTCTAAAAAACGCACCCGCGGCTAAAAAAACGCGATTTGGTGCGTTTTTTGCTGCGTTTTTGCTCACTGCGTTTTTAATCAGTGCACAATGCCATTAAAGATTGTTGATGAAAAAAAAAAAAAAAAAAGGTCTGATGTCATTTCCTTCTTCAAAATGTTCATTGTATGCAGGAGAGCAGACAGCTGCAGAACTAGTGTATGCAGGAGAGCAGACAGCAGCTGCAGAACTACAAGTCTCAGCATCCTCCATTCACTAGTGTATGGAGGAGAGCAGACAGCAGCTGCAGAACTACAAGTCTCAGCATCCTCCATTCACTAGTGTATGCAGGAGAGCAGACAGCAGCTGCAGAACTACAAGTCTCAGCATCCTCCATTCACTAGTGTATGCAGGAGAGCAGACAGCAGCTGCAGAACTACAAGTCTCAGCATCCTCCATTCACTAGTGTATGCAGGAGAGCAGACAGCAGCTGCAGAACTACAAGTCTCAGCATCCTCCATTCACTAGTGTATGCAGGAGAGCAGACAGCAGCTGCAGAACTACAAGTCTCAGCATCCTCCATTCACTAGTGTATGCAGGAGAGCAGACAGCAGCTGCAGAACTACAAGTCTCAGCATCCTCCATCCAGGACTGTATGCAGTTTTTTGCCCAAAAAGAAAAAAAAAATGACGTAGGCTTCGCCATATTTTTGTATGCTAGCCGGGTACAGCAGGCAGGTACGGGCTGCCCCCAACCCCCAGCTGCCTATTTGTACCCGGCTGGGAACCAAAAATATAGAGAAGCCCTTTTTTTTTAATTATTTCATGAAATAATTAAAAAAAAAAATGACGTGGGCTTCGCCTAATTTTTGAGTCCAGCCGGGTACAACTAGGCAGCTGGGGATTGGAATCCACAGTGCAGGGTGCCCATGCTTTCTGGGCACCCCCACTGCGAATTGCAGTCCGCAGCCACCCCAGAAAATGGCGCTTTCATAGAAGCGCCATCTTCTGGCGCTGTATCCAACTCTTCCAGCTGCCCTGAAGCCGGGTGGCTAGCTAGGTAATAATGGGGTTAGGGCTAGCTGTATAGCTGGCCCTAAGCCCGAAATTCATGGTGTCACGCCAATATTAGACATGGCCACCATGAATTTCTAGTATTGATAAAAAAAAAACACAACACAGAGAAAAATATTTTTATTAGAAATAAAACACAACACAATTAGTGACTCCATCTTTATTGAAATAAACCCCCCTCCGCAGTAATCCTGGGTCAGGGTCCCGCGCCGTCCAATCAGGATCCAATATCATCTGATCGGTTTGCTGGAAGGCAAAGCGATCAGATGATGTGTCAGGTTAAACTACGTGAATCACATCACACATCAGCTGATTGTATAAAAGCCGATTATACAATCAGCTGATGCATCAGTAGAAAAAAAAAAAAAAAATAATACTCACTTATGTGCTGTGGTGATTACCGGCAGCTCCTGCAGCGATCGATTGGACAGGAGTCTGATCCTATACGATCGCTGCCGGAGCTGCCGGTAATCAGCTGATGAAGTCCCCTGACGGCAGGATCAGCTGATAGCCGGCCGGGCGCGAAAAAGCCGGCGACACCGCGATCAGCTGATGCATCAGGTGACTGCATCAGGTGATCAGCGCCAGGTCCTGCAAGCAAGGTCCTGCCCCGGGGAGACTGCACACAGCCAGAGCGGCGGGACCGGGAGGAGCTGGGAGCGGGCATGGCACCGGGACCCTGCGGACAGGTGAGTATATGACATTTTTTTTTTTCTACTGTTCACTTTGGTTTTCGCCGCTGCCTCCACCTCCCGCCCAGACATGGCGCCGCACGGAGCTGACATGCACAGGACGGGAGGTGGAGGCAGCGGTGACGGTACCGGGAGGATTCATGCTTCTGTGTTTACCAACAGAAGGAATCCTCTTCCTGTACACGTCACTGTAGTACCCACCCCTTGCGTTTATAGCTGCGTTTTTAGTCATAGAAACGCGGCTATATGCGTTATTCATTGCGTTTTTAACATCTCATTGAATTCAATGAGTGAAAAACGCAGTGGAAAACGCAGAAATAATTGACATGCTGCGTTTTTGTGGTCACCACAAAAATGCAGCTAAAAAAAAACGCTGTGTGAGGACAGCACTTCTGAAAACCCATTGACATTGCTGGGGAAGGCGTTTTTGCCGCGTTTTTAGCGGCGTTTTTTACCGCGTTTTTGTGCTGAAAACGCAGTGACATTGCTTCCCCAGCAATGTCAATGGGTTTTCAGAAGTGCTGTCCTCACACAGCGTTTTTTTTTAGCTGCGTTTTTGTGGTGACCACAAAAACGCAGCATGTCAATTATTTCTGCGTTTTCCACTGCGTTTTTCACTCATTGAATTCAATGAGATGTTAAAAACGCAATGAATAACGCATATAGCCGCGTTTCTATGACTAAAAACGCAGCTATAAACGCAAGGGGTGGGTACTACAGTGACGTGTACAGGAAGAGGATTCCTTCTGTTGGTAAACACAGAAGCAGGAATCCTCCCGGTACCGTCACCGCTGCCTCCACCTCCCGTCCGGTGCCATGTCAGCTCCGTGCGGCGCCATGTCTGGGCGGGAGGTGGAGGCAGCGGCGAAAACCAAAGTGAACAGTAGAAAAAAAAAAATGTCATATACTCACCTGTCCGCAGGGTCCCGGTGCCATGCCCGCTCCCAGCTCCTCCCGGTCCCGCCGCTCTGGCTGTGTGCAGTCTCCCCGGGGCAGGACCTTGCTTGCAGGACCTGGCGCTGATCACCTGATGCAGTCACCTGACGCATCAGCTGATCGCGGTGTCGCCGGCTTTTTCGCGCCCGGCCGGCTATCAGCTGATCCTGCCGTCAGGGGACTTCATCAGCTGATTACCGGCAGCTCCGGCAGCGATCGTATAGGATCAGACTCCTGTCCAATCGATCGCTCCAGGAGCTGCCGGTAATCAGCACAGCACATAAGTGAGTATTATTTTTTTTTTTTTTTCTACTGATGCATCAGCTGATTGTATAATCGGCTTTTATACAATCAGCTGCTGTGTGATGTGATTCAGGCACTTGATCCTGACACATCATCTGATCGCTTTGCCTTCCAGCAAACCGATCAGATGATATTGGATCCGGATTGGACGGCGCGGGACCCTGACCCAGGATTACTGCGGAGGGGGGTTTATTTCAATAAAGATGGAGTCACTAATTGTGTTGTGTTTTATTTCTAATAAAAATATTTTTCTCTGTGTTGTGTTTTTTTTATCATTACTAGAAATTCATGGTGGCCATGTCTAATATTGGCGTGACACCATGAATTTCGGGCTTAGGGCCAGCTATACAGCTAGCCCTAACCCCATTATTACCTAGCTAGCCACCCGGCTTCAGGGCAGCTGGAAGAGTTGGATACAGCGCCAGAAGATGGCGCTTCTATGAAAGCGCCATTTTCTGGGGTGGCTGCGGACTGCAATTCGCAGTGGGGGTGCCCAGAAAGCATGGGCACCCTGCACTGTGGATTCCAATCCCCAGCTGCCTAGTTGTACCCGGCTGGACTCAAAAATTAGGCGAAGCCCACGTCATTTTTTTTTTAATTATTTCATGAAATAATTAAAAAAAAAGGGCTTCTCTATATTTTTGGTTCCCAGCCGGGTACAAATAGGCAGCTGGGGGTTGGGGGCAGCCCGTACCTGCCTGCTGTACCCGGCTAGCATACAAAAATATGGCGAAGCCTACGTCATTTTTTTTTTCTTTTTGGGCAAAAAACTGCATACAGTCCTGGATGGAGGATGCTGAGACTTGTAGTTCTGCAGCTGCTGTCTGCTCTCCTCCATACACTAGTGAATGGAGGATGCTGAGACTTGTAGTTCTGCAGCTGCTGTCTGCTCTCCTGCATACACTAGTTCTGCAGCTGTCTGCTCTCCTGCATACAATGAACATTTTGAAGAAGGAAATGACATCAGACCTTTTTTTTTTTTTTTTTTTCATCAACAATCTTTAATGGCATTGTGCACTGATTAAAAACGCAGTGAGCAAAAACGCAGCAAAAAACGCACCAAATCGCGGCAAAAACGCATGCGTTTTTGCCGCGTTTTTTAGCCGCGGGTGCGTTTTTTAGACAAAAACGCACATAAAAACGCAGCGTGAAAAAAACGCCTAGTGCGCACATACCCTAAGGCTGTGCGGCTCAATCCGGCTGTGCAAGCTATGCAACGGATGCGGCGAAAAATCCGCATCCTTTGCATAAGTTTTTCCCGTGCGGCCCGTCCGTTTTTTGCCGCTTGCGGCATGCTACTGAGCATGCGCAGTGGCAAAAACCGCATGCGGCGGCCGGATGCGTTTTTTGCCGCATTGTGCCGCATCCGGCCGCCATAGGCATGCATTTAAAAATGCGCCGCATCTGCCGAATGCGGCGCGATGCGGTTTTTTTTGCCGCACGAAAAAACGTGCCAGGCAACGTTCCATCCGGCTGCCGCATCGGCTAAATCTACCACATGCGGCAAAAACCAGACCGAACACGAGCCCATGCGGCACTAATTAAAGTCTATGCAGAAAAAACGCAACCGGCAGCAAAAAAAAACAGGTTGCGATTTTCCTGCAAAGTGCCGGATTGTGCCGCATTGCAGAAACCGGAGGTGTGAAAGCTTTCACACCTCCGGTTTCTGCAATGCGGCACAATCCAGCACTTTGCAGGAAAATCACAACCGGTTTTTTTTTGCTGCCGGTTGCGTTTTTTCTGCATAGACTTTAATTAGTGCCGCATGGCTTTGCGTTCCATCCGGTTTTTGCCGCATGCGGCAGATTTAGCTGATGCGGCGGCCGGATGGAACGTTGCCTGGCACGTTTTTTCGTGCGGCAAAAAAACCCTGCACCGCGCCGCATTCGGCCGATGCGGCGCATTTTTCAATGCATGCCTATGGCGGCCGGATGCGGCAAAAACCGCATCCGGCCGCCACATGCAGTTTTTGCCACTGCGCATGCTCAGTAGCATGCCACAAGCGGCAAAAACCGGACGGACCGCATGGGAAAAACGTATGCAAAGGATGTGGTGTGTTCACCGCATCCGTTGCATAGCTTGCACAGCCGGATTGAGCCGCACAGCTCAAGCCAGATGTGTGAAAGCAGCCTAAGGCTACTTTCACACATCCGGATTTTTGCTCTGCGGCACAATACGGCGTTCTGCAGAAAAACCGCAACCGGCTTTTGTAACGCCGGTTGCGTTTTTTTTTGCATAGACTTACATTAGTGCCGTATTGTGCCGCAGGGGCTTGCGTTCGGTCCGGTTTTTGCCGCATGCGGCAGATTTAGCCGATGCCGCGGCCGGATCGAACGTTCCCTGCAACGTTTTTTGCTCCGGCAAAAAACACCGCATCGCGCCGCATCCGGCCGCTGTGGCGCATTTTTCAATGCATGCCTATGGAGGCCGGATGCGGTTTTTTCCACTGCGCATGCTCAGTAGCATGCTGCAACCGGAAAAAAACGGACGGGCCGCATGTAAAAACTTATGCAAAGGATGCGGTGTTTTCGCCGCATCCATTGCATAGTTTTCACAGCCGGATTGAGCCGCAGTGCTCAAACCGGATGTGTGAAAGTAGCCTAATAAGGCTACTTTCACACATCCGGCTTGAGCTCTGCGGCTCAATCCGGCTGTGCAAGCTATGCAACGGATGCGGTGAAAACACCGCATCCTTTGCATAAGTTTTTCCTTTGCGGCCCGTCCGGTTTTTGCGCTTGCGGCATGCTAATGAGCATGCGCAGTGGAAAAAACCGCATCCGGCCGCCATAGGCATGCATTGAAAAATGTGCCGCATTGGCCGAATGCGGCGCGATGCGGTTTTTTTTGCCGCACGAAAAAACGTGCCAGGCAACGTTCCATCCGGCCGCCGCATCGGCTAAATCTGCCGCATGCGGCAAAAACCGGACGGAACGCAAGGCCATGCGGCACAATGCGGCACTAATTAAAGTCTATGCAGGAAAATCGCAACCGGCAGCAAAAAAAACCGGTTGCGATTTTCCTGCAAAGTGCCGGATTGTGCCGCATTGCAAAAACCGGAGGTGTGCACACAACGCAGTGTAGAAGACGCCCCCGTACACAGCACCTGCAGAACTGCGCATGTCATTCCATAGACAGCAACCAATCAGACTGCACCGCTATGAGCTCCGCCTTCAATGTGCAGATTATCCAATCTAGGAATCCCATTACTTCCTGATCAATCTCAGCCAATTCTGATTGGCGCATTTCGGTTTTGTCTATACTGTACAGTGATTGGGTGTTTTCTATGTAGCCGGGTCACGTGATAATGATAAACCAATCAGTTTCGCACCGCGCGGCATTTGAAGCTGTACATCTGTTGGTGTTGGGTGGAAGCCTCGGTCCGGTGTCAGTGGCTTGTGTTGATGTGCGGTTTTGTGTTCATAGCCGCCGCTCGCCTCACAGTAAGTGGAGAACTCGGGCACTGGAGACTTGTCACGGGTTCCCGCGTCTAACGGCTCTATCGCTGCTGGCAGGTGATGAGCAGGGAGACACAGCGGCTGTGGGGGTGGAAACGGTGTGGAAATGCTTGGAATAGTGGGGTGGTGCGTGGGAGGAGACGTTGTTGAGTGGGGAGGAGGCGCTGTGCGTCACCTATTGGGGCTTCTTTAGCCCTACTACAGTGAGGACTCGGAGGCCTGGCCTTAGTGACAGCTCCGGTGGCCCAGTGCTATACAGACCAGGGGCGTAACTACCGCGGTCGCAGGTTAGGGGCCCGCGCTGCAGATCAGCAGCCGCTCCTGTCAGTGAGAGCGGTTCCTGCATTTTCAGTAGCAGCGGCCGGGCAGCGTGAGCTCTGCCCCCTCCAGTCTCTGCACGTGAGTACTGTACACTGTGCTGCCGGCCTCTGCAGAAGATATGACAGGTGAGGGCAGCAGCGCAGGCTGTATATACTCTGCTTCCCTTCCATCGCTCTGTGCAGTCACCGACAGCGTCTGATTGTTTATTTACTGATGTGCGATCATGTGGAGAGGGTGAGCTGTGGCAGGAAAGTGCATCTGACCTTTACGTTCTATGTTATCTTAATGTAATAATGTATGCTGCTTTGGACACTTTGGGATTTGGGGGGGATGAGGCTGATCAGGTGATTGGGGCCATCTCACAGAATCAGTCACACTGTGAGCAGAGGGGGGAAGTGTGCAGCAGTTTGATGAAAGCCGCACAGCCAGGTCCTGTATCTAAATCCAGCTAAATTACTGTGCACTGCTCTGCTACATACACAGATGCCCTTGTGCACATGTGGCTTTTTCATGCGTTTTTCCTTGCTTTTTTAATCTATAAAAGCAAGGAAAAATCATCTCAGCAAAGTCTGAATCCTCACTTGCTGTGCCCACGCTGTTTTTTGCAGTTTTTGTTGCTGAAAATAGAAGCAGTGTGTCAGTTGTTTCTGCATTTTTTTCCTGCTTTTTAACCAATTGACTTCAATGGAGTCAGTGAAAAATGCAGGAAAAAACGCATGTGTAATGCCCACGTTGAATATTTGTATGTTATATGCTTTTTTTGATGTCACTGGGGCTCCCTGCAGCCATTTCCTTATCTCAGTCTTTACTGCAGGACATTGCTTCTGGGAAGTCCGGTGATATCACAAGGTGAATCGAGTTCATGCCTGCAGATCACCGGGGTGTCCTGCAGATCCGCCGCCATGAACTCAGTTCACCTTGTGATGTCACCAGGGTTTCCTGCATCTAGGCCTCATGGTCTTTACCACGGGACCTTGTTGCAGGGAACTCTGGTGACGGAGGTGCCCTGGTTTGTGAGGCGATCCATACCTCAGTTATCCAGGGTCATCATGGTGATGACCCAGGGTTGCCATGGCAGTGATCGGATCCCTGTGATTGCACTACAGGGACCCGATCGCCAGAGAGGGGTAAGCGATGCCTCTCCCTGCCTTCTGAATGTAGCAATCACATTGATTGCAGCATTTAGAGGGTTAAACTGCCGAGAGCGGCGCGGGTACTGCTCCTGGCAGCGAGAGCCAGGACCTGGCGACCGCGGGGGTACAGCGCTTGAACCCCCATGATTGCCATGACTAAAAAACGCTCAAAAAGAAGTAGGTGAAAAAACACGCAAACGCAATAAAAAATGCTCATTTTTTTCAGTTGCTTTTTTTTGTTCCAAACATGCGTTTTTATGTGCAGATTTTCTGCACATAAAAACGCAATGTGAGCACATGGCCTAAAGTAGATTTGATGCAGTATGTCCTGGGAGGGTGCTTTATCTTTACAATACGTGAGCTGACTTCAGCAGCCTATAGTTGGTGGTTGGGGTGAGGAGAGCAGGCAGGGGAGTAACGATCACAAACGTAGAGAAACGTAGAGATTGTTTCCAGGCCCAAAGGTACAGGGGACCAGCCAACCCCAGCTCCTACTTCAGCTGGATGAGCGTCTGAGGGCGCACATCCAGCTGAAATGCATCACAGCACATTGACCCGCTGGGTCCCTGCACTGCTATACCCGCTGCCGGGCAAACAGTGGCTGGCAGCTGACGTCCATACCGTGACTGGGGGCAGAGCATGGTAGTACCGTCATGCTCTATAGGACACACTCTGATGTCAACTGCAGGCCACTCCGCGCTCGCTACAGAGGACACTTGGTGATGTGGGAGCAGAGGCAAGATGAGTAGAATTTTTTTAAAACTATTTATATTTTTTTAATTATGCATTAGAGACAGGACAGGATTTAAAACGCTACAGGTGCCCATTCATCTGACCAACGTCCGGAGGGGGGCCCAGGTCCAACTTTCGCACCGGGGCCCATCACACTAGTTACGCCACTGATACAGACCCTTGTATTATGTGCTCAGTGCAGAGATCACACTTGTTACTACGATGCTGAAGTTGGTTTCTTATTCGGCAATTTAGTTTTTTCAGTTTTTTTATACATTTAACAACAAAAACACATCACAATAATAAACTACAATGCACTGATGTGCCCTAATATACATACACTCTAAACCAGCTGCAAAAATTATAAAACTGGCAAAAAAAGGGCATCAAAGTGGGCACCGAAGTATGTTAGTGAAAGGGTTAAATGGCTTTGGGCCACTGATCTCACACCACAATTGCATATCTAGTGATGCCTCTAATCAAACTCAAGTGTCTCCAGCCTGGCCCAAACAGGTTCTGGGCATCAGAACTGGCATCAAAATGGGCACACAGCCAATTTTCACAGATTTGAATAAGTAACCAGTGTTTTTGAGGGGTTAAATGGCTTTGGGCCACTGACCTCCCCACATTTGCATACCTAGTGATGTCCCACATCAAATTCAGATCACTCCAGCCTGGCCCAAACAGGTTCTGGGCATCAGAACTGGCATCAAAGTGGGCAAAACCCCAGTTTTCACAGATTTGAATAAGTAACTGGTGTTTTTGAGGGGTTAAATGGCTTTGGGCCACTGACCTCACACCACATTTACATACCTAGTGATGACACACATAAAATTCAGATCACTTCAGCCTGGCCCAAACAGGTTCTGGGCATCAGAACTGGCATCAAAGTGGGCAAATGGCTAGTTTTCACAGATTTGAATAAGTAACCAGTGTTTTTGAGGGGTTAAATGGCGTTGGGCCACTGATCTCACACCACATTTACATACCTAGTGATGCTAAACATCAAATTCAGATCACTCCAGCCTGGCCCAAACAGGTTCTGGGCATCAGAACTGGCATCAAAGTGGGCAAAACCCCAGTTTTCACAGATTTGATTAAGTAACTGGTGTTTTTGAGGGGTTAAATGGCTTTGGGCCACTGATCTAACACCACATTTACATACCTAGTGATGCCACACATCAAATTCAGATCACTCCAGCCTGGCCCAAACAGGCTGGAGTGATCTGAATTTGATGTGTGGCATCACTAGGCATGTAAATGTGGTGTTAGATCAGTGGCTTAAAGCCATTTAACCCCTCAAAAACACCAGTTACTTATTTAAATCTGTGAAATCTGGCCATTTGCCCACTTTGATGCCAGTTCTGATGCCCAGAACCTGTTTGGGCCAGGCTGGAGTGATCTGAATTTGATGTTTAGCATCACTAGGTATGTAAATGTGGTGTGAGATCAGTGGCCCAAAGCCATTTAACCCTTCAAAAACACCAGTTATTATTCAAATCTGTGAAAACTGGGGTTTTGCCCACTTTGATGCCAGTTCTGATGCCCAGAACCTGTTTGGGCCAGGCTGGAGTGATCTGAATTTGATGTTTAGCATCACTAGGTATGTAAATGTGGTGTGAGATCAGTGGCCCAAAGCCATTTAACCCCTCAAAAACACTGGTTACTTATTCAAATCTGTGAAAATTGGCTGTGTGCCCACTTTGATGCCAGTTCTGATGCCCAGAACCCCTTTGGGCCAGGCTGGAGTCACTTCAGTTTGATTAGAGGCATCACTAGATATGCAATTCTGGTGTTCGATCAGTGGCCCAAAGCCATTTAACCCTTTCACTAACATACTTTGGTGCCCACTTTGATGCCCCTTTTTTTTGCCAGTTTTATAATTTTTGCAGCTGATTTTGAGTGTATTTATATTAGGGCACATCAGTGCATTGTATTTTATTATTGTCATGTGTTGTTTTTGTTAAATGCATAAAAAACTGAAAAAACTAAATTGCCGAATAAGAAACTGACGAATAAGAAACCAACTTCAGCCCCGAATAAGAAACTGGACGAATAAGAAACCAACTTCAGCATCGTCTTGTTACTGCAGTGACTGTGGTTGCCTGGTGCTCCCAGTATGGGGAAGACCACCAGTACAGTCCCACTACAGCTGCTGAGAGGGGCATAAAATGACTGGAGTCTCCTCAGTGTCATACAGTGTGCTGACTGAGCGCTCACAGACCCATCCTTACACCCAACATGCCCCCTCGGGGTAGTCGGCTGGTCCTGCCAAAATCAGCAAGGTTGGCCAAATGTTCTCTGTGCTGAGAAGCGTTCCTGAATGTCTTCCCTCCTCCCAATGGATTTGTACGTGGTATAACTAACGCACAACAGCGAGTAGGAAAAGTCATGGAAATCACCAGGTGAAGAAAGGTTACTGATATATGTGACGCCCCAGCCTATCAGGTCGTCACAAGGGTGCCGTGCAATCTGCCTTTCTGCATGGTACCCGCCCCTACTTGGTTCGGGTCCTGTCAATTTGGCGTTGCTACCAACAGGTGTATCTAAATCCTGAGGAACACTCTGCACCACACCCACCAACCACCTCAGCAGCCTGAGGGGAATAGGGCCACCCAGATGTCAGTTGAGTAGTAGTTGAGCAGTGAGACAGCGGTGACAGGACAGGTCATGCTGTGGAGCTGGGCTCCTCTACCCGTCCAGGTGCCAGACGTTGGCCTGGCCAGAAGGAGCTGGAACCCCTGTTGCAGAGGATAGTGACGGGGGGCACGGTGCAGCTACAGAGAGCAGGCTGGCTGCCTTGTGCTACAACCGGGCAGGGTCCAGGGCAGGACTGGGTACGTGGACCCTAGGCTGGGAAGAAGCTTCATGCAGCCCAGTAATTCACCCGACTGGAACTGAGTCTTCAGGAACCGTTCCCCACCCACTCCAAAATCGGGGTACTAGCGCAATGAGGGGGATAGGACTTCCCACAACCGTCCAGAAAATCCCAAGCGTGAACCCTGAGAGCAAGCTCACCCTGCTAGCCACGCAGATGAGCAAGATCCAATTAGTTCCAAGCGAAAGGGATCCATGCGAAGGACACACAGTGCCAAGGGACAAGGCTTCAGGCCAACCAGCAACACCAAAGGGGCACGGACCCAGCGTGCTCAACCAAAGGAGACAGAGCATTCAAGAGTTTGGTTTACCTGGTGTCAGTGACTTTAGACAGAGTGAGTACCGGATATCCCTTCATCCCCGATGGGTTTCCCACTCCATCCATCACCCACGGAGGGGTTAACCTCTCGAGCTGCCACACCATTGTCCCCGGGCTCCCCCCCCCCCCCCCCAAAACTGCAGCGGTGGTCCCTCACGTTACCACACACCGTGGGTGGCGTCACGAACATTATCCCATTCACCACCCAAAACATTCCCCCTTATTTTAAAGTCCGGGTAGCCGCGCGACAGGCAGTCCTGTAGGCCACTCATCATAACTGCTACCTCGAGCTTCTTTTCCTTTAGTAAGCTGTTGATCATCAAGCAGTATACGATGACTTGGGTCCACATAAACAGCTGTCCGAAGAACTTTATTTTCCAAAAGTTGTCTCTCCCCGTTTTATTGAAGCCGAAATGCCATCTGCGATTAAACCTCCCCTTTGTGATAGGCAAAATAGCAAGTTCTTCCACTTGCTTATGAAAGTACCAGGAGTTAAATCCTCAGCTTGTAATTTTTCAGTCACTGTAAACGTGTGATTAAGCAATTCCTTCAATTCAGCCACCTGTGTACATTGACCTTCATTTAGGGTTATCTGAGGGTTCGCCATATCTATAAGAAATGGTTTTAGTTCAAGCAATCGCTCAATCATTAAATGCTGCCCCGAGAGGCTTGATCAACAATTGCCCCTTTCCCAGCACGTCTCCAAGGTGGAATCAATTTTAGGGGTTCTGGCGGCAATAATCAACTTCCTCACTTTTCCAATCAGATTTCCAGCATGTCCCTCTTGCAGACTATCTCTTATTGCCAGCTGCAGCGTGTGCACAACACAGCGCATGTGATGAATATGAAAGTGTTTTGAAGCAGCTTCAACAAGATCTAATCCTAAAGTATAATTTTGCTGTTCTTCTGTTGTAATATCGGTTTGTTCCTCAGTTACATGAACAGCTCTGTGGCTCAATCTCACACATTCTGAATCCTAAATTTTTTTCTAGCTGTTGTTCATTACTCTCATTCATCAGTTTAATTTTACTTATCATGTTTGAAGCATTGTCCGCTACAATAGCAAGAACCTGTTCTTTTTTGAGTTCGTAATCTTGCAGAACTTTTTCCACTAAGGCCTGGAGAAACTGGCCGGTGTAATGAGCTTTAGTATATTTTACTGCCAGTGTCCTTAAACAATTTCTTTCTTGTCACAAACATATCGAACATTGATGGCAAAATAGTTCAGTGAAATGCAGGGACTCTGGCATCCTAGCAAAGGCAATGGGTTTCAAGATAGGACATTTAGACACATCGTTTTGTGAGAATGTCTTTGGGCTCAAAAACAGATCCTCCCAAAGAATGAGCAGTCAGTTTGTGGTATTTTTCTAATCTGCTTTTGCTATTGAAAACATTATCTATGAGCTCAGAAACCTTTCAGGTGATGCGGTTTTTTAAAAAGCTGATCTGCTTTTGCAGCTGAAAAACGTATCCTCAAAAACGCTGTGTGAGGCTCTGTGCGCACTAGGCCGTTTTGCCCGCGGATTTACCCGCGGATTTGCTGCAGAAATTTCTTGAGAAACGTCTGCAATCTTTGTGCAGACATTTCCCAGCAAATCCTATGAGAAAAAAAAATAGCTATGCGCACTGTGCGGATTTTTCTCAAGAAATTTCCTTGAAAATTTTCTCGAAACTTTCTTGAGAAAATGAGCATGTCCATTATTTTCCGCAGGTACCTGCTGTATACCCCCGGAATTTCACTCCATTCACTGTAATGTAATCGCGAAATTCCGGGGGTATACCGCAGGTAGCATATGATGTGCGGTATGCCCCCGGTATAGCCGCGATTTACCTGTGGTAATGCTCATCGCTGCCTGCGGTTTTGCAGGAAGCGATGTCATTATGCCAGGAAGAGGAAGCGGAGCAGAGTAAACACAGACGTCACACTCCCTGGACGCCGCACAGAAGCGCTTCCATGCGACCTCCAGGTGCCCGTGCAGTCTGTGTCCCGCTCCGGCCTCGCGGCTGCCTGCACTGCAGGGTGTCAGGGTCTGCTCGCAGTGTCAGCAGCCTGTCACGTGGCAGCGCAGGCAGACACTGACACCCTGCAGTGCTGGGAGCCGCGGGGATGACTATCGCTGCTGTCAGGAGGTGAGATCATTACCTGCTGTGACTATCTCCTGCCTCCTGACGTCAGCGCTGTCACTGCTGTCTATACCCGTCTCGCGAGCGGCCCGAGACTGTCACTAGCGGTGACGTCACGGGCTCTCGTGATACTTCTGACAACGCAGCGGGCATAGAAGTCAGTGACAGCGCTGACGTCAGCAGTACAAGAGATGATCACAGAAGGTAATGATCTCATCTATGCTCCTGATGGCAGCGCTCGGCATCCCCTGCAGTGACATGGGCTGACCTACTGATGTTAGCTCAGGTCACTGCATTGCTCTCCCAGCCAATGGGGAACATTCTGTTCTTCATTGACTGGGACAGCGACTATGGTATGGATCGCCGTGCCCCCCCCCCCTTATTGGATTACGCCGGACGTGGAATTGATTGTTCTTTTCAATAAATTGGTTAAAGAGGGAATGTTTTGGGGAGTGTTTTTTCAAATAAAACTTTTTTTGTTGTCTATTTTTTTAATTTCTTACTGACTGGGTTGGTGATGTCGGGTATCTGATAGACGCCTGACCTCACCAACCCCAGGGCTTGATGCCAGGTGACATTACACATCTGGCATCAACCCCATATATTACCTAGTTTACCAACGCACCAGGGCGTGAGATGAGCTGGGGCGAAGCGCCAGGATTGGCACGTCTAATGGATGCGCCACTTCTGGGGCGGCTGCGGCCTGCTATTTTTAGGCTGGGGAGTGTCCAATAACAGTGGACCTCCCTAGTCTGAGAATACCAGACCACAGCTGTCCGCTTTACCTTGGCTGGTGATCCAATTTGGGGGGGGACCCCACGTTTTTTGTTTTAAATTATTTATTTAATGTAAAACAGCGTGGGGTGCCCTCTATTTTGGATTACCAGCCAAGGTGAAGCTGCCAGCTGCAGCAGTCTGCTTTACCCTAGCTGGCTACAAAAGATGGGGGGACCTCACGTCGTTTTTTTTTTAAATTTATTTATTTTATGGCTTAATACAAGGCTAAGCACCCTTTAGTGCCACATGAAAGTCACTAAGGGGTGCCAGCTTAGAATTTTTAGGGAGGTGGGACGTTATATAGGTCTTTCTCATCTATCTATCTATGGCCCGTTTCACACGTCAGTGGAAAACACTGACGTTTTTCACTGGCGTGTAAAACATGCACATGTCCCTGCGTGTGCCGTGAACTACGGCACACGTGGGTTGTCTAAGTGCAATCCGGGCTCCATTCTCCGTGGCCCGTGATTGCACTAAGGCCTTGTGCGCACTAGGCGTTTTTTACCGCGTTTTTGTGCTGAAAACGCCGTGACATTGCTTCCCCAGCAATGTCTATGGGTTTTCATAAGTGCTGTCCGCACACAGCGTTTTTTTGTAGCTGCGTTTTTGTGGTGACCACAAAAATGCAGCATGTCAATTATTTCTGCGTTTTTCACTGCGTTTTTCACCCATTGAGTTCAATGAGATGTTCAACAACGCAATGAAAAACGCATATAGCCGCGTTTCTATGACTAAAAACGCAGCTATAAACGCAAGGGGTGGGTACTACAGTGACGTGAAGAGGATTCCTTCTGTTGGTAAACACAGAAGCATGAATCCTCCCGGTACCGTCACCGCTGCGTCCACCTCCCGTCCGGTGCCATGTCAGCTCCGTGCGGCGCCATGTCTGGGCGGGAGGTGGAGGCAGCGGCGAAAACCAAAGTGAACAGTAGAAAAAAAGTCATTTATACTCACCTGTCTGCAGACTCCCGGTGCCATGTCCGCTCCCAGCCCCTGTCTCTCTACCGCCGCTCTGGCTGTGTGCAGTCTCCCCGGGGCAGGACCTTGTTTGCAGGACCTGGCGGTGGATCACCTGATGCAGTCACCTGACGCATCAGCTGATTGTAGTCTCGCCGGCTTTTTCGCGCCCGGACGGCTATCAGCTGATCCTGCCGTCAGGGGACTTCATCAGCTGATTACCGGCAGCTCCTGCAACGATCGGACAGGATCAGACTCCTGTCCAATCGATCGCTCCAGGAGCTGCCGGTAATCAGCACAGCACATAAGTGAGTATTATTTTTTTTTTTCTACTGATGCATCAGCTGATTGTATAATCGGCTTTTTTACAATCAGCTGCTGTCATGTGATTCACGTAGTTTAACCTGACACATCATCTGATCGCTTTGCCTTCCAGCAAACCGATCAGTTGATATTGGATCCGGATTGGACGGCGCAGGACCCTTGACCCAGGATTACTGCGGAGGGGGGTTCTTTTTCAATAAAGATGGAGTCACTAATTGTGTTTGTGTTTTATTTCTATTAAAAATATTTTTCTGTTTTTTTTTTTTTTTTTATCATTACTAGAAATTCATGGTGGCCATGTCTAATATTGGCGTGACACCATGAATTTCGGGCTTAGGGCTAGCTGATAATATACAGCTAGCCCTAACTCCATTATTACCCAGCTAGCCACCCAGCATCAGGGCAGCTGGAAGAGTTGGATACAGCGCCAGAAGATGGCGCTTCTATGAAAGCGCCATTTTCTGGGGTGGCTGCGGACTGCAATTCGCAGTGGGGGTGCCCAGAAAGCTTGGGCACCCTGCACTGAGGATTCCAATCCCCAGCTGCCTAGTTGTACCCGGCTGGACTCAAAAAGTAGGCGAAGCGCACGTCGTTTTTTTTTTTTTTTTTTTTAATTCATGAAATTCAGGAAATAATTAAAAAAAAAAGGGCTTCTCTATATTTTTGGTTCCCAGCCGGGTACAAATAGGCAGCTGGGGGTTGGGGGCAGCCCGTACCTGCCTGCTGTACCCGGCTAGCATACAAAAATATGGCGAAGCCCGTGTCATTTTTTTTTTCTTTTTGGGAAAAAAACTGCATACAGTCCTGGATGGAGGATGCTGAGCCTTGTAGTTCTGCAGCTGCTGTCTGCTCTCCTGCATACACTAGTTCTGCAGCTGTCTGCTCTCTTGCATACAATGAACATTTTGAAGAAGGAAATGACATCAGACCTTTTTTTTTTTTTTTTCATCAACAATCTTTAATGGCATTGTGCACTGATTAAAAACGCAGTGAGCATAAACGCAGCAAAAAACGCACCAAATCACGGCAAAAACGCATGCGTTTTTGTCACGTTTTTTAGCCGCGGGTGCGTTTTTGAGACAAAAACTCACATAAAAACGCCTAGTGCACACATACCCTTAGAAATCAACTCACCTGTGCGCGCTCCCGCTCTTCATGGTGCTGATCGCTCCTGCGGTGCAGCATCCGGCCGGCGCTGACCCCCGCAGCAGCTGCTTCCGGGTCGGCTGTGTCGTGCATCATTAATATGTGTGACAGTAATGAGCCGGCTCAGAAGCAGCAAGCTGCACGGGCTGCAGAGAGCGCCGCTGAAGCCGGGTGAGTAAAAATGTTTTTTATTTTAAAAGCACGTTTTTTTCTGGCACGTGTTTCACGGACCACACCACTGCGTGGTCCGTGGGACATCAGTGATGCCAGAAAAAAATGGACATGTCTCCGTGCGGCAATCACGCACACGCGGGTATGCCGCACGGAGACATGTGCAGTGACAAATCACTGACGTGTGAGCAGACCCATTCATTATAATGGGTCTGCGTATGTCAGGGATTCTGGTACGTTTAAAAAAAAAAGCACAAACGTACCAGAATCACTGACGTGTGAAACAGGCCTATCTATTCATCTTTCACTCTATCCATTATCTGTCTATCGATTATCTATATTATTTATTGCAAAACCGCAGGGAGCAATCTGCGGTAAATCTGCGGCAAATCCGCATGCGTTTTTCCCGCGGATTTTTCCGCAGGTGCGGAAATCTTCAACTCGCCTAAGTTTCTCAAGAAATTTTCTTGAGAAAAATCACTTTTCTAGTGCGCACAGAGCCTGAATGTAGCCTTTAATCAGGAATAAAACAGCCATTTATAGGACATTTCATAACTTTCCCAAATTCCTATGAAAAAATATTCAGCTCACTCTGCATTGAACTACTGTACCAATTTATTATATATTTTAGGAGTCTGAGTCAGTCCATTTTATACCGACTCCACAGCCCTGGTTCCCACTCCTATGACTCCACCCCCACCCCCCCAGCCTGGCTTCGGTATAATCACGCCCTCTGCCATGTCTGAGGGGTTTCTGAGCCTGGGTGTTGTGCTTGTGTTAACCGCTGTTGACCTCCTCCTTACCCGAGATGTAATACCACACCTCTGGATGAGGTGCAGTACTTCTGTGGCAACTGAAGCCTCAGGGGCGCTACATGAGCGTGACTATGCCTCTGACTCTGCGCATTCATTTGCTTATTATTACACCCACAGGGGTGTGCTTGCATGCTATGGGGGCTGATTAGCCACGAGAACTAATGCCTTTGCGACTAGTCGCTGACCTTATTAGCATATCATAGAGAACTTTAGAAAAAGTATTTCTAAAAAAAGCTTTATCTCGGCTACTATAGCCTGGGATGGTTAGGCAGATTAGCAATATGCACCCAGAACTGCTCGTGGTTCTGGGTGCATACAGGACCTGACAGGTTCCCTTTTAACATATGGTCGTCAGAGAAATGTTCTGCCAAGCTGAATGCTTTGGGTGTGTGGATTAACCCCTCTTGGAACGGGAGAAAGCCGCTCCCCTGCAGCTTTGGACGCAAAGGGAGCCGTTGCCCGCAGATGCTGACCCGTGGGACTTCAGTGGGTTCTTGGCGGACACCCTGTCCCCCGCGTTGGGCTGCCGGTCTGCTCTATCTGGGCTTCTCTCCTCGAGAACAAGGCCTGGTACCTTGTCCTGCTGGTCAGTTAACAAGGGGCTTGAAGCTTGCTTCATCCTAGAGTCCAGGTGCCCCACCCATGCACTCTCTGGACCGGATTCCCTCCATCGGTACCGGCGGGCTACGACCCTGCCCCAGTCCACTTCGGGTCTCCTGTGGCCCTACAGAGGCGTCTGCCACCTAGTCGGTCCTCCCGTGGTCCCAGGGCTCCAACCCCGACCACACTGCACTTTGACTTAACTCCACTCTAACTGAACTGTTCCCGCCCCCTGTCACCTCAAGACCCCTAGGTGGGCGTTCCCATCCGCCTGGTCCCGACCACTGGTGTGTCCTGTGTCATGGGGAGGCAACTAGGATTTGTGGCTGATGTTCCCCTGTGTGGGATGTGTAGTGTTAATTCCCAAGGAGGCGGCGATTCCTGTACCCCTGGTGGGGGGTACAGTCATCTGTGACTACCTGGTTTTGCCAGGGCATCACAACTATGCCACTCACGGTTTGCGGCCAGGGATAAAGCCGCCACTGCAGGTTCCTCCTGGGGATGATGGATGGGGGCAGCGTGGATGATGGAGCTCTCCGCGTGTAGGGCTTTTTCCCAGAGATAGGTGAAGGGTTAACGTGGAGGCGCAGCGCAAGGAAGCAGTCCAGACAGAGTGAAGCTTGATTGTCTTTACTTACAGCTGGTGTAGCGACCTGGGGACGTGCTGGATCCCAGGTGCGCCCGTGTCCCTGATGGCTGTACCAGCCAACCTGGTGCCACTCTCCACCTTTGCACTTTGGTGTATGTGGGTCCTCCCTGGCGTGGAGCATTTGGAGTTCCTCCTGGTGTCTGGGTCCTGCCGCAGGCAGCTTGGACTATTCAAGGGACTATGTCCCGGTCCCCTCTTCGCTGCTGATGCCTCGGACGTTAGTGGTGGCAGATGAGTCCTGGAAACACACCCCCCTGGCAGAGTTAAGAAATGGCTTAAAGTCCTGGTCTGTTCTGGGATCTGCACCCTGTGTGTGCAAAGTACTGTGAGCACTGGATGTCCACCCCACAGGATCTGTCTGTCCTTGGAGCTTGCTCTCTTGCTCTACAGCTACTTTTCTTCTCTGAGTGGCTGATCTTTCTACTCAGGTCTTGGTGGTTCCTTTCTGCTGTCATTGTGTCTCAAGAGTCTCTGGTCTGTCTTAACACCTTTCTTGTCAGCAGCTCATCACAGCAACTAGCAACATGCGGCCTGGTGTTTTGAAAAATGGCTCCTGGGACCCTGTGGAGAAATTCCCATATTACTGATTGCCCAACCGAATCAATGTAACGCCGAGCTGGTAGTGTACCTGGAATGCAGAATAGAGGGGCACAGGTACCATACACACTACCACCCTGCACCATAATCCTGCGCATAGGACCGGTGTGACTTGTGACCCTTCCTTCTTGGTGGTGCAGTGTCAGGGTATGTGCGCACGTTGCTTTTTACCTGCTTTTTTGCTGCTTTTTCTTCTGCGCTGTTTAATGCAAAAATGGATGTGTTCTTCTATTCAAGCAAAGTCTATGGGAATTTGGGTTTCTTGTTCACACTATGTTGTTCAAAATGCTGCCTTTTTGTGGCAGAACTTTGGTCAAAAACTCAGCTTTTCAAAGAAGCAACATGTCAATTGTTTTTGCCATTTGGGTTTTGCACTGCAAAGCTGAGTTTTTGACCAAAGTTCTGCCACAAAAAGGCAGCATTTTGAACAACATAGTGTGAACAAGAAACCCAAATTCCCATAGACTTTGCTTGAATAGAAGAACCCATCCATTTTGGCATTAAACAGCGCAGAAGAAAAAGCAGCAAAAAGCAGGTAAAAAGCAACGTGCGCACATACCCTCAGTGTTGAGGTGTGTAGTAGTGGAGTTGGTTTCCTTAGGCTGCTTTCACACATCCGGCTTGAGCTGTGCGGCTCAATCCGGCTGTGAAGCCTATGCAACGGATGCAGTGAAAACACCGCATCCTTTGCATAAGTTTTTTACATGCGGCCGGTCCGGTTTTTGCTGCTTGCGGCATGCTACTGAGCATGCGCAGTGGCAAAAACCGCATGCGGCGGCCGGATGCGGTTTTTGCCGCATCCGGCATCCATAGGGATGCATTGGGAAAAGCGCCGCATCGGCCGAATGCGGCGCGATGCGTTTTTTTTTTTTGCCGGAGCAAAAAACGTGCCAGGGAACGTTCCATCCGGCCGCCGCATCGGCTACATCTGCCGCATGCGGCAAAAACCGGACCAAACGCAAGCCCATGCGGCACAATGCGGCACTAATTAAAGTCTATGCAGGAAAAACGCAACCGGCAGCAAAAAAAAACGGTTGCAGTTTTCCTGCAAAGTGCCGGATTGTGCCGCATTGCAAAAGCCGGATGTGTGAAAGCAGCCTTACTGATAGCATTGGTAGTTATCTTCTCATTTTGGTTCCTGTACTGTCATTCAGTGTTTTCAATGTGGCAGGAATAGTCTGTGTATTCTTATGATGACCACATTAAGGAACCCGTAGGAAAACTGACTTCTGTTCTACATTGCAGTGTAGAGATCAAAGCGCAGTGGTGCAGGACCATAGAAATGATCTTCTCCATTTTGATTTTTGTAATAAAATAAAGCTAGCGGTATTAAAGTAAACCTGTCCCTTTCCTATATTAAACTGTTCCCAGTGTCTTGTTAGTGATGCAGTGTAAGTTAGTAACATGCTGTTCTTAAACAAGTGGTCCCAGTTTTTGATGTTTTGGCGCCGCAGGGGATCTGTCAATGTAACAACCATTCCAGCAAAATCTGCACTATAATATGGTAGTCCTTCCCTTCTGAGCTGGACACTGCCTGAAAAGTAGCTTCTAACCACTGCAAGGATTTTGCTCACTCCGCTGCAGATCCAGGTAGTCAGAGTAACAGTTTCCATTTAATCTTTAGCTAGTGTATTGGGCTTCATAAGCAAGTAGCACAAAACAAACTTGGGCCCCTTCACACATCTCTTCATTAATCGCAGGTCCATATGTCCCTGTGTCTGTGTGCTGTCCATGTGACATCTGGATAATACACGGACAGCATGAACTTGTATACTTACCGGTCTGCGGCGCTGCTGTCACACTTGCTTCCGGTGTTAGGGTGAACTCTTAATCAGAGAACACTAGTTGCCTACTGCCTGTCTGAATTGGTATGGGCCAAGTGCATGCATAAAAGAATTCACACCAGACAGTCGGATATGAAATCTCTTCTTGACTCAGTAAAGATGGCACCGAACAGACTGAGGAGACTCATGCATCCTCTTGATATAGGCTAGGGGCGTACACAAGTTCAGATATGCCCATTTAGTGGGACAGTTCATGGGCTAGCGAATGGGGAGATCCGTGTTGCTGTTGATGGGCAGGTCTGACTCCAGTGGATGAAACCATGACGATGGGAGGGACGTCATTTAGTGGATCCATGCTGATGGTTTGGTCTGTGATGTCATCTGATCTTTGGGTTGGTCTTCTAGCTTGACCAGGGGTCTTCCCTTATATGGTGGTCTTTCATCTGGACATTCCTTGCATTCCAAGCAAGGTGTGGATAACAGGAAATGGCGGCCATCTTTATATCTGTGTCATGTATATGATCTGAAACCTGAATTATGTAAGGCAAATCGACATATTTCCCACAATCCCTTGTCAAGAAGTTAAGTATTTGATGTAAAGGTCCTCCTCAACACCGGTTCTGCAGTCAGTGCAGTGAATATTCATGAGGCATAATGACCGGGACCCGGATGCAACAGCAGTGACTGAGACGGGTAAGTATATAAACATCCATTTAATGTCAGTATGATTCCTTTGGTCCAAATTTTTTAATTTTCAAAAGGGTAATAGGAGAAAACTAATGGTACAATTAGTTGTGTGCAGTGAGCATGTTGACACCACATGTGCCTTATAGAATTTTATACCATTGGGTGGTGAAAAAGAACAACTCAACAATTTTTACTGCTAAAATGTTTAGCCCCCAATATTATTTTGTTTTTAACTATAATGGCAATAAGAAAAAAGTGTCACGCACAGTTTGAGTGCGCCAATGCCCCCCATGTAATTGGGAACTACTTTTCATGCACAGTGCAAAGTTCAGAGGGGAAGGAGCGCCATATTATAGCACAGACTTTGCTGTTATGGTTGCGAGTGCCATTGGCAGAGCAGGTGCTGAAACAGCAGAACCACTATAATTTTACAACTACAACTCTCCATGGGACACCATATGTCACAGAATTTTATATAATTTGTTTTTATTAACCCAAAATTAGAAGATTTACCAAGATTATCAGTAATTTAACCTATCAGGATATACCAACATCGAATCAACCAAAATATCCCAATAAACCAGTTAAAGGAAGTTTATTGATGGCATATTTTCTAAAAACATTCATGACAAAAATACAAATTAAAAACCCATAGGCAGGGAAGGCAGGTCATACATTAGTATAATGAAAAGTTAAAACATATGGGGAATCATAGTAATTATACAATCACCAATGCAAAAGCATTAGAGTAATGATGCAGTAAAATTCTTGCCTTCAGAACAGTAAAATACTTAATACAATCGCATCATTAGACTACCCCCCCCCCCATAATTCATATACCAGACCTGTAGCCATAATAGACCGTACACCCAGCTTCCCCGCCTCACACTCCTCCTCCACACTTGAGTGTGAGGTGGGGAAGCTGGTTGTACGGCCTATTATGGAGCGCGCCCCTGGGAGGATGATGAGGGGAGTAGTAATGGCGGGCGCCTATATCGGCAAGGACAGGCGGACAGTCTCTGTGGGTTCAAGGTTTTTTACTCACAGTCCTGGTTTACCCGAGAGATGCCGTGTTGGGCCCCAGTCAATGCTGGATCTGTCGGAGATCAGAACCGGTACAGTGGACGGTGGACCCTTCCTCCTTGCACTTGGTGTTGAATCCCCGTGGCCTGACGCATCTTGGGGACCCCGGTTCTTGAAAAGTGTTTACTCCCGTCCCGTATGCAGGTGCCGCGGGTTCTGAACCCTAGAATTCTGCACCCTGCTCAGCGTCTGTCCCAAGGGAGCAATGAAGCTCTCCCCTCGGTGACTGAATTGACTCCTGCGTCCCACCAGACCCACTTGTAAAACCCGACTGCTCTCTTCTCCTGCTGGAGAACTCACTAACTGTTGTGTTGCTCTTAACTCCCCCTGGTGGCTGTTCCTCCCCCATTATCCTGTTGGTAGAGGGTGGCTGCCCCCCATGTTTGTTGACTGCCTTAAGACCCTACCCTAGCTGGTCCCCACTGGGAAGGCCAACCTAGTTGTGTGGATGATTTGGTGTATGGTGGAACCGGTATCGACCTCTTCTGGATCCAGGATAAGTACTGCATCTTAATTGATGTGCAGTACCCTGTGGCGACTGAAGCCTCAGGGGCGCAACATATGTTCCTGGCATGGTCTAACAGGCCACTGTAGCTAGATAAACCTCTGTTTGCCCTAGTAATGATCAGGACCCCACGATCACGTCGCGAGGGACCTGATTGCCTGGGAGAGGAAGTGTATGCCTCTCTCAGCCCCCTAAATGCTGCAATCACTACTGATAGCAACATATAGTGGGTTAAAGAGCCAGGGGCAGTTTGGGCACTAACCCTGGATGACAGACTGATATGGTTATCATTCAACTCGAGCTCCCATGGTGATTTCCTGTGCTCGCCCGATTGCCAGAATGTACTGGTACATCCGTTTGCATGAACGCACTGCAATATAGTACATACTGCTTCATCAAATCTCGGGAAGAGGTTAATATACAGCAGGGGTCTCAAGCCCGCGGGCCGCATGCAGCCCTTCAGGTGGCTTCTTGCGGCCCGCTGGCCCGTGGACCCGGTAAAGATGGCGACCGGTGCAAGAGGCCGCAGCCTCCAGCTATCTATTTCAGTTTACAGTTTTGCCTTTGCCGGGCACAGTAAAGTTCTCGCTGCAGAACACAATAACAGCCGCCTGCCAATCAGAGGCAGGCACCTGCTCCATATGACCTCAGATGCTTACCTGTGATTGGCCAGTGGCTGTTGTGCAGTGAGAACTGCTCTGAGTGCTCTGCACGCGCCGGCAGAAAGTTCAGCAGTGACAGGCAGGAGCAGCGATCATTATCGGGTCCACATGCCTGCGTGCTGCTGAGCCGACGGAGGATAGGTGAGCAGAATGTTTTTGTGTTTCTGCTGCTGGCTGAGCCTGCACAGGGTGTGTGTGTGTGTGTGTGTCAGCTGAGGCTGCACAGGGTGTGTGTGTGTGTGTGTGTGTGTCAGCTGAGGCTGCACAGGGTGTGTGTGTGTGTGTGTCAGCTGAGGCTGCACAGGGTGTGTGTGTGTGTGTGTGTGTGTGTGTGTGTGTGTGTCAGCTGAGGCTGCACAGGGTGTGTGTCAGCTGAGGCTGCACAGGGTGTGTGTCAGCTGAGGCTGCACAGGGTGTGTGTCAGCTGAGGCTGCACAGGGTGTGTGTCAGCTGAGGCTGCACAGGGTGTGTGTCAGCTGAGGCTGCACAGGGTGTGTGTCAGCTGAGGCTGCACAGGGTGTGTGTCAGCTGAGGCTGCACAGGGTGTGTGTCAGCTGAGGCTGCACAGGGTGTGTGTCAGCTGAGGCTGCACAGGGTGTGTGTCAGCTGAGGCTGCACAGGGTGTGTGTCAGCTGAGGCTGCACAGGGTGTGTGTCAGCTGAGGCTGCACAGGGTGTGTGTGTGTGTGTCAGCTGAGGCTGCACAGGGTGTGTGTGTGTGTGTCAGCTGAGGCTGCACAGGGTGTGTGTGTGTGTGTGTGTCAGCTGAGGCTGCACAGGGTGTGTGTGTGTGTGTCAGCTGAGGCTGCACAGGGTGTGTGTGTGTGTGTCAGCTGAGGCTGCACAGGGTGTGTGTGTGTGTGTGTGTGTCAGCTGAGGCTGCACAGGGTGTGTGTGTGTGTGTGTCAGCTGAGGCTGCACAGGGTGTGTGTGTGTGTGTGTGTGTGTGTCAGCTGAGGCTGCACAGGGTGTGTGTGTGTGTGTGTGTGTGTCAGCTGAGGCTGCACAGGGTGTGTGTGTGTGTCAGCTGAGGCTGCACAGGGTGTGTGTGTGTGTGTCAGCTGAGGCTGCACAGGGTGTGTGTGTGTGTCAGCTGAGGCTGCACAGGGTGTGTGTGTGTGTGTCAGCTGAGGCTGCACAGGGTGTGTGTGTGTGTGTCAGCTGAGGCTGCACAGGGTGTGTGTGTGTGTGTCAGCTGAGGCTGCACAGGGTGTGTGTGTGTGTGTCAGCTGAGGCTGCACAGGGTGTGTGTGTGTGTGTCAGCTGAGGCTGCACAGGGTGTGTGTGTGTGTGTGTCAGCTGAGGCTGCACAGGGTGTGTGTGTGTGTGTGTCAGCTGAGGCTGCACAGGGTGTGTGTGTGTGTGTGTCAGCTGAGGCTGCACAGGGTGTGTGTGTGTGTGTCAGCTGAGGCTGCACAGGGTGTGTGTGTGTGTGTCAGCTGAGGCTGCACAGTGTGTGTGTGTGTGTGTCAGCTGAGGCTGCACAGTGTGTGTGTGTGTGTGTCAGCTGAGGCTGCACAGTGTGTGTGTGTGTGTGTGTCAGCTGAGGCTGCACAGTGTGTGTGTGTGTGTGTGTCAGCTGAGGCTGCACAGTGTGTGTGTGTGTGTGTGTCAGCTGAGGCTGCACAGTGTGTGTGTGTGTGTGTGTCAGCTGAGGCTGCACAGTGTGTGTGTGTGTGTGTGTCAGCTGAGGCTGCACAGTGTGTGTGTGTGTGTGTGTCAGCTGAGGCTGCACAGTGTGTGTGTGTGTGTGTGTCAGCTGAGGCTGCACAGTGTGTGTGTGTGTGTGTGTCAGCTGAGGCTGCACAGTGTGTGTGTGTGTGTGTCAGCTGAGGCTGCACAGTGTGTGTGTGTGTGTCAGCTGAGGCTGCACAGTGTGTGTGTGTGTGTCAGCTGAGGCTGCACAGTGTGTGTGTGTGTGTGTCAGCTGAGGCTGCACAGTGTGTGTGTGTGTGTGTGTGTGTGTCAGCTGAGGCTGCACAGTGTGTGTGTGTGTGTGTGTGTGTGTGTCAGCTGAGGCTGCACTGTGTGTGTGTGTGTGTGTGTCAGCTGAGGCTGCACAGGGTGTGTGTGTGTGTGTGTGTGTCAGCTGAGGCTGCACAGGGTGTGTGTGTGTGTGTGTGTCAGCTGAGGCTGCACTGTGTGTGTGTGTGTGTGTCAGCTGAGGCTGCACAGGGTGTGTGTGTGTGTGTGTGTGTGTGTGTGTCAGCTGAGGCTGCACAGGGTGTGTGTCAGCTGAGGCTGCACAGGGTGTGTGTCAGCTGAGGCTGCACAGGGTGTGTGTCAGCTGAGGCTGCACAGGGTGTGTGTCAGCTGAGGCTGCACAGGGTGTGTGTCAGCTGAGGCTGCACAGGGTGTGTGTCAGCTGAGGCTGCACAGGGTGTGTGTGTGTGTGTGTGTGTGTCAGCTGAGGCTGCACTGTGTGTGTGTGTGTGTGTGTGTCAGCTGAGGCTGCACTGTGTGTGTGTGTGTGTGTGTGTCAGCTGAGGCTGCACTGTGTGTGTGTGTGTGTGTGTGTGTGTGTCAGCTGAGGCTGCACTGTGTGTGTGTGTGTGTGTGTCAGCTGAGGCTGCACTGTGTGTGTGTGTGTGTGTGTGTGTGTCAGCTGAGGCTGCACAGTGTGTGTGTGTGTCAGCTGAGGCTGCACAGTGTGTGTGTGTGTGTCAGCTGAGGCTGCACAGTGTGTGTGTGTGTGTCAGCTGAGGCTGCACAGTGTGTGTGTGTGTGTGTCAGCTGAGGCTGCACAGTGTGTGTGTGTGTGTGTCAGCTGAGGCTGCACAGTGTGTGTGTGTGTGTGTGTCAGCTGAGGCTGCACAGTGTGTGTGTGTGTGTCAGCTGAGGCTGCACAGTGTGTGTGTGTGTGTCAGCTGAGGCTGCACAGTGTGTGTGTGTGTGTGTCAGCTGAGGCTGCACAGTGTGTGTGTGTGTGTGTCAGCTGAGGCTGCACAGTGTGTGTGTGTGTGTGTCAGCTGAGGCTGCACAGTGTGTGTGTGTGTGTGTCAGCTGAGGCTGCACAGTGTGTGTGTGTGTGTGTCAGCTGAGGCTGCACAGTGTGTGTGTGTGTGTGTCAGCTGAGGCTGCACAGTGTGTGTGTGTGTGTCAGCTGAGGCTGCACAGTGTGTGTGTGTGTGTCAGCTGAGGCTGCACAGTGTGTGTGTGTGTGTCAGCTGAGGCTGCACAGTGTGTGTGTGTGTGTCAGCTGAGGCTGCACAGTGTGTGTGTGTGTGTCAGCTGAGGCTGCACAGTGTGTGTGTGTGTGTCAGCTGAGGCTGCACAGTGTGTGTGTGTGTGTCAGCTGAGGCTGCACAGTGTGTGTGTGTGTGTCAGCTGAGGCTGCACAGTGTGTGTGTGTGTGTCAGCTGAGGCTGCACAGTGTGTGTGTGTGTGTCAGCTGAGGCTGCACAGTGTGTGTGTGTGTGTCAGCTGAGGCTGCACAGTGTGTGTGTGTGTGTCAGCTGAGGCTGCACAGTGTGTGTGTGTGTGTCAGCTGAGGCTGCACAGTGTGTGTGTGTGTGTCAGCTGAGGCTGCACAGTGTGTGTGTGTGTGTCAGCTGAGGCTGCACAGTGTGTGTGTGTGTGTCAGCTGAGGCTGCACAGTGTGTGTGTGTGTGTCAGCTGAGGCTGCACAGTGTGTGTGTGTGTGTCAGCTGAGGCTGCACAGTGTGTGTGTGTGTGTCAGCTGAGGCTGCACAGTGTGTGTGTGTGTGTCAGCTGAGGCTGCACAGTGTGTGTGTGTGTGTCAGCTGAGGCTGCACAGTGTGTGTGTGTGTGTGTCAGCTGAGGCTGCACAGTGTGTGTGTGTGTGTGTCAGCTGAGGCTGCACAGTGTGTGTGTGTGTGTCAGCTGAGGCTGCACAGTGTGTGTGTGTGTGTCAGCTGAGGCTGCACATGTGTGTGTGTGTGTGTCAGCTGAGGCTGCACAGTGTGTGTGTGTGTGTGTCAGCTGAGGCTGCACAGTGTGTGTGTGTGTGTGTCAGCTGAGGCTGCACAGTGTGTGTGTGTGTGTGTCAGCTGAGGCTGCACAGTGTGTGTGTGTGTGTGTCAGCTGAGGCTGCACAGTGTGTGTGTGTGTGTGTCAGCTGAGGCTGCACAGTGTGTGTGTGTGTGTGTGTCAGCTGAGGCTGCACAGTGTGTGTGTGTGTGTGTCAGCTGAGGCTGCACAGTGTGTGTGTGTGTGTGTGTCAGCTGAGGCTGCACAGTGTGTGTGTGTGTGTGTGTCAGCTGAGGCTGCACAGTGTGTGTGTGTGTGTGTGTCAGCTGAGGCTGCACAGTGTGTGTGTGTGTGTGTGTCAGCTGAGGCTGCACAGTGTGTGTGTGTGTGTGTGTCAGCTGAGGCTGCACAGTGTGTGTGTGTGTGTGTGTCAGCTGAGGCTGCACAGTGTGTGTGTGTGTGTGTGTCAGCTGAGGCTGCACAGTGTGTGTGTGTGTGTGTGTCAGCTGAGGCTGCACAGTGTGTGTGTGTGTGTGTGTCAGCTGAGGCTGCACAGTGTGTGTGTGTGTGTGTGTCAGCTGAGGCTGCACAGTGTGTGTGTGTGTGTGTCAGCTGAGGCTGCACAGTGTGTGTGTGTGTGTGTGTCAGCTGAGGCTGCACAGTGTGTGTGTGTGTGTGTGTCAGCTGAGGCTGCACAGTGTGTGTGTGTGTGTGTGTCAGCTGAGGCTGCACAGTGTGTGTGTGTGTGTGTGTCAGCTGAGGCTGCACAGTGTGTGTGTGTGTGTGTGTCAGCTGAGGCTGCACAGTGTGTGTGTGTGTGTGTGTCAGCTGAGGCTGCACAGTGTGTGTGTGTGTGTGTGTCAGCTGAGGCTGCACAGTGTGTGTGTGTGTGTGTCAGCTGAGGCTGCACAGTGTGTGTGTGTGTGTGTGTCAGCTGAGGCTGCACAGTGTGTGTGTGTGTGTGTGTCAGCTGAGGCTGCACAGTGTGGTGTGTGTGTGTGTCAGCTGAGGCTGCACAGTGTGTGTGTGTGTGTGTGTCAGCTGAGGCTGCACAGTGTGTGTGTGTGTGTGTGTCAGCTGAGGCTGCACAGTGTGTGTGTGTGTGTGTCAGCTGAGGCTGCAGGCTGCACAGTGTGTGTGTGTGTGTGTCAGCTGAGGCTGCACAGTGTGTGTGTGTGTGTGTCAGCTGAGGCTGCACAGTGTGTGTGTGTGTGTGTCAGCTGAGGCTGCACAGTGTGTGTGTGTGTGTGTCAGCTGAGGCTGCACAGTGTGTGTGTGTGTGTGTCAGCTGAGGCTGCACAGTGTGTGTGTGTGTGTGTCAGCTGAGGCTGCACAGTGTGTGTGTGTGTGTGTCAGCTGAGGCTGCACAGTGTGTGTGTGTGTGTGTGTCAGCTGAGGCTGCACAGTGTGTGTGTGTGTGTGTCAGCTGAGGCTGCACAGTGTGTGTGGTGTGTGTGTGTCAGCTGAGGCTGCACAGTGTGTGTGTGTGTGTGTGTCAGCTGAGGCTGCACAGTGTGTGTGTGTGTGTGTCAGCTGAGGCTGCACAGTGTGTGTGTGTGTGTGTGTGTGTCAGCTGAGGCTGCACAGTGTGTGTGTGTGTGTGTGTGTCAGCTGAGGCTGCACAGTGTGTGTGTGTGTGTGTGTGTGTGTGTCAGCTGAGGCTGCACAGTGTGTGTGTGTGTGTGTGTGTGTCAGCTGAGGCTGCACAGTGTGTGTGTGTGTGTGTGTGTGTGTCAGCTGAGGCTGCACAGTGTGTGTGTGTGTGTGTGTGTGTGTCAGCTGAGGCTGCACAGTGTGTGTGTGTGTGTGTGTGTGTGTCAGCTGAGGCTGCACAGTGTGTGTGTGTGTGTCAGCTGAGGCTGCACAGTGTGTGTGTGTGTGTGTGTGTCAGCTGAGGCTGCACAGTGTGTGTGTGTGTGTGTGTGTCAGCTGAGGCTGCACAGTGTGTGTGTGTGTGTGTGTGTCAGCTGAGGCTGCACAGTGTGTGTGTGTGTGTGTGTCAGCTGAGGCTGCACAGTGTGTGTGTGTGTGTGTCAGCTGAGGCTGCACAGTGTGTGTGTGTGTGTGTCAGCTGAGGCTGCACAGGTGTGTGTGTGTGTGTGTCAGCTGAGGCTGCACAGTGTGTGTGTGTGTGTGTGTGTCAGCTGAGGCTGCACAGTGTGTGTGTGTGTGTGTGTCAGCTGAGGCTGCACAGTGTGTGTGTGTGTGTGTGTGTCAGCTGAGGCTGCACAGTGTGTGTGTGTGTGTGTGTGTCAGCTGAGGCTGCACAGTGTGTGTGTGTGTGTGTGTGTCAGCTGAGGCTGCACAGTGTGTGTGTGTGTCAGCTGAGGCTGCACAGTGTGTGTGTGTGTGTGTGTGTGTGTGTCAGCTGAGGCTGCACAGTGTGTGTGTGTGTGTGTGTGTGTCAGCTGAGGCTGCACAGTGTGTGTGTGTGTGTGTGTGTGTCAGCTGAGGCTGCACAGTGTGTGTGTGTGTGTGTGTGTGTCAGCTGAGGCTGCACAGTGTGTGTGTGTGTGTGTGTGTCAGCTGAGGCTGCACAGTGTGTGTGTGTGTGTGTGTGTCAGCTGAGGCTGCACAGTGTGTGTGTGTGTGTGTGTGTCAGCTGAGGCTGCACAGTGTGTGTGTGTGTGTGTGTGTCAGCTGAGGCTGCACAGTGTGTGTGTGTGTGTGTGTGTCAGCTGAGGCTGCACAGTGTGTGTGTGTGTGTGTGTGTCAGCTGAGGCTGCACAGTGTGTGTGTGTGTGTGTGTCAGCTGAGGCTGCACAGTGTGTGTGTGTGTGTGTGTGTCAGCTGAGGCTGCACAGTGTGTGTGTGTGTGTCAGCTGAGGCTGCACAGTGTGTGTGTGTGTGTCAGCTGAGGCTGCACAGTGTGTGTGTGTGTGTGTCAGCTGAGGCTGCACAGTGTGTGTGTGTGTGTGTGTCAGCTGAGGCTGCACAGTGTGTGTGTGTGTGTGTGTCAGCTGAGGCTGCACAGTGTGTGTGTGTGTGTGTCAGCTGAGGCTGCACAGTGTGTGTGTGTGTGTGTCAGCTGAGGCTGCACAGTGTGTGTGTGTGTGTGTCAGCTGAGGCTGCACAGTGTGTGTGTGTGTGTGTCAGCTGAGGCTGCACAGTGTGTGTGTGTGTGTGTCAGCTGAGGCTGCACAGTGTGTGTGTGTGTGTGTGTGTCAGCTGAGGCTGCACAGTGTGTGTGTGTGTGTGTGTGTGTGTCAGCTGAGGCTGCACAGTGTGTGTGTGTGTGTGTGTGTGTGTCAGCTGAGGCTGCACAGTGTGTGTGTGTGTGTGTGTGTCAGCTGAGGCTGCACAGTGTGTGTGTGTGTGTGTGTGTCAGCTGAGGCTGCACAGTGTGTGTGTGTGTGTGTGTGTCAGCTGAGGCTGCACAGTGTGTGTGTGTGTGTGTGTGTCAGCTGAGGCTGCACAGTGTGTGTGTGTGTGTGTGTGTCAGCTGAGGCTGCACAGTGTGTGTGTGTGTGTGTGTGTGTCAGCTGAGGCTGCACAGTGTGTGTGTGTGTGTGTGTGTCAGCTGAGGCTGCACAGTGTGTGTGTGTGTGTGTGTGTCAGCTGAGGCTGCACAGTGTGTGTGTGTGTGTGTGTGTCAGCTGAGGCTGCACAGTGTGTGTGTGTGTGTGTGTGTCAGCTGAGGCTGCACAGTGTGTGTGTGTGTGTGTGTGTCAGCTGAGGCTGCACAGTGTGTGTGTGTGTGTGTGTGTCAGCTGAGGCTGCACAGTGTGTGTGTGTGTGTGTGTGTCAGCTGAGGCTGCACAGTGTGTGTGTGTGTGTGTGTGTGTGTCAGCTGAGGCTGCACAGTGTGTGTGTGTGTGTGTCAGCTGAGGCTGCACAGTGTGTGTGTGTGTGTGTGTGTCAGCTGAGGCTGCACAGTGTGTGTGTGTGTGTGTGTGTGTCAGCTGAGGCTGCACAGTGTGTGTGTGTGTGTGTGTGTGTCAGCTGAGGCTGCACAGTGTGTGTGTGTGTGTGTGTGTCAGCTGAGGCTGCACAGTGTGTGTGTGTGTGTGTGTCAGCTGAGGCTGCACAGTGTGTGTGTGTGTGTGTGTGTGTCAGCTGAGGCTGCACAGTGTGTGTGTGTGTGTGTGTGTCAGCTGAGGCTGCACAGTGTGTGTGTGTGTGTGTGTGTCAGCTGAGGCTGCACAGTGTGTGTGTGTGTGATTACTACAAGACATGCATGGGGCACATTTTTACAGAATGGGGAACAGGATGGGGCACATTACTACAAGATGTTGGCCAAAATTACTATGCAGTGCTTATTGTAAATTGTGTGCGTTTATCTATGTATGTATGTATGTATGTATGATATAGATATTTTATATATATATATATATATATATATATATATATATATATATATATATATATATATATATATATATATATATAATATTATTATTATTATTATTATTATTATTATTATTATTACCACCACCAATGTCACTTTGTCCTGGAAAGAATGTGGCCCCTCAACTTATTTTTTTTTCTGTGTGCGGCCCATACACCCAGCTGAGTTTGAGACCCCTGATATACAGTATCATTTCTCAGAAATCAATAGTACACCCAAAAGTATGTCTTCTTATTAAAGATTTTTTTTTCCACACATTCTCCCCCCCCCCCCCCTCCTTCCTCTCTCCTCTTTAGATCACTTATTCTTAATTCATGGGTAAAAATGTGTTTTCCTTGAGAAAAATTGTCCCATTACTGAGATAGGATGTGACAGTTGGTGCTCATAAGGTTCTGTGGAGAACTGTGGGGCTATGTATCCATGCTGCTTTTCTATGCTTTATTTAATACAGTTATTTTGGTAGGGAAAAAAGCAGCTGCAAACACATTGTGTTTTTTTTTTTTTTTTCTCCCTTTTCTTTTTGGGTCATGGCGTTCGTGGGGGGAGGGGGTTTAGGCGCTGTACCCTCGCAATCGCTGCCAGGTCTCCGGCTGATCTTACAGCCGGGACATAGCTTTCACTACCTGGAGTGGTCCCGGCAGTTTAACCCCCTGAATGCTGCGTTCAGAAGGCAGGGAGAGGAATCTCTTACCTCTCCCTGGCAATTGGGTCCCTGTAATACAATCACCATGACGACCCTGGGTTACTGAGCTACAGAGAGCCTCGCACACCTTGCTGTATGCATAGTGTGTGAGGCAAAGTGCTGTGCTATAATCCCCTGTAGTGATAAAGCATTGCAGGAGATTATAGAAATGCAGAAAGAATTGATATGCTGCTTGTTTGGATTCTCATAGACTTTGCTGGTATGCTTTTTTTTCTTTTGTTGATTTAAAATGTGCAAGGAAAAAACGCATGAAAAAACACAATGTGTGCACATAGCCCACCAGTGCTTAGAGGACAACTTTGCAGCAAAATGTCTGAGTATTTCAAGCTCCCCTCCCCCCACCCCATGCATCAATATAACATATAGAAAGTACCAGCTGTTACCTTCTATCTATGGGTATATCTGACTGTGTCTTTTAAGTCGGTAAAGATGGATTTTACCCAATAATTGGGAATAAAAGATCAATCCTGGGGGAGAAAGAAGCAGATTTCTCAAAGATATATTACAAAGTTTCTTATTTTTTGCATACTATTGGTTTATGAAATAAAAGGTTTTTTTTTTTTTGTTTTTTTTTTTTGGGTGGGTGGTAGGTTGTGTCAAGTGTAAAAAGTGGGTCCTAAAACCCTATAGTTTATCACAACAATGTGCTGTTCTTCTTCTTTTTCAGATTGTAAGAGAAATCTAAAACTCATTACCACCGAGTAGTTGCTTTCATATTTAAACCTGGAGGGATCTACCGTAAAAGCAACAAAAGTGCCGATAGGCACAAAAAGCCCCCTACAACTTCGACGTATGGTACTAAAGGACATAAAAAATGAACCCAATGTGAATGATGGACTGAAGCGGCCATTAAGTTCGCTTAAAAGGAGAATGAGTGAATCTGGATGTCCCTCTTCACCACCCAGTAAATCAAGGTTTAGAAAAGGTGATGTGGAACAAAATCTAGACTCTGCCTCTACAGGTTCGAGAAGTGAGCAAAACCTAAATATATGCACAGATCTCACAAATACTCCATTGGCCCTTCAAGGTAAAGACAGAATTGAAACTCTTTTCGGTAAGAGAGAGCTCTCTGGACCACGTGGCCTAATGAACTATGATGGTGTAGTCTCTCCTGTTCTAAGTAAAGAAAACGTTCTGCTCTCTTCTCCCGATTCTTACTCCTCATCTTCAGTTTTTTGTGTCTCCAATACGTCCCTGTCCTACTTTGCAGACCCCACAGTTCCCAATGCGAATGAGGAACAGAACCCTACAGAGTCCTCTTCTATCAATAGTGACAAATATTTCAGCACTCCAATGCCATCAAGAGACAGGATGAAAAAAAAGCTTACTCCTGTTATGGAAGTGAATATAGAATCAAATCTGTCAGATGAATGGCATCCTCAGGACAAACTATCAAGCATAGATCTGCTTCACAATAAACCGTATTCAACTGATGTCTTGTCACATGAAAGTCCCACCAAGACTCCACTATATAGAAGTTTCTTTGCTGCCGAGTGCCAAGAAATAGTTAATCAAATCGAAAACAGAGAAACACTTGTGCGAACTCCAGGCAAACGTAATGTGGAGGCATTTGATGTGTCTACCATTGATGCGGAGCCCCCTCCATATGACTGTACACCAATGAAGTCATTACTGGCTTGTGAAGTGGCCACAATCATCCGCTCTCTGGAAAGCAGCCCTGTCGAAGGACTGTCAATGTTTGGTGAGAGTCTTCTGGATCTTGAGAAGACTGATATGCAACTTAATGATTTTAACCTATCTGAATGTCAAACTCTAAATAACCCAGGATGTTCTGCAAGTAACATCAAAGGGCTTTCTGTTTTAAGTGACGGGCTCAATGGTGTATGTGCGAAGAGGCAGAAGACAGAACCTCTGGAGATAAGTGACTGCAAAGCAAATAAAGATATTAAAATATTGCTACCTTTGCATGTCTCTCCTGCCAGCAAATGCAGTGTCAAAAGGATAACTCAAGTCTCCTCCAACAACCTACTACATACTGAACAGCAGCCCTTGGACAATGTAATGACACCAGATATGGCTGCTACTCAGGTTAGCAAAGTGTTGAAGACTTCACCTCAAATTCTGGTCACTACCACAAAGAGTCCGGTACATGCAGGGCCCTCACCAACCTGCCTTGAGCAGATGGGCAAAGTGGATGAGGATAACCTTTGTGCCAGTACTGTACAGGACATTGAGGTAACCTATGATGAGCTGCCACCCACTGATATTACTCATGTGATTGAGAAGGGTAAGGCATCTACTGACACCAGGCCGAGCATTACATCAATGCATGAGATTACTGTGGCAAATGCCACTATAGTGACTGAAATCTTGCCCTCCACCTCTAATACAACACAAGATATACCATTTATTCAGGAGGAAGTTAATCTAGCGAATACCACACAGGTTATTGAAATGGTAGGGCTGCTGTCTGCTAATATGACTCAGGACATTGCCTCAGTGCACGATAGTGTAACTTCTGCCAATTCTACACAGGAAATAGATGCAGTGCCACTGTCGGCCAACACCACACATGAAATCACATCTGTGGCTGATGGCGTTACTACTGCCAACACAATTCAGATAATTGAAGTAGCGCCACAAGTTTTGGTGAACACCACACAAGACATCCCTCCCACGCATGAGAGCAAAACTGCGAATATTACTCATGAAATTGAACTGGTGCCACAGTCGTGTGTAAATGCTACACAGGACGTGGCATCCTTGTGTGAGGCAGCAGAACCAGCCACTATAACCCAAGTCATTGAAATGCTTTCTGAAGCTTCTGCCAAAAGAGCAGCAGGTACAACTTCAATTTGTAATTCAATTCCAACCTGTCATACTCAACACAGTAAGACGATGCCAAAATCGTCTGCGGATATAGCGACGCCTAACCCATGTACTGAAACTAATCCCAAAGCACCTTGTCATGCTAAAGAAAGTTGTGAGCAAGTAACAGATAATCATGGTAAACTCTTTAAAAAGGTGAGCCAACCTTCCTTAAATATCATTTTGGATGCACCAGCTCAGCTCAGTGACTTAAGCCTCACTGGTGCTACAGGATCAAACGCAGCAGTGCCTATTCCAAGCTCCAGCTTGAATGCAGACAATAAGTGCTTGATGCTAAATGATTGTAGAAATGTATCCAAACTTGATCCTAAGCAACAAGCTTTAGTGGTCAATGATGGGAATGAATTGCAGTCAGTAGCCTCAGAAGCACAAACCTCGGTTATTTGTGTCACTATTGATCCTAGTACACAGGTGAGTCCACCTGTCCAGCCCAATCATCATTCTATGGAAGGGCAGAAATTGGAAGGATCCGAGAAAAGTTGCCCAGGGATGACTACGTCCCAGACGGACGTTATCTGCAAGGAATCTGGTAATCAACCATTGCTCTCTGAATCCTGTTGTATGATACAGGAAGAAGAGAATGCTCATGATATCAGTGTTTTTTCTATTGGATCTCTTTCTTTTGTCACCTCCACTCCTGTTCCTGGAATAACTAATTTTCAGTATCAAAAACCGGTCATGGATTCCGTGCAGCAAGACCCTAGTATTGGCTCTGTACAGGATGAAATTGTGAATAAGGTCTTGGGAAAACAGCAAATGAACACACCACACGATGCACAGGGATTGAACTGTAAAGCCAAAGGAAATGTGGAAACATCACCTGGGTCATCTCTGCCTCTTAGAATGCAGAGGGGCATGGTTCCACCAACTGAGGCCATACCAAAACCAATGAAGTCATCTGGCATCCCATTAGCACGCCGTTCTCTAGCTCTGTATCAAAGCGCAAGTCAGAATACGGCAAGGGACCCTGCAGTTTCTAAAATTGCACAAGGGGGTGGAATTCCAGGCAGAGGAATTATTCGCCCCCCAATGGCTCGCCAGAGTTTGCCAAGGGCTAGCCTGGGAAATCTAAAACAAACCATGGAGGCTATAGGAAAAACCAGTTTAAGCAAGCCTACTGGAAGTCTATTCAAAAATCCAAAAGCCACTGCCCTAAAGGTTTGTAGGATTTATTACATGACTATGCAGCATGTTTAACTTGCCCGGTTCACTAAGGCCTCTTTCACACATCAGTTTTTTACCATCAGGCATAATCCGGTGAATTGCGGATAAAACTCATCCGGTGTATGATGCCACCAAATCCGTTTTTTCCTCATAGACTTGTATTAGCGCCGAATTGTGCCGCATGGCCTCGCATTTCATCCGGCATGCGCAAGATCTGGCAAAATATGTTTGTCCAGCTGCCGGAAACGACGCACAATGGCACATTTTTTTGTCAACGGCAAAAAACCGCACCACACCTGATCCAGCACAGTGCGGCATGTTGTATAATGAAAGCCAATGGGCGCCAATCTGTCGTAATATGGCAAAAAACGCATTACAGTAACTGATCCGGTTTTTTAAACAGCATGCTCAGATGTTTAAATTCCTTTCTGATTAGAAAGTGTGTCTGTGTCTGTGTCTGTGTCTGTGTCTGTGTCTGTGTCTGTCTGTGTCTGTGTCTGTCTGTGTCTGTGTCTGTCTGTGTCTGTGTCTGTGTCTGTGTCTCATACTCACCGGTTACTGCCGCGGCACAGCTGTCACACTGCTCCCGCTGCTTCTTCTGCTTTGAAAATATCGGCCGCTCATTATTCCATTTCGTATTCACTGCTTCCCTCGCCCACCGGCACCTATGATTGGCTGCAGTCAGTCGAGCCCCCACGCTGAGTGACAGCTGTCTCACTGCAATCAATCACAGACTCCGGCAGGCTGGTCTATATCTTGCAGTAAAATAAAGAAAGCGTCAGTGCCCCCCCCCCTTCCCCCTTTCCAATTTTGAACCAGCCAAGGGAAAGCCACTCGGCTGAGGGATGGTATTCTCAAGATGGGGAGCCCCACATTATGGGGAACCCCCCCAGCTTAAAAATGTAAGCCAGCAGCCACCCGGAAATGCCACATCCATTAGATGCGACGGTCCTGGGACTCTACCACGGCTTATCCCGATTGCCCTGATGCGGTGGCAGTCGGGGCAATAAGGAGTTAATGGCAGCCCATAGCTGCCACTAAATCCTGGGTTAGTGATGGCAGGTGTCTGAGACACCCTCCCATCACTAAGCTGTAGTGAAAGTAAATAAACACAAACCCCAAAAATCCTTTATTTGAAATATAAGACAAAAAAACACCCTCTTTCACAACTTTAATCCCCAAAGACCCCTCCAGGTCCAACGTAAACCACACTAGGTCTCAGGACTTTCAGCTCTGCTACATCGGAAGCTTACGGGAGCGGCCGTAGAGCACCGCCACTCGCTGTGAGCTCCACGGAGCAACTGAAGTGAGTCGTGCTGTCAGCAGTGACATTACTCAGGTTACCCGCGGCCAAAGCTGAATTCTTTGCCAGGTACAAACATCTACAACTGATCCGTTTTGTGTGGTGTGTGTGTTTTTTTGTTTTTTTTTTTTTTTTTACGGATATGTCTTATCAGTTGTACCACAAACCGGATTGTGCCTGAAGTAAAAAAACTGATGTGTGAAGGTAACCTTAGAGTATCATAGTTTTTACACTTATGTGTCAGTATAAGTGAGAAATCTGTCTTTCTCCTCAAGGACTGATCTTTCATTCTCAATTTACTAGAAAAATCTGTATTCAATGAATGCAAATTTATTGCATTACTGAGATGGTTATACTGGTAAGATGCTATGCTCTGCCTCTAGTGCCCTCCTCCTCTCCCCTCTACATAGAATCTTAAACAAACCAATTGCCATCTCCTGTTAGTAATATAATCTGCATTCACTGAATACAGATCTTACATATGAATTGAGAATGAACAGTCTTTGGGTAGAAAGAAGCAAATTTCTGATATATATTACAAAGTTGCTTATTTTCACGTGTACTATTGATTTATGAAATAAAAACTAAATTGTTTTAAATTTGACTATTCATGATGGAGATACAGTGCCTTGCAAAAGTATTTGGCCCCCTTGAATTTTTCAACCTTTTCCCACAGTTCAGGCTTTAAAGATAAAAATGTTAATGTTATGGTGAAGAATCAACAAGTGGGACACAATTGTGAAGTTGAACGAAATGTATTGCTTATTTTAAACTTTTTTAAAAAAGTGGGATGTGCAATATTATTCGTCCCCTTTAAGTTAATACTCTGTAGCGCCACAGTTTTCTGCGATTACAGCTGCAAGTCGCTTGGGGTATGTCTCTATCGGTTTTGCACATCGAGAGACTGAAAGTCTTGCCCATTCTTCCTTTGCAAACAGCTCGAGCTGAGTGAGGTTGGATGGAGAGCGTTTGTGAACAGTTTTCACCTCTTTCCACAGATTCTCAATTGGAGTCAGGTCTGGACTTTGACTTGGCCATTCTAACACCTGGATACGTTTATTTGTAAACCATTCCGTTGTAGATTTTGCTTTGTTTGGGATCATTGTCTTGTTTAAAGACAGATCTCCTTCCCAGTCTCAGGTCTTTCTTCAGCGCTCTATTGGGAGACCCAGACGATTGGGGTATAGCTACTGCCCTCCGGAGGCCACACAAAGCACTACACTAAAAAGTGCAAGGCCCCTCCCCTTCTGGCTATACCCCCCCGTGGTATCACGGGTTCTCCAGTTTTCAAGCTTTGTGCGAAGGAGGTCAGACATCCATGCATAGCTCCACAGATTTTAGTCAGCAGTAGCTGCTGACTATTTCGGATGGAAGAAAAGAGGGCCCATATAGGGCCCCCAGCATGCTCCCTTCTCACCCGTGGATGGTGTTGTAAGGTTGAGGTACCTATTGCTGGTACGGAGGCTGGAGCCCACATGCTGCTTTCCTTCCACATCCCCCTGAGGGGCTCTGAGGAAGTGGGATCCTGCCGGCCTCAAAGCTCTGACGCCGGGCTCCATCCACAGACCCATTTGAACCTGCTGGATACGGAGCTGGAGTACCGTTCAGGGACATAGCCCTGCACCATTACAGGTACTCTGTGTCCCCGTACACACAGGCACAGCACACTCCAGACTTGCTGGGTGTGCTAGTGCGCCGGGGACAGTAAAGGGTTACAGTCACTGCAGCTTTGCTGAGTGACTTTGTGTTTTGGGAACTACCGCGCCGGACGCTCCGGGAGCGGCGGCACGGCTGGGACTTGTAGTTCGCCGGGGACTGGGCGCCGACCGCGCTTTTACGGCGGCGGCGCTTATAAATCCAGTCCCTGGCTTCTGCGGCCTAGTGCCGCTTCGTTCCCGCCCCCTCCCTGTCACTCAGGGAAGGGGACAGACGCTGAGCAATCAGCAGCGCCGAGGGCTGGAGCCTTTTTACATGCTCCAGCCCTCTCACTGCACACTGTCGGACGCCGGATTCCCGCTCTGCCTTGGGGGCACGCCCACGGCCCGCCCCTCCTCACACGAGCTGGGGAAGAAGCCGGCAGCCATTACTGCAGTCCGAGCTCGGACTTTCGGCACCAAGGCAGGACGGTGGCGATCATACACCCGCTTATAGGCGGGCGGTAAGAGGCACACATAGTGCTGACCACGATATAACTGCAGTGTGTACATGTGTTGTTTTTTACTGCATAGGTCGCTATATGCCCGCTTGGGGAGCGACACATCAGCAGCAGGAAAGCAGGTGTGCTAAGGCACAGGCTTTCTAGGCTGCTTGTATTGCACGACTGAGGTGTTCATTTGTGTTTATGCTTATATGCTATACACTGCACTGTACAGTCGCTAGTCTTAGCTATATTCTCCTGGAATGGCTAGACCACAGCAGCAGAAAACCAAGGGTGCTGGGGCACAGGTTTTTTTCTATGCTGCTTGTATTGCATGGGCTGCAGTGTGCATTTGTACTTGTGCTTGTATGCTATACATAGCACTGTATGGTCACTCTTCTGGGCCATATTCCCCGAGATGACTAGTCTACAGCAGCAGAAGAGCTGGGGTGCCAGGGCACAGGCTTCTATGCTGCTTGTTTTGCATGTGCTGCAGTGCTCATTTGTACTTGTGCTTGTATGCTATACATTGCACTGTAGGGTCACTCTTCTGGGCTATATTCCCCTAGATGACTAGTATGCAGCAGCAGAAGAGCAGGGGTGCCAGGGCACAGGCTTCTATGCTGCGTGTATTGCTTGTGCTGCAGTGGTCTTTTGTACTTTATGCCTGTATGCTATACATTGCAATGTACGGTCACCAATCTGGGCTATATACTTCTAGATAGCTAGTCGGCAGCGGCAAAAAAGCAACACAGATTTCAGTGCTGTTTTTACTACATGGGATGCTGTTCATGACACCGTCCCATTGTGTGCATGCTCCCCTGTAGCACGTCGTCTGCCGGGGTCTCTAGCACTTCGTCTGCCGGGGCTCTACTAGTTGTGGCCAAAGAAACCTCCTGTCAACCCTGTCCATGGACAGGGACGGAGTAGTCATAATATAGAGACTTGCACCCATGGGCAATCTACTTGACCAAAAGGCAGCTCTTCAGGGCTTTGATACTGACATCGCTCTCAATCCGGATACACCGGGTGGTATCGCCATACGGAATGATCCTATACCGTCCATCAATGGAAGGTTGGATCTTTCTCCCTCAGCTCCCCCAGTGGAGATAGGAGACGAACAGGAGAAGTTCCTTTTCAGTATCTCACGCAGATATTGAGTATTTTTCTGGCCACGCTGACTTCAGAGAAGCAGTCCAGGAACACCACGCTTACCAGATAAGCGTCTTCTCCAAACGTTTTTAGGATACACGTTATCCCTTTTCCCCTGACGTGGTCAGCGCTGGACCCAGGGTCCAAAGGTGGATTCTCCAATCTCCAGGCTTGCATATAGAGCCATAGTTGCACTGGAGATGGGGCTTCACTTAAAGATGCCATTCACAGACAGATGGACTCTGGTTGAAATCTGTCTAGGAGGCTATCGGCGTGTCGGTTGCTCCGGCATCCACAGCCGTATTGGCAACCTAACCTTTTCAGCTGTTCTTGCGCAGCTGACCTTGAGCAGGGACATCTGTACCGCAGAGGCGTCCGTAACCCCGCAATGTCTGCACTGCGACTTACCCTGTTAATACTGTCCTAAAAGTACAGTCGAGGTTTCGGTCCTTCCCAAGCTCCGGCAGGTCCCAATTGTCCTCGTGCAAAAGGGCTACAAAACCTCAGACGGGCTCAGATTCCGGCCGGGCTCAATCTCGCCCAAGGAAGGCAGTCGGAGGAACCGCTACCAAGGCGGTCTCCTCAGGACTCTCAGCTCTCTCTCTCTCTCTCCGCATCCGCGGTTGATGGCAGACTCCCCCGCCTTTGGCGACATTTAGCTGCCACAGGTCACAGACCGGTGGGTGACGGACATTGTGCTCACGTGCACAGGACAGTGTTCTGTTCTCGTCCTCCGACTCCATTCTTCAGAACGGCCCCACCTCTCCACCGAGCAGATGCCCTGCTGCAGGCGGTGGACGCTCTAAGAGCAGAAGGAGTGGTGATCCCTGTCCCCCCTCAGGAACGAGGGCGAGGGTTTGTACTCCAATCTTTGTGGCTCCAAAAATGGACGGTTCCTTCCGTCCTGTTCTGGTCCTGAAACTGCTCAACGAGCATGCGAACGCCAGGCGGTTCCGGATGGGATCCCTCCGATCCGTCATTGCCTCAATGTCTCGAGGAGACTTCCTTGCCTCAACAGACATCAAAGATGCCTATCTCCACGTGCCAATTGCTACGGAGCACCAACGTTTTCTACGTTTTGTGATAGGAGACGAACATCTTCAGTTCGTAGCTCTGCCATTCAGTCTGGCGACAGCCCCACGGGTGTTCACCAAGGTCATGGCAGCAGTGGTAGCAGTCTTGCACTCTCAGGGACACCCGGTGATCCCGTACTTGGACGATCTACTCGTCAAAGCACCCTCCCTCGAGGCATGCCAACGCAGCCTGAATGTTACGCTGGAGACTCTCCAGACTTTCGGGTGGATCATCAATTTGGCAAGGTCAAATCTGTCTCCGACTCAATCACTAACGTATCTCGGCATGGAGTTTCATACTCTATCAGCCATAGTGAAGCTTCCGCTGAACCAGCAGCGTTCACTGCAGACAGAGGTGCAGTCTCTCCTTCAAGGCCAGTCGCACCCCTTAAGGCGCCTCATGCACTTCCTAAGGAAGATGGTGGCAGCCATCGAGGCAGTTCTCTTTGCGCAGTTTCATCTGCGCCAACGGCAATGGGACATTCTCCGCCAATGGGATGGGCAGTCAACCTCCCTGGACGGGAAGTCTCCCTTTCCCTGACGGCCGAGGACTCTCTGCAATAGTGGCTTATTCCCACCTCATTGTCATAGCCCCCATCCTGGGCAGTGGTCACGACAGATACGAGTCTGTCAGGGTGGGGAGCAGTTTGTCTCCGCCACATGGCTCAGGGGACGTGGACTCAGCAGGAGTCCACCCTTCAGATCGATGTTCTGGAAATCGGGGCAGGGTATCTTACCCTATTAGCTTTCCAGAAGTGGCTAGAAAGAGAGCAGATCCGAATCCAGTCGGACATCTCCACAGCGGTGGCATACATCAACCACCAAGGAGGGACACGCAGTCAGCAGCCTTCCAGGAAGTCCGGCGAATCCTCATGTGGGTGGAGGACACAGCATCCACCATATCCGCAGTTCACATCCCGGGCGTAGAAAACTGGGAAGCAGACTTCCTCAGTCGCCAGGGCATGGACGCGGGGGAATGGTCCCTTCACCCGGACGTGTTTCAGGAAATCTGTTGCCGCTGGGGGGTGCCGGACGTCGAACTAATGGCGTCTCGGCACACCAACAAGGTCCCGGCATTTATGGCACGATCGCGCGATCACAGAGCTCTGGCGGCAGACGCCTTAGTGCAAGATTGGTCGCAGTTCCGGCTCACATGTGTTTCCACCTCTGGCACTCTTGCCCAGAGTACTGCGCAAAAATCAGATCCGATTGCAGCCGCGTCATACTCGTCGCACCAGACTGGCCGAGGAGATCGTGGTACCCGGATCTGTGGCATCTCACGGTCGGCCGACCGGGGTCACTACCAGACCGACCAGACTTACTGTCTCAAGGGCCGTTTTCTCCATCGGAATTCTGCGGCCCTGAACCTGACTGTGTGGCCTTTGTGTCCTGGATCCTAGCGTCTTCAGGATTATCCCAAGGGGTCGTTGCCACCATGAGACAGGCTAGGAAGCCCACGTCTGCTAAGATCTACCACAGAACGTGGAAGGTTTTCTTAATCTGGTGCTCTACTCAGGGAGTGTCTCCCTGGCCATTTGCATTGCCTACTTTTCTTTCCTTCCTACAATAGGAGTTAGAAAAGGGCTTGTCGCTAGACTCCCTCAAAGGGCAAGTCTCAGCACTATCCGTGTTTTTTCAGAAGCGTCTAGCACGTCTTTCTAAGGTGCGCACGTTCCCGCAGGGGGTTTGTCATATCGTACCCCCGTACAAGCGGCCGTTAGATCCATGGGATCTGAACAGGGTTCTAGTTGCTCTCCAGAAGCCGCCTTTCGAGCCTCTGAAGGAAGTTTCCTTTTCTCGCCTGTCACAGAAGGTGGCGTTTCTCGTTGCGATCACATCGCTTCGGCGAGTGTCTGAGCTGGCAGCTCTGTCATTCAAGGCTCCCTTCCTGGTGTTTCACCAGGACAAGGTAGTGCTGCGCATCATTCCGGAGTTTCTCCCTAAGGTCGTATCCTCGTTTCATCTTAATCAGGATATCTCCTTACCGTCCTTTTGCACTCATCCGGTTCACCGGTATGAGAATGATTTACGTTTGCTAGATCTGGTGAGAGCACTCAGAATCTACATTTCCCGCACGGCGCCCATACGCCGTTCCGATGCCCTTGTCGCTGGTACGCGCAAGAGGTTGCAGGCTTCTAAAGCCACCCTGGCTCGATGGATCAAAGAACCAATTCTGGAAGCCTACCGTTCTGCAGGGCTTCCGGTTCTTTCAGGGCTGAAAGCCCATTCAACCAGAGCCGTGGGTGCGTCCTGGGCGCTACGACACCAGGCTTCGGCTCAACAGGTGTGCCAGGCAGCTACCTGGTCGAGTCTGCACACTTTCACCAAACATTATCAGGTGCATACCTATGCTTCGGCGGATGCCAGCTTAGGTAGAAGAGTCCTGCAGGCGGCAGTGACATCCCCGTAGGGGAGGGCTGTTTTGCAGCTCTAACATGAGGTATCTCTTTACCCACCCAGGGACAGCTTTTGGACGTCCCAATCGTCTGGGTCTCCCAATAGAGCGCTGAAGAAGAAGGGAATTTTGTTACTTACCGTAAATTCCTTTTCTTCTAGCTCTTATTGGGAGACCCAGCACCCGCCCTGTTGTCCTTCGGGATTTCTTGGTTGTTTGCGGGTACACATGTTGTTCATGTTGAACGGTTTTTCAGTTCTCCGACGTTATTCGGAGTTAATTTGTTTAAACCAGTTATTGGCTTCCTCCTTCTTGCTTTGGCACTAAAACTGGAGAACCCGTGATACCACGGGGGGGTATAGCCAGAAGGGGAGGGGCCTTGCACTTTTTAGTGTAGTGCTTTGTGTGGCCTCCGGAGGGCAGTAGCTATACCCCAATCGTCTGGGTCTCCCAATAAGAGCTAGAAGAAAAGGAATTTACGGTAAGTAACAAAATTCCCTTCTTTGCAGACTCCAACAGATTTTCTTCAAGAATGGTCCTGTATTTGGCTCCATACATCTTCCCTGTCCCTGCTGAAGAAAAGCAGGCCCAAACAATACTTCCACCACCATATTTGACAGTGGGGATGGTGTGCTCAGGGTGATGAGCTGTTGCTTTTGCGCCAAACATATTGTTTGGCATTGTGCCCAAATAGTTCGAGTTTGGTTTCATCTGACCAGAGCATCGCCTTCCACATGTTTGTCTCCCAGGTGGCTTGTGGCAAACTTTAGATCTCTGCAGTTCATCTAGGGTGATCATGGGCCTCTTGGCTGCATCTCTGATCAGTCTTCTCCTTGTTTGAGAAGAAAGTTTGGATGGACGGACGGTTCTTGGTAGATTTGCAGTGTTAGGATACTCCTTCCATTTCAGTATAATCACTTGCACAGTGCTCCTTGGGATGTTTAAAGTTTTGGAAATCTTTTTGTAACCAAATCCGGCTTTAAACTTCTCCAACAGTATCACGGACCTGCCTGTTGTGTTCCTTGGTCTTCATGATTCTATCTGCGCTTTAAACAGAACACTGAGACTATCATAGAGCAGGTACATTTATATGGAGACTTGATTACACCCAGGTGGCTTATATTTATCATCATCAGTCATTTAGGACAACATTGGATCATTCAGAGATCCTCAAACTTTTGGAGTGAGTTTGCTTCACTGAAAGTAAAGGGGCCAAATAATATTGCACGCCCCACTTTTCAGTTACGTATTTTTCACTTTATAAGACTCAGTTTTGTTCCCCCAAATTTTGGGGGGAAGTAGAGGGTGCGTCTTATAATCCGAATATACGGATTATATACTGCAGGGCCCAGGGGAGGTAGGGGCAGCTCTGGAGTGGTGGTGGAGGCTGGTGAAGGCTGCAGGAGGCAGCGGCAGATCCCCCTGCTCCCTCTGATATATGCACTGCCGCTGTCCATCACCGTGGTGCTGAAACCGCACCGCAGTGACGGGCTGGGGGAGCGGCGCATATATGTGCCTGTGCCCCCCTTTAATGGCACATGCCCCCCCCCCCCCCGTGTTAGATATGACCCCCATACTGCTGCCCATAGTAAAATAAAAAACTCTTTACTTGCCTCCTCCAGCGTGTCTCCCCGGTCTCACTGCTGCTGCTGTGATCAGGCACGCAGAGATGATGTCACTCTGCTGTGCCGATCACATGACCGGCACTGAGAACCAGGAAGTGCAGGAGCTCAGCAGCACGTAGGGAGACATGAGGGAGGACAGCGCTGGAGAAGGTAAGTAAAGGTTTTTTTTATTTTACTATGGGCAGCAGCATGAGGGCCATATCTAACACAGGGGGACGTGTGCCATCCATAGGGGGCCATATCAAACACAAGGTGACGTGTCATCCATAGGGGGCCATGGGCAGGCAGCACAGGGGGACGTGTGCCATCTATAGGAGACCTGTGCCAGCTGTAGGGGACGTGTGCCGTCAATGAGGGACATGTGGCATCACTGGGGGACGTGTGCCAGGACAAGGGGGCTATATTCAATATAAGGGGGCCATATCGAGATTAAGGGGGCTAATTTTAGGATGGGGGCTATGAGGGACATATACCCTATATGATTTGTTAGACGGACACTGGCATTATAAGACGGACCCTATTTAACATTAAAAAAAATGTTCTCTTTTCCTTCACCAAATTTGGGGGGTGCGTCTTATAATCAGGTGCGTCTTATAAAGCGAAAAATACGGTATTTATTTGTTTTAAAGTTTAATATAAGCAAGAAATTTCGTTCAACTTCACAATTGTGTCCCACTTGTTGATTTTTCACCATAACATTCAAATTTTTATCTTCGTTTTAGGCCTGAAATGTGGGAAGAGGTTGAAAAATTGAAGGGAGCCGAATACTTTCACAAGGCACTGTATGTATCACTATCTCAGCTCCCGTTGGGTTTGGTACAATGAGACATGGTGCATATTAAAATATTCTATCATTATTAGAAAGAGCTGTCAATCAGTTAACCAATCACTGGGTTAAAATGCCCCCCTCCATTTCCTCTTGTTGAGCATATAAAATCATGTAATGGTTGTCGGAATGCCTGCCGCATGCTAAATGTCTTCCTATAGGACTACGTTAATTTGCAGCAGAGTTCCTATTCCATCCCTTTCAACATGAATAAATACTGTCTACAGACAGGCCTGCATGCTAAACATGACAGCTGTTCTGCAAGATCCTAATATATTCTGCACACTTGGCAGTCGGGTTTTTCTTTTTTTTTTTCCTGATTACAGTTCTATTTACAGGTAAAGTTGGCTACAACACATTCACAATTATCATCTGCCCCCCCACCTGTTAGACCACCATCACGATTGGGGGTCCCAAGTAGCACTAGACAGTTATCTTTTGGAGGCCAGAATGCTCTCCTGCATGATGCGCCAAGTGACAAGAGTGTCTCCAGTGTACGCCCACCAACGTCAACAGGTAAGAGTACAGGTTTTCAAAGGAAGGGGATAATAATGTCACTTTGTTTATGGTACAAATGTTACAATAACTTTTCTTTAATAGGCATAGGGACAGGTCTTCCAAGACCAGGAACATCGTCAATATGCCCTTCTCTATCAGTGTCTCAAAAGCTTTCTCCTAAACCTCAAGTCCAAGGTGAGCAAAAACAATTATGGAGAGTCTTGAAGGAGTCAGCCACTTTCTCCTGTTAGTGCAATTTTCTCACACACTGACTAGCACTTCTGTCTGCACAATGGCTGCTGGTGAAGGATCAATAACCAGACCTATCCATCAGCACTAAATGAAAATGGCCATGTTTTGGAACTAAATGACAGATGTAAGGGGAAAAAAACCCCCTCAACTACTCCCGGGAGACAGCAGTAATAAAATGAGATAAAATACTAAACAAAACAGTGATATGGTAACCAGTCCTCTCTAACCAATTCAAACCAGGCCATTTATCCCAACTCCCTGATTAGGTGCTTTTTATTACATTTTTCACTTCCTATATGCAGAGTACACTGCACTTGTTTAGCACTGTGTATACAGTGATTGGGAAGGCAGAGACAGTAATAAACAGTGTCTGCATTCTCTGTGGAGTCCCACTGTGTCTGAAAGCTGGATGTTGCTGCTCTGAGCCACACGATTGGGTGCAACCTCTTTACTATGCAGTGATGTTCTAGAATGTTGCTACAGAGTAGAATGTGGATCGGGCAGCCATTTGTCTATGGATAGACTGGAAATGGATAAATATACAAAACAAAAACCTATGCAAGCTTGGTATCACTATAATAGTGCAGTCCTGTAGAATGACACTCCCAGGTAACTTTTTTACAGCACAATAAATGATGTAAAAGCCATTACCGAATTGCTTTTGTTTTATATTTCAACACACTTGGAATATTTTTTTTTCCCATTTTGCTATTTTCTAGTACATTGGTAAAATGACTGTTCGTTTTGAATTACTTGTTCCGCCCCAACAAAAGCAACTGTGTAATATATGTATAGGTGTGTATAAAATAGATGTTAAATAAAATAATTGCATGCCTGTAACAACAGTTATAGCTCTTGGAAGAAAGGGCTGAAAAACTGAAGTGACAGAAAATTGCCTGGCTAGTGTAGGCAGGTATGGATGCCAGGCCGTGGGGGCTTCGCACTCCTACGCCAGAGAGTCTGTGTGGATGACTTCGTGCTGGGTGTGTGACACTTAGGCCTAAGCCACACGGCATGAAAATCGGTGTGACTGGAGTGCGATTAAAAAATCGCGTTCCACTCGGACCAATATTAGCCTGTGTGTCAGCACAGATGAGCAATTATTTTTTCAGCCCTAATCGGACTGAGAAAACAATCGCAGCACTTTCTCTTGCACCCATTAAGTTTATGGGGAGAGAAAAATCTCACTGCACTCGCAGAACACCGGTGTCCACGAGTGCAGTGTGTGAATGGCAATAGCCAGCTATGGATGAGAGAGGGAGATAAATCTCTTCCTCCCCTCAGCAGCGCCGGCCCGCCCCTCCTCAGTGCTGGCTTGCTCCCCCCGCAGCTAAGGTCCGCTCGCACGGTCGGACCTCAGTCGCAGGGACACTGGGCTCTGCTGTACTGCCAGCGTGAGCCGAGTGTCATGCGAGGGGATCGCAGTAATCCCGGTGTGGCCCAGCCTTACTGTTTCTTCAGGTTGGTATCAATCACCCAGCAGCCGGTCCCCATCATAGCATGCTATGAAGAAAAAGACATGGATCGCACATCCCACAAAAATACAATGATCTAAAACCGCTAGGCAAAAAATTGCTGCAAGGCAAAGCCCCCAAGGCTCCAGGTCTCAGTGCCCCACTGACACGACACCACCACAACAGTGGCCACTACACAGTACCACAGCAGTGGTAAATAGAACCTCATGTTCTATTTAATTTTTTGCCTAGCCGCTTTAGATCATTGTATTTTTGTGGGATGTGCGATCCATGTCTCTTTTTCTTCATAGCATGTTATACAACAGTCTATCCCCCTCTTCTTCTTCTTTTTTTTTTTTTTTTTTTTTTTATTTTTTTTGCTTGGATCTCCACTCTCCCCATTTGGCACAGGTGATTTTAATCAGCAGGAGACTGCAAGAGGGGTCAACCTTTTTTTGCTCCCAGTCCACATATGGGAGCCAGTGGGAGGTGAGTGCGCAGCTCCTCTCACTGAGTGCTGGTACTGTGTAGTGGCCGCTGTTGTGGTGGTGTCGTGTCGCAGCATGAGTGCTGTGAGGCACCAAGTCGCCTGCCCTGCTGGCGCTTTGTCGCTGCAGCAGTGGTTGGTGCACGGTGCCGCACTATAAGGTTTAGGATAGGGACCCACTCAAGAGGTTTGCTGTGAAGTGGCAGTGGGCTTAATACAATCTGATCAGAATGGTAAAAGAACCTCATGTTCTATTTTAATTAATTTTTTGCCTATCTGCTTTAGATCATTGTATTTTTGTGGGATGTGCGATCCATGTCTTTTTCTTCATAGCAGGTCCCCATCATAGACTCAGTAGTAAAACATTTGACACTCTTTTGGCAAACATAACTTGAACAGTTAAAGGGGTTATCCGGCTTATTTGGCTTTTTTTAATTATTTCCCTATTGGGCTACATTGGGGCAGGTAAGTAGATAGTGGTTACTTACCTGCCCTGCTGTCAGCCCCTCTCCCCCGACTCAGACTGGTCATGTGACCGCTCCTGCCGCGATTTTGCTGCTACTGGTAATTTCATGTCAACAGGGGCAGGATCATGTTGACATGCAAATCGGTGAACAGCATGTTGCCGCCCTGCTGCTTAGTGGGCAGGTATAGTACGATGAGTACCTGCCCCCTCCAACACACTCCGTAGTCTCCCTCCCCCGCCTCCTGTGCTCAACTACATGTGCCCTGAATTCCAGCCGATTCAGTGTCAAGTTCAGTAAGGCAAGGAACAAGAAAGTTGCACATTTGCTTTCAGAGACGAGACACTGTCAGCGCTGTGTCCACAGCGCTTTATCATGTTTGGTGCCCAACGCCCTGGGAACTGTCCCCCCCCCCCCCCCCCCCCCCCCCCCCCCCCCCCCCCCCCCCCCCCCCCCCCACTCCTTACCCCGTGCGTGCTGTATCTAATCAGTATGGAGGGGTCTTCCTCGTGCACGCTGTCTCCTCAGTATGGAGAGGACTCCAAACCCCCCTCCCCCCACCCCTCCTTGCCCTTCCCCCGTGCGCGCTGTATCTCATTAGTATGAAAAGCAGGCTTTTCAGAGCGATCAGCTGATTGTTCTCGTCTCTCTGTGTGTGTGTTCGTCTGTGTGTCCCTCTCTGTGTGTGTGTCCCTCTCTGTGTGTGTGTCCCTCCTCTGTGTGTGTCCCTCCTCTGTGTGTGTCCCTCTCTCTGTGTGTGTCCCTCTCTCTGTGTGTGTCCCTCTCTCTGTGTGTGTCCCTCTCTCTGTGTGTGTCCCTCTCTCTGTGTGTGTCCCTCTCTCTGTGTGTGTCCCTCTCTCTGTGTGTGTCCCTCTCTCTGTGTGTGTCCCTCTCTCTGTGTGTGTCCCTCTCTCTGTGTGTCCCTCTCTCTGTGTGTGTCCCTATCCCAGAGAGCACAGGGGAGGAAGAGAGATGAATGGGAGTGTGGGAGACAGCACGGTGGGAGAGAATGCACTGCACAGTGAGTATGGATCGTCGTGGGACCCCCTTATTGAATTACGCCAGACCATATTTGATTCTTTGTAATAAGTTGGGGAGTGTGTTTTTTTTTTTTCTTCTTTTTTTTTTTTTTTTGTCTGGGTTAGTAATGTCTGGTATCTAATAGACGCCATGACATCACTAATGCCAGGTCTTGATGCCAGGTGACATTACACAGCTGGTATCAACCCCATATATTACCCAGTTTGCCACCGCACAAGGACAATGGGATGAGCCAGGGCGAAGCGCCAATGTGACACCCTGGCCTATCAGGGCGTCACAGGGTATTGTGCAATCTGCCCTTCTGCACAGTATCTACGCCTCCTTTGTTACGGGTCCTGGTCCTTTGGTGTTGCTAACAGCTTAGCCAATCAAACTCCTAGGAACACTTTACACTGTACCCACCAGACACACTATTGGGGGGGCCTGAAGGGAATAGGGCCGCCCATATGGGGGGTTGGTAAGGTGAAAGTGACAGTGGAGCAAAGGAGAAGAGTGAGGTGGACGAGGAGAGGTGACTCTTTGTGAGGGAGAGGTCACCGGCCTGGAGCAGGGCTCCTGTAGTTACTAGGTGGTAGACGTTGGTCTAGGCCTGGTAGGAGCTGGAACCCCGGTCGCAGGGAATTGTCAAGGGGCACGGACTGCCGAGGAGGGCGGCCTTGCGCTATCACCGGGCAGGGGCCAGGGCACGACTGGGTACGTGGACCCTAGGCCGGAAAGTAGCTTCACGTGTTCCGGTAATTTATCCGACAGGGGTGAAGACTTCAAGATTCATCCCCAACCCCCTACAAAATCGGGCTACTAGCGCACCGATGGGATAGGACTTTCCCAATACAGTCCAAAGAAATCCTACATGTGAACCCTGAGAGCAAGCTCACTCAGCAATATGGGTGAGCGGGACCCGGAGAGTTTTATACTCGAGGGTCCAAATAGAGACAAAGGTGCCAAGGAAAGGGCCACAGGCTAACTGCAACACCAAGGGCACGGACCCAAGCGTGCTCCCTGCAAGCTACAGTGGTGCTCAGAATTCTGGTTTACAAGCTGTCTGTTATTCCTGGACTGAGTACACTGAACATCCCTGTTCCTATCCCCAACGGCACCCCAAGCACCAACCATCCAATGGGCCCCGGGACACAAACCCCCTAAACATCTGGCTGCTGCACCATCGTCACCGGGCTCCCCAACAGCAGCGGTGGTCCCTTACATTACCACACAACGTGGGTGGCGTCACGAACTTTGTAACTCCCCTGTACATATCCCCCCTTCTCTTTTAATCCGAGTGTCTGCGTGGACCCCCCGCGGCTCCGGATCCGAGCGGCTCGGCTGCTGACGTGGGGGTGGTACACCAGGATTGGCGCATCTAATGGATGCACCACTTCTGGGGTGGCTGCGGCCTGCTATTTTTAGGCTGGGGAGTGTCCAATAATGGTGGACCTCCCTAGTCTGAGAATATCAACCACAGCTGTCCACTTTACCTTGACTGGTGGTCCCATTTGGGGAGACCCCACGTTTTTTTTTGTTTTTGTTAATTTTTTATTAGTTATTTATTTAATTTAAAACAGCGTGGGGTGCCCTCTGTTTTGGATTACCAGTCAAGGTGAAGCTGCCAGCTGTGGTTTGCAGGCTGCCGCTGTCTGCTTTACCTGAGCTGGCTACAAAAGATAGGGGGGGACCCCACGTCGTTTTTTTAATCATTTTATTTTTTTGCTAAATACAAGGCTAAACACCTTTTGTGTCACATAAAAGGCACTAAAGGGTGCAAGATTACAAAATTTAGGGAAGTGGGACATTATGTCTTTCTCATCTATTACCGATCTATCCCTCTATCTATTTATTCATTCATTCATTCATTCATTCATTCATTCCTCTATTTATCCCTCTAGCTATCCCTCTATTTATTTATTCCATTCATCTATCCATCCATTCATTCATTCATCTCTATATCCCTCTAGCTATATCTATCCATCTATTTATCTAGCCATTTTTTTGCAGTACGCAATGAAATGGAAATGAAAGCGACCTCACGGACCTGCATCATGCTACCGTAGTAGTGATATGGGCATGCTGCGATATTTGACAGCATGACCAAAATGTCATGTAGCCCAAGGAAAAAATAGTGGTCAAGGTTTTTCACAAAAATCTGCAGTAACTATATTTTATTGCAGATTATTATTATTATTTATTATTATTATCGCACTATTACAATGCGCTTCACAGTGCAGATAAGTGATCCTCACATCACATGCAGCACTGAGTTGTCAACAGTCAGAATGAATGGTCATGTGACCACTTGTATGCAATATGCACATTCCACATTCTGAGCCCAATGTGTCAATTCATATAGTGACAGAGGGATAAGCCTGGACAAGGTGTGTGTGTGTGTGTGTGTGTGTGTGTGTGTGTGTGTGTGTGTGTGTATATAATGCGCACATAAGCAAGGATGGTTGACCTTAGGGAGTTAGTATAGCAAGGATTTAAAATATAACTTTTAATAAATATAATGATAAAATAATGATAAATCAAAGTGCAAAGTGAAGTATAATAAAAGGAAGGATCTCACCCAGTTCTTCTCCTGAGAGATCCACACCACTGTACAATCCAAGGCGGGCGGGCACCAGACCAGTGACGTAACGCAAGGGATAAACGATACAATTACATTACCCCTGTCGTGCCCCTGCGATAGCTTCCGCCCTTACAAGGGCAGCACCCAAGTCAGGATAACTACCCCAATAAATACACAATACCCCTCCCAACGCGTTTCCCTCTCCTCTTTTATTAAAAGTTATATTTTAAATCCTTGCTATACTAATATCATATTCAGGATTTAGGCTACATCTCCCTGCCAGTTGGCAGGTCTGCTTTTCTTATTGACCTTAGGGAGATCAGCATCCAACACTGCGGAGACACCATCACGTGTTTCTCAACGCAGTGATTCTAGAGCAATGCCCCCTGGGAAATATTCAAAACAAAGCCTGCGGAGACGCTATCACATGTTTCTCAACGCTGGCAGGATACTAGCCAGGTCTTTCACGGGGAATGGCAGTCTCCTGTCAAGGAGACCACCTATGCCAAACATGGTATCCATCCACAGCTGTTTCGGGGTATTTGCCCCTCATCAGTGTGGAGTAGGATACCATGGATACCATGTTTGGCATAGGTGGTCTCCTTGACTGGAGACTGCCCTTCCCGTGGTTGTTCCTTCCCGGTGAAAGACCTGGCTAGTTTCCTGCCAGCGCTGAGAAACATGTGATGGTGTCTCCGCAGGCTTTCTTGGGGGGTGTGTGTGTGATAATGATATATACATTATGTACGTGTGTATATTATATAATATGATATATATTATATACATTATGTACGTGTGTGTATTATATAATGATATATAATTTTATAGTATGTATGTGTATGTGTAGCATGCATGTATATACATACATACGCCATGTATGTATCTCCTATAGACTCCCATTAGATGCTATATAGTCTTCCTTACACAGTATTCATTTATCTATAAGGGGTGAGGAACATGTAACACCTCTGTGTCACCATTGTAGATATGAGGTGATTGCTCTGTCACAGATGAGAGAAGCTGGATCTCTGCTGTTATTTCCAATGCTGAGAGGTCAGTGCTGGGCAGAATACTGACAGCCAATGAGTGTGCAGAGGGCGGGCAGGGGGAGGGGCTGGACAGTGAGGTCGGGCGGTGCCAGCTCTGACTGAAGTATGGCAACCAAAAATATAGGAAGTGGTCAGTTTGCTGGAGCTGAAGGTAAACAAAGAGCTGCAGAGAATAAAGTGATAATTCAAGAGGAACAAAAAATAACAATGTAGGGGTTTTATGACAATACAGCACAGATTAGCTTACATTTTTTTTTTTTTTTTGTATGTCGGACAACTTCTTTAATTTTCTTCTCACTGTTATGACAGACATGGCCTCACTCCTACGGTTCTGCTGTATTATTCTTTGGGGTACTCTTTCTTGGCCTATCCCCATTCTTATTATTCCCATTCTTATTCTTGGCCAGGCACGTGTCTCCTTTCCCCTACCGTTCTCACCACTGTCCACTTCTTTGGCCTGACTGCTTTAGTCGCTCCACTCTCTACGCCTGTCGGGGGGGGAGCCATAGGCTCCAGACCTTACAAGGATACGTCAGGGTTCCCTGACCAGCCCCCAGTCCATGCCATGTCTTTAGTCCACGAACCCTTGTGCAGAACGGACCCCTCACCATTCCAGTCTCTCAAACAACCCATGGCCATCTGTCACGCTCCCTCCTAACTCTGAACCCCTGTCATACCAGAAAGTGTTAGATATTGCTTATGCCTACTGAAACCCATACTTTAGCTAATACATTGTTAATACAGTTGCAAAACATTTAACATTACTTAAACGTATCCTTTACATTATCTGGCCTCAACGCTAGGTGACGCCAACTGCTACATCCAGGAACTGCATTTTGCTAGTAGCTGTAGATCTTCTCGCATATACTTTAACATTGAATGAAATTGGCAACCTACTTAGTAGAAAACTCAATACAGGTAAACTGAATTATACAATAGGGGTGGGGGTAAATGCAATCACCTTCTACATTAGGAAGAGGGTTAATGGGTTACTTTACTGTTTGTAATTGTCACATGCCAGGATGATAAATCACTGCAGTTAGTCTTATTCAAAATGCAAATCAGTATTCACACATTTAATTAATCATAATTGTGTTACAGGGTTAGCTATGAAGAAAAGTCAAAGAGAACGCTCTACACTTGGGTCTCGAAGACAAACTGGCTCAAAAGCTGAAAGCACATCTACTGTGAGATCCTCTGCAAAACAGCCGCCTCTTACACAAGGCTCTGCTACAGAAGCTAGTAGTCCAGCTAGTTTTTCCCTGAACCACACAGTACAAACCAAGGCAGATATCCACGAGAAGGAACAACGCTCACGATCTTCAAAAGTTGATATTAAAGATGTCCCTACGATCTCAACTGGTATGTAAAGAGGATTTCAGCCCAAAATGCTAGAAACACATAGTAAAAAAAACACAGGGGCAAGAGCCTGTCAGGTCTGCCATGTTGGAATGTTGTTTACTGGTCAGCAGCCCAACAATTTGGTTTGGGGTGTTTAAATGGGTGTTATACACTACAGTTAAAAAGTTTAGGGTCACTTAGATATTTCCTTATTTTTGAAAGAAAAGCACATTTGTTTTCAATGAGACTGACATTAAATAAACAAATACTCTATACATTATTAATGTGGTAAATGACTATTCTAGCTGCAAACACCTGGTTGTGAATGCAATAGATGCATCTAGATGGGATGTGGAGGAACGCCCCCTCTTGGGTCTGCCCAAGGGTCCCCTCTAAGGTGTGGGAGACCTGGTTGCTATGTGTCTGTGCGTACACACCCTATTCCAGCCCTCTGGATTACCTGGAAGTACTGCCCCAGCGTGGGTGCAGTACTCTGTGGTGCCTGACCAGGTCAGAGGCGCCACATTAGCACAGCTGAAAAGTTTTGCTGATTAGAGAAGCTATAAAACTGACCTTTCTTTGAGCTAGTTGACGATCTGGAGCATTATATACGTTTGTTCTATTAAACTCTTAAAATGGCCAGAAAAGGTACCGTATATACTGGCGTATAAGACGACTTTTTACCCCCTTAAAATAATGGCTACAGTGGGGGGTCGTCTTATACGCCGGATATACGGGGGGTGTGTGTGTGTGTGTGTATATGTATGTGTATATGTATATATATATATATATGTATATATGTGTGTGTATGTGTATATAGTGTGTGTGTGTGTGTGTGTGTGTGTGTATGTATATATATAATTTGTGTGTGTATGTGTATATATATAATTTGTGTGTGTGTGTATGTATATATATAATGTGTGTGTGTGTATGTATATATATAATGTGTGTGTGTGTGTGTGTGTATGTATATATATAATGTGTGTGTGTGTATGTATATATATAATGTGTGTGTGTGTGTGTGTGTGTGTGTATGTATATATATATGTGTGTGTGTGTATGTATATATATATATAAATGTGTGTGTGTGTGTATGTATATATATATATAAATGTGTGTGTGTATATGTACACTGCAGCGTCCAGGGGAGGTGGGGGCAGCAGCTCTGGAGCACAGGGGAACGCTGCGGGCTGCAGCCTTTGATCTCCTGCACCCGCTCATATAATATGCACAGCCGCTGTCCATCTCCAATGGTGCTGAAATCGCACGCAGTGAGGGGCTGGGGCAGCGGTGCATATTATATGAGCCTGCGTCCCAGTGTGATCGCACATGCCCACCCCTGTGTTAGATTTGGCCCCCAGGCTGCTGCTCATTCTAAAATAAAAAAGCTTTACTTACCCCTGCAGCGTTTCTCCCCGTGTCCCTGCTTCCACTGTGATCAGGCAGGCAGAGAGCTCAGCCTGCTGTGCCGATCACATGACCGCACTGAGAACCAGGAAGTGGAAGAACAGAAGCACGGAGCCAGACAGGAGGGAGCTCAGCGCTGGAGGAGATAAGGAAAGAGGGTTTTATTTTACTTTGGGCAGCAGCCTAGGGGCCATATCTGACACAGGGGGACTTGTGCGATCTATAGGGGCCATGGGCAGCACTATGGGGGCGATATCTGACACAGGGGGACTTGTGCGATCTATATAGGGGCCATGGGCAGCACTATGGGGGAGATATCTAACACAGGGGGACTTGTGCGATCTATATAGGGGCCATGGGCAGCACTATGGGGGAGATATCTAACACAGGGGGACTTGTGCGATCTATAGGGACCATGGGCAGCACTATGGGGGAGATATCTAACACAGGGGGACTTGTGCGATCTATAGGGACCAAGGGCAGCACTATGGGGGCGATATATAAACACGGGGACTTGTGCGATCTATATAGGAGCCATTTGCAGCACTATGGGGGCGATATCTAACACAGGGGGACTTGTGCGATCTATAGGGGCCATGGGCAGCAGCATGGGGGCGTTATCTAACACGGGAACGTGTGCAATCCATAGGGGACCATAGGCAGCACAGGGGAACGTGTGCCATCACAAGGGGGCTATATTCAATATAAGGGGGCCATATCCAGATTAAGGGGGCTAATTTTAGGATGGGGGGCTATGAGGGACATATACCCTATATGATTTGTCAGAGGGACACTGGCATTATAAGATGGACCCCATTTAACATTAAAAAAAAAAATTCTCTTTTCCTTCACCAAATTTGGGGGTGCGTCTTATAATCAGGTGCGTCTTATAAAGCGAAAAATACGGTATATATCATACAGCAGGGGTCGGGAACCTATGGCTCTTTTGATGGCCGTATCTGGCTCGCAGACAGGGCTCCTACCTGTCTATGGGCAAATTCCGGGGCCCTGGAGAGCCGGGGGGGCCCACTCGGCCTCGTCAGTTCTCCTGTCCCTTGGCCGGGGCCCACTCGCCTTTATAGTTCTGCTGCCCCCGGCCGAGTTCCGGGGACCGCAGTCCTCGGCAGCAATCTGCGGCGCCGTCACTTTAAGGCGCGCAGACATCCTGTTTTGAATTTCATCTGTGGGCAGAGCTACCGCCTTCTCAGTCCCACAGATGAAGGAGGCGAGCTTCTGTCCGGCGCTGTGTGGGCCCCCTCTCCACCGTGACCTAATCGGGTAAATGCCCTCCCCGCCTCCCCATTATGGGCCCCGGTGAGCTGCTTCTAACCCCCCAGATGTATGCCCTGCCAATCCCCCCCCCCCTGCTGATGCCGCGGGTGCTGTACCCGCCGAGCCGCGGGTGCAGGCCCCACAGAGCAGCAGAGTTGTGTGTGTTTGTCTGTATGTAGCAGAGTTGTGTTTGTCTGTATGTAGCAGAGTTGTGTGTGTTTGTCTGTATGTAGCAGAGTTGTGTGTGTTTGTCTGTATGTAGCAGAGTTGTATGTGTTTGTCTGTATGTAGCAGAGTTGTATGTGTTTGTCTGTATGTAGCAGAGTTGTATGTGTTTGTATGTAGCAGAGTTGTATGTGTTTGTCTGTTTGTAGCAGAGTGTAGTACCATTGTTTCAGTCCAGTTGTGGCTTTATACAGCAGGGAGGAGCATTCCTTGCTGTACTAAGTGAACATTGGAGCGATTGATCTGTCAATGGCCCTTTAAAAACATATTGTACGGCTCTCACGGAATTAAAATTAACATGTTGCAATCAAAGCAGACTTTTTTTCATTTGGGAGCGGGGTAGTCTTATACAGTGAGTATATCCCAAATTCTATATTTTTAGGGCAGAAGTTGGGGGTCGTCTTATACGCCCAGTCGTCTTATACGCCGGCATATACGGTACATTGGAGTCTCTAGGTTGAGAAATCGACGCCTCACAGGTCCTCAACTGGCAGCTTCATTAAATAGTACCCGGAAAATGCCAGTGTCAAGGTCTACAGTACAGAGGTGACTCCGGGACGCTGGCCTTCAATTTAGAGTGGCAAAGAAAAAGCCATATCTGGACTGGCTAATAAAAGGAAAAAATTAATATGGGCAAAAGAACAGACATTGGACAGAGGAAGATTGGGGAAAAAGTGTTCTGGACAGACAAATCTAAAGATTGCTTTACACGCTGCAATATGTCATGCGATCGCATTTGCGATCGCACCCGCTACCATCGTTTGTGCGGCACGGGCAATTTTGCCCTCACCCATGACAGCACCATGTGAGAGGGATCCGCCCAGCGAGGACAGTTAACCATTCTGAATAAAAGGGCGGTACCTCTCCCCTTCGTCAGTTGGTTTCCTGTCCTTGATGGGGGACCCCCGTTCTGAAAACCGGCTGTGAAGAGAAGTCGTCGCCTACATACCCAGCCCCTTCCGGTGTCTGGAAGAACAGAGTGAGTCCTGTAGCACCGTTCTTCGGGGCTGGAAGCGCCGTCCACCTGACCCTGGGGGTCCTGGTGTCCGTGCGGGGGCGTCCGGCAGGAGAAGTTTGTGGGATCCCGGTCCACCGCTCCTTCCTCCCCGCCCTGCGCTCCATGCTGCCTGACTTCCGGGTACGCAGCTGCGCGGCGGTCGTGCTGGGAGATGGAGGCGGGGCCTTGCGTGACGTCACCGGCAAAGATGGCGGCGTCCATGCAACGCTGGGGCCTGCCATTCTGGGCTGCGGGTGCTCCTGTCCAGGCACCGTGGGGAGCGTGGGGCAACGGGGAGGAGCCTCTCCTGGGACCGGAAGGCGGAGGATCACTTTTTTTTAAAAAAAAATAAAAATAAAAAAACATATAAAGACACTTCTGGCTCTGTAGAGTGAGGGTGCCTGTGCTCTGCTATGGATACTGATGAGCAGCAGCACTCTCCGGTACATCGTCAGCAGAGCCGAAAACCTGATGACTGCTCAAGTGACACCGGCCGGATGGGCCGTGGCAGCCATGACAGCAGATCCTTTCGTGACTCTGCAGCTCCTGTGAGACCTGTGGATGTTCCAAAACAGCCTTCAAAACCAGTACCCTTGATTCTTATGGTGGTGAGTGATCTTCGTGAATGTCACATTACTCAGTTACCTTGTGTTTTTTTTTTTTTTGTTTTTGTTTTTTTTTTCCCTGCTTTTGTCTGCCCTTCTTGGGCCCCTAACAAATCGGTGTCCAAAAAGAAGCATAAGGAGTGCCCCCTATGCAGAGAACCCCTCTCTGAGGAGTGGCATAAGAAGTTGTCAGGCGTGCATTCGTCGCACAATTGCGGAGGAATCTTTGGGACTCTCAGCGGACGTCCGTTCGGCTATCTGCTCAAAGTACAAGATTCCATGAAGGCTTTCTTAGAGGAAAAAATCAAAACCAGTTGACTCTGCCCCTTCCTCATCTTCCTCCGGTACGGCCTCGGACTCCTCCTCCTCAGATAGTGATGTAGGAGGCAGACCGTGCTTCTCCATTGATGATATAGGGACCCTAGTCAAATCGGTCAGGGCAACTATGGGGTTGACAGAGGAGAAATCCTCTACATCCCTGGAGGATGTTATGTTTGGAGGACTGGAAGAAAGGAAGAAGCGTACCTTTCCGGTCAACAACAAGATTGAGGCGCTTATTCAAAAAGAGTGGAAGCGTCCAGACAAAGCAGGTTCTCTCCCCTCCTCCTCCTCCAAGCAAAAATATCCCTTTGACGAGGACAAAACGACCGTATGGGATAAGGCGTCTCGAATCTTTGCTGCCGTCGTGAAGTCCTCTCTACGATGGGGCATCCCCTTAGACTCTGGAACATTGAAAGATCCCATGGACAAAAAAGCGGATGTCGTTCTTAAGCACTTGTGGGAAACATCTGCAGGGATCTTGAGGCTGGCTATCGCAAATACCTGCATGGCCCGTTCCCTAATGATCTGGCTCCAACAGATTGAGGATCAGTTGCGGGATAACGCCTCCCGTGAAAAGATCTTATCTAAACTTCCACTTCTCCAGGGGGCAGCAGCCTTTCTGGCGGATTCCTCAGCGGATGTGATCAGACTAGGGACTCGTTCTGCTGGACTGTCCAATCAAGCCAGACGGGCATTGTGGCTGAAGGGCTGTCCGGGAGATCTACAGTCCAAACACAAGTTGTGTATGGTGCCCTGTGACTGTTCCCTGCTTTTTGGGAAACAGTTGGAGGACGCATTGGACAAGGCGTCAGATAGCAAGAAGTCCTTCCCAAGGTTCCACTCTGGTATGTCTCGTTCCTTTCGGAGGCAGAGATTCTCCAAGGGCAGGCCCCCGGATAATCGGCGGTGGGAGCATAGACCCAAGCGGGACTCCGGCTTCATGTTTGGGAGCGCCACAGCCTCCTCGAAGAAATCTGCCCAGTGACGCCAGGCTACTGGTCAGAGGACGCCTTTCTCACTTTCTGGAGCAGTGGGAAAGCATTTCCTCCAACGCCTACGTTCGATCCATTATCAGATACTGTCTCCAGTTCCAATTTCTCCTTCAGCCACCACAGCATTTCGTCATCGCTCCTCTTCGGAGGTCACAGTCGGAACAACAAGCTCTGGAATCGGAGGTCCTGCTGTTGATTGGGAAGGCAGTCCTGTGCGAGGTACCCATTGCGGAAAGGTGAAGGGGGTTCTATTCCACCCTCTCTCCTAGGAAAACCGGACGGTTACTTCCGAACAATAATAAACCTCAGTTGTCTTAACCGTTTTTTACAGTATTTCCCGTTCAAGATGGAGTTTGTTCAGTCTGCAATAAAACTGCTGTTTCTCGACTGTTATATGGTGGTAATAGACTTGAAAGATGCCTATTACCATGTCCCTATACATTCACATTTTCAACGGTTTCTACGAGTGGCTGTTTCCATCAACAACCGAATCAGTCATTTTCAGTTCCGAGCCCTCCCCTTCGGGCTGTCTGTAGCCCCCAGGATTTTTACGAAACTAGTGGCAGAGATGTCGGCTCATTTGCGGATACAGAATGTTCTGCTGGTCCCTTACCTGGACGACTTCCTGGTGATTGGGAACTCCAAGCAGCAATATGCGGCGCATCTCCGATGCCTTCAAACGACTCTGCAAAACCTGGGTTGGATGGTGAATTACGAAAAGTCCCGGTTGGACCCAGTCAGGATTCAATCATTTCTCGGTCTCACTCTCAACTCAGACTACAGAGAACAATGGTGAAAAAAGGGTTTTCATAAGCCGCACCAAATGATCACTGGTTCAAGTAGTCCGATTACTGAATCTTTATTTAGCACAGGTCTACGCGTTTCTGGAGGCTCAGCTCCCTTCCTCAGGACCGTCAGGCATAAGAAAACATCAAATCTATTGCAACAGGAATGAACAACACATATATACATTTGATGACGTCAAAGGACCGCTTCTGTTAGAAAAAACGGGCGGGAAAGGGTGCATTGCAGTATACTCTGACGCAATACTTGTAACATCATAATAAATGTAAAAAACCAAATGCGATTTTCCTGACTTCACTAGATCATAGATGGTCATATATTGAAATTCGTGAAATAAATAAATACAAAACAAATATATGTGGTAATGAGACTCTGAAAGTACATATATAATATGTATATGTATATACAGTATATAATATATACACATACAGTGTCCATCTACAACAGAACCACGTAAGAGCCTGGAACTCGCCTAGAAGTGTCAGCGCTGGAGACGAAATTTCAAGATCAGAAACTGGGAAATAGGAGCATGAAACCACACCGCCAGCAGAGCGTGTGGTACATCAAAGTGAAAAAAACACAATCAGTTCCCCAGTATCGGTATGATAACCGGGAGAAAATATTCCAAAAAAACTCAAATGACATCCCATCGTGAAAGTAAGACAGAATCCACACATCCAGGAGTTGCTCGTAACCTCAAATTTAGTGCAGGAGTTCAAAGAAGTTCAGGAGCGTGGGAAAAAGACAGAACCCGCATGCGCTACTGTCTCCTCCCCATAATCCCATAGAATGTAAGCCCGCAAGGGCAGGGCCCTCTTCCCTCTGTACTAGTCTGTCTACTGTAACTTGTATATGTATTTTGTATGTAACCCCCTTCTCATGTACAGCACCATGGAACTAATGGTGCTCTATAAATAAATAATAATAATAATTAATAATGCGCAAGGGGTCGTCACCCTATCCTGGGCGGTCAGAAGCGCTCTCCTCTGGTGGACGTCCGTGGACAACTTGTCTGTGGGTGTTCCCTGGCTCCCTCGGGACCGGAGGGTGGTCACTACCGATGTCAGCCAGTCCGGCTGGGGAGCTCACCTTCACGAGCACATTTCTCAGGGATGGTGGTCACCACTGGAAGCGGCACAACCCTCGAATCTCCGACAACGGTGGGCAGTGGCGCGTGCCCTACAAGCCTTTCTTCCTCACCTTCAGGGGCGGCATGTTCTGGTCATGTCAGACAACCAGTCCAGTCTCCTATGTCAACCATCAAGGGGGCACGAGATCCCCATCCCTCATGCAGGTGTCTTACAGACTGTTCCTCTGAGCGGAGCAACATCTTCTCTCCCTCTCCGCTCTCCACATCAAGGGTCGTCTCAATGTCACAGCAGATTACCTCAGCCGCCATCACCTGCGGCAGGGAGAATGGTCCTTGAATCCTCGGGTCTTTCGATAGTGACCTTCTGGGGCATGCCACAGATAGACCTCTTTGCCACCAGACTGAACAGGCAGGTAGGGCAGTTCTGTTCGCCAAGCCCATCGGACCAGCCCTTCGCCGTAGACTGTCTACAGGTTCCATGGACCTTCAGACTGGCTTATGCGTTTCTTCCAATAGTCATGGTGCCGACCGTTCTGCAAAAAGTCAGGGAGGACTGGGCGAGGGTACTTCTTATCGCCCCCTTCTGGCCCAAAAGGCCGTGGTTTTCTCTTGTGAGGGCGATGTCGGTCACAGATCTCTGGGTTCTGCCGGAGGTTCCAGACCTGTTAGTGCAGGGACCAGTATTCCATGCACAAGCGAAGGGATTCCATTTAACGGCTTGGAATTTGAAAGGTCAGAGGAGCAAGGGTTTTTCCCCTGACCTTATTTCTACATTGTTGAAAAGTCGTAAACCAGTTACCACCAGAATATACGGGAGAGTGTGGCAAAAATTCCTGCACTTCTTCTCTGACCGTCCCCTGGGTCCGGAAGACCCTATTGAGTGCATTTTGGAATTCCTACAAAAGGGGTTTGATCTGGGGTTAGCAGTGAACACTCAAGGTTCAGGTCTCTGCCTTAGGGGTCCTGTACAATTGTAACCTGGCGGCCAACAAGTGGATTAAGTGGTTTATTATGGCTAGTGGTAGGGCTAAGCCAGTGGTCCTACCAAAGGTTCCTCTCTGGGACCTTAACTTATTCTTGGATGCCCTCACAGGACCCCCCCTTTGAGCCCCTGTCAGATCTTTCCCTGAAATTGCTTACTCTAAAAACCATATTGCTAGTCGCGTTAACCTCGGCACGGCGGATCAGTATTTTGCACAACTGATAGGGCCTGTAGCCTTACACTCAGGTCCTTGAGGAGAGTCCTCTTGCGGCTGGACCCGCCGTATCTCCCAAAAGTTGCATCTCATTTTCATCGAACGCAAGAGATAGTCCTACCCTCCTTCTGTAGCCATCCCGCTAGTGAAGAGGAACGTTTATTTCACACCCTAGATGTGCGCAGGGCCCTCCTACACTATATTTCAGTGACACGGGTAGTAAGGAAGACAGTCATTATTAATCTCCTTTTAGGGTAGTTCAGGGGGTGTCAAAGGGTACTATTGCTAGGTGGATTAGGGAGGCCTTTACTTCAGCCTACTCCTCCAGTGGTGCGCCCGTTTCGGAGAACATTCGGGCCCATTCCACCAGAGCAATGTCTACCTCCTGGGCTGAACGTGCGCAGGTATCTATTGAACAAATTTGTAGGGCCGCTACCTGGTCCTCAGTCTACTTTTTTCCGGCACTATCGGTTGGACATATCCTCCTTGGCTGCTTTCATTTGGCAGACGGGTGCTTGACTGGTCCCTCCCGAATTAGGTTTTCTCTGGAAATCTCTCACGTGGTGCTGTCATGGGGGAAGAGAAAACAACATGGTTACTTACCGGTAGCCGGTTTTTCCAGAACCCATGACAGCACCCATATAATCCATCCCTTTCTCATCCTTGGTGTGCACTTCTGGGGGTGCTTCTGTGTGTTTTAGTGGTGATGGAGTAAGTTCTAACGATTGTTGGAGGTCCTCTCATTCTCGGTAATCAACTGACCAAGGGGAGAGGTACCGCCCTTTTATTCAGAATGGTTTCCTGTCCTCGCTGGGCGGATCACTCTCATGTGGTGCTGTCATGGGTTCTGGAAAAACCGGCTACCGGTAAGTAACTGTGGTGTTTCTTGCCCGTGTCGCACAATGCTGTAACCCCCCCTTCCTAACTACCTCGCTGTGGGCGGCGAACATCCACTTCCTGAAGGGGGAGGGACGTTCGGCGTCAGAGACGTCACACAGTGGCTGGCCAATAGAAGCTAAACAGATCTAACTTTTTGTCAACCTCTCATCATATGGGAGGCCTTCCATTCCTTGTAGTAGTCTGGTTAGCTGCTTTTGAATGTTCTTTTTTTAAAATGTGGAGCCCAAAACTGGATCCCATATTCCAGATGTGTCCTTACAAGTAATTTATAGAGGGGTAACAATACATTGGGATCACAGGATCTAATCTCTCCTTTTATACACCCTAAAATCTTGTTTGCTTTAGCAGCTGCTGCTTGACATTGAGTACTGCTGCCCAGCTTATTTGTAATAAGAATACCAAAGTCCTTCTCCTGTTCTGTAGTCCCGAGTTTACTACCATATAATGTATACACAGCTATAGGATTACTCAGTCTTAGGTGCATTACTTTACATTTATCAACATTAAATTTAATTTGCAAAGTATCTGCCCATTCTGACATCTTATCCAGATCTTTTTGTAATATTGTACTATAAAGGTCAGTTTTTAATATCCTACATAGTTTGGTGTCATCAGCAAAGACTGACACTTTACTATCAATCCCATCCACAAGGTCATTAATAAAGAGATCCTAGCACAGATTCCTGCGGCACCCCACTGCTGACTATAGCCCATTTAGAGAATGTACCACCTATGACTACTTTGTTTCCTATCTTTTAGCCAATTACTTACCCAGTTGCAAATGGTTTTCCCTAGTCCCTTGCTTCTGGAGCTTTAGTATAAGGGTGGTGTCACACACAGCGACGACGACGTCGCTGTTACGTCACCATTTTCTGTGACGTTGCAGCGACGTCGCTGTGTGTGACATCCAGCAATGACCTGGCCCCTGCTGTGAGGTCGCCAGTCGTTGCTGAATGTCCAGCTTCATTTTTTGGTCGTCGCTCTCCCGCTGTGACTCACACATCACTGTGTGACAGCGAGAGAGCGACGAAATGAAGGAAGCAGGAGTCGGCATCTGGCGGCTTCGGTAAGCTGTAACCATGGTAGCCAAGGGAAGACCTTTCCCTGGTTACCCGATATTTACCTTCGTTACCAGTGTCCGCCGCTCTCACGCTGCCAGTGCCGGCTCCCGGCTCTCTGCACATGTAGCTGCAGTACACATCAGGTAATTAACCCGATGTGTACTGTAGCTAGGAGTGCAGGGAGCCAGCGCTAAGTAGTGTGCGCGGCTCCCTGCTCTCTGCACATGTAGCACAGCGACGCGTATCGTTATGATCGCTGCTGTTTGCTGTTTGACAGCTAAGCAGCGATCATAACAGCGACTTAAAAGGTCGCTGTTGCATCACAGAAAATGGTGACTTAACAGCGACGCCGTTGTAGCTATGTGTGAACCCATCTTTAGGCTATTATGTGGTACAGTATCAAATGCCTTTGCAAAGACCAAATAAATCACATCCACTGCATTCCAAATATTCAGATTTGTATTTACACCCTCATAGAACGCCGACAGATTGGTTATACACGACTTATCTTTCATGAATCCATGCTGTCTGTCAGTTATATTATTTTCTGTAATATATTTTTGCATGTAATCACTTAAAATGCCCTCAAAATTTTTCATACTATTGATGTCAGGCTTACTGGACGGTAGTTGCCTGGATCTACCCTCCTACCTTTCTTAAATATCGGTACCACATCAGCAATCCTACAATCCTGAGGCACCAACCCTATTACAAGCGAGTCTAAAAAGATGAGATACGGCAGTCTGTTGATTTACGGCGCTCAATTCCCTCAATATTCGTGGATGAATACAATCTGGCCCCGGGGGATTTGTCAATGTTTAATTTACACAGACGCAGGCGTACTTCTTGTGTTTAATTATATCGGGTGGTGAACTTAGATTTTTCACTTGTTGAATGATCCCTGGTACAGTCAGCTCCTTGGGGAACACTGATAAGTGCCTTTTTAATATCTGTCTTTTGTTTGTCTTCTATAACTAACTTGTTATATTTTAAGGGGCCGATACCATCCTTTGTTTTCCTTTTGGCATTAATGTATTTATAAAAGATTTTGGGATTTATTTTAATGTCCTTGACTATTGTTTCACTAACTAATTTTGCTTGCTTAATTTCGTTTTTGCATTTCATATTGGTATCTTTATACTCTTGAAATTCTATTTGTATTCTCAGCCTTCAAAAGTTTAAATGTCCTTTCTTTTTGTTTTATTATACTTTGTATAGTCTTATTTCTCCATAGTGGTTTCTTTTTATTCCTGGACATTCCAGGCTATAATAAGAGTAGAAAGAGCAGTGGGAGGCCCCGCTGCACAACTGAGCAACAAGACAAGTACATTAGAGTCTAGTTTGAGAAATCGATGCCTCACAGGTCCTCAACTGGCAGCTTCTTTAAATGGTATCCGCGCCAGTGTCAATGTCTATAGTGGAGGCGACTCCGGGATGCTGGCCTTCAGGGCAGAGTGGCAAAAAAAAGCCATATCTGAGACTGGCTAATAAAAGGAAAAGAGTAATATGGGCAAAAGAACAGACATTGGACAGAGGAAGATTGGTTTTCTGGCTGAAATTCACATTAAAATCCTCCTTGTGAACATGCCTTAACCACTTAGTGACCACCAATACACCTTTTTACTTAATGTACATAGTCGTGTAAGTGAAAATGCAGAGTCTTGTCAGCTGTACATGGCCATGACCATTATTTCACCCTTTAGACTCTGCTGTCCATAGTGGCAACAGCATCTGGATTAAGTGTGGGACTCACTCATTGACCCGATCAGCACCCTGAATTTGAGATTGTGTGGTCTTGATGGTTCCCTTGAGGTCAATAAATTACCTTAGGGCCGCTTTACACGCTGCGACATTGCTAGCATTTGCTGGCGATGTCGAGCGCGATAGCACCCGCCCCCGCCGTACAGCCGATATGTGGTGGTCGCTGCCGTAGCGAACATGATCACTACAGCAGTGTCACACGCACATACCTGTTCAGCGACGTCGCTGTGACTGCCGAACAATTCATCCCTCAAGGGGAGGTGCGCTCGGCGTCATAGCGACGTCACTGCGGTGTCACTAAGCGGCCTGCCAATAGAAGCGGAGATGAGCGGGACGTAACATCCCGCCCACCACCTTCCTTCCGCATTGCCGGTAGACGCAGGTAATGAATGTTCGTCGTTCCTGCGGTGTCACACATAGCGATGTTTATTATCTATTTTAAATAAATGTATTTAAAAATCAACCTAAATTTACCTATTACATAAAGTATATTGTGTCACGAAAAAACAATCTCACTGGGATGTGTTGAAGCTTTCCAGAGATTTCCACACAGTGATTTGAAGGGTTTGGCTTGGTCACTAGGGCGTAGACGACTGCTCTAGAAGTGTCCGTTTTCAGCGGCACTGTTCAGGTTTACTCTGCATGCAGTCCCTTAATAATACACCTTAAGCATGCACTTTCCCACTATCACTTGGGAGTGATAGTTGTCCTTTTTACAGGTATAGAATGACTTGAATCTTTCTTTTTGTTCTAACCATCAGAAAGCTGTTTTAATCTCAATTTTTTTTTTTTTTTTTTTTTTACATTTTTTTTCTTTACTTTCTCCTGCAGAGTTGGCAGACTCTGGACTTGACCGATGCCAGCACTTAGAGGTATGTAGCAGACTTATCTTGTTTTAACGTTTATTGCTTTGGCAAATTGATCTATATAATGTTATACATTAGTAAACATTTGGGTATTTTCTGTAGTGACCCTTTAGTAGATGTGCACAGCAGCATCTTTGTCCTGAAACATCTCTTTGATAGTGGTGTATTCCTGTATTATAGATTAAAGAGAATCTGTCAACAGGTTTTTGCTATGAATGTACCTATATAGAGCCTGGAAGTAAATGGTAACCCAATAAAAACATCCTACAAATGTATACATTTCCTTGATCCTTAAATTCCCACACACCTGAAGATTAAAGCTGTGCGGACTCTCAAAAAAACCTGCTCTTTTTAAAAAAAAAAAAAACTGATCCGGTCCGGAATCCGCCCCCATATAAATCTATGGGGCGCAGAATGTGGAGATTAAAAATGGTGGTAGAAAAGCTAGAGGAATGGGAGCACGTGCAGTGGACTTACCAAGGCTCCGGTATGGCTGTACGCTGCTCCCAGGACTTGCATTCACTGCATGGGCAGTTGATTAGTCAGACCTGCCCCCACTTTGAGTGGCATTGTGTTAGCTGACTGCATCAAATCCCCCACCCCCCGCCCCCCCCAGACCCACGCTTCATTTATAAACCACTTCATGCCCACGTGATGTTAGAAAAAGAATGTTTGTTTATTCTGGCTGGAAACATCGCACGGCATTTTGAACACTCCCCTATCATGCCTTGATGCGGTGACAATCGGGGTAATAAGGGGTTAATAGCGTACAGCTGCTACCAGATCAGTGATGGCACAAACGTCTGAGACACCCCCGCATCCTTAATCTGTTAAATAAACACCGGAAAAATCCTTTATTTGGAATAAAATACAAAAACACACCCTGTTTCACCACTATATTAACCCCAACACCCTGCAGATCTGACGTAATCCACACGATATCCCACAGCGATTCTAGCTCTGCTACATCTGATTCTCACAGCGAGCGCCATAGAACTGGACTGCCCACTGTGAGTGCAGAGAATGAATGAGCAGCGATGACTGCAGGCAGACTCAATCGCACTGGTTGCAGTCAGACGTGCCCGGCCGCTGGGTGGGGAAACCGTGCATGTAAAATGAGTGGCCCAGGGAGGCCACAGAAGCAGCGTACAGCAGTGCGGGAGCAGTGTACAACCGGACCAGAGCTTGGGTAAATATGAAGCGCTCGCTTCATTCTTATTTTCTTTTTACTTTTTTAATTCTTTTTTCTCGCGTGCCAGATCAAACACCTGGAATCCCAGGACTTGTCTGGCACCCGGGCAAGTTTGAAAATGCGTGGATCTAGACTTTTTCAGTCCGGGTCCACCCAGCCTTACTGAAAGTAGGATAAAACAATCCCATTTAAAAAGAAAGGGCATTGTGGTCCATAGCATGTAATGTATATTAAAAATATATTAGATTTGCATACGTTATAGTACAAAAAGAGGAGACTACAATGCTTCCACAAGCACAAAATTCATTAATTGGACAGAGACCCACAAAAAATAACCAATATAACATGATTCAAATAGTAGCAAGTATATGAATGATTGATAGAGGGAATCTAATCCACAAGATAATGCATTAATAGCAGGAATTCCAGCAATCACTAAATCAGAGTGCAGCAGTGCAAAAAACATACTCACCAAACTGTGCCATAGTAAATGTGCCAGTAATGTAGACTACAGTGCCCTGACATACCTTTCACTTACAGCTGACAAATTGCTGGATTTCTTCCTATTTATTATCTTGTGGCTTAGAATCCCTTTTGCTCATCAGTGTATATCAATGACAAAGGGAAACAATGTTTTGATCTTTTGACTTGTTGGGACTCCACTAGAGGAGGATTAATAATGTTTTCGCTATGTAATCTGAGGACCACATGCTGTAGGGGTTAAAACACAGACTTCAACAATGTCAAGCTCCTGTGCTGTTTACTTATAGGGAATCTGTCAGCAGGTTTTTGCTACCTCATCTGACAGTAACATAATGTAGGCAGAGAGATCCTGAATCCAAAGGTGTCACATAGATTAATGGCTCCAGCTGTTCTCACATAATCAGAGAATTCCGTTTTAACTATGTAGCTGAGCCCAGGGAGCTGTCCCACCCACACCAAGCTCACAAGCAATGCACAATCACAGCAGCGGGTGTGTCACATTGCAGTGTACCTGTGTTTCTAGTCCTGTAATGTCAATCACAGGGTAGTAAAGTTATTTGAAACTTATGTAAACAATTGCACACAAGATATACAGTAGATAGATACCGTATTTTCTCTAGTCCCTTCCACGACAGCATAGGAGGTTGTCTCTCCACGCCCTAATTGGGACAGGAAGCACAAGAGGTTTAAAAGGACCCTCCCACCTCCCATAGCCAGTGTCTTTCCTGTCCCCATGGGGCATGGAGAGGTTTTCTTTTTCTCCTATGCTGTGGTGGCCGGCGAACTACAGTGTATATTATTATTTTTTTTTTTTTTTCTTCCTACCTTAAGCCGGGCAGTATCGATCGGGCCTTCGCCGCTCCTCCCCTACTGTTCCCTCACGCTGTGGGGGACCGCTGCTCCAGCCTTCCGGAACTCCTCTGGGGTGATGCAGGCTGTGTAGCTCCCTGAGCCGCCGGTCGCTTCCTGCATGCACGCTGCTGGGCGATCCGGAAGTGCTACCGCGGGCGGGACTTCCGGTCTAGCGAACTTCCGGTTTGGGCACTTCCGGTCGCGGAGGCAGCGTGGAGGACACGCCGGCGCTGCCACGGCCTGTCAGGGACCGGATGCAGGAGGCAGGGAACATTCCCTGTCACTGGGGGGGGCAGGCCCTTCTGCATAAGGGCTGCCTTGAAGACTTCAGATTCATGGTAAGGATTTCGGCTGTGCTTCCTGACATGTCTTCCCCTGCAGCTGCATCTGCGAGCCCAGTGTTCCCCCTGCCACTGTAAGTACGGAGGGGGGTGGTCCCTCATGCATAGGTCTCAGGCGGATAATTATGGCTCTTTCTGGTCTGTGTTTTCCAGGAGGACAAGGCCACTAAGAAATTTGACAAATATGAGAAGTCAGCGAAGTCAGCGAAGTCAGCGAAGTCAGCGAAGTCAGCGAAGTCAGCGAAGTCAGCCTACCTGCAGTCTGGGATAAGAAGCTTTGCCAACAGTGTACGGACCAGATTATTAGGGCTGAACAACCGTCCCTGGTAGACGAGCTGCGGTCCCTGCTCCTGGCCCCTCTTCCCCAAAGAAAAGGAAACTCCAGTCAGCCCCGTCTGATGATGAGGCTGATTCCGCCTCGGAGGGTCCCGATGAGGGTTCTTCCTCCGGGAGGTCTGACCAGTCCTTCCTTTTTCCCTCAGAAGATTTGGGGGATCTTATTGGGGCGGTTCGGAGTACTATGGGGTTAGAGGAAGTGCAGTCTCTGCCCTCTATCCAGGATGAAATGTTTGCTGGCCTGAAAACCGTCAAACAATTAGGGTTTCCGGTTCATGCCAATATTCTGGATATTGTCTCTCAGGAATGGGAATTTCCTGAGAGGCGGTTCCGGAGTGACCCCAGACTCTGGTTTCCTCTGGAAACTTCTGGATTACATTGGGAGGTCCCCAAAGTAGATGTACAGGTGGCTAGGGTAGCTAAACAAACGGCGCTTCCCTTTGAAGATACTTCCCAACTTAGAGATCAGATGGATAGGAAGGTAGAGGGCCTCATGAAGCGATCCTGGGAGGCATCGTCTTCTACCATTCAGGCCAACATTGCCTCCACTTGTGTGTCCAGGTCCCTACTTAGGTGGTTAGACCAGTTGGAGGCTCATATTTCCCAGGGTACCCCTCGGGATGAGTTGCTGGAATCCCTTCCCTTACTTAGGAAGGCTACCAGTTTTTTGGCAGATACCTCGGTGGAATCAGTCCGCCTGGCGGCCAGGACCTCGGTTCTTTCTAACTCTGCCAGACGTGCCCTCTGGCTTAAGGCCTGGAGTGGAGACTCCACCTCCAAAATGAGACTTTGCTCCCTTCCGTTTTAAAGGGGATTTGGTGTTTGGGCCTGCCCTGGATGATATTCTGGACAAGGCGACTGATCGTAAGGCGTTACCTGATCCTAGACCCCCCAGGAAGCGGTCCTTTCGTCCCTCGGTGCCTCAGGCCTCCCAGCCCAGAGGGAAAGGGAAGGCGGGCCGATGGAGCTATCCTAAGGGTAGAGGGAGAAACATACCCATCCCTCCCCATCAACAACGTCCTCAGCAGGACAAACAGTGACTCGGCTCGGGTGGGGGGACGACTCTCGGCGTTTCTTCCCCAGTGGCGGTCCATCACCTCCTGCCAATGGGTTCTGAAGATCGTCTCAGAGGGTCTCTTAATAGAATTCATCTCCCCCCCTCTTCCGGGTCTCCGAGTCACGGCTCTGGCGTCACAGGTTTCCCAGGCTCTACTGTACGCAAAGATTCAGGAGCTAATGCACTCGGGGGTTGTTTCCCCAGTCCTGAGTCGGGAAGAAGGGATAGGCCACTACTCCCGTCTCTTCCTTGTCAGAAAGCCGTCTGGCGACGTCCGGCTTATCATCAATCTACGGCGTCTCAACCGGCTGGTCAAGTACCGGCGGTTCAAGATGGAGTCCGTGAAATCGGCTATTCCCCTGATAGGTCTGCACCACCAGATGGCCTCCATAGATCTGAAGGACGCCTACTTCCATGTGCCCATCCATCCGGGTCACAGGCATTACCTCAAGTTTGCGGTTCTACACGGGGAAGAAGTGCTTCATTTCCAATTCAATGTACTTCCCTTCGGGATCTCCTCGGCTCCAAGGATCTTTTCAAAGATCATGGCAGAGGTGGTCGCCTTCATACGATTGCAGGGTATCTGTCTGGTTCCATATTTGGACGACTTTCTTCTCGTAGCTCCCTCCGCTCACACCCTCCGGAGCCATGTGGAGAGGTCTTTAGGAATCCTTCGGTCCTTGAGATGGATTCCCAATCTCAAAAAATCAGTTGCACCCCTCCTCCACTCGGCAGTTTCTCGGAGTGCTGCTGGACTCCGACAGGCAGGCATCCTTTCTCCCGGAGGGCCACAGGGTGGCCCTGCTAGCCAAAATATCAAAGCTTCGCCGTCAGGCTCGCCCGACCCTTCGAGCGGCTATGTCGGCTCTGGGTTCTATGACTTCCTGCATTCCCTCAGTCAGGTGGGCTCAGGCCCATTCTCGGTGTCTCCAGGATCATATCCTGGCGCATTGGGACAGACTCCCGTCCTCCCTGAACCGACGGTTTCGCCTCTCGGGGACCGTCTCCTCATCCCTTCTCTGGTGGCTGCGACCCAACAACCTGCAGGTGGGGGTTGTCTGGACTCAGACGCCCCTGGTTACACTGACAACAGATGCCAGCCTGCGGGGATGGGGTGCTATGGTGGCAGACTCCCCATTTCAGGGGGTCTGGAGTCCTTATGTCAGCTCCCAATCCTCCAACTGCCGGGAGCTCAGGGCTGTCAGGGAAGCCCTCCTTGCGGCTCAGGATCTCGTCCGGGACTCTCACGTTCTGGTCTACTCGGACAATGTCACCACAGTGGCACATCTCCGCCATCAGGGCAGTACACGATCAGGCGCCCTGAAGTCGGTGTCCTCCCGGATCTTCCACTGGGCGGAACAGTCCCTGCTATCTCTTTCTGCAGTCCATCTAAAGGGCTCACTAAACCTTCAGGCAGATTTCCTGAGTCGTCGGGATGTTCATCCGGGGGAATGGAGTCTGGATCAGGCGGTGTTCTGCTCTCTGGTGGCAAGGTGGGGTACTCCAGAAGTGGACCTCTTTGCTTCAGCAGGAAATCGCAAGGTCGCAACATATTTCTCCCTGAACCCTCGGGACAAGGCGTTGGGGGTGGACGCCTTCTGCCACGATTGGTCCTTTTTGCCTCGCCTACGCTTTCCCCCCTCTTCCTCTTCTCGCACGGACCCTGAGGAAGATCAGAGACGATGGGGTCACAACTATCCTGGTAGCCCCTCTGTGGCCTCGGAGGAGTTGGTACAGCCTGATCCTGTCGCTCGGGATAGACGGACCGGTCCTCCTGGGTTCAGACCCCAGTTTACTATCCCAGGGTCCGATTTTTCCATCCGGATCCCCAGAAACTCAAATTGGCTGCCTGGCTTCTGAGGCCCGGGCACTGAAGGCCCAGGGACTTTCTGACAAAGTTGTGGCTACTCTACAGAAGAACCGTAAACCAGTGACTAATAGTATTTACAATAAAATCTGGAAGAGATTTTCCTCCTGGTGTGGTTCTCGGCCTCCTGACTTGCTCCGGCCTAATGTTGCGCAGATTCTAGACTTCCTCCAGAGTGGGTTGGACCTAGGCCTTCGGCCTAGTAGCACCCTGAAGGTTCAGGTCTCGGCACTCAGTGCAGTCTTTGACACGGCTCTGGCAGATCATCGCTGGATCCGCCGTTTCTTTGTGTCCGCTAGTAGGCTCTGTCCGCGTCAGAGGGTCCTGACGCCTCGCTGGGATCTCAATGTGGTCCTTACCGGACTATCTCAGTCACCCTTTGAGCCGCTGTCCTCCTGTAACATCCGTTCTCTTTCTCACAAGACTGCCTTTCTCGTGGCTATTACGTCTGCCCGTAGAGTCGGGGAACTTCAAGCATTATCTATTCGGGAGCCTTACCTGACCGTCAGAGATGACAGCATTGTCTTTCAGCTGGACCCTTCATTCCTTCCCAAGGTGGTTTCGGATTTTCACCGTTCTCAGTCCATCATCCTGCCTTCCTTCTGTCAGCATCCTAGGACTCCGGGTGAGGAAGTGTTTCATTCTTTGGACGTTCGTCGGACAGTGTTGCACTACCTGGATGTTACTGCACCTTGGCGTCTTGATCATAACCTATTCATCCAGCCCTTTGGTCGAAATAAGGGCAGGAAGGTGGCTAAGAGTACCGTCGCCAACTGGATTGTGCGGGCCATTAGAGACGCCTACCTCGCTCAGCATCTCTCTCCGCCTACCGGATTTACGGCGCACTCCACCAGGGCTACCTCTGTCTCCTGGGCTGAACGGGCAGGGGCTTCTCTTGAGCAGATCTGCAAGGCGGCTACGTGGTCTTCCCTCCATACTTTCACGAAGCATTATCGTTTGGATCTGGATTCCAACAGGGATTTGGCTTTTGGCAGGAAGGTCCTGCAGGCTGTGGTCCCCCCCCCCCTAGGTATCAATTCGTTGGTATTCCTCCTATGCTGTCGTGGAAGGGACTAGAGAAATAAGAATTATTCTTACAGTTAATTCGGTTTCTAGGACCTTCCACGACAGCAGGTAATTCCCTCCCTTGTCCTCGATGTGCCTGGATGTGTTTGTACTTCTCATATGCTATGGGTTCTTTGTAAGACACTGGCTATGGGAGGTGGGAGGGTCCTTTTTAAACCTCTTGTGCTTCCTGTCCCAATTAGGGCGTGGAGAGACAACCTCCTATGCTGTCGTGGAAGGTCCTAGAAACCGAATTAACGGTAAGAATAATTCTTATTTTCGGACCATAAGACGCACTTTTCCCCCCCCCCAAATGTTGGGGGAAAGTGGGGGGGTGCGTCTTATGTTCTGAATATAGGGCTGCGGGGAATGAGGGTGCTGCGGTGGAGCGGGTCATCGGGGGCACGAGCAGGCTGTAGCAGCCTGCCGTGACTGTGGACCCGCTCATTTAATATGCACGCCAATCATCCCGCCCATCATCTCTCAGCGCTGAAGCCGGAGCTGACAGGTGGGCGAGGGATAAACAGCCAGCCCGCATGATCACCCCTGGCAACTGCAGCCTGGAGTGATCATGTGCGGCTGTATTCACTGCCCCCCGAACATCATCAGTGCGGGGGGCACTGAAACAGTACACATTACTCACCATTCTTATGAGCAGCATGGGGAGTATATGAGCAGGCTGGGGAGTATATGAGCAGGACATTACCCCATAAGTGTCATGACCACATTTTTTGCTTAAAATTTTATTTTCCTCTAAAACTAGGGTGCGTCTTATGGTCCCGTGCGTCTTCTAGTCCGAAAAATACGGTACCTAGATAGAGAGATGAGGCATAGTTGCTTTTGTTTTTTAACACACTACAACATGCTGTCCTCAGCTTACATAGCAAAAACCTGTCGACAGATTCTCTTTAAACGGAGTTTTATCTTTGCTGTGACTAGCTGGTTTGTGCCATGTTTGACTGCACCCACTTGTGATTAGCAGCTCACTGTCTATAGAAAAGTACACTGAGAGCTTGGTGTGGCTAGAGGCAGCTTTCTCATCTCTAAAAACAAAAAACTGAGCTGTAACACAAAATCAGTAACCATGCAACATTACAAGCATGTAAATGGCAGCCTCTAGACAATAAAAAAAAAAAGCTTTCTCTGCTGCATGGCTAAATCTAAACTCTTGGAGCGCCTGCACCAAATCTAAGATACATGGTTGGACTCAGGGACTGTTTGCCTACATCATCCTGCTTTCAGATGAGGCAAGAAAAACCTAGTGACAGGGGACGTGGTTTTCCTTCGGATGGGATGTGAGAACTAATGTAGCATAGGCTCCTGCTAAACTTCCTAAACCAGATGGGCCTATCCGTGTAAATGTCTAGGGGTAAATCCAACAATCAACAGACTGCAGGAGGGAGACTCAAATACTAAGAAAACAACCTAAACTTTTATGCAATTCAAATTTTCAACTTTATTAACTTATCATAAAAGCAATAAAACACAAGCTAATATACACCATAAGAAGGTGGTCAGTGACTGGAAAATAAGTGTATACAATCCTAATACTGTGCTTAAAAACCAATGCAAAATAAAATATTGTAATGTTTAACTTAAACTTTTATTGAATAAAGTAGCGATACCAAAAATGGACACAAGGTGACACCACACTTAAATACAGTACCAGTCTTCCGGGAGGCGTAACTTTTTTTTTTTTTTCTTTTTTTTTTTTCTTCAATCTGATTATGTGAGGGCTTTTTTTTTTTTTTTTTTTTTTTTGCGGAACGAGCTGTACTTTTAAATTAAACCAAGTGTTTCATATAGTGTACTGGAAAAGGGCAAAAAAAAAAATTCCAAATGCGGAAAAATTACAAAACAAAAGTGCAATTCCACTTTAGTTTGAGATTTTATTCACTGTATTCACTATATGGTAAAACTGATGTTAGTGTGAAGCCAGAGGTCGGTGCGAGTTCGTAGACACCAAACAAATATAGGTTTACTTTTTGCAAGAGGTTAAAAAAAAGTCAGAAGCTTGTCCGAAAAAAAGCGTATGTTTTGCACCATTTTCCGCAACCCGTATCGTCATTTTTCGGGATCTATGGCTCAGTGACAGCTTATTTTTTTGCGTCTCGGGCTGATTATAACGGTACCATATTCGCGCAGATGCTACGTTCTGATCACCGGTTATTGCATTTAGCGCAAAATTTGTGGCGACCAAATAAAGTAATTTTGGTGTTTTGCATTTTTTTGCCGCTATGCCATTTACTGATCAGATTAATTGATTTTATCTTTTGATCTGGCATTTCTGAACGTAGCGCTGCCAAATGGTTTATTTTTTTTAACCCTTTAATTTTCAATGGGGCGAAAGGGGGGGTGATTTGAACTTTTTTTTTTTTATTTTATTTTACTAGGTCCACTAGGGGACTATAGCGATCAGTAATATGGTCATTCATTCATTTCTCCTGATCAGAGCAGCATCGCTCAGACCAGGAGAAAGGATCATCTCTTGTAACAAGCATCACTCGGCAATTTCTTACAGGACCTGAGTCATATGAGCACAGTCATTACATGACCCTGTGCTCTCATGACAACCACTGGATTCACGTGATCACGTCACGTGACTTCCGCTATCAGGCGGTGAGTACGAATCTACCGCTATCTCCGTTAATTTGGCGCTGTCACATCTTGACAGCGCCATTTACAGAGTTAAAAGGCACAGGCAGAACGCAATTCCACTCGTGCCTAGCAGGCACACATGTCAGCTATATAAATAATCTGACGTGCGTGGATCCCCGACTGCAGCCCACAGCTGCAGGTGGGGATTAACACTATGACCTCTAGGATGTAACTTTTAAGGGGTTAATATTCCTTCTTAAGAAGGCATTAGTGCCGAAACATGTGTTGGGGATTGTGGCACCACGCTAACTACACTGGTAGGATTTAACATTATTTCTGATTTTGGTTTTAACTTTGATTTTCAGCATTTATTTTATATACCAATTTCTTTTCTTTTCTTTTCTTTTCTTTTTTTTTTTTTTTTTTCTCCTCGTTGCACCTACTTGATTTTTGTTTTTTCTGAGCACTTTTTGTATGTATCATTTTCCCAGCATAGTCCTCTTGGGCAACCTGGTATTTGCACATTTACACTTTACCCTTCTACCCTTTTTATTTATTTCTTGTGCTATTTTCATTGTGAATCTAAGTGCAATATAACTTATATTTATCCGAATTTGGACCTGTGGAAGCACCTGTTTGAGTGCGAAACGGCCGTCGTCCGGCGTACCTGCACTTCCCCCTCCCCACTTATGCTGTAACTTTGCTTACAATTGCACATTAAAATATTGCATATACTCCACCGTGAAGTACTGCCTTTCCTGCTTTAACGGATCTTATATAGGATATGTCAATACTCAGTAAATCATAGATATGAACATTGATGAACTGTTGTGTGCCATGCGTTTTTAGCTGAGCATTATGTGCTTGTGCATATAGCAGGAAATGTTATTGCAGGAGCAAAAATGGCATGTAACCTGAAGTGTCTAATGAAAACCTGCATATTTTTTGAGTCTACATACCCCTTCTTTTTGCTGCGGTAATATTATCTGCTGCTGTATACACAAGCACTTTGCATTGATTATAGTCCATATGCCCTGCTTATTGTTGCTGCGATGTATATTTTTTTTTCTTATTTACATCATGGGGGCATGGAGTGTGCAGAGAGTCCCGGGGGGAAATTGGGAGGGGATGTGCAAAACTGTCAAGCACCGAATGCTGGCAGATACTGTATATACACAGAAGTAACTTGGTGTAATAAAGCAATTTCATCAGACTTTGCAAGTTGGTCATGCTACCCCGGAGATTACCCTATTAAGGCCCAGCTTGCAGAAAGTTGCTGATCGCTCCATTGCTGCTTTGGGTTAGAAGACCAGATATCTCCAGCCCTTAAAGACATCTAGAAAAAAACAAATAGAATATATACACAGGAATGCAGCAGAGCTGCCAATGATCTCTGATAAAGCAGCCAAATAAGAACAAAATGTAAGGTTGGAAGAAAATGCTGTGTAGGGGTGGTCTATTACTGACATGTCTCCGAATTTCCAAGCAATACATTTTGTATTTATTTTCTGAAAATGAGAAATGGTCAAAATAATGCATTGCTTTCAGACCTCAAATAACACTGGGGAACAATTTGAAAAAAAGTTCTGTTGAGTTAGGTTTTTGAGCTGACTTATACTAAAATTGGCATGCTGATTCCAAAAATGTAGTCAGTTTTTTTTTCTATCACGTCAAGTTTCTCCTCCTCAGCTTACCTGCCATAGAAGCACAATTGCACTGATTTCTGTAATAAGACTTTGTTATCTGAGTACAATTCGACTCATATAGAGCTACGTGGCAACTTGTAAGACTAGTCACAACTGAGAGTGTGGTGAGAGGTGTGTGCAGCTCCCAATAGGTTAATTATCAATATCTTTACACAAAAAATGTATCATAGTAGGAATAAATAGGATTTGTGATAGCTTTTCTCGTTACATTGGGCGCTTAGTTGTAATTTATATATCTTTTATGATTTTTTTCTTTGTTAGTTTTCAAAGCTTGTAACTTTCCATCTGTGTTTTATTTACTTATGTACATATTTCCTTTGTTTCAGATCATGTCTGCTCCTTCTTCCTCTCGTCGTAAATGCCTAAACAACCCTGACTCCTTCTGCTATATTTGTGGTGTTTTCACCATTCCAGTTCAAAAGGGCAAACATCAGTGCATTTGTCAAACAAGCATATTTTGCATATTTTAAAGTAAAACTCTGTGATCAAGATAAGCCATGGGCCCCTCACATGGTGTGCAAGCAGTGTGTCGAGAGTTTACGGATGTGGACCAAAGGAACACGTGAAAAGTTTGCATTTGGTATCCCCATGGTGTGGAGAAAGCAAAAAGTCATTCCACAGACTGTTACTTCTGTTTAGTGAAAACATCAGGATTTAACAGGAAAAATAAAAGTAAAATAGAATATCCAAATCTACTGTCAGCTATCAGACCAATGCCTCATTCAGCTGAAATTCCAGTGCCAGTTTTCAAACAGATACCATCTCTAGAAGTTCTGAGTGATGTTGACGAACACAGTGACAGCAATGATGCAGAATTTGAAATTCACAAGGATTCAGTTTGTAAGGGATTTGATCAGCACGAGTTAAATGATTTAGCACGTGAATTGTGCTTATCAAAAAAAGCTTCAGAATTACTAGCATCAAGGCTGAAGGAGAAACAGTTACTTGAACAAGGAGCGAAGGTATCATATTTTCGTACTAGAGAAAGTACATTTTTGCAGTCACACTTTCGGTGTGACAGCGGTTTTGTGTGTTGCCATAATATTCCTGGTTTACTACAAGAATTAGGGCTTTCAATGTACAATCCAAATGAATGGCGACTGTTTATTGATAGCTCAAAGCGGAGTCTTAAGTGTGTCCTTCTACACAATGGCAATTTATTTGGTGCTGTCCCTATTGGGCATTCTGTGTCTCCTCGTGAAGAACATGGAGATGTAAAGTTATTGAAATATGACACACACAATTGGATCATCTGTGTTGACCTTAAAATTGTTTGCTTCCTTCTTGGTCAGCAACGTGGGTACACAAAGTATCCCTGCTTTCTCTGTATGTGGGATAGCAGAGCTTGAGAAAAGCATTGGGTTGCATAGAATTGGCCTCCAAGATCTGGTCTTAAACCTGGAGATCCTAACATTCTACATCAGCCACTTGTTGACAGGAAGAATATACTATTCCCACCTCTGCACATAAAACTAGGTCTCATGAAGCAATTTGTAAAAGCATTGCCAACTGACGGCGACTGTTTTAAGTACATCATGTTGGTACTTCCTGGACTGTCCATTGAAAAAATCAAGACTGGTGTGTTTGATGGTCCACAAATTCGACAGCTCATCAAAGATGAACGTTTCACCGGGACTGTCACATCTTGAGAAGAATGCTTGGTTATCATTCAAAGACGTCGTCAAGAACTTTCTTGGAAATACACGTGCAAGTAATTACAAAGAAATTGTTCAGAAACTATTGGAGAGCCTCAAAGCGCTTGGTTGCAACATGAGTATTAAACTACATTTTCTGCATTGCCATCTTGCCAACTTTCCGGAAAATCTTGGTGCGGTTAGCGATGAGCAAGGTGAACGATTTCACCAAGATTTGAAGGTTATGGAAGACCGTTACCAGGGTAGATGGGATGTACATATGATGGCTGACTATTGTTGGAGCATCAAACGTGATTGTCCTCAAGTTACACTCCAGAAAAAGCTATAAATGTACATTTTTACCTTAAATACTTGCATGCATGCATGCATGCATATGCATATATGCATATATATATATATATATATATATATATATATATATATATATATATATATATATATATATATATATATATATATATATATATATATATATATATATATATCTCCTTTGTAAAAAAAAAAACCATGATAGTGTTAAACATATGCCTATTTCTTATATATTTCATTTTTTGTTCATATTTGTACTATTTAAAAAAAACACACACTTTTTAGGTACAGTAGTTTACATATTTTTGAGAAGACAAAAATCCTATAGTTCAAAAACTTGATGTGATAGAGAAAAACTGAGAATTTCTGGATTCAGCATCCAAAAATTAACAGTTGTCTGACCTAACTCCTAAAAAATTGCGTTCCCCAGTGTAATGCAAAGAAAACAAGTTCATAATAATTTAGAAACAACAATACTAATGTTTTACCTCAGGGAGAGTTCAGAAATCAATATTTTGTAGAATAACCATGATTTTTAATCACAGCTTTCATGCGTCTTGGCATGCTTTCCACCAGTTTTTCACACTGCTTTGGGTGACCTTTATGCTACTCCTGGCGCAAAAATATATGCAGTTCTTCTTTGATGGCTTGTGACTATCCATCTTCCTCTTGATTACATTAGAGGTTTTCAATGGGGTTCAGGTCTGGAGATTGTGCTGGCCATGACAGGGTTTTGATGTGGTGGCCCTTCATCCACACATTGATCTAGCTGTGTGACATGGCGCATTGTCCTACTGGAAAAAAGTCCTCAGAGTTGGGGAACATTGCCTGAGCAGAAGGAAGCAACTGTTTTTCCAGCATAACCTTGTATGTAGCTTGATTCATACGTCCTTATAGAGGACTGGAGTTAAATACTCTTCTGAGTCTAATTTTTAGCTTTGCCTAACACCTGGTCGTCTAATGGTTAGTCGGAGACCTGGAGAGGCGTACAAGACAGTGTTTTGCACCCACTGTGAAATTTGGTGGAGGATCGGTGATGATCTGGAGATGCTTAAGCAAGGCTGAAATTGGGAAGGTTAATCCCTTCCCGACCCTTGACGCACTGTCATGGCGGGATTCCGTTCCTACAGCCCTGGTGACAGTCCACTGAAATGTCACCAGCGCTGCAGGTACATGAGGATCTGTAGTTGATACCGGGGGGGTGGATTTGCCCACCCCATGGCTACGATAGCTCTGGCTGTTCAAATCTGAACCGCCAATCAGATATCGCACTGTTTTCGGCTAAAAACATGCCCAAAATACTGTGATCCTGTGAGATCCAGCTATGAGGTTTTGCAGCAGCAGGATCATAGCTGGAGATCATCAAACACTGTGCCCCCCCTCCCCCTAGAGCACTAATTGGAGCGATCGTGGTATGACGCGCAATCACTCCAATCAGCGTACAGGGGGGTAGGCTGAACAGGCTTTAACGTCTCTCCCAAGCCTGTTTTGGTCTGGAGAGCCCTCCAGCCAGTCTGCGGCGTGCCCCTGCTGGGACTTGTAGTTCCACTGCTTAGCTCTGCTGCATGGCCTCCGCCGCCGCATGATCGCCACTGCACGATCACCACCGCTTCTGCCCATCGCTGCTGCATGGCCTCTGCCACCACAAGAACTGCCCCTCCTCCAATCTCTCCGTCTGTACCCCCCCCCCACCCAGTATGCGGCATGCCCCTGCTGGGTCTTGTAGTTCCACGCTGACCCGGCTTTCCATCGCCGCTGCACGGCCGCCGCAAGTACTGCTCCTCCTCCGATCTCTCCGTCCGTCCACACCCCCATGGCTTCTCCTGTAACCCTTCACCCGCCTTCTTCTGGCCCCCTCCGACGTCTCCACTGTGGACCTGTGGAAGCGTGATTATACGCGAAACAGCTGTAATCTGGACCTGCACCGGGTCTTCACCCTGCGTTTTATATGCACCTATTTGTAAAATAAAAGTTTTCTACCGGATCTGGCTGGATTGTGCGGTTTTATGCATGCATGCATACATACGCACACATGCATGCATGCATACATACATACATACATGCATACATACAGTACAGACCAAAAGTTTGGACACACCTTCTCATTCAAAGTTTTCTTTATTTTCATGACTGAAAATTGTAGATTCACATTGAAGGCATCAAAACTATGAATTAACACATGTGGAATTAAATACTTAACAAAAAAGTGTGAAATAACTGAAAATATGTCTTTATATTCTCAAAGTAGCCACCTTTTTGCTTTGATTACTGCTTGGCACACTCTTGGCATTGTCTTGATGAGCTTCAAGAGGTAGTCACCGGAAATGGTAGATGCTTAGCACTTGTTGGCCCTTTTGCCTTCACTCTGCGGTCCAGCTCACCCCCAAACCATCTCGATTGGGTTTAGGTCTGGTGACTGTGGAGACCAGGTCATCTGGCGTAACACTCCATCACTCCATTACCTTCTTAGTCAAATAGCCCTTACACAGCCTGGAGGTGTGTTTGGGGTCATTGTCCCGTTGAAAAATAAATGATGGTCCAACTAAATGCAAACCGGATTAAATAGTATGCCGCTGCAAGATGCTGTGGTAACCATGCTGGTCAGTATACCTTCAATTTTGAATAAATCCCCAACAGTGTCACCAGCACAGCACCCCCACACCATCACGCCTCCCCCTCCATGCTTCACGTTGGGAACCAGGCATGTCGAGTGCTTTCGTTCACATTTTCTGCGTTGTACAAAGACAAGGTGGTTGGATCCAAAGATCTCAAATTTGGACTCATCAGACCAAAACACAGATTTCCACTGGTCTAATGTCCATTCCTTGTGTCTTTAGCCCCAACAAGTCTCTTCTGCTTGTTGCCTGTCCTTAGCAGTGGTTTCCTAGCAGCTATTTTACCATGAAGGCCTGCTGCACAAAGTCTTATCTTAACAGTTGTTCTAGAGATTTGGCTGCTGCTAGAACTCTGTGTGGCATTGACCTGGTCTCTAATCTGAGCTGCTGTTAACCTGTGATTTCTGAGGCTGGGGACTCGAATAAACCTATCCTTCGCATCAGAGGTGACTCTTGGTCTTCCTTTCCTGGGGCGGTCCTCATGTGAGCCAGTGTTTTGTGTTTTTGGGGTTTTTTTATATTTAGCGTCTGATGGTTTTTGCCACTGCTCTTGGGGACACTTTCAAAGTTTTCCCAATTTTTCGGACTGACTGACCTTCATTTCTTAAAGTAATGATGGCCACTCGTTTTTCTTTACTTAGTTGCTTTTTTCTTGCCGTAATACACATTCTAACAGTCTATTCAGTAGGACTATCAGCTGTGTATCCACCAGACTTCTGTACAACACAACTGATGGTCCCAACCCCATTTATAAAGCAAAAAATCCCACTTATTAAACCTGACAGGGGACACCTGTGAAGTGAAAACCATTTCTGGTGACTACCTCTTGAAGCTCAAGAGAATGCCAAAAGTGTGCAAAGCAGTAATCAAAGCAAAAGGTGGCTACTTTGAAGGAGCTAGAATATAAGACATATTATCAGTTTCATAATTTTTTTTTAAGTACTTCATTCCACATGTTAATTCATAGTTTTGATGCCTTCAATGTGAAGCTACAATTTTGAGTCACGAAAATAAAGAAAACTCTTTGAATGAGAAGGTGTCCAAACTTTTGGTCTGTTCTGTACAGACACACACAAGTACAGACACACACATATACACGTGTGTTTGGTTTTTGTTTTTTTGTTTTACACGCCCCACCACGCCCTTGGGGGGCTGTCACATGTGTGGCATTTCCACTGTTTAGACATATCAGGGGCTCTTCAAACACAACATGGCGTCCGCTAACTATTCCTGGCAATTTTGCGTTTGAAAATTCAAATGACTCTCTTTGCCTTCCGAGCCCTGCTGTGCGCCTAAATAGTGCTTTACCCACACATGTGGGGTATCCGCGTACTCGGGGGAAATTTTCCAACACATTTTGAGGTCCATTTTATCCTATTGCCCTTTTGAAAATGAAAAAAATAAAGACTAAGAGAACAATATTGTGGTAAAAATTTTATTTTTCATTTTCACGGCACATTATAAAATTCACTGAAGCACCTGGGGGTTCAAAGTGCTCAGTACACATCTACATAGGTTCCTTGGGGTGGGTCACTTGTGGGAGGTTTCCAATGTTTAGGCACCTCAGAGGGTCTCCAAACCCAACATGGCATCCGCTAATGATTCCAGCTAATTTTACTTTCAAAAATTCAAATGGCGCTCCTTCCCTTCTGAGCCCTGCTGTGCGCCCAAACAATTTATTGGCACCACATATGAGGTATCGGCGTACTCAGGAGAAATTGCACAATAAATGTAATGGTGCATTTTTCCTGATACCCTTGTGAAAAAAGCTAACTGGTTGAAGTAACAATTTTGTGGTAAAAATAATTTTTTTCATGGTTATAAACTTCTGTGAAGTCCCCAGGGGTTCGAAGTGCTCACTAAACATCTAAATAAATTCCATGAGGGGTCTAGTTTCCAAAATGCAGTCACTTGTGGGGGATATCCATTGTTTAGGCACCTCAGGGGGTCTCCAAACGCAACATGGCATCCGCTAACAATTCCAGACAGTTTTTGGTTTAAAAAAAATTCAAATGACGCTCCTTCCCTTCTGAGCCCTGCCTTGCGCCCAAACAATTGATTTCCGCCACATATGAGGTATGTGTACTCAGGAGAAATTGCACAATTAATTCTATGGTGCAATTTTCCTGATACCCTTGTGAAAATGCAAAATTTTATGGCTAAAGTAACATTTTTGTAAAATTAAAAAAAAATTCATTTTTTTTTCCCTTCCACATTGCTTTGATTCCTGTGAAGCACCTAAAGGGTTAATAAACTTCATGGATGTGGTTTTCAGTAGCGTGAAACTTCATGGATGTGGTTTTCAGTAGCGTGAAGGGTGCAGTTTTTAGAATGTTATTTTGTCACCTAGGCCTCTCAGTCACTCTAAATGTGGTGTCTCAAAGCTTTTTGTAAATTTTGTTGTAAAAATGAGAAATTGCTGATGAACTTTCAACCCTTCTAACTTCCTAACGAAAAAAAAGTTTTCAATATTGCGCTGGTGTAAAGTAGGCATGTGGGGAATGTTATTTAGTAATATATATATATATATTTTTTTTTAAAAATAGTAATATTTATTCATTTATATAGCGCTATTAATTCCACAGCACATCATCTACATTGGCAGCACTGTCCCCATTGGGGCTCACAATCTATATTCCCTGTCTGTATGTCTTTGCAGTGTGGGAGGAAACCGGAGTACCCGGAGGAAACCCACGCAAACACGGGGAGAACATACAAACTCCTTGCAGATGTTGTCCTTGGTGGTATTTGAACCCAGGACCCCAGCGCTGCAAGACTACAGTGCTAACCACTGAGCCACCTTGATATCACCAAGACTTAGCTTAGGGGCTGTTACTGTTTTCTGTACATTTTTTTTTTTTTCTTTTAAATGTTTTTATTAATTTAACACTAATATGAATATAACCAGACATGTTATAAAAATATACATTGCTGATTTTAGTAAACACACGTCAATATTCTAGGTTATAGAATGTTACTTTTAAATTTAATCACTACATACTAAACTACTACAACAATAAAATACATTAACTTTTAATCTGTCTTCTTTATTCATTGGAGTGGAAATCACCAAATTACAACATATCGATCAATCATAACCACAAGGAAATTTTAGAAACGTAAATTATTAAATATATAACTGGGAGAGGGAAAAAAAAACCAAAACAAAAAAAACACAGGTTTAAATAGTTATTTATCATTAGGTTATTCCATCTTTCCCAAATGTTTTGGTATTTTGGGTATCGATTGTTAAAAGTGGCGAAACTTCTCTCATAATAATTATTATGAAGCATTATAGTTTCTTTAATTTCTGTAATAGATGGTATATCTGTCTTTTTCCATTTAGCCGTTATATGAATTTTGACAATTAAAAACATATGAATAGCTAGGTATTTGTCTTTGGTAATGCTATCTAAATCTAATGAAAGAGCCATTTGAGGTTAGTGATAATAAATCAAATTCTTGGAAATAGTAAAAGGTTAACCTCCCTCCAGACATCTCAATTTGGGACAAGACCAAAATATGTGAAGAATATCTCCCTTTAAATTACATCCCCTCCAGCATAAATGGGAATTATTACTTGAAAAGAGCGATAGCTTATGAGGAGTAAAGTACCACCTAGAAAGCAATTTATAATAAGCTTCATGAAGTGTTAAACATATATTAGAGGAGTATGCATCTCCAATACATCTATTCCACTTTTCCAAGGAAAAGGGGTTTTTTAACTTTTACCCATTTTATCATAAATGGCCTCTTTTCAAAGAGTTTCTTTGTTGAATATTTCATATATAGATCTAGTTTGGCAAATAATATTATTGGCATTACAGATAAGATTACAGGATTGTTCAGTTAATAAATGGTTGTCTTTTAGTAAAGCGGAGATTATTTTTCTGATGGATAAATAGCTGTAGAAATCAATATCTGGTAAATAGTGTTGTTTTTTTAGAGTTTGAAAAGAAATAAAATTAGTCCCATCATGTAAATCCCAAATTTTAAGATTTCTGTTCCGCCATAATTCTGGAGTTTTTTACTTCTGGGAGCAAATTGAAAAAGGTAAGGGGGGTATTCTTTATTTGCTCATATTTATTACTTTTTTGATTTAATGCCACTAATTTTCTCCATGTTAAGATAGTTAGAAAAAACACTCCAAAGAGCACAACGTAATTGTGTGTGGGGATAATGTAGTATGAACCCCCACAATTGGCACAAACTCAATAGCATGATACATAAGCAAGAGGACCAAGAGTTGTTGAGTGCAAAAATAGACAAATTTTATTAAGTACAGCAGGTGATTAATCATTAAAATCATATAAAATCCAAATGATTACAGGACCTAAGGCTGAGGTCCATACCAAGTCAGGGCTAAGTTTAAGCAAAAAACATATAGTGATGCACCCATTCCGGTGCGTACATTAAATTCTAGCCCCTCCAAAAACCCCCACCAGATCGCAGCATATGCCATAATGTCTCTAGTATATCTACCAATTAATGGTGGGGTGGTATGGCCCAGCCTGGTCACAGGGGCAACCTCAGGAAAAGCGACGTACATTTCGAAAAAGGTCTGTTAAAATCTTCATCAGGGTAGAGGTGTTCTGACAATCAACCCCAAAGCTCCGGTTTTAAATACTCGCGCTGATCAGACGAGTCCGGAAGCTCACGAACGGCGCATGCACCGGCTCACAGGCAAGTCCCTTAGGTCCTGTAATCATTTGGATTTTATATGATTTTAATGATTAATCACCTGCTGTACTTCTTAATAAAATTTTGTCTGTTTTTGCACTCAACTCTTGGTCCTCTTGCTTATGTATCATGTTAAGATAGTTGCACATAAAATGGGAGATTCAGGAAGAGGTTGATGAGGATTCATTAGATTATGAATGATTAATGAATATAAAGGAATATTATTATGTAAGTCAGTTTCAATCTCCTTCCATGTAGTAGTAAGATTATCTTTAAACCAAATTTGACTTTGTCTAATTAAATTAGTATAGAAATAACTGTAAATATTTGGTAAGCCTAAGCCTCTTTTTTTTTCTTTTTCATTAGAATATAGTTAGCTACCCTTGTTCTTTTTTTTTTTTTTTTTTTTTTTTTATTTGAAACAAAGGTATTCATGAGAGACTGAATCTTAAGTAATTTTCTGGAATAAAAAGGGGAATAGTTCTAAAATAGTATATTTTTGGAATAATCATCATTTTAATAAAGGATATTCTTCCAAACCAAGTGAGTTCATACTTTTTACGTTTTTTAAGTTTGACTGAATTATTTTAATTAGGTTCTCCATATTAATGCTAATTATGGATTTTATATCCCTAGTTAGTTCAATTCCCAAATATGAGATTGTATGTGTAGCCCAATTAAAATCTGTTAGACTTTTAATTTCCTCTGTTATACCATGACTGAAATTAAATTCTAAAATATTTGATTTTGTAATATTTACTTTAAAAAAAAGAAATTCTTGCAAATTCATCTAAACTATACTGAACTTGTTATGGAAGTTACTGGATTTGATAGGGATAATATGATGTCATCTGCGAACAGGCAAATCTTAAACTCACTATTTTTTAATTGGATTCCTTCAATATTAGCATTTTCTCTGATTATATTCAGCAAGGGGTTCTAAGATTAGGGCGAATAGTAAAGGAGATAAGGGACATCCTTGACGTGTACCATTAGTTAAGTTAAATGACATGGATAAAAATTTATTTGCATATACTTTTGCTGAGGGACAAGAATATAGAGCAAGAATGGAATTTTAAAATTTGATTTTTTTTTAGGCCAAATTTAAGTAATGTTGTTTTCATATATAACCAATTGACTCTATCAAATGCTTTTTCGGCATCAAGAGTGATAAGTAATGTTGGATCCTTCTTATTGTTCATAATGTTGATTAGATTGATTATTCTACGGGTACCATCAGATGTTTGACGACCTTGAATGAAACCTAGCTGGTCATTAGAAATTAGTCTGGGTAAAATCTTTTTTTAGTCTATTAGCGATAATTTTGGAATACATTTTAAAATCAGAATTTATAAGTGAGATAGGTCTATAGTTTTTAACGAATTCTAAGTCTTCCTTAGTTTTAAGAATTAAAGTTATAGTGGCTTGGAGCATTTCCTTGGGGAATTGACCTGTTAAAGTAGCTTTGTTAAAAATGTTGACTAGGTGTGGAGTTAGTAAGTTAGGAAAGGCCTTTAAAATATTCATTTGTAAAACCGTCTGGACCTGGGGATTTTCCAATTTTTAACAGTTTAATTACATTTATTACCTCATCAAATACAAATGGGGAGTTTAAAGTAGATAACTTGTCTTCTGAGATTGAGGGGAGATTGACTTTAGAAAGAAAGGTATCATCAATAGCTTCTTTTGTGGGCTGAGGAGTTTGTGGATCAGAATTAAGATTATAAAGATTTTTATAATATTTTCCAAATTCTGCTGCAATATCTTTTGGATGAAAACAGTCTTCCCCATTTTGTTTCTTAATCTTTCTTATTCTGTTTTGAATCCTAATTTCTTTCAGTTTTCTGGACATATATTTAGTGGGTTTATTAATTGAAGCATAATGGTTTGCCTTGATTGCACCTATATATTTATCATACTCCGAGAAAAGGGAGTTTTTAATTTCTGTTCTTATCCCAAGGTTTGACGATGATTACTTTGCGAGGGAGTTGGAGAACTTTGTTGTAAATCCTCTATCTTTTAATTGTTTGAAGATTCTTAATTCTTTTCTGTCTTTTAATTCTAGCTGAAATTTCAATTAAATGACCTCTAATTACTGCCTTATGTGCATTCCATGTGACAAATGGACAAATAGATTCAGATGTGTTTTCTTGAAAGTAATTTTTATGTTGGTTTCTAATTCTTCTTTTAAATGGGGAGTATGTATTAATGTTGGATTGCATCTCCATATATAATCCATATTTGTTGGGATCCCCAAATCTACTTTGCAAATAATTGAAGAATGGTCCGAAAAGGTTTTGATTTATTGTAAAAATTTTTAAATTTCGTAATAGAAAAAATATCTAACAGCTAAATCAATACTGGAAAAGGTTTTATGAGGTTCTGAATAAAATGTATATTCTTTAGAAGAAGTATGCAAAAAAACGAAAAATATCATAAAGTTCATTTGCTAAAAGCCAGTTTTTTTTTAAAGTTGGGTAAATTCCTCTATTTGGAGCTGTGGAATCAAGGTGAGCATCTGGGACAATATTAAAATCACCCAGTATAAGGAGATCTCCCTTTCTGACCTCTTGGATTTTGGACATTTATTTAAAAAAACTAATTTGCCCTATATTTGGCACATATAAATTAACTAATGTATAGGGTCTATTATCCAAGTTTGCAATTAAGATCAAAAATCTCCCTTCAGTATCTTTGTATTCCGCAATTAAATCAAAGGTTATAGTGTTCTTAATCATTAACACCCCTGCTCTTTTTTTTTTTTCGTTTTAGAGAAGAAAAAATGTGTGGGAAATTTTTATTATGAAATTTAGGATGAGAATCTCTAGCAAATTTCACCTCTTGTAAAAACACATCTGCTTTATCTCTAATTTCCTTCCACGTGAGAAATCTTTTCCTTGGACTATTTAAACCTTTAACATTAAAAGACAAAAAATTTGTAGCCATAAGATGCAAGCCTGCTTAAAATAATGAGGGACACAAACAAAAAAACCCCCAAAAAAAAACAAAACAAAAAAAAACAAGTTAAGAATACCTATAATAAACAGTAGGAATTAACTAAATAGCTAATATCCTTATTGCAAGATTAATAATATTCTTGAAAAAGAGAGAATTACTATTTTAAGAAATCGCTACTCTACAAGACCTTAAACTATGTAATTGAATTATAACAACAAAGTTTTACAAGTACAAAGCACACGAAAAGAACTTAGATTAATATCTGTCAAAATCTTTCAAATAATCCGCAGTCGAGAAATTAAAGATCTAATAAGTAGTAGTAACAACTAAACTAACAAGCTGATCTTCCAAAGTATCCAAAGTATCCACTAACAATGGAAGCTCTTCGTGGGGGGAATAAGTTTGTGGAAAAAGTTTCCGAAGCCAACCGTGGTAAATGAGGATTTTAGAAATTCCAAAGTTGGAAATGAGTATTTTAGTTAGACTCAGATCAATGTCTCCATAACAATTATTGGAATTAATATCTCCATTCGTAAGTGACTTTAAATTGTGAAATCAAGTGGGTTGATGATGGAGTTGTTCATGATTTCTTCTGTTACCTAAGGAAGAAAGAAACTTCGTGCCCTCTTCAGGAGTGAAAATCGGTATGGTTTTTCCATTTTGATTAACAATTTTGTAGGGAAGCCCCATCTATAAGCAATACCTTTTTGTCTTAGTATGCTGGTAACAGATGAAAATGACTTTCTAAGAGATGTGTATTTGGAAAGATCACTGAATACTTTAATCAGATAGGGAGATGGAAGGGTTTTCTTTTCTCTCATGTATTTTAAGTCTCTTTGGTACCAAAAAAATGCAGATGTAAAATAGTATCTCTTGGGGTTTCTTCAGCAATAAAAGATGGTCTTGGCAAACGATGGATACGGTCAATTGTCAACTCCAGATCCGATGCAGATGGAAAAATCTTTAGAAGAAAATTCTTAACATAGTCTGGGAGTTTTAGATGGAACACTTTCAGGTATACCTCTAAGTTTAACATTATTCCTCCTACTCCTGTCTTCGAGGTCTGAAAGTTTCTGTTGGAGGTAATAAATGTCTTTTTTAGATCATGTTGATATTTTTCCAGGGAGTTTGGTTTTTCTTCCACCTGATCAATTTTGACCTCGTTTGCATTTATTCTGCCATTTAATTGTTGTACCGTGTCCTGTAAAGCCTTAAGCTGGTGTCACACTAAACGACAGCGACGTCGCTGTTACGTCACCATTTTCGGTGACGTAACAGCGACCTTGTAAGTCGCTGTTATGATCGCTGCTTAGCTGTCAAACACAGCAGAAGCAGCGATCATAAGGTCGCTGTGCTACATGTTCAGAGAGCAGGGAGCCGCGCTTAGCGCTGGCTCCTTGCTCTCCTGCAGCACACATCGGGTTAATTAACCCGATGTGTGCTGCAGCTACATGTCACAGTTCAGAGAGCAGGGAGCCGCGCTTAGCGCTGGCTCCTTGCTCTCCTGCAGCACACATCGGGTTAATTACCCGATGCGTACTGCAGCCACATGTCACAGTGCAGGAGCCGGCACTGGCAGCAAGAGCGGAGGCTGGTAACCAGCGTAAACATCGGGTAACCAGGGAAAGGTCTTCCCTTGGTTACCCGATGTTTACGCTGGTTACAGCTTACCGCAGCTGCCAGTGCCGGCTCCTGCTCGCTTCATTTCGTCGCTCTCTCGCTGTCACACACAGCGATGTGTGTGTCACAGCGGGAGAGTGACGACCAAAAAATGAAGCTGGACATTCAGCAACGACCGGCGACCTCACAGCAGGGGCCAGGTCGTTGCTGGATGTCACACACAGCGACAGCGACGGGACGTCGCTGCAACGTCACAGAAAATGGTGACGTAGCAGCGACGTCGTTGTCGTCGTCGTTATGTGTGACACCAGCTTTAGTTTGTTTGTCCATTACTAGCATTAAATTGTGGTTGAATGCATTAATAAGCTCATTGAAGTAAGGGTCTGAGCAATTGATCCTTGTCTGTATTTGGTGAATTAGAATGTTTTATTTCTTCCATGTTTATAGAGATATCAATTCTAGGTCGAGTCTTATCTGGACTATGAATAGGAGAGTCAGAATCGCTAACTGGCCCCTTCCTTTTTGCATTGGTACCAGCAGTAGTAGTATCCATAGTGGAGACTTTACAATCCTGTGAATTTTTGGATATCAGAAGAGTATGTTCAGTAGGTTTTGTATAACTTATTTTTCCAACATTATTGGAAGAATTAGTTGTTGCATCCTTTTTTAACATGTGTTCCTTTTTGTTTCTACAACTTGAGAAGTTGAGGAACCTAAACACTTAGTATGAATTTTTTGAGGTTTACCTACATTACCTTGTTTTAAGGATTTGTCGCTCATTTTGTTTTGTGATTTGACTCGGCTACTGTCTATCTCCTATGTGTATCTCTATATCTATTCCAGCAAATGTGGACAGATTAGATTTACTATTGAAATACTTGCAACTGGGTCCAATGAAACTTTGACAGCTTTTAATCCTTGTTCCGGATTTACTCAAAAACCACCAATACACACCAGATCTATTTCACTTTTGTCACTGGCCACATATTAAGCTGCCAATACTTGCTTAGCAAAAATAGTTTCAACACAGTCTGCACAACTCCCCTGAACTCGGAACTAGACGCTCAGTATTAGGTTATATTTTATAGTTTAAGTCAATAAATGTGGCTTTTGTGAGAGCTTAAGTCCTCTACTCTTGTCTGTCTTTATTAACTTCAACTCCTGTTTTAGTAAAGAAATACTTCAATGAGCCTTATGCTGAGCTGACAGAAATTCACTGAGGAGTTGTCATGGAAACGGCACATAGACCTCGTCACTCAGGTGTCAAATTTCCCTGGGAGATCTTTGACTAAAATGTTTTGGGTTTTTTTTTTGTTTTAGAGAATGACAAATGTTTGGATGATTTTCTATGTTTAGTATTTACATTTGTCCCACATCACCACTTTATCTCCTCAAACAGCCGTTTTTAATTAGTTATATATCTCCTTCTGAATCTCCTCAGACAAAGTCTCTCAGAAGTGCTGCTCCTCCGAACTGACAAAATTCCTCTTTCGTAATTATCTATCTTCAGCACCAAAAAAGTCAAAGGTCTCAAAATGTTCCAACAAATATACTGAATAAAATTATATATATTGTCTTGAAAATGTTATCCTCAGTATAGCTTTATAAGTTGATATATATGATTGGCTCTCAGAGCACTCTCTCCCTGTGTCCTAAATCGTCCTCAGCAGGCCACGCCCCCCATTTAGTAATATTTTGTGACTTATCTCTCAGATTTATGGGCATAACATTTCAAATTTTGAAAATTGTGCAATTTTCTAACTTTTTGCCAAATTTTATGAAATTTTTGAAAAATGAATGCAAAAAAAATCATCCTAAATTTACCACTTTCATGAAGGACAATGTTACAAAAAACAATCTCCGATTCGCTAGGATCCGTTGAAGCGTTCCAAGGTTATAACCTCCATAAAGGGACACTGGTCAGAATTGCGTAAAATGGCGAGGTCAGTAAGGTCAAAATAGGCTGGGAGGTGAAGGGGTTAATCTTTGCGAAGGACATATGAATCAAGCCGCATACAAGGTTATCCTGGAAAAACAGTTGCTTGCTTCTGTTCAGGCAATGTTCCCCAACTCTGAGGACTGTTTTTTCCAGTAGGACAATGCGCCATGTCACACAGCTAGATCAATGAATGTGTGGATGAAGGACCAGCACATCAAAACCTTGTCATGGCCTATGTATAATTAAGATAAATGGTGTAACGCTATTAATATGTAAATTTGTCTATTTTCATTTACTTAGATATGTAAATGCTGTGATATAAGGTATCGCCAAATTCTACAAGAGAACGAAGACCTTAAGAAACGCTTAGGTGAGAATGTCCTATAGTTTTTAAGTCACTTTGAATTAATAAAGTAGGGAAAGTCTTAAATGGTGAAATTGCACAAATCTGCCATTTTTCTGCTGTACTTTTTTGGGGGTGATATGTGCCATATCTGACAGACTTGACACCTCTACGAAAATGAGGTTAAATAATCGCTGCCATTTCAACAAACACAGCACGTACTGAATTCCTCATTTAATAATGTAGCTAAAATCTATATGCAAAACGAGATGGACTGAGGGATCAGATTACAGCTGCCTAGTGAAATCTATGGAGAGGGGAGGGGAGGAGTGATGGAGGCAGAAACAGTCCTACTTTCTAGTAAGAGTTTTATCTCACCCAATGAAGTACTGTCCCTGCTCAGTACTGCTGTGTAATTTCCTTCTATGTCGCTGTTGCTAATGAACAGACATGGATTTGACACTCCCTCTAAGGGACCTGATAGCCACCTGCTAGATCAAGGTCAGGTGAAATTTATTTTTCACCAATTTTCCCCTGAAGAATGAGGTATGTTGGAAGATTGGAAATATTCTAAAATTATTTTTTTTTTTTTGTTTTTTTTTTCAGACATAATATAAATTGTGAACGTACACCTTCATTCAGCAATGGTAAGCGGACAAGTCTTCTAACCTATAAAATGTGCTTTTCTTGTGCCAACATTTCGGGGTGATTTTTCATTTTCTACCCAATTAACCCCTCCAAGGTTGACCAATTTAGGGCCTGTTGGACAAAGGTGTGTTGTGTGTGGGTTTTTTTTTTTCTCTTCAGGATTCCACTTTGAGGACTTGTGTGCACGCTGCTTTTTTTGCTGCTTTTTTGGTGCTGTTTGTGGTCCTAAACTGCATGTATGACCTTCCCTAGCAAAAAGTCAATCCGAAAGTCTGTGCGCACACTGCTGTTTTTTTTTTTTTTGCCTGCAGTTTTGGTTGTAGAAAAAAAGCAGCATGTCACTACTGCTCTGCATTTTTCCCTGCGTTTTGTCATTGACAATGGTAAAAAAAAAAAAAAATTGCTGGAGCAAAAATGCGTGCATTTTTTTTTTTTTTCCGGCCAGAGGGTGCGTCTTTTTGCTGGAGAAACTAAACTGCAGTGTGCACACATAAAATTTATGGCACATTGCCTATAAGGCTGTCATTCTATGAATCTTAAAAAGGATTTTTGCAGGATGTGTTGTATTCACAAGTGGCATTTAGGTCTTTAGAACTCATTAATCATAGTTTTAAGCTTGGAGAAAAACAGCAATTTTACTTTTTTTTTTTTTTTTTTAACGTCATTCACTGTGTTGAAGTCTTCATTCTGTGGGTCAGTATGGTTGTGGAGATACCAAATTTAAAGGGTTCATGTTTAATTACTTTTGTGCATTAACCCTGTAACGAACGCTGCTTTACTGTAGTCATTAAAGGGAACCAATCGCCAGGATTTTCCTATATAACCTAAAGCCAGTGTTATACTAACACTATCAGGCTGATTCTATACAAACCTGTAGTGGTCAGCTCGGATGTTTAGGTTTTGAAAGCCAAGATAGTTTTATAAAATTGGCAGCTTCTTGAGTGACAGCAGCTGAGGATCAGTTATCTGGGGGGGTAGTCCTAGTTATCCCGTTTCCCAGAGGTGTATCTAGGCTTTCTGGCACCCAGCGCAAGACTTCAGTTTGGCCCCCACCCCCCTTCATGTGACCAATCATTCATATGTGATTTGCACGCTCAGTCACGTGATGACGAGCTGCTATTAATAATTTCATTCTCTTAATGTTCAAAGAGAAACATGAAGAAAAGCCAGTTGTCACATGCAAGCATGAACATTACATATGAGTGGAGTGGCCAAATGATGACTGCTGGAACCAGACACAGAGCTGAATCCTGACAGGGAGCATATTACACGCTGTTATGATTGGGCTACAGTGCTTAATTTTATGAGTAATGGGGTTGTCCAGGTTTGAGATGAAAATCTGCAGTTACTATGTGACTGCATACTTCTGAATTCTTACAGTGTGCACACTGCCCGCTGTTAGGATTCTCTGGTGTTGATGGTCAGAGTGGGAGGTCATGAAACTGCAAGTATGTGATTTACATATTTGGTCACGTGCTGACTAGACATGCGTGGTCTCGCTCAAAATGGATTGAGTGAGGCTGGACACGTCAAATCAAATGTGGCCAGAAATATAAAAATCTCATACTTGCGCTCAAATGACCGTCCACTATTGCCACTGGCACCGGAGAATCCCAAACGTGTGCAGAGTATGCATAGTGAGAATTCAGAAGCTTGCAGTCACCTAGAGTCACTGCAGAATTTCATCTCAAACTTAGACAAGCCCTTTACTTATACAATTAAGCAGTGTATCCCAATTCTAAGTAAAGTGGTTGTCCAATCTTACAATTTCTGAATTGTTACTTGTGTACGGGATCAAAGCTAATAACAGCACCAGAACCAGCAGAGGTACTGAAATACATATTTGTAACACCCAACAGTACAGAAACACAGCATCACAACCACCAGCAGTACAGAAATTCCTCATCAGAACCCAGCACTTAAGAAATTCATCCATGTAACCCCATCAGTACAGAAACACAGCATCAAAACCCTCATTAGTACAGAAATACATAATCGGAACCACAAGCAGTGCATGGTACATAAATTGTAATGTCAGGTCCGACCCATACACATTTGTATTCCATGAACAACTTCCAGTACATCCAGGGCTGGCTCCAGGTTTTTGTGGGCGCCGGGCAAAAGTCTGTCGGCCCCATACACACATAGAAATATCACATAGACGTACATACATAGATACACACATAGACACATTAGAGGTATTAATAAGGGGAAGCCAGCAGCAGCCTCACTCACCTCCCCCGCTTATCTGCCATCCAGCGCCTCCTGGGCTTGAGGCTGTGCTGCGCTTATTGGTGGCCATGGCTAACAGACATGGCCGCACACAGTGCACACTGACACTGCTATATACATCACAGGAGAGACTGGATCTGTATGTGCCCCCATAGCTGTATGTCTCCAGAGGAGGGCATACAGCTCTGAAGTAGCATACAGCACTGGGTGGGGGGGACATACAGCTCTTGGTGTACAGCACTGGGGTGGGGGAGATACAGCTCTGGGGGGTATACAGCTGTGGGGTAGTATATTGCACTGGGGTGGGGGGGACATACAGCTCTGGGGGTATAGCGCACTGGAGTGGGGAGACACTCTTCTGGGGGGTATACAGCACTGGTGTCAGGGGACAGACAGTTCAGGGGGTATACAGCACTAGGGTGAGGGTATACAGCACTGGGGTGGTGGGTACAAACAGTTCTGGGGGTATACAGCACTGGGCTGCATGGGACAGATAGTACTGGTGGTATACAGCTCTGGGGTGCGTGGGACAGATGGTACTGGGGGTATACAGCTCGGGTACGTGGGACAGAGATGGTACAGGGTGTATACAGCTCTGGGGTGCGTGGGACAGATGGTACTGGGGGTATACAGCTCGGGTACGTGGGACAGAGATGGTACAGGGTGTATACAGCTCTGGGGTACGTGGGACAGATGGTACAGGGGGTATACCGCTCTGGGGTACGTGGGACAGATGGTACAGGGGTATACAGCTCTGGGGTACGTGGGACAGATGGTACAGGGGGTTTACAGCTCTGGGGTGCGTGGGGAAGATGGTACAGGGGGTATACAGCTCTGGGGTGCGTGGGGAAGATGGTACAGAGGGTATACCGCTCTGGGGTGCGTGGGGAAGATGGTACTGGGGTATACAGCTCTGGGGTGCGTGGGGCAGATAGTACTGGGGATATACAGCACAGGGGTGGGGAGGATGACATACAGCTTGGCGGTATGTTGATGCTTCGGCTCCTCTCTGGGTTAAGCCTAGAATGTATGGGCTCCTTCCATGTTAGTGGGCATGACCAGCTTCATTACAAATTCTCATACCTGGAAGGAGCCTGTACATTCTAGCATCTACCTTCATCTGTTTTTGGGGAGCGCACAGTGCATGCTAGCTCTGCCCACAGACATACTTATACCCTGCACGCAGCAGTGAAAGCTCCGTGCAAGTGAGAACAGCCAGCAAATCAGGAAAGTGCGGGCTGATGGCAGGAGCGCTGCATTACCCGGAACTCAGCCTGGGGACCGCAGCATACATCACCACCCTTGATGACAGCCCGGACCTGATGCCGGACATGGCCGTCGGGGAGACTCGGAGTGCTGCATCAGTCGGCAGAACAGCGCCCCCCCCTGACACTGCGCCCGGGGCAGATGCCCCGCCAGTCCCCCCTAGATACGCCTCTGCCCTCTCCCTCTTAGAATTAGCATAAGTATTATACAATCGATTTAACTTTTCACTAGGAGGACCTGTGAGGTCATACCCATTTGACCAGAAGGGGTGGTCACATGCTAATGAATGTGCAGCGCAGAGGATGATCTCGCCTCTCCGCTGCCATCACCGCCCGATGCTGGGTTTTGGCTCAGTGCTTATGAGCTCGAAGTTTGGGCAATGCATACTACTTCAGTTTGAAGTCAGGACGCGTACATCCGGCTTATAGTGCACCTGACCGGAACTTCGGGGTCATGTGCACTGAGCCGAAATCCAGTGTTTGGTGGAGGGGTGAGTGAGATCATCCTCTGACACTATGTACGCCTTAGCATGCTCCAAACGGGCGTGCTAACTTGCTAATGGGGTTGACTAGCAAGGGAAGAGACGCCCTTGGGACTAGTCCCCGCGCTCATTAGCATATGATAAAAGATCTCAAGAAATACTTTTTCTAAAGATCCCTTTATCTATGCTAGTGTATACAGGGACAGATAGTCAGGGATTAGCAATATGCACCCAGAACTGCTCGTGGTTCTGGGTGCATATTGCACCTGACAGGTTCCATTTAACAAAAATGGTAGGGACTACACTTACACACATTAAGTATGGCAGATACAAGTCTTGGGAAACTACGTTCAGCATCCAACCACAACTGTTATGATTCAGGGACCGAGGAGGATCAAAAAATGCGGAATCCCAAAAAGGTAACGGTGGCTGGAAACTTAATGGACTGCAGACCTAATCCTGACACACAACTAGAAGTAGCCGTGGGGCGTGCCTATGATGACCTGGACGCCTTGACAAAGCCAGAGAACTAAATCTCAGAGATATAAGAAAGCTAATCTGCCTCGGAGCAGTCCCCAAAGATAGATAGCCCCCCACATGTAAAGGCTATGGTGATATAGAAAAACACAATACAAAGCCAGGCAAGACAGATTTCAGCAAAGGTGAGGCCCAAACTATCTTCATAGGAAATGATAAAAAAAAGAGCAACTGTCTGCAGCTGTAAAAACCCAAATATATACTATCACTTCTGATATGGAAAAATCCTGAGTTCACACAACCTCTCCCCTACTGTATCAGCACTCTGATGTTACTGGGATCCAAAAGCACTAATACAGATGAGGGACTGAATTAATACTAAGCATGACAAACAATACCTTGCAGAATCATGGCGCTAAGTATACAAACACTCCCAGCAGGGAATGATCCCATTCCACCAAGAACTCCACACAGACAAAATAGGAATCAAGCCTTAGTATTAAAGCAGAAAAAAAAACAACAAGAAAGTGGAACACAAACAGCAGAGGTACAAAGACCACTTATCCGAGAGGAGTTCTGGTAGTGAGCACAGCTGGTTACAGAATGTCCTTAACACACAGGAGACATTGACCACCGGCAAGTAACAAGAGAAAACTACTCAGCCCAATCTGACCCTGATTGCCAGTCCTCCACAGGTGTGTGGCTTTCACTCCACACATTAACTGCACTGACCACAAGAGGGAGCCCCAAACTGGAAAACGTATTCACAACACGCAACGTCCTTGGCTTGTGGCTGCCCTCTGTCCTTCCCAATCCATAGCTGTTGGTGGAGCAATGTGCCATTTTATTGCAACTCTGTGCTACTTCCTGTGATCAGAACGGAGCAGTTAAAAAAAAAAAACTCTGGCTGTAGCGCTCTGATCAGAGATTACCGGTGAGTGAATGGTGACGGTGGTGATTTTTCACCGATAAGAACAGGTCAGTGGTTGAAGTCACCGCTTAAGCTCTGTTTCGTGAACCGCCTTCACAGCTCACCAGTAATTACTGTGATCAGCCAGTAGTGATAGGACTGCTCCACTCCCTTCGCTGAAAGTACAGATGACCATGGTCCGTGTTGGGGAGGCGCAAACTAGCGTACCCCTCAAACACATCTTATGTTAAACTGCTGTTTGTTAAAACTGCAATTAAAAACAAAAATTGTAATGTAAAAGCCAAATTTTATTCCAAACAGATCATGGAGCACATAAAACAACCCAATGAAAGCAGTTTAAGACCTAAAAAAATATTTGTTAAAGGGAATCGGTCACCAGATTTGGGGCCTCTAAGCTGCTGCCGCCACCAGTGGACTCTTATATACAGCATTCTAACATGTGTAGAAAGTAAAAATCACTTTAATACGCACCTAACTGGCGGTGCGGTGCAGACCGGTCGGATGGGCATCTCCATTCTCCGGGTCCAACACCTCCTTTTTCGGCCATCTTTGTCGTCCTTCTGAAGCCTGGGTTCATGACTTTTCCTATGTCATCCATACTAACTGGCATTGAAATCCCGCACAGGTGCACTACAATACTTTGATCTGCCCTGCTCAGGGCAGATCAAAGTGCGCCTGTGTGGGACCTCAATGCCGGCTAGTGTGCATGACTACAATTTCTCCTCACTATACTATTCCTTGCTTAGGGCAAATAACCTGCAGTAAGCAGCATGCACTTTGATTTTATGTACAGAAATTGTTCGTTCAATATAAGGCACAAAAGTGACCCAAGACTTGCATATATTGTGGCCAGTCGCCACTTCACTCCCGCTGCCCCAACACATGTTTCGGAAGTTACTTCCTCAGGAGGCATCAAATTATCCTCGTCCTTATTAAAAACACCTAACAGCATGTTTAACAATAATGTTCCAGTTTTGTTACTCCAGACTTTTTCCCCTGGCTTTAAAGTCCATACTTGGAGAAAGGGAATTTTATTGTTAGAAAACAGAAGGATAATAAGGATCAGGGTACCCTTTCACCTTTCAAAACTCTATATGCGGCCATAACTAGGTAAATACTATTTAAGACCACTAGTCGAGACGTTGCCCTCCTATGTCAGAGACACCATGGACATCTTGAAACAGGTGGATGGATTACATCTCGATCCTTGTGCACTTTTGGTAACTGCCGACGTGGAGTCTTTGTACACATGCATTGACCATCTGGACGGAGTGAGGGCAGTTGACTTTTTTCTAAGGATGAGTAATATGGACGTGGCACTATGTGATCTGGTTTTGGAGCTGTTGCGGTTTCTTAACCCATAACTTTTTTACCTTTTTAGGGATAAATTTTATTTACAGCAGCGGGGGACCGCGATGGGGGCGGCGTGTGCGCCATCATATGCATGCCTGTTCCTAGGTTACTGGGAGCGGGAGGTATTCCGGGGTGGCGCCCACGCCTCCTCCCTCGTTTCAGGATGGTTCCGCTACATAGATGATCTACTCATTGTGTGGCATGGGACCATCCCAGAGCTGCAGGACTTTATGTCCGATCTTAACCGCAACAACTTTAATATCAGACTGACATATAAGTACAATCGATCATCCGTCGATTTCCTGGATATTCGACTCTTAGTCCAGGAGAATGGTAGGATTGAGACGGATGTCCATCGGAAGGAGACGTCTATCAACTCACTCCTTCACGCATCTTCGGTACACCTAACTTCTACCATCAGGGCGGTCCCTAGGGGCCAATTTTTGAGGATGCGACGCATTTGTTCCACTGACCCGTTCTTTGAACAACAGGCATCGGATTTAAGAAGAAGGTTTTTGGAAAGGGGGTATAGTAAGCGTTCTATTAATGATGGTTATAAGCGGGCCAAGAAATGCCAACGCAGTGATCTTTTGAACCCCAACACTAAGGGAAGAGGGGAAGAAGTAAATTCACCAGTTCGTTTTATTTCCACATTTAACCATCAGTGGAATAAGATGCGGACAATTTTATCACGTCACTGGTCCATCCTTACTACTGAACCCTCTTTGGCCCTGTCTTTGCCGTCTGAACCTCTAATGACGGCCCGCAGGGGTAAAAATCTTCGAGATCTACTTGTGCGGAGTCACTACGTGGCAAGGCAGCCCAGCATTCCCGGGGCAGGTAAACCTCGGCTGGGCTGCTTTCCATGTGGTGACTGTATGGGATGTAAGAATATCATCCGTGCTGCCACCTTCATGTCAAAACAGCTGAAAAAAAAAAAAAAGTCTTTAAATTTGCCTTATATTACATGATATCCCATGGCCCAAGAACCACCAACACCAAAGTAAGTTACACATAGAAAAACTTTAATTGGTTGGGTCAAGCATATAAATATTACATGGGATATAAAAATTGTGACAAGTAAGAAGGTTAAATGACATATAAGAGCGAATAAAGAACCCCATGTGGGGCTGCATGGATCAAATTAGGTGCACACAAAAAGGTGTACTCCCAGCAGGGCCAGTGTAGGTGCCTTTTACAAAACGCAGGTTCACCTAATCAAGAACTCTAGGCACATTACAGATAAATGAACAGGAATATATTCCCAGCAAAGCCAGTGTATGTGCCTATACAAAAGATAAATTCAGTCAGTGACAGAATAACACTTTAGTAAATGACAATAAGCATGTTACCCACACACATCATCCGATGAACAGGGATATGTTCCCAGCAAGGTCAGTGTAAATGCCATTGCAATAAACAGGTTCACAGTGGGTGATAGAGTAACATTCAAGTATATGAACATAGGCACATTGCCCAGGCATCTAGTCCAATGGACAGGGATATATTCCCAGCAGGGCCAGTGTACGTGCCTATATCATAAACAGGTTCACAGCAAATGACAGGGTAACACTTTAGTTAATGACAATAGGCACATTACACAAACACATGGTCCAACGGACTGGGAAGTATTCCCAGCAAAACCAATGTAAGTGCCTTTCCAAGTTCACAGTAATGACAGGATAACACTTAGTACATAATCATCGGCACATTACCCAAACACATAGCCCGGTGGATATTCCACCAATTATAGCACTCACATGCAGTCACACAAGGGGAAAAAAGTCCCAATACGTATTTCGTGGTGACTTCCTCAGGGGACCATGGACAAAAGGAGGGAAATGGTTGCATTTATACACTAGTGTATATTAGATCATTTGCAGCACCTGTCGCGGCTACAGAGCACTAAGGCACGCTGAGCAGGCGTGGGCGGCTACTCCAGCGTCACCTGGGCCAGGGAAAACCCCTTTGATGACGTCAATATTACCCAGGGGAAGCTTCAAGGAGAGCCACACACACTGCACATGTGCAGAGCCGCAAACAGGAAGTGAAGCTGCAAATGCCATGTCTACTCCTGGCAAAAAGGGCAAATCGCATTGGGAATCATACAAAGTGCATAGCACTATAGAGGGATAAGAATACATATAATTACATCATAATTACATCCAGTACTGTATACATAGAGAGTAAGGACATTATTCATGCATATAACAACATATTAAACAGTAAGACGCAGTCCAGTGAACAATCTCATTTAGACGATCAGGATATACTGTATTCCTTCCCAGCTCATTCTCCAATGCAGGCAGACCTCCAGGTTAGTGACACAGAGAAATATTGCACCAAGAGCACAAACGTAGACAACTGTAGAAAAGAGGACACACAAAGAATCCAGTTAAAAAAATATATATAAAAACCATTATGTACAAAGCAGATTCAATCACAGGGGATCTGCAACCAAAAAAATATTGCCCGTAATGGGGTATATGTCAACCGCAGACGAGACCTACTGGATTATAAATAGGAACTAAAGGTCTGCCTCTCATTCAATCCTCGAGGGGCCACTGTGTCGAGGAGAAATATCCAACGACATTCAACCCGTGCCAACACCTTATGAATATTACCACCCCTCAATCCAAGGTGTACACGGTCAATCCCCCTCACCTTTAAAGCTTGAGGGGTCAGACCCGTGATGCACCCTAAAATGGCGGGGGATGGTCTTCAGTAAATCAACATCCTCAGGTTTCGCTTTTTTAGCCGCGATGATGTCCCTAGTATGCTCCCTCGTCCGGACCCGCAATTCACGACTAGTGAGTCCGACATATATTAAGTCGCAAGCGCACGTAGCGTAATAAATTACGCCCGTGCTACTGCACGAAATATATTGCCGGATCTCGAATGTTTTGGAGCCGTCCGAGGAGGCAAAGCATTCCCGGGGCAGGTAAACCTCGGCTGGGCTGCTTTCCATGTGGTGACTGTATGGGATGTAAGAATATCATCCGTGCTGCCACCTTCATGTCATCAGATGGCAAACGGGAGTTCAAGATCAACAAATACATTTCTTGTAAATCAACATATGTCATCTACTATGCCACATGTGCATGTGGATTAATTTATGTGGGTCTGACATCACGGGAGCTACGTGTTCGCACTCGCGAACATGTGAGGGACATTGTGGCAGCACGCGATGTGGAGGACATAACCACTCTGAAAACTCTTCCCCGACATTTTCTCAGGTTCCACGATTGCAATCCAAAATGTCTTAAGATCAGAGGTATTGACTGCATACACGGAGGTATCCGTGGAGGTGACCTGCAACGGCGCCTTGCACAAATGGAATGCAGATGGATTGTGCTCATGGGATCTGTTGCCCCTAATGGCCTCAACGAGAGGCTCTCCTTTGCCCCCTTTTTATAATGTGATGTCCTGTCTTGGTCACCACCATTCTTTCATTCTCTCAATTTTTCATTTATTTATTGTTTTATCTATTTTTTTATTTTTCTATCCATGTCTTTAACATCTTGGTGTGTTGTACCATATTGTTAATTGACAATAATATTTGCTCTTCTTTTCCACATTTTTTACTAATGTGTGTGTTTTCTTTTTTCTTTCTTCTTGTTTTTAGTGCTGTGGTTATCGGTTACTGGATTTTTTTCTTCCACGTTACATATCATATGTGTACCTGACTATGGATTATGAATATTATGTCATGGGATCATGGATGAGCATCAGCCCGACACCTGATATTTTTTGTAAATGTTGTTTGTACTTCCCTCTGGATATCTAATGATATATGCTATGCTTGCACATTTCTATGCATTTACATATGTGTTCTTTTCGTATTAAGATACGGCTGATGTTGTCTATGCTCCCTGTTATTGACTTTTCCAACATGGTCTTGGTCTGCATTTCCTTTGGATGCGACCTTCCCACGATGGTCTTTGTGGAATTGCATTCAAACGCTGGTGACACAGTGCGCACGCGCGCTCGACCTGCGTTGCCTGGTGACTGCTGATGCCTCCACTGAGTGACTGGCCGGATGTGACGTCTGAAGGGGTTTTTCCCTCCCGGACCTTGTCACTGGAGTGCTGACGCAGTTTCCGGGCGACCCATTCGGGCCGACTGCGCATGCGCCATTACGTGTGTCGCCATCGCGTGAATTCTGATCAGCTGTTTTGTATGTATTTATACCCTGGGAAACACACCACCTATTGCGACCCCCAGTGAAGAAGCCCTCGCGAAACGCGTTGGGATCCGTGGAGCTGCACTTCCCTCTGCTGATTCGGTTATTATGGGTATGTGTCCTTGTTTATTGTTCTGACCTGCAAACCTATATGGATCTTGTCACGTGCTAGGGGTTTACTTTCTCCCCGGCGTTATCTTAGTTAGGCGTAGTGCTTGTGTGCTGGGCACTTATTTTGTGCCCAGTATTCATGCACAGGGCTGCACCTTATTTTGGTCCATACGGTAATTATTGCAGGCTTTGAGCCATTTTCTGAATTATTACCTGGTGACACAGGTTCCCAGCCACTACTTGATGCATTATTTGTACATTTTCAGCAGTGGTATGCAGCTCCTTGCTTTTTGTATCCCCTCCAGCACTCTATTTTTGAACCTCTTTTAACCTATGTGTTTTTATACAATTGACTAATAAACTTGTATATTTATTTGCATTAAGGTAGTGTCAGTGATTCCCTTCTTTTTGGTTTTTTGATACTTATGGAGTCTCTACCAGGGATTTATTATCTTTGCTATCCTATATAGGGGTTATGGTGATCGGTGGTGATCACCAAAAATTTCCCCCGTATGTTCAGATGTTGTTTATATCTATCATGGAACACAGATCAGAAGGTGGGTGTTAGATATTTCTACATTTAATTTGAAAATAACTTTTAGAAATTCACAGCAATAAATCTCAAGAGCTGGAAGAGCCTTTTCTTTTATATAGACCTCTAGAAAGTGAGCAGATAATTCTGGGAGAGGAATGTTGTCCCATTCTTGTCTAATGTAAGATTCAGACTACCCAACAGTCCTGGGTCATCTTTGCGGGAATTTTTCATTTCATAATGTACCAAATGTTTTCTATTGGTGAAAGGTCTGGACTGCCGGCGGCTGGTTCACCACCTGAACTCTTCTTTTGTGTAGCCATGCTGTTGTGATGGATGCAGTATGTGGCTTAGCATTGATTTGCTGAAATTTACACGGCCTTGCCTGAATTAGATGTCTAGCAGATGGTCGCATGTGGTGTTCTAAATACTCTATATAATGCTCAGCATAGATGTAGGAACTGTACGCTGATAACAAGCTGGATGGACCTTTTCCTCTGGAATGTGTATGCAGCGTCTATGCTTCCATAAAGAATTTCTCTTGATATTGTGTCTTGTAGATGGTGAGAAGTCTTTTGCATTATGGAACAATTTCAGAAAAATGTTCAACATAAAGTTGCTGTTCAGATTGGTGAACCTCTGACCATCGCTGTATAAGAAAACCTATCCGAGAGGCAGTCTCTCCAGATACAAATAACTGACTCTTGTTAACCATTAGAGATGAGCAAACCTGAGGTTCGGGTTTGGAAACAGACTTCCAAAAAAAGCAAACCACTCAAGCGAGCAGCGCTGTGCTTGGGTCTGATGCTCAGCCATGTGCAGTGTCTGAACGGCTTGAATTGAGGGTAAAATCTGCATGATCTGAAGTAGTGTGCACAACAAAGTTTAAAAAAAAAAAAAAAAAACCCCACCCTCTTTTGGAAGCGTTCTGCTTATGGCTGGCTTCATGTGGGCAGAGACACAAACTGCTGAATTAATTATTGACTTCCATTGAGGTTCGGTTCATGTCAGGATCAGAAACAGCCTTATCAAGGGTTCGAATATGCCCTGCGAACCGAAGCTCCAAAGGCTCGCTCATCTCTATTAACCATGTCCCAACCTTTATGATGTGTTGCTGCCATGAATTTCTAAATACAGTTAATTTTTCAAATTAAATAGACAATGTATATTGCATTTTTGTTTTCTTTGCATTTTACAGTTTCCCAATTTTTTGGGAATTGGGATTGTGCATGTCCCTGGGAAAGGTGAATGGCAAGCTTAACCCCTTCAGCCCAAAGCCTATTTTGACCCTAAAGACCAGGCCATTTTTTGCAATTTTGACCAGTGTCACTTTGAGGTTATAACTCTGGAACGCTTCAACGGATCCCGGTGATTCTGAGATTGCTTTTTTTTTTCGTGACCTATTGGGCTTCAAGTTAGTGGTAAATTTAGGCCGATATTTTTTGCGTTTCTTTGTGAAAAAAACGGAAATTTCGTGAAAATTTTGTAATTTTCAAACTTTGAATTTTTATGCTCTAAAATTAACGAGACATGACACAAAATAATTAACATTTCCCACATGTCTACTTTTACCTTAGAACAATTTTGGGGAAAAAAAAAAAATTAAGGAAGTTATAGGGGTTCAAAGTTTATGAGCAATTGCTCATTTTTACAACAAAATTTACAAAGCCACTTTTTTTTTTTAGGGACCACATCACATTTGAAGCGATTTTGAAAGGTCTACATGACACAACACCCAAAAGTGACACCATTCCGAAAACTGCACCCCTCAGGCTACTCAAAACCACATTCATGAAGGTTATTAACCCTTCTGGTGCTTCACAGTAACTAAAGCAATGTGGAAGGAAAAAATGAACATTTTACTTTTTGCAACAAAAATGTTAATTTAGCCTCAAATATTGCATTTCACAAGGGTAGCAGGATTAAATGAACCCCCAAAATTTGTTGGCCAATTTCTTCTGAGCACGTAGATACCTCATATGTGGCGAAAATCCACTGTTTGGGCGCACGGCAGGACTCGGAAGGGAAGGAGCGTTATTTGACTTTTTGAACAGAAAATTAGCTGGAGTCGTTAGCCGCACCATGTTGCGTTTGGAGACCCCCTGAGGTGCCGAAACAGTGGAGCTCCCCCACATGTGACCCCATTTTGGAAACTAGACCCCCATGGCATAGAAAAAAAAAGAGCGCACGCACGAATGTTCTGCAAAAAAAAGGGGGTGGGATGGAAAAAAAGTCCTGTCCAAAGTCGAGTACGACTGCAGGACGATTGCTGACCAGGTACCTAATTGTTCAAGTTTTTTTTTTTTTTATTTGGGGTGCACAAAAAAGCAAAAACTAGAGCAACAATTACGTACCTGATCAGCCAATCACGTAGCTGATCAGCACTTCGGCAAGCAGGTGGGGGAGGAGGTGGGGAGAAGGAGTAGGAGATGCGATTGGGGATAGTTAGAAAAGAGCCACGAAAAATACTTACAGGATGGATCAGAACAGCGGCAGATGGGGGGCGGCAGATGGGGGGGGTGGGGGGAAGCGGCATATAAAGGGAGAATCTGTGATTGTGAGACGGAGGCGGCTGGGATAGGGTGGAGGCGGCTGGGATGGGAGAGGGCGCAGTGGATGCAGGAGCGGCAGAAGATGGGGGGGGATGGGAGGGAAGGGGAGTGGGAGGTGAGATTGGGGATAGTTACCTTACAGCAGAGGTTCCCAACTCCAGTCCTCAAGGCACACCAACAGTGCATGTTTTCAGGATTTCTTTAGCATTGCATGGGTGTTGGATTCAGCACCTTTGCAGGTGATTAAATTATCACCTGTGCAATACTAAGGAAATCCTGAAAACATGCACTGTTGGTGTGCCTTGAGGACTGGAGTTGGGAACCTCTGCCTTACAGGATGGATCTAGGCAGCAGGATCACAGGAGATGGAGGCTGCAGATCGGGGAGGGTGAGAGGTGAGAGGTGGGAGAGGGAGCGCAGTGCAGGTCACAGGGGAGACAGGTGAGCAGAGCACACATCACGGGGGTGAGAGGGGAGGGAGCACACATCACGGGGGTGAGAGGGGAGGGAGCACACATCACGGGGGTGAGAGGGGAGGGAGCACACATCACGGGGGTGAGAGGGGAGGGAGCACACATCACGGGGGTGAGAGGGGAGGGAGCACACATCACGGGGGTGAGAGGGGAGGGAGCACACATCACGGGGGTGAGAGGGGAGGGAGCACACATCACGGGGGTGAGAGGGGAGGGAGCACACATCACGGGGGTGAGAGGGGAGGGAGCACACATCACGGGGGTGAGAGGGGAGGGAGCACACATCACGGGGGTGAGAGGGGAGGGAGCACACATCACGGGGGTGAGAGGGGAGGGAGCACACATCACGGGGGTGAGAGGGGAGGGAGCACACATCACGGGGGTGAGAGGGGAGGGAGCACACATCACGGGGGTGAGAGGGGAGGGAGCACACATCACATCACGGGGGTGAGAGGGGAGGGAGCACACATCACATCACGGGGGTGAGAGGGGAGGGAGCACACATCACGGGGGTGAGAGGGGAGGGAGCACACATCACGGGGGTAAGAGGGGAGGGAGCACACATCACGGGGGTGAGAGGGGAGGGAGCACACATCACGGGGGTGAGAGGGGAGGGAGCACACATCACGGGGGTGAGAGGGGAGGGAGCACACATCACGGGGGTGAGAGGGGAGGGAGCACACATCACGGGGGTGAGAGGGGAGGGAGCACACATCACGGGGGTGAGAGGGGAGGGAGCACACATCACGGGGGTGAGAGGGGAGGGAGCACACATCACGGGGGTGAGAGGGGAGGGAGCACACATCACGGGGGTGAGAGGGGAGGGAGCACACATCACGGGGGTGAGAGGGGAGGGAGCACACATCACGGGGGTGAGAGGGGAGGGAGCACACATCACGGGGGTGAGAGGGGAGGGAGCACACATCACGGGGGTGAGAGGGGAGGGAGCACACATCACGGGGGTGAGAGGGGAGGGAGCACACATCACGGGGGTGAGAGGGGAGGGAGCACACATCACGGGGGTGAGAGGGGAGGGAGCACACATCACGGGGGTGAGAGGGGAGGGAGCACACATCACGGGGGTGAGAGGGGAGGGAGCACACATCACGGGGGTGAGAGGGGAGGGAGCACACATCACGGGGGTGAGAGGGGAGGGAGCACACATCACGGGGGTGAGAGGGGAGGGAGCACACATCACGGGGGTGACAGGGGAGGGAGCACACATCACGGGGGTGACAGGGGAGGGAGCACACATCACGGGGGTGACAGGGGAGGGAGCACACATCACGGGGGTGACAGGGGAGGGAGCACACATCACTAGGTGGAGGGGGCGCGCAGCGCATAACGGAGGGGAGGGGGAGGGGCCAGGCAGCAGATCGGGGAGAGCGGTGACACTGTGGCAGACGGAGGAGGGCAGCGGCGGATCGGGAGGGCAGTGGGGGTGCGGGCAGCAGATAACGAGGGGTGGGGGTGTGGGCAGCAGATTGGGGAGACAGGTGGCAGATCGCGGAGGGCAGCGGATCGGGGCGCTTTTCGGCAGTTTCATACAGTGCAATGGCAGCGTGGCAACTTCCGGGTCCCATGCTCCGGTCACATAACAGCATGGGACCGGAGCTTGTCGCCCTGCCATTGCACTGTATACACTCACTGTGCTGGTGTGCTGCAGGGACGACAAGTGACTGTGACGGGGGTGGTCACCGGCAACAGGTCTATGGTGATTGGAGAGATCGGTCACAATCCCGATCTCTCCAATCAGAGCTGCTGGAACTGGGGGAGGGTGATCCAGTGAGGTCACCAAGCTCCAGCCATTGGCCAGTGCTTCAGCTGCACTGGTCATGGCTGGATTTCAATGTTTCAGTCATATTAAATGGCTGGAACATTACAGTGGCTGTGATTGGTTGAGCGGCGTTCGTCAGCCAATCACAGCTTCCGTATGTCCGGGGAGGAGGCACCACCCCTCCTGAGGTCAGGTACAGGTCCCCTCCTCCCCGAATCTGCAGTTTATGTTAACCAATCGCAGTCACCAGAGGCTCCGGTGCCGCGATTACGCCATGACTGAAAGATCCGTCCATGGTCTTGAAGGGGTTAAAGAAGTTATCCACTACCCTGACTCATTTACATTTTTTTGTACTATTATGCACCACTAAATGGATCCATACTCTTATTGTAATATCAACCTTTTATCATGCAGAGAGCATCACTTGGTGTCTGCAGCTGAGATGTTTACATCGATCTTTTCTCCTCCCCAGGCTTACTGTGCTCTTACTAAAAGTTCCATAATGCATTGCACTAGCCTGTAAGCCAGCACTTAGCACGCCCCCTTCATCCTCCACTCAAACTCTTCCCTCCGCCCTCACTCTAATGTTCACCCTCACCAACTGTATGTTGCCATGTTAAATCCTGACAAAGATATTGCGAGATACCAAGTGTCAGTGGTCCAGGGTAGGTACAGTCCATGTGGCAATTGCCAGATGACCAGTACAGCCCTGTCACTGTTAATTTCGGTGCTTTTCAGCTGTCCACCTCAGTGAGTGGATTACCTAAACCATTTGCTTTTGAAATACAGATCACTTCACTAGCTAAGGTGTCAGACCCTGCTGTTACTGCTGACTGAAGCTGTCAGCTCTGCTTGCATGAGGCAGTGAGTCAGACTAAGGCTGTGCCCACGAGACCATGTACCCGTGGATTTTTGCTGTGGAAAACCCGCGATTTATCTGGATATTCTAGATAAATCCGCAGGGTCTAGCAGGTACACACTCCCCATGTTACCCTATGGGATTTGGGGAGTGCTGTATCAATGCTGCGGTATGTGTGGCTGTGGAAAATGCTGCGGATTTTCCGCAACCGCACGTAACAATGTCAATTATTCATGCGGAAATATGTGGAATTTCCGCTCCTTCACTATGGAGATACAGGGCAGGAATTCTGCACGAAATCAGCATGGTTTCCGCAGGTTTACCACAACAACTCTGCAGATATACCGCAGCAATGGATAGCTGCGGATTCCGGGGAGCAGCTGTGGTAAACCTGTGGAAAAATCCACCGGTACATTGTCCCGTGGGCACATAGCCCTATTGTATCTTGAGGAGCCATGATCAGGAAGCAGTAGCCCAGTTACCACTTCTTTCATTTGGTCTGATTTCTTTCCCAGGAAAGGAAGTAACAGATGAGTAAGAATCTGCATAACTATCCAGTACTATGTGATCCCTTTTGAGATGCGCTCAGACACATCCACTAAAAGTATAAGCTATGTATCTGCTATAAATATAAGCTATGATATATGGTAAGTAGGGGGGTAAGTAGTGGGAAAACTCCTTTAACCAAAAACCTTCCAAAAAACCGATACCACAAACAGCAACTGAAGAACCTAATAACATAGGAGAAGATGTTAGAGGATAAGTTGGGAGGGTACAAACTACAGCCCCCTCCGGTCTAATGCCTTCTCTGGTCACCACTCCATGCTACAAAAAAGCCTCAAATACCCCTTACCAATAGTTTTTTTTTTTTTTTTTAAAACAAAATACAAAAATAAACATAATTTGGCATCACTGTATTTTGTAAAAAGTCTGGTCTTTAAAAATAAAAATGTAATCAACCCTATGAAAATTTCAATCAACAAAAATGGAAACATTTTTATTTTTTGGGGGGGTCCTCTGGTGTTCTTTATTAAAAAAAAGGCAATAAGCGCTCAAAGCATCATACACATACTGTATATGATGCTAAATTAAGAGTATATAAGCCTCCTCCCACAATTCAGAAAGAAAAGCCCTCACTTATGTTGCTCTGTAGATAGAAACAAGTATATAATACTGGACTCAAAAAAAAGTCAACACAAACTATATGTATGTATGTATGTATGTATGTATGTATATGTGTGTATATATATATATATATATGTATGTATGTATGTATGTATGTATGTATGTGTGTGTATATATATATCTATCGTATACCGTATTTTTCGCTTTATAACACGCACTTTTGTTCCCCCAAATTTTGGGGGAAAGTAGGGGGTGCGTCTTATAATCCGAATATACGGGAGGGGGGTGTGTGTGTGTATGTTTGTATGTATATGTGTATATATATGTATGTGTGTATATATGTATGTGTATATTATAAAATATATATATACACACACAGAACACAGAGTCCAGTGGAGGTGCGGGCAGCTCTGGAGCAGTGCTCGGGGCAGGAAAAGCTGGGAGCAGCAGCGTTTGATCTCCCGCTCATATAATATGCACAGCCGCTGTCCATCAGAAGCGTGGTGCTGAAACTGCATCGCGCTGATGGGCTGGGGGAGCTGCACATATTATATCTGCCTGTGCTTACCTTTGATCGCACAGGATCCCCCCTCCCCCTGTGTTAGCTATAGCCTCCCGTGCTGCTGCCCATAGTAAAATAATAAACTCTTTACTCACCTCCTCCAGCGTGTCTGCCCGGTTTCCCTCCTGCTGCTGTGATCTTGCAGGCAGAGATATCTCTCTGCTGTCCCGATCACATGACCTGCACTAGAACCAGGAAGTAGGAAGTGCAGGAGACACTGGAGGAGCTCAACCCCGAGGAGGGAGACAAAAGACAAGACAGTGCTGCAGAAGGTAAGGAAAGAGTTTATTTTACTAAAAGCAGCAACATGGGGGCGATATGTAACAGAGGGTGATGTCTGCCTGCCCCAGGGGGCCTGTCTGCCTGCCCCAGGGGGCCTGTCTGCCTGCCCCAGGGGGCCTGTCTGCCTGCCCCAGGGGGCCTGTCTGCCTGCCCCAGGGGGCCTGTCTGCCTGCCCCAGGGGGCCTGTCTGCCTGCCCCAGGGGGCCTGTCTGCCTGCCCCAGGGGGCCTGTCTGCCTGCCCCAGGGGAAATGTGGAATCACTGGGGGACGTATTCAATATAAGGTGGCCATATGCAGATTAAGGGGGCTAATTTTAGGATGAGGGGGCTATGAGGGACTTATACCCTATATTATTTGTTAGACGGACACTGGCATTATAAGACTGACCCCATTTATTAAAAAATTCTCTCTTCCTTCACCAAATTTGGGGGTGCGTCTTATAATCAGGTGCGTCTTATAAAGCGGAAAAATACGGTATATATAATCTTATTATATATCTCATTATTTATTATAATATTTATATTATAATTATTTATAAATATTATATTTATATTATATATATTTATATATATTATATTTATATTATAATATCATATATAAATATATATTATATTATAAATATATAATATATATATATATATATATATATATATATAGACACACACACACACACACACACACATATTATATATATATATATATATATATATATATATATATATATATATATATATATATATATATATATATATATATATATATATATATATATATATATATATATATATATATATATATATATATATATATATATATATATATATATAATATATATATATAATATATATATATATAAATAATTTATATTATATTTTAATATATTATCCCCAGCCCAATTGATACCATATAAAACTGACACTTCTATGCTGCAGAGCATGAGACTTCTTACAGTATTTGACCAGCAATCCAAGTGAATAGTCATTTTCCATAGTGGGATTGTTTGTGAAAAGAAAATATATGGTATCACTAAAAATATTAACTTGTACTGCAGAATACAAGCCATCACTCGATTGATGACATAAAGATGAAAAAGTTACAGCTGCCAGAATACAGAAATGCAAAATCAAATTATATTTTATAAAATACTGTTTACTGTGCAAAAGTAGCAAAGTGATATTTTTTTTTTTTTTGTGAAAAAAAATAAATCTGTAATTGTACTATCCTGAAGAATACAACTGGTTTACGTTGCACTTTATACTCCACAGTTAAGTGTATAAAACAAAATCCTGAATTGCTGGGTCTTGTTCATTGTGATCTTAAAATATTATATATCAATATAAATAGCAAGACATCCTGCAAAAACAAATAATCATATTGCTCTGACAAATAACCGGTAGCTAGAAGTGTGACAGCAAAAAAAAATCTATTTTTGCTAAACTAGCAAAACATTCAAGTGGAATTACTGTTATTGTGAACAGTCAAGTTGAAGATGAAATAATCTTATAGGCATAGGTAAGGCTAATTTCACACATCAGTTTTCTGTATTCAGGCACAGTCCTTGTTTTTTTTTTTTTTTTTTCCCCAGCTCCAACGGAACTGGAAAAAAAATGTGAAAAATCGGATCCGGTTTTTAACGGATCCGTTATGCCGGATGCGTAAAAAAACTGATCCGTTGGATCAGTTTTGCATCCGTTTTCCATCAGTTTCGTCCGTTTTTTTTTTGTTTGTTTTTTTTTTGACTGATCCGGTTTTTTAACACAAAACAAACAATTAACACATTCCGTTCTTTGGCTAATGGAAAAATACGGTATAAATAACCTGGTTTGAAGCATATTTGACAGATTGAAGAGAGAGGCAAACAGAAAACATGGAAGGTGTTCTGGAAAATATCACAAAGATATCGGCTGACTTCGCATTTGAGGCCAATCGGTTGGGTGTCATAGTCCGCGAAAAGGAGCGACAGCGTCTGAGGCGTCAGCGCCATCGTCTATTTTGGATTCATCCAGTGACTGCCCAGAGAATGACCCGTGGTTTTTTTTCCACACTGTACATGGAGCTTCGTGGAAACCCTGAAAAGTTTTCAAAGTATGTACGGATGGTAGTGGAGAATTTTGACATCCTAGTTGCAGACCAGATACGGAAGACTGATACCTACTGCCGGTACTCAATATCACCTGAGGAGCGTTTGCTGGTTACGCTTAGGTAAGCCTTTTCTGTATAAATTGTTTATCCTCCTGTTAACTTGACTTTTAACTGTAATGTGGTTGCTGGTATTTTTTTTTTATTAATTCTTGTATTTCCTTTACAGATTCCTTGCAACAGGAGAGTCGCTGTAGTCACTCCATTACCAGTTTAGACTCTGTATTTCTACCATCTCTGGAATCATCAGACAGACTTGCCGAGCCTTGTGGGATTGTCTCAAGGAGGAATTCACCCCACAGCCCACCAGGGACAGATGGCTGGACATTGCCGAAAAATACAACAACATATGTCAGTTTCCCAATTGCCTGGGTGCAGTTGACGGAAAGCATATAAGAATTGTTAAACCTGCATCTTCTGGGTCGGAGTACTACAACTACAAAGTTTTTTTTCAATGTCCTCATGGCAATAACTGATGCTGAGTACAAATTTATTGCAGTGGACATTGGTGCTTATGGCAGGTCAAATGACTCTCTCAGGTCTTTAAAATTTCTCCTATGGGGCGGCAATTATATGGTAACACTTTTTTGATTTTCCTACTGAAAGACCACTTCCTGGAACATGTGATCCACCAATGCCGTTTGTTTTTGTGGCAGACGAAGCCTTTCAACGATCACCACATCTTCTAAAGCCATATGCAAGCCGTGGCTTGACGCAAACCCAAAAAATATATAATTATCGATTATCCAGAGCAAGAAGAATGGTGGAATGCTCGTTTGGGATCCTGACAAGCAAATGGCGAGTGTTAACTGCGATCAACCTAAACATTGAAACTGTTGATGAGGTAGTAAAAGCCTGTGTGGTACTACATAATTTTATTTTTATCAAATGAACAAATCTCCATGGATGATATGAATGTGGAATCAACCTCTTTGTCTGATTACACTAATCCTGATTTTAGAAGTAGTGTTGCCAGTTCAAGAATCCGTGACAAATATGCAGAATATTTTGTGTCCCCAGAAGGTAGAGTTGATAGACAAAACTACAGATCATTTGATCTTGCCAATGTCTACTATGTATGTAGTTTTAATAAAAAAAAAATTTACCTTTTGAAAGATTTCTGTACCTTGTTAAACTTGTTAAATTTCAAATTTTTGTACCTTTTAACATTTTCTAATTATTGCACCTTATTACAGGTTCAAAGTATTGTACCTTTTATGTTGTGTATTATACCTTATTACCATCCAAACTTTAAAATTCTGATTACAAAAAAACCCCGAACAAATTAAATCATTTCAACAAAAATGTTCTATTTTTTTTTTTTTATTACATATAATTTTTTTTATAAGTTTGTATAGCTTGGGGTTGGGGTGGAGATAGTACTGGAGGGGCTGTCAGATGGGACCACATGCACACTGGGAGTATGGAGGGTGGAAAGTGGTGTTGTTGGTGGTGAAGTAACAGAAGGTGAAGGGGTGGTGGAGAAACCGAGAGGGAAAACAGGAGATGGGATGGGATTTGGTAAGGATTGAGGGGTGGAGTGGAGGGATTGGGAGACAGAAGAGATGGTGGGTGAAGTAGAGGCTTGTATTGGGGTCATGATGGGTGTGGAAGGAGAGTGGTGGTAGGGAGTGGAGGGGCAGATGGGGTTGGGAGCTGGTACGGGGCAGGAGGCTGGTACAGGGCAGGAGGCTGGTACGGGGCTGGAGGGGGGCAGGTGCAGGACGAGGGGTGGGTGGTGGTGGTTGGGAGCAAACCTGCGCCAGAGCATGCTGGGTGGCTTGCATTACATGCATCTGCTGGTCAGGAGACAGCTTTTCCATGCGCTCGAGTACGGCTTGAAAAAAACGATTCGGCGATTTACTTGCATCTAAATGCATCCTGTCCAGAAGCGTGCACAATTCGTACGTATTTTTCTGCATAGTATTCTGCATGAGGCTAAAACCAGCACTCGTTTGTTCTGCTAACAATTTAATGGCGTTCTGGAAGGCTGCATTTAGATGCAAGATCTCGGGCACATAGCTCCTATCCTGACCCCGCTGACGTCCAGAACCCAAAGGTGTTCTACTGAGGGCAGCAGTGTCAGAGGGGTGGGATAGGGGAAAAGCTACCTCGTCACCAGCAGCTTCAGGTAATGAAGTCTCACCAGATGCTCCAGCGCAGGTGGATGGGATCTAGGGACCAGATGTGAGGGAAGGTGCAGGTAGGTGGGGTATGTGCATGTGTTCCCCAGTGGCGGACTCTGGTGGGATCGCTCCAAAAGGGTTCGATGCAGGCTCCCGAGTGCTGCAGACTGTGCTGTTACAAAGAGAAAAAAAATTATTAAATTGCTATTGATTAGCCCTGGCTAAAAGACAAAGGTTAGACATGTAAACAAATGTACTTAGTACATTTACTTACTACATATTAGGGCGGCACGGTGGCTCAGTGGTTAGCACTGCAGTCTTGCAGCGCTGGGGTCCTGGGTTCAAATCCCACCAAGGACACTATCTGCAAGGAGTTTGTATGTTCTCCCCGTGTTTGCGTGGGTTTCCTCCGGGTACTCCGGTTTCCTCCCACACTCCAAAGACATACAGATAGGGAACCTAGATTGTGAGCCCCAATGGGGACAGTGTTGCCAATGTATGTAAAAGCGCTGTGGAATTAATAGCGCTATATAAATGAATAAAATTATTATTATTATTATTATTATTATATTGTGGCCAATATTTTTACCTTCTGCACACCATAGTTGTCCGGAGGAACGACAAAGCTCTAAAGTATCTGTATTTGGATCTGCGTCCTCCGGATCCACTCGGGGCCTGTATCTCTAGATTCAACTCCTTCTTGAAGCGATCCCTCATAGACCGCCACCGCTTTTGAAGTTTGTCACCTGGAAGGTGAAAGCACAAAGTGGTTAGTATACAACACATTAAATCATGCAGCATAACCTACTGAACTGTGAATACTTACGCGCTTTCTTCTGGGCCCAAGAATTGAGGTCCTCCCAATCTTGTACCGCTGCGTGGCATACCTCGTCCCAGAGTCAACAGGTTACGATGGTATCAGCGTGGAGGCGGTCACCCATTTTCCACAGCGACTCCCTCTCTCGAACTTCATCGATGAGGAGGTCGATGTTGATACATCCGGCCTCCTCACCGTCCGATTCGGGAGCACGCTGTGAAGCCTGTTGCCCAAAAAAAAAAAAGAAATTTACACTGAAATGCACAGAAAGTAGAAATTAACCACAAAACCAAATATATTAACTTACACTATGACCTCCGCCACCTTGACGCCGACCCTGGGACTGTCTTAAAGGACCTCTATCGTGAGCCCTAGAAGTGGAAGCCTTTTAGGAGAAAAAAATGATGTGCTTTCATGTGTTGGCTGTGCTGTGATAAGCAATTCCTGTAAAATGAAACTTACAATCTGACCGCCCACTCCGTGGATTTCTCCACCCCTTTCGTCCCCTTCTGGAAGCACCTGTGATGTTCCAGCTACCTGTTAAAGACAAAGTTAATTTTAAGTTTTTTGTTTTTTTTTTTTTACCAAAAACCCGAAAAAAAACAAAAAAAACACCACAGTTTGAGAACATGAGGGAGGGCTCCCAGAAAAAGACATTGTTGGCTGTATTTTTTTGGGGTTTTCCATGCAAATTTCTGCAAGAAATACGATTATACCTATCCTACCGACTGCACACCCGTAAAACCGCACTTTATCATTTAACACTGATTTAGTGTTGTACAAAGTAAAGGAACATCCAAAAACCCACAGGTGCTTGGCTTTTATACACAACCAAAAAATATAAAGTTACCTTGGTTAAATCAGACAACGCATGCAAAGGTTTTGTATAAATTTAATATTTCATTTTATTTTTTTTTCAATTTTTTTCAAAATAAATTAAACAAGGTTGGAGCCAGACAGCTCTTTATTAAAATAAAATTACATTACAGAAATTTAAAACAAGAAAAAAAAAAACAAAACAAAAAAACTTGCCTATTCAGGACGGGACTGCTGGACTGGGGTTGACTGCTGGACCAGACCGCTGAACTGGACCGCAGAACAGGACCTGGAAACAAACAAGACCTGTAATTAGGATGACAGGACCTCAGGACAGGATCTCTGGACATTACTCTGGACAGTACCTCTGGCCTGGACCGCTGGACTGCACAGGAACGCTGGACTGCAACGCTGGACAGAATAGCAGGTAGTGTGGACAATGTTTACTTTAGGGCTTATATATCTTGTGCAAAAAAAAAAAAATGGAGCATGCTCATTTGCAAAACCGGAAGCGGCGGCCGCATCCGGTTTTAACCGCATCGCGCCGGATCCAGCGTCCATATACTTTCATTGTACACCGCCGCATTGCGCCGGATCGTGGTTTGTTTTAAGGGGCCAAAAAACGTTACATGAAACGTTCCATCCGGCCGCCGCATTAATTTTGCCGGATCCGGGAAAAAACTGATGCAACGCAAAGCCATCGGGCACAATCCGTTAACACTGCAAATCAATGAGGATAAAACTGATGCGGTACCGGATCCGTTTTACCCGTTTTTTTCCGGATTGTGCCTGATAGGAAAAAACCTGATGTGTGAAAGTAGCCTAAAGCTGACACATATTCCTTTTTATTAGGCAAAAACTTTTTTTTTAATCTTTCACATTTTTAAAGTAACAAAAAAGGAAAATGGGCTGATGCAAAAGTTTGGCCACCCTACATGGTTAGTACCTAGTAGCTCCCTCTTTTGGCAGATATCGGTTTGTAAATGCTTTTTGTAACCAGCCGATTTTAGTTTTTCAAATCTATTTATTTATTTATTTATTTATTTATTTTTTTTTGTCATCCATTCTTCCTTGGTAGTGATGGAGGAAACCGAACTGTAAGGTTCTTGTACCGAGTACAGTGTTTGTGCACACTGTCCCGAACACAAGTTTTCCTGGGAAGCTCGTGTTATAGTTCCGGTCCAGTTTGGGTCCAGGGGCTGTAAAAATAAAAATCACATTAGTAAAAATACATTATGATTTATACTTCTGGTCCTTCGACGCGTCCCACAGACCTGCTCACCTGACTCTCGGCCGCTTCTGCTTGCGGGTCCGATCATTATCTTCCGGTGGTTTTCACTGCACTGATTGTCACTCAACAGTTTTCAGTTTTTTTTTCGGCGTGTTTGCATGAACATCAGGATTCACCCAAGTCCAAGAGCCATGGACTCGATTGAACTTTGACTGTCACCGTGCTAGTCTCGCATCTGTATCACCCGGCATGGCGCACACTCTCCTTACAGGAATGGGTCGGCTGCATAAATTTTCATGCAGTTGAGGCGCTTCTGTCTGGAGAGTCTGCGCTGTGCTTGGTGATACCGATGTGAGACTCGCAGGAGTTCTACGCAAGCCTCAGCTGTGCACTCGGGTGAAGGCTCTGTCAGCTCTCAGCTGAGTCTGTGTGAGCAGACCTGTTTGTCTTCTCGCACAGATGTAGCAGAATTGAAGATGCTCGCCCGCCTCTGGACTACGTTAGAGGGTTGGGTTTTTTTTTTTGGGATAATAAAGATTGAGTCCTAAATGTCTTCTGTTTTATTTCCATTAAAATATTTTTCTGTTTTTTATTTTACTGTTAAAATAACAGACAATCACAGACGCTGTCACAGAATATATGAGCAGATTCCAGGTTACTCCAACAGCCAATCAGACACCTATTCTGCATGACAGCATCTGAGATTGGATGTTGGGTACCTCACTCAAAGTAGTGTAAAAATAAATTAAAAATGACGTAGCTCTGCTGTATTTTTGATTTTCAGCGCAGATAAGCAGATGGCTACGGGCTGCCACCTCCAGCTGCCTGGCTTTACCTTGGCTGGCAATCAAAATACAGGGAAGCGCATTTATTTTATTTTTGTTTTCAATTATTTAAAAAAATATAAAAAGAAATGCATGGGCTCCCGCCGTATTTTGATCGCTAGTCAGGTAAAACAAAGCAGCTGGGGGCTGGGATTCTCTGCAGCCGCCCCTGGAAATGGCACATTGTTTTTTAGCGCCATTTCCAGGTGCTTTTACTCAGCTCATCCAGCTTCCCTGATGGCGGTGGCACGCTGGGTAATAAAGGGGTTATTACCAGTTTTGTATTCTCAGCTGGTGGGAAGCCCGAAATTCATGGTGTCACGCCAAGTTACACATGGCCATCATGAATTTCTAGTAAACAGTGAAAAGAAAAACGCAACACGTAAAAAAATGTTTTATTAGAAACAAAACAAAAAAAACATTTAGACTCCATCTTTATTATAAAAGAAATCCTTTGTCCGACGTAGTCCACAGGAAGAGCAATGTCAGCTCTGCTTCATCGCTCTGTACAGACAAATATCTATAAAGAGCGAGAAAAAGTTCGCATACTCAGAACCCAAACCCTAACTTAACAAAAAGTTTGGGCGAGTCTCCCAAACACTAACATCGGTGGGTTCACCCATCACTATTCCTTGGAAAAGTTTTTAGTTCTGTGAGATTCTGGCTAGTCTTGCATGCACTGCTCTTTTAAGGTCTAGCCACAGATTTTCAATGCTGTTCAGATCAGGGGACTGTGATGGCCATTGTAAAACTTTCAGATTGGGCCTTTTGAGGTAGTCTATTGTGTGTTTAGGATCATTATCCATTTGTGGAAGCCTTCCTTTGTGTAAAAAGTGTTATGCATCAATAATTTGTTGAAATTTCATTGAATCCATTCTTCCCTTTACTCATGAAATGTTCCCTGTGCCATTGCTGCAACACAATCCCAAAGCATGATTGATTAATTGATCTACTCCCATTCTTAATGGCTGGTGAGATGTTCTTTTCCTGAAATTCTGTGCCTTTTTTTGTACACACATACCTTTTGATCATTGTGGTCAAAGAGTTCTATTTTCACCTCATTAGTCCACATGACTTGTTTACAATATGCATTAGCTTTGTTTAGATGTTCATTTGCATACTTCTGACTCTGAATTTTGTAGTGAGGACACGAGGTTTACGTCTGACTTTTCCATGAAGGCCATATTTTGTGTAATGTCTCTGAACAGTTGAACAGTGTACCAGAACTCAAGTCTGCTAAATCTTTCTGAAGTTTTTTGCAGTCAGTCAGGGGTTCTGATTTTCCCCTCTAGCAATCCTACGAGCAGCTCTCTAGGAAATTTTGCTTGGTCTTCCAGACCTTATCTTGACCTCCATCTTCAATCTGCCCCTGGTGGCCGCTCCTCCAATGGTTACCTGTCACTAGTGGGTGGCAGCCCCCCCATGTTTGGTGACTACCTTTTAGACCCGACCCTAGCCCGGTCCCCAATGGGGAGGGCAACCTAACTGTTAGCATTTGTGTGTAGTGGAACCGGTACAGACCTCCTCTGGATCCAGGATGAGTGCCGCACCTTAAGTGAGGTGCAGTACCCTATGGCGACTGAAGCCTCAGGGGCGCCACATAAGATAGCTTAGTGCTAGGCAGCTGCTTAGAAGAACCATAGCTGTTGTTTTTTTGCACAAAATTAGGAGGCTGGTTTTTATAAAGCTGGGAAATTTGCACCACCTGGCTTGAACGATGGTGAAAAAGTCCTAACCCTAGCAGACTAAGGTTTAAAACCTTAGTCAGTTCTGTGCACACAAATCATTTTAGTTTACTGTTCTCTGCTCTAAGGCCCTGTGCGCACTGGAACACGGAATTCCGCAGGGTCTGAAAGATTACCGCAACCACGGTAAAAAACCGCGGCAAACCGCACCCGAAAACCACATGCGGTTTGCCGCAGTTTTACCATGGTATTGTTCGCGGTATTGCAGTGGAATTGCAGCATGCGGGTTGGTACATGTGCTTTAATGGTACATTAAATGGTACATGTGGTTTAATGCATTCAATGCAATAAAGCACATTTGAAAAAAAAAAAAATTCCTTCTGAGATATAGCAGACAGATAAATAGATAAATAGATAGGATAGATAGAAGGATGGAGGATAGAGTCCCTGTGAGCACACGCTGCATTTCTCCCGAGCGGTAATGTGTGTTCACATTACCGGCCGTGGGAAATGCCCTGTGGTTACCTCTGCTGTCTCGTTGCGAGGCTGCATTCAGCGCTGTGTGTCAGTCGAGGCTGGATGCCAGCATCGGAGGACGTGGATTACGCCGGAGCTGTGTGTTTTGGGGGGGGTTAATAAAATGGTGAACCAGGGGCTTTTTTGTGTTTTATTTAAAATAAAGGATTTTTTGGTGTGGGCTTATTCACTTTACTTATGGGTTGATCATGTCAGCTGTCACAGACGCTGCCATGATCAAGCCTGGATTTAAATGGCAGCGATCCGCTGCCATTTAACTCGTTATTACCTGGATTGCCACCGCATCACGGCATCTGGAAGAGCCGGGGACACTCCGGGACTGCCGCATAATGGATGCGACAGTCCCGGGGCAGCTGCAGGCTGATATTCTCGGCTGGGGGGGGGCATTAACCCTGACCCTCGCCCTCCCCAGCCTGAGCATACCAGGCCGCCGCTGTTTGTTTACCTCGGCTGGAAGGTAAAAATATGGCGTAGCCCATGTGTTTTTGTTTTGTTTTTTTTTTCTATATGTCCGTTTGCTTTCTATGTGTATTCTATATGTCTGTGTGTGATCTGTGTGTGTGAGATCTGTCTGTCTGTGATGTGTCTGTGATGTGTCTGTGATGTGTCTGTGATGTGTCTGTGATGTGTCTGTGATGTGTGTTTTTACTCTCTGCTCCGCTTCCTCTTCCTGTCATAATGACATCACTTCCCTGCAACCCGCAGGCAGCGATGAACATTACCGCAGGTAAACCGCGAAATACCGGAGGGAATAACGCAGGAAAACGCAATGAACCGCACAATTTGCTGCCTGCGTTATTCCCTGCGGGATTTCACGATTGCATTGCAGTCAATGGAGTGAAATCCCGCAGCGACGTGCGGAAAAGTGACATGCAATTGTTTTTGCTGCGGGAATTCTGCAGCAAAACATGCAGCTGTCAAAATCCGCATAGTGCGCACAGCATTTTTTTTTCCCATAGGTTTTGCTGGTGAATCACTGCAGAGATGTTATGAACATAACATGCAGCAAAACCGCCGGAAATCTGCGGCAAACACCGGCAAGTGCACACAGGGCCTTAACAGCAGGTACTCCTCATTAGGACAGTGTGACGTGGCGGCGCAGTGAAAACTTAACCCTTTAGTGACGGAGCTAATTTTCACCTTAATGACCAGACCAAATTTTGCAATTCTGACCAGTGTCACTTCATGAGGTTATAACTCTGGAACGCTTCAACGGATCCCGGTGATTCTGCGATTGTTTTTTCGTCACATATTGGACTTCATGTTAGTACCAAATTTAGGACAATATTTTTTGTGTTTATTTATGAAAAAAATTGAATATTGGCAAAAATTTTGAAAATTTAGCAATTTTCAACTTTTGAATTTTTATACCGTTAAACCAGAGATTTCTGTGACACAAAATAGTTAATAAATAACATTTCCCACATTTCTACTTTACATCAGCACAATTTTGGAAACAAAATTTTTTTTTGTTAGGAAGTTAGAGGGGTTCAAAGTTTATCAGCAATTTCTCATTTTTACATCAAAATTTACAAAACCAGTTTTTTAGGGACCACATCACATTTGAAGTGACTTCAATAGGCCTAGATGACAGAAAATACCCAAAAGTGACACCATTCTAAAAACTGCACCCCCCAAAGTACTCAAAACCACATTCAAGAAGTTTATTAACCCTTCAGGTGCTTCACATGAACAAAAGCAATGTGGAATGAAAAAAAGCAAAAATTAAATTTTACCTAAAAATGTTGCTCTAACCCAAATTTATTCACTTTTAGAAGAAATAACACAACAAAATGGACCTCAAAACTTGTTCCCCACTTTCTTATGAGCGCGCCGATACCCCACATGTGGTCAGAAACCTCTGTTTGGACAAATGGGAGGGCTCGGAACAGAAGGAGCAATATTTGAATTTTGGAAAGCAAATTTGGCTGAAATAGATTGCGGGCACCATGTTGCATTTACAGGTCCGCTAAGGTACCTAAACAGAAGAAATCCCTCACAAGTGACACCATTTTGGCAACTAGACCCCTCAAGGCTTCTATCTAGGGGTATAGTGAGCATTTTAGATCCACAGGTACTTCACAGATTTTGTTAACGTTACGTTGTCATATTGAAAATTTTAATAATTTTCTCAAAAATGTTGCTTTAGCATCAATTTTCTCACTTTTTCAAGAGGTAATTCCAAAAATTTGACCTCAAGGTTTGTTAACCACTTTTTTATGAGCGCGGTGATACCTCACATGTGGTCTGAAACCTTTGTTTGGACAAATGGGAGGGCTTGGAACGAAAGGAGCAATATTTGAATTATAGAAAGGAAATTTGGCTGAAAAAGATTGCGGGCACCATGTCGCATTTGGAGGTCCCCTAAGGTACCTAAACAGCAGAAACCCCGCACAAGTGGCCCCATTTTGGAAACTAGGCCCCTCAAGGAATTTATCTAGATGTTTGCTGAGTACCCTGAACCCTCAGGTGCTTCACAGAATTTTATAACGTTGAGCCATGAAAAAAAAAAATAAAATTTTACCACAAAATTGTTATTTCAACCAGGTAGCTTTTTTTTTTACAAGAGTAAAAGGAAAAAATTCAGCATAACATTTATTGTGCAATTTCTCCTGAGTTTGGCGATACCTTATATGTGGTGGAAATCAACTGTTTGGGCGCATGGCAGGGCTCGGAAGGGAAGGAGTGCCATTTGACTGCAAAATTGGCTGGAATCAATAGCGGACGCCAGGTTGCATTTGGAGAGCCCCTGAGGTGCCTAAACAGTGGCGGTCCCCCACAAGTGACTTCATTCTGGAAACAAGACACCTCAAGGCTTTTATCAAGGTGTATAGTGAGCAGTTTGAATCCACGAGTACTTCACAGAATTTGATAAGCTTAGGTTGGCATATTGAAAATTTTCATTTTTTTCACAAAACTGTTGCTTTAGCATCAAATTTCTCACTTTTTCAAGAGACAACAACAAACCGTGGACCCCACAGGTTGTTATCCAATGTCTTATGAGCACAGGGATACCCCACATGTGGCCAAAAACCTCTGTTTGGATAAATGGGAGGGCTTGGAATGGAGGGAGCACCATTTGAATTCTGGAAAAGTTGAAATAAATTGCGCGCACCATGTCACATTAGCAGGGCCCCTTGGGTACCTATACATCAGAAAACCCCCACAAGTGACCCCATTTTGGAAACTGGATTTTATTCAGGAGTATAGTAAGCATTTTGAATCCACAGGTACTTCACAAAAATGTTGCTGTAGCAACAAATGTCTCACTGTTAGGCTCTGTGGCCATGATCCAGCGACACGGCATCTAGTACACAGTGTCAGCCTCCTGCAGAGATGTGAGTGTTGTCCACGGGAGAACGCAGCTGCCCAAGCCCACGATTTGGGTTCAGGCCGCTGTGGAGCTCTATGCTACCTGCAGAGAACACTCATCTCCGCAGCATAAATTGACATGCTGAGGCTCGGGAAGCTGCGCCACAGGTCGGTTTATGCTGCGGAGAAAAGAAGCACATTGGGCATGGGATTTCTAAAAATCCTTCCACTGTGCTTCTACTGCACAACGCAGCATTATGGACACAGGGAAAACACTCTGCGCCCAAAACGCTGCAAACCCTGATTGTGGGCACACAGCGTAAAATGCTACAATGGATGAATGGATAGATGTCAAACAAATATAACGTCCCATTCCCCTGCATATTCTAAGCTGGCGCCCTTTAGTGCCTTTCATGTGGCACTAAAGGGTGCCTAGCCTTGTATTTAGCCCCCCAAAAAATTAATAATTAAAATAGACGTGGGGTCCCCCCTATTTTTGATAGCCAGCTAGGGTAAAGCAGACAGCTGTAGCCTGCAAACCACAGCTGACAGCTTCACCTTGGCTGGTGATCAATTTGGAGGGCTCCCCAGGCGTTTTTAAAAAAAATAAAAAAACGTGGGGTCCCCCCCAAATTAGATCACCAGCCAAGGTGAAGCGGACAGCTGGGGTCTGGTATTCTCAGGGTGGGAAGAGCCATGGTTATTGGACTCTTCCCAGCCTAAAAATAGCAGGCCGCAGCCGCCCCAGAAGTGGCGCATCCATTAGATGCGCCAATCCTGGCGCTTCGCCCCAGCTCATCCCGCGCCCTGGTGCGGTGGCAGACGGGGTAATATATGGGGTTGATACCAGCTGTAATGTCACCTGGCATCAAGCCCTGGGGTTAGTGATGTCACGGCATCTGAACAGATACCCGACATCACTAACCCAGTCAGTAATAGAAAAAAAAAAGACAAGAAAAAAATTTATTTGAAAAAACACTCCCCGAAACATTCCTCTTTTACCAATTTATTGAAAATAAAGAAATTCCGGTCGCTGTAATCCATTTTGGAGGTCCCGCGCCGACTCTGGATCTTCTAGAATATGGGGGGCACGTTCAGGGAACGTATCCCCCATTTTCTGGAAGAGCAAGCTCTCCATGAGCAGTGTGGGTGCAGTAATCTGAGAATACTGCACTCACACTGCCCCGGTCCAACCTAGGGCAGAGTGACCTGCAGTAACCTCATTCCAGAATATGAGGGGCACGCTCACAGAACGTATCCCCCATTTTCTGGAACAGCAGCCTCTCCATGTGAGGAGTGTGGCTGCAGATCACTGCACTCACCCTCCCCCGGTCCACAGTGGAGCCTGTGCATCAGCGACGTCAGCAGGATCCCTGCTTGCAGGGATCCAGCTGACAGCCGCTGTCTGCGCATGCGCCGCCAGCATTGAAGAAGGAGGCGGCGATCGCGGGCCCGGAGCGGCAGACAGGTAACGTATAACCGGGGGCTTGGGGGGGGGGGGTGACGGGGGGTGACCTAGTGGGACCTGGGGACACCTTTCTGCCGCATGTGACGTGTCACATGCGGCAGAAAGAGCAGAATGAAGGCGGCCGCGCGCTGTGCGCCGCCATCTTCCACGCTCCGGAGGGGGGAGGGGGGTGGTGGCTCTGGAGAACCGGAGGGGGCTCCGGTGACCAGAGGGCTCCGGTGGACCGGAGGAGGGGTCAGGGGGAGGACATTTCCCTCCGATCTGAAATGTTTGATCATTTCAGATCGGAGGGAAATGACTGCAGAGCCGGCGGCGGCTGCAGTTTTCTGTGCGCTTCGGCGCCATTTTGGATGTCCGGTGGGGGTAGGGGTGGGGGTGGGGGGACTCTCCGGTACCGGGGGCTTTGGGGGCACTAGGGGGTTAGATTTCTTTCTCATCTGACATGTTTGATCATGTCAGATGAAAAAGAAATCAGTTTTACCGGCCATTTCTTTTTTTTTCATGTGTTCGTCGGTATACGGTGTATACCGCCGATCACATGATCGGGGTCCAAAAAAAACACCCCGATTCATAATATGGGGGGTCTCAGCTACCCCCGGTAGCTGAAACCCCCGAGATTTTCGGTCGCTGGGGGGCGCTACAGGGTTTTTTCGGGCCGCCGCTTTAAAGCGGCGGAACAGAATAAGTACCCTGTTTTGCCGCCGCTTTAAGTCGTACGGCCGTCGTTATGAGGTTAAAGTAAAACTATAAGGCTATGTGCGTACGTTGCATAGTGTCCATGCTGAAAATTCTGCAGCGATTTGGCAGCTTGTGTACTTCAAATCGCTGCAGAAACAATGTGTAATAGATGCAGTGTGTCTGCAGAATAGATGCCGATTTCATTCGCTCAGAATGCTGCCTCTCCCATAGAGTGGGAACAGCATCCAAAGCGCACAAAATAAGTGACATGTTGCTTTTTTTGAGCGCAGCGATTTGGATCAAAATTTCAGCATGCAAATCCCTGCGCTCTCAAACTCAACGTGCAGATGGATTATGCACAATGTTCATAGATTGTGCTGGGGGTTCAGGACGCATGCATTTACGCTGCAGTGCAATACGCAGCGTAAATGCATGAAATTACGCAACGTGCGCGCACTGTCTTAGCATCTTGTTAATATCTTGTGCGGGCCATAGTTTTACCTTTAGGCTAGAAACACATCTATGCGAGTAAAATCGGTCCGACTGGGCTGAATAACTCGGCTGATTTTAGTTCACGTTAGGACCGAGTGCAACACAAGTGCGATGCCTTTTCTGAATAAATTTAATCATTTTACTAGCGTGTGTAATGCGTGTGTAATGCGTATTTTTTACTATGTCATCTGCCATTCAGCTCTGCTACATGGCCGCTGACAGCAGACACAGACAGCCATGTAGCAGAGCTGAATGGCAGATGACAGCAGACACAGACAGAGCCGCACAATCAGAATGAACTCTGGTAAACTTGACCCGACTTCATTGTCATGCTGCGGCTCTGTCTGTGCCACGTCCTGATTAGCGGTCACCTGTGAAGGACTCACCGGTGACAGCTAATCTCCTGAGTGACTGAAGTTAGAAGCCCTCTCTCATATACTCACCGATCCCCGATCTCCGTCGCGGCGCTGCACAGCGTTCACACTGCTCCGGCGGCTTTTACTATTTTGAAAAAGCTGGCCGCTCATTAATCAATCTCGTATTCCTTGCTTTCCCCGCCCACAGGCGCCTATGATTGGTTGCATTTAAATCAAATGGAAAACCGGTTTTCCATTTGATTTATATGATAACCTGCTTTCCGGGGCCGCTGCTAAACCACATAAAACCACTCACATGCGATCATAGGGGGTTGTGACTGGCACAACCTTACCAGGTGAGTGTATCTTTCTGTTCTGTCTCTCTACCCTCATACCGGGTAAGACCCTATTGTGCTTTTTCCCCCCTATAGCTTTGATTGGTTGCAGTGAGACATGCCTCCACGCTGAGTGACAGGTGTCTCACTGCACCCAATCCCAGCAGCCGGTGGGCGTGTCTATACTGTGCAGTTAAATAAATAATTAAATAAAAAAAAGGCGTGCGATCCCCCCCCAATTTTAATACCAGCCAGATAAAGCCATACAGCTGAAGGCTGGTATTCTCAGGATGGGGAGCTCCACGTTATGGGGAGTCCCCCAGCCTAACAATATCAGTCAGCAGCCGCCCAGAATTGCCGCATACATTAGATGCGACAGTTCTGGGACTGTACCCGGCTCTTCCCGATTTGCCCTGGTGCGTTTGCAAATCGGGGTAATAAGGAGTTAATGGCAGCCCATAGCTGCCACTAAATCCTAGATTAATCATGTCAGGCGTCTCCCCGAGATACCTTCCATGATTAATCTGTAAGTGACAGTAAATAAACACACACACCTGAAAAAATCCTTTATTAGAAATAAAAAACACAAACCTATACCCTCGTTCACCACTTTAATAAGCCCGAAAAAGCCCTCCATGTCCGGAGTAATCCAGGATGGTCCAGCGTCGCTTCCAGCTCTGCTGCATGGAGGTGACCGGAGCTGCAGAAGACACAGCCGCTCCTGTCACCTCCACGCAGCAACTGTCAGTCACGCGATCAGCTGAGCTGTCACTGAGGTTACCCGCGGCCACCGCTGTATCCAGTGACAGCGGATAACCTCAGTGACAGCTCAGCTGATCGCGCTACTCACCTCATTTGCTGCATGGAGCTGACAGGAGCGGCGGTGTCTTCTACAGCTCCGGTCACCTTCATGCAGCAGAGCTGGAAGCGACGCTGGACCATCCTGGATTACGCCGGACATGGAGGGCTTTTTGGGGCTTATTAAATTGGTGAACCAGGGAATTTTAGTGTTTTTTTATTTCTAATGATTTTTTCAGGTGTGTGTGTGTTTATTTACTGTCCCTTACAGATTAATCATGGAAGGTATCTCGGGGAGATGCCTGTCATGATTAATCTAGGATTTAGTGGCAGCTATGGGCTGCCATTAACTCCTTATTACCCAGATTGCCAACGCACCAGGGCAAATCTGGAAGAGCCGGGTACAGTCCCAGAACTGTCGCATCTAATGTATGTGGCAATTCTGGGCGGCTGCTGACTGATAGTTAGGCTGGGGGACTCCCCATAACGTGGAGCTCCCCATCCTGAGAATACCAGCCTTCAGCCGTATGGCTTTATCTGGCTGGTATTAAAATTGGGGGGGATCGCACGCCTTTTTTTTATTTAATTATTTATTTCACTGCACAGTATAGACACGCCCACCAGCTGCTGTGATTGGGTGCAGTGAGACACCTGTCACTCAGCGTGGGGGCGTGTCTCACTGCAACCAATCATAGGCGCCTGTGGGCGGGGAAAGCAGGGAATACGAGATTGTTTAATGAGCGGCCGGCTTTTCCAAAATAGGAAAAGCCGCCGCAGCAGTGTGAATGCCGTGCAGCGCCGCGGATCGGGGAACGGTAAGTATGAGAGAGGAGGGGAAAATGACCGACAGACTGTGAGAGAGGGACAGAGATAGTGACGGACCGACAGAGAATAGAGACCGAGAGGGAGAGACCGACTGACGGAGAATAGTGAGTGCCAGACATTGAGACATCACTCGTTTCCAGTGTTTTAGGAAACATGTGAGAAATGCATTTAGAAAATCGGATGTCACTAGGATGGTGTGAGTGCCTTCCCGTGACATGCGATTATTTACATGCTCCCATAGACTTGCATTGGAGAGACTCGCAGTAGAACTCGCAAAAAAGCAGCATGCTGCGATTTTTTTTTTTTTTTTTCTGTCCGATTTGGACTGAGGAAAATATCGCAAATGCGAGCTGAATCATTCAATAACATGTGTCCGATTCCAATGCGAGTTTTTCTCGCATTGCTCTACTGCGAGAAACTCGCAAGTGAGAAGCAGCCCTTAGGCTATGTGCCCACGGTGCGTTTTTTCATGCTTTTCTGCAGCGTTTTCAACTGCACCTTTTTAGTGCTCAAATGGCTGCGTTTTGATTTCCCAGCAAAGTCTATGGGAAATAGGGTTTTCCTGTGCCCACCATGCAGTTCAAAATGCTGCGTTTAATTTGCATATTTTGTGGCAAAAACCATGCATTTAAAAAAGCAGCATGTCAATTGTTTTTGCCATTTGAGGTGCGTTTAGATAACATAGAAGTCAATGAGAAACAGGGAGTAACCAAGAAACATCAAAATTCCTGCGTTTTACCTGCTTTTTAGGTGCAGAAAACATGCGTTTTGGACTACTAAAACGCATGCTTTTTGCACATCAAAATGATTTCATATGTCCCTTTTACACACACATAGTCCGACAATTTATTTAAAGAAAATTATCATTTTATTGCTATATTTCCGTTTTTATTAAATAACCGCTATAATTCTATTAAATCTTGCAATTTTCATTTTTTTCATACAAATATTTGTGCCCATTTTTTTTATTTTTTTTCATTTGGTTTGACTGTTGTAACTTTATTTATCAGTGTCTTGGTGTTCAAAACGCATGTGTCAAAAAGCATTTGAAAAAGTATTCAAAAAGCGCTAAAAACGCATCAAATACGCGGCAAAAACGCATGCGTTTTCAGCGCTAAAGTTCTGCAAAAGGCAACTTTGGCTAATTCAATTAAGGACAAAACGTGCATTTAGAACTGCAAGTAGGGAAAAGCAACGTGGACACATAGCCTTAGAGGTTTCTCACTACTACTCTGCAGTGCATTACTCTGTATATCACACTACTCCCTGCTCTAATCGGTATGAGAACTTGCTCTTTAGAGCAGAGAGCAGTGTAACATACAGGCAAAGTGATGCTGATACGCAAAACCACAGCACTGAACGTATATTCTGCTCTAGTCAGAGAACTTGTGATATTTTGCTAATGTCCTTGTTCAGAGGAGAAAGATCACCTCCAGAGCTATGGAGTGACATAATGCTGCTATTCATGCAATGAGCATCCGGTCCAGCTGCCTGGTGGCAAAACTAAAAAGTATTGCAAACGCCCTTACCTACTGGTTGTTTTTTGTTTTTGTTTTTTGTCAATCACTCACATTTTAAGGCTTTTTCCTTCATATACTGAACAGCTGTAAAGTAAAAAAATCTTGTTTGAATGTAAGATATTGCATGTTTGAGAGAGAGAGAGAGAGAGAATATATCCACACTTCACCCGCTGTATATAAAGTATTGAACACGTCACCAATTTTAAGTGAATCCATTTCTAAGGCCGTGTGCGTTGAACATGCGTTTATGCTGCGTTTTGAACTGCAGCGTAAACGCATGCGTTCTGTCACCAGCAAAGTCTGAGAATTTAGGAAATTCCATGCGCCCGTTGCGTTTTGCATGCAGAATTTTTTGACCAAAACGCTGCGGTCTAAAAAGCAACAGGTCACTACTTTTAGGAGTTATGGATGATTTTCCCACTGTCTATGGGAGAGAAAGCATCCAAAACACAACAGTTCTGCATCAATTCTGCTTTCAACAAACTGTCATAACACAGCTGTTCAGCTGCGTTTTGAAACGCACCTGCAGTGACTTAAACACTGCGGAATATTTGTGACGGCAGAACGCAACGTGGGTACATACCCTAAAGGTGCTATTGATATGAATTTGCCCTTCTGCCTATGACAGCAGCACCTGAGAGAGAGGTTCCGCCCACATCAGGACAGGAAACCCACTGAATAAAAAGGCGGTACATCTCCTCCGCATCAGTTTGGTTTCCTGTCCTGGTATGGACAACCCATTGCTGTCCCAGGTCCGACCCGGTGTGGAAGCCTGGTGCTCACCAGAACTGTGTTCGAGCCTGGATGCACACCCCCCCTCCCCCACAGTCTCAGGCCTTTGCGGTGGTGAGCCACGCGGGTCTGGAGCTGAAGCTCTGCCCAGTGTAGCTCCGGAACTGTGTGCACTCACTGCAGCAGCTGGAAGGCTTGTTCCTGCTGTGCAGCATGCTGGAGTGAAGACCGGAAGTGACGCAGGGACCCTGGTGACGTGCGCAGAGCGACCAGGAAGTCTCTGGGGGACGCATGCGGACACTGATCCAAGATGGCGGCGCCCATGGAAACTGGAGCGTGATCTTTTTAAAAAAGCCATGGCCGACCAGCGGGTCACATGAGTATTGCTTCTACCATTGCAGTATGGCAGAAGATTCACCCCGCAGCAATGAGTCGCCGCAACGTGGCTAAAGACGGGGCTTGACTGAGCAGTCCAAAACCACCGGTTCCAGTCTGGGGAGCTGTCGGTCGGTTTGTTCCAGGAGGAACAGGTCGGGGGAAAAAGTTCCGCCTCCAGATCCGGTATTAATCCAGGAGTCAAGGGTGGTGAGTGAGCCTCTGGGTCGGACATGATTACTAAGGCCCCATTCCATGTTCGCCTTTTTTGTTAGGCGCAGCCTAAGAAATGTACTGTAATGTACAGTAATGTATGTAATGTAATGTATGTACTGTACTGTAATGTAATGTGATGCGGAGGAGAGGTACCGCCTTTTTATTCAGTGGGTTTCCTGCCCTGATGTGGGTGGAACCTCTCTCAGGTGGTGCTGTCATGCGCTTCTGAAAATCCCATTACCGGTAAGTAAGATTTTCTCCCCAGATATCTGTAACAGCCTATCCAAGCCACACATGCAATAAAATCGAACCATAGTTGTCCATAAATGATGTGTAATACTGAGAACTGATAGGGAAGAAAGTATTGAACGCTTGAAGTTCGGTACATAAAGCCATGGAAAGTCGTGAAACCAGCTGAAATCTATCAGTAATTAGAAAGTAATCCTGCTACGTAGTGAAAAATAGCTGATTTTACTGATGGAAGGCATGAGATAGCCTATAAAAAGGTCTCATAACCAAGGTGCCACACAAATATCTCATGATGTCTAAAACCAGTGAGCTGTCTAAAACAATACCATCATTATGTTTTGTAATAAGGTTGTGAAAGTTTTTAAAGAAACATTTCTAAATTGCTGAATGCTCTAGTGAGCACTGTTGGGGCCATAATCCGGAAGTGGAAAGAACATGGTTTACCCTTAAACCAGCTATGACCAGGTGCTCATTGCAAGATTTCTGACAGTGAAAGGAATTATCAGAAGGGTTGTCAAAGAGCCAAGAATCTGCCTGTGGAGATCCACAGAAAGACCTGGAATCAGCAGGTACAATTGTTTCAAAGAAAACAATAAGTAATGCAAACAAATGTTTGCTCAAGAACATTTAGACAATCCTGTGAAATACTGGGAGAATATAGTCTGGTCAGATGAGACTAAAATGGAACTGTTTGGATGCCATAATACCCACCATGTTTGGCGGTCATAAGGCATTGCTTATCACCCCCAAAACACCAGATCAACAGTGTAGTTTAGAGGTGGGAACATCATGGTCTGCAGCTGTTTTTCAACTTGCGGCACTTAGAAACTTCATGATTGAAGGAAGGATGAATGGACAAATGTACCAAAACATTCTCTATAAAAATCTGCTGCCATGTACCAGAATGATGAAGCTAAAACGGCCAGTGGACATTTCAGTAAGAGAATCATCCCAAATACACAGCCAAGGAAACTCAATTGGGTTCAGAGAAAGAAAATGAAAATAAAGCTGCTAGAATGACTGTCGATCACCTTAGCTGAATCCAATAGAGAATTTATGGAAGGAACTAAAGCTGACTTCATAAGAACACATGCAGTTTCAGGATTTGAAGAGTGTTTGTGGAAGACTGGTGGGACAAATTCACACCTGAGCAATCTTATAGTCAAAGCTTTTGTACGAAGTATTACATTTCAGTAAGCAAATTCAATACCCTCACCCCCCACCCCACCCCCGTCAGTTCTCATTATTACACATCACTACATTTTTGGACATCTATTGTTTGATTTCTTTGCCTGTGTGGATTGGTGAGAAATTCTGTCAATAGCTTCTTTAGAAATATATTTACTGCGAAACTTAGTGACTTGTTCAATACTTATTTCACTCTCTATATATACAGTATAATATACGGGTAGTGCTTGTAATGGAATTTTATAATTGCAGTTTTGCAGTGTCTATTTAATTATGATTTGACCCCCATGAGATCTTAAAGGGAACCTGTCACTAAATTTGGCCCGTATGAGCTGCGGCCACCACCAGTGAGCTCTTTTATATAAAGCATTCTAGAATTCTGTAACTAAAAGCCTAGGCCTCTCTGTAAAAGATAAAAAAAAACAAACATATTTTATTATATTCACCTGTAGGGCGGTCTGGTCTAATAGGTGATTCTTGTCTTAGTCGTCGCCTCCGCTCTTCCTTTCATCGCTGTCCCCCCTTCCCAGCCCCATGTGGATAACTCATCCTTTGTCATCCACACAGGCCTCCATTGTGCTCCTTTGCATGCACACTGTTCACTGCCTTGCTGAGAGCAGAGTAAAGTACTGTGATGCGCAGGGAAAGGTCAAAGACTGCATGTGCACTAATAGAAGTATGCAGGATCAAAATGGAGGCCCCTGTGAGGATGACATAGCACATATAATCCACACGGAGCTAGGAAGGAGGACAGATACTAGCGACGCCAATTAGACTCAACTGCGCCGCAGGTGACGTTTTTTTACTTTATACAGATCGACTTGGGCACTTATATATACAGCATTCTAGATTGCTGTATAAGGGCTTAATGGTGGTGGCCACAACTTATTGAGGTCAAATCTGGTGACAGGTTCCCTTTTAAATGCCCCACCACCCTACCCCAAAGGTCCTTTATTGTGTTAATACACTTTTTATTACATATTTCCTCTGTAACTGGCCTTACAAAATTCAGCCTTCTAGCTACATAAGAGCCCACTGGGCCTCCTTTACCCAGCGATTGCATGACGGCTGGATTCGGAGGATGGAGCACCCACAATTCTTCCTAATCTGTTATTTTATTTCACTATAGACACAAATACCTCATTCAAAGAGGTGTGTGTATTGTGGTTGTGTGTTTTTTTGTTATCGCAGATGAAATTTACCAACACAAGTTTCTTTGAAGATCATGGGCAGCAGCCTGATGACATCCATGTGCAGTGTGTGATTAACATTGCAAAGCTTCTTCTGTTCGATGCAAAGTTTGACACCACCCCTATAGCTGAAAACCCATGGTTGCCCGGAGGAATAGTTAATTTCCTCCTGGCAGCAGGACTCTGTGCATGCGGCGAGCAGTGTCAGAATGTTATTAGCCAGCAGATGAATCCAGGTGAATAGTGTTTGTGGTTTTATTTATTTTTTTTACGTAACTGGTTCCCTTTTAAAATTATGGCTTTTCATAAAGGAAGGAAGAAAAATAAATTTTGCAGTTTTTGAATCTGTGTACTAACACAATGTAAGTTGAGCTTGGTATTGTAATTAATATAATTCCTGTTTATTACCTTAGGTCACGTACGGCATACACAAGTGGAAGTGCCCCATATGGCTGCTACGTAATATGAAGACTAAGAAGGAGAATATGGCTCTACGTGAAGGATTAGTTGCACGGGCTTACAAGTTTGTTACATACTGTATATATTACTGTAATTGGCAAAGCTGACTACAAAGCATTGGGACAAAAGCTGCTACATTATATGCACAATGGCTTTCTCTTCCCTACCCCTGCCAGAGTGTACAAATATATAATCATGTGGATAAATGTCTTATGTAATAGTGTTTATTTTTTACATATTAGAATAAAATAAAATATATCACTGACTTAACCTTTCCATTTACTAGATTTTTTTTTTTTCTTCAATTTTTCTCAACTATATATTCGTTTACCTATTTTACTCTACGAAAAATAAAGAAAAACTGAAAATAGTAAGCACTTATCTATCTTCTGCTGGTTAGACTTTTGTGTTGTATGTGGATGGAGTTTATTTATTTTTTCTCCAGCAGAAAATCTTCAGATAATTACAGAAGCAGCAAAGTGACTGAGGTGGTTAAAAAAACAAAGACTACACTTCAGGTTAATTTTCATACACATCTGAAAGGGGTTGTCTGGTCTAAAATGATGGGTCAGAAATCACTATGTATAACTCTGTGTACAGATTTCTGAATCTTCACATCTGGCGCACTGTGAGGATTCTCCAGTGTCAGAGCCGGGAACAGTGGTCACATGGCCGCAATTATGTGATATGTCCGCTAATCAGACCAGCAGATGTGACCAAAGGGAGGCAACCTAGGACATAATATAATATATTATATTATTCATGAAGGGGTTAATGGAGGTGTGAACCGGGTAAGAATATGTAATTATGTACAGGGGGAAGGTGTATCGTAGCATGCCTGTCAGCCTGCACAACGCACCCAGCAGCCACATGAAAATAAGGCAAGAGCTCACGTTAAAACCACAGTGTTTTGTTTTTTTTTTGTTTTCTTTCCCCACTGCTGGATGGGTATCACTATTGTCTGCTCCCTGTTATTTTTCAATAAAGTTAATTGTATTGTTAATAGGGTTTGTTACTTCATATTTTTTTCTTTCTTATATGCCTGCCTTTTTAAGCTTTTAATTCTCAATGTTTCATAAATGTATACATTTCTAGTATACTGGGAGTTGCCTTCACTTTTTGACTATGATCCTTGTTGATTTCCCTTTGTTCTTATTATCTCTGCATTTAAAATGGGCTGAAAGAATGGCAATACAGCCAGTAACAGATGTACAGAAGATAGTGATTCCACTTTTGGAACAGTGTTGAAAACACTGCTAATTCATGCCTCTCAAAGTGGGAAAGGATATGCATTCACTATAAAACAATATAAATGTAAGTAAGAGATTATTTGCGGTAGGCCTCTAAAAAAAAAATAATGTATTGCAGAATCATACACCTCCTTGGAAAATAGCTAGGGTGGCATAATCATTTTTGATATGGTAAATAGGCAATACAACTGTATACCATTGTTGGGGTGTGGAGCTGTGCATGGAAATACACCAAAATAAGGAACATTTAGATCCAGCTGCAGTCGTCCGGTGTGGTTGAAAAGTCTGGGTTAATCCATGCTTTGTTTATTTTGCGAAGAGTCAGCCTGTTAGGCACATCCGCTTGATAACGGACATTGCTATCTGTTATTATGCCCACAGTGGCACTAAAAACTCATTCATAAAAATGGCATAGTATGCCAGCACCTCCAAGGTGGAGAGGAACTGTTCATGCCACCTGTTTAGCTTTGATAACAAGTAATTTTACAGTACAGGAATCTGGAGATGGTGCTACTGTCGGCTATGTAATCCTTCACAATCTTCCAAAACTTTTTCCTCCTTGTCAGAGTACTATGTGCATCAGGGCCTGGGTGCTGGGAGTGTGTAATGAAACTGTACCAGACTTTTGTGCGCTCTCTCCTCTGTTGTTCCTGCTGTGTCTCCCTCATCTCCTTGGTTTTCCAAAGAACTATGATCTCTACTGCCAGCGTTATCACATGGAAATTTTTTTGACCAATTCTTCAACTATGGCCTTCTGAAATAGTACCATTTTAGTAGCCCTCTTAACTGCAGGAATGAGAGCTGTAAAGTTCTCCTTGTAGTGTGGGTTGGGAAGGGTGTAAAACCACTAATCTGTGTTGCCCAGGCAAGGCAGTGTGGGACATGAAGTCTGCCATGTGTGCCAGACCGAATTTGTTCAAAACAGGTTTGCCAATTTGAAATTCTGCTTGAGTCTTGCCCATATGGATTAGTGTGAGGAAGGCAGAACACTTTTCTCAAAAATAGCAATGTTCAACTCTGGTAACTGTTTGCAGTTGCACGAATGTTTTTCTTCTAAGTTATGACTTTGGCTACTATAGTGGTGCTGTATGATGAGCAGGAGAGGTCAGGAGCGGTGGCCTTTTTTTTTTTTTTTTTTTTTTTTTTTTTTTGTTCTTATCCTTAACTTTAATGTGTGGATGTTCTGGCAGCCAGAGTGCAGAAACCTTCCATAATGTTCAGACACAAGGGCTTGTGCCATTGGCTGCCTAAAGGCCGCTTTACACGCTGCGTCATCGCTAGCGATTGCTCCCGCCCCCATCGTGCGTGCGTCACGGGCAAATCGCTGCCAGTGGCGAACATTATCGCTAGTACGCGTCACACGTATATACATTCCTAACGACGTTGCTGTGGCCGGCGAACAAACTTTTGTTGAGGCGGCGGTTCGTGCAGCGTCAAAGCGACGTTACACAACCAATAGAAGCGGAGGGGTGGAGAGCAGCTGCATTAACGTCACTTTCACCTCGTTGCTGGTGGACGCAGGAACGCTGTTCATCGTTCCCGGGGTATCAGACTTAGCGATGTGTGCTGCCTCAGGAACAACGAACAACCTGTGTCCAAAATGAGCAATGATATTTGGGAAAGGTACAGTGTGTCAACAATCAATGATTTTGTCCGGGGTTTTTTTTTAGTAGTTAGCGGTCGCTCATAGGTGTTAAACGCAATGACGTCGCTAATGACGCCGGATGTGTGTCACTAATTCCGTGACCCCAGCGGTATCGTGTTAGCGATGTCGTGTGTAACGGGGCCTTTAGTCACATGTCTCTCTGCATATAAGTGGAAATAAAGCGTTAGTGCCATTTTGAGACTGCTACATATAAATGCAGCTAAATACAAATTCATAATAATTTTGCTCCTGGCACCAATTGACATTTCAGCATCTAAATCCTGATTTGCTAATTCTGTGGTCCTGCCAGCAATTTTAAATTTCAGCATCTATATTCTGATAGCTAACTCCGTGTTCCTGCACCCTCCCCAAATCAACATTTCATCTAAATCCTGATAGCTACTTCTGTGGTCCAGCCATAAATTGACATTTCATCATCTAAATAATGATCTCTACTTGTGTGGTCCAGTCACAAATTGCAATCCCCACAAATAATTCTGATTGCTAATTTAGTGACAGGCAACTGACAGGTGTGCGTCTAGGGTTGTGAAACAGCTGGCTAAAAGTGGGTAAGGGTACATCAAACATGAGTGGGAAATCCTGAAGTTGTGGGGTAGGTTCTAAACTTACTGAAAGCTCTATTGAACAAACACTGGCTTGTCCTAATTTAAAGACAAATGATAACTTTTGTTACTGGATGGGATATTCTACTCCCTTTCTGTGGCAGCCGCACAGCTGTACGACTTGTTCTTTCTGGGTCTCATCTACATGTGCTACAGTGGTGGCAAGTGCTGCATCAAGTGGCCTCTCCTCTTCAACATCACACAGTACAATCAAAGCAAAAAAAGAGCAGCAGAGACTCACCAGTTTATTGCAGAAAAGTCTTATGCTTCTTTTACCCAAAGATTAAATAAGACTTTTCTGCAATAAACTAGTTTTTGCTATGATTGTTCCATGCTTGACCTGTGAAGTGAACCGCCAGTTGCAGATCTATACTAACGAGTGTTGTCTGTTCACCGTGATAGGTGGATAAGTGCAGTGATTACTAGCTGGGAGCTGTGCCCGCTTTTTCCTTCTGACCTCCGTGATCACATACAGTACAGTCCTCACAGGTGGCACCCCAATTACACTTGCTTCCAACCCGCGTCACAAATCTTCAACTGTACAGCTAACTGTGGGGAACCACAGATGTGCGAGTCTGCAGAACTTTTCCCACATTTTATTCCTTGGGCATTAGAGGTCTGCTCCAAAGAAAAACACTCGAGGAGGAAATCATCTGCACTGATGCCCAAAGTCTTTCAGTTGGATGAAGTAGGGTCCAGGCAAAATACAGAACCCAGGGGTGCAGGTGATTATGATGAGACTTGGATACCTGAGGCTCACGCATACTGTACTGTGTTCTCAGGGCAGGAAGAGGAGGAGGGTGACTGTCAAGGCAAGGAGTATGACAATGGAAAGGATGGCGATAAAGTTCTAGATCCCATTTGGTGTGAACCCACAGTCATGCATTTGAGTAGCTCAACACAAGAGGAGAAAGATGAGGAGGTTACGTTGCCACTTCTGGAAAAACACAGTGATGCAACCACGACAAGTATTGCATCCTCCACCACAACTCTGGCTGTGGTCAGCAGCGGTCGCGGGTCTTTTGCATGGGCGGCAAGGGTTGCCTAGCCTGGGTCTTTTTTGAGATTGCAAAATATGACCCATCTTGTTTACATTATCTGCCAACTTTGTAAAGAAATTCCAATAATTTGACTACTATAAGCATGAACTGACATGCATTATTCTGGAAATCTTACTGTGCTAAAATGTAGCCTAGTGGGCCTTGCCAACCACCAGCCACTACCTCATCTGCTGCATCTTTCTTGTCCGTGGCAAGTGTTGTCAGGCAGGTCTCCGGCCGCAGACCCTCCACTTGGATTCCCACTACAGTAGGGTTCAGTGGACGTGGATATGCCTGGTGTTTTTGAACAATTTCCGACACAGAGTACACCACATTTTTCTCAATCCATCATAACCTCTCCACCTGCACCTCCCTCGCAGTCCACCAGTTTGTCATATACACCATGCTCCTCCCTCTCTCGGCACAGCAGCCAGCCTTTTGTCCCGCAGTTGTGGTTATGTAATTTTTTTTTTTTCTCCTGCACATGCCAAAATAAGAACTTGAACTTCACCATATCTAAACTGTTGGCCATGGAAATGCTGTTTCTTCCTGGTGGATAGAGTTTCCGAAAGCTAATGGTCATGGCAGTTTCCCAGTACCAGCTGCCCAGTAGTCCTTACTCCTCTTATAAAGCTGTGCCTGCACTACATCATCATGTCGCAGACAACATTACCTTTTCCTTGAAAAATTCTGTCTCCCAGGGTGCATTTCACCACTGATACCTGGATGAGCAAGCATGGGCAGGGGCGTTACATCTTGCTGACTGGGGACTGGGTGACTGGTGGCTGTGTGGGCAGGCAGGGAAGGAGCTGCTCCACAATTCTTGAAATCCCCAAGACTTGCGGGACAAACCTATGTATCTACCACTTCCTCCACTGCTTTTGTCTTCTCTACCTCCTCTAGGGCTTCCACCTGCTCCCTCAACCTCTCCCTTAATGTAACACGCTTTCAAACAGTGCAGAGAGAGAATCTCCCCCCCCCCCACCCCACCACCACTGTACATCTCCTTTGAAGCCCAGTCACCGGCTGGCTTTCAATGAGGCACCGTAATCACAGAGGTCTTCAGCAGACCTCTGGCAGCCATAGCAAGTCATCAATGTCACATGTTTGCATCTGAGGAATGTCGATGGGCATGTGTGTAGGAGGTGGACAGATTATTCCACTCCTAGGGTTGTTAACTATATGTCCGAAGTATTTTACAGTTGTGTTTTTATAATATTGTCTAAGTGTTGCTGCTGGAGAATACGGGCTGGTCGTGTAGCAGAGCCAGTGCAGTTCAGCGATCAGCGCAATCTCGCGGCCGAAAGTTTAAAGTGTTTTACAGAAAATTGCGTTTTATCATAATGTGTATTTTATAGGAATGTAATGTTTAATCCGTTATGTGGGAGTAATGTATTAACAGTACAATGCAAAGTATAAGAATGTAAAGTAGGCGTGACAGGTATTAGGTGACAGTTTTAGAATGTACAATGTAAGGCTGGTTTCAGACGTCCATGTTTTAGGTACGTGTGACATCCGTTTTTATCACGGATGTCACACGTACGCATGTTACCCTATTGTGTACTCACACGGCCGTGTTTCCACACGGACCGTGTGTCCCCCGCTATTTCACACGGAGACGTGTCCGTTTTTTTCTCGGGCAGCACGGGGGTCACACGGACCGCACACTGATGTGATCAGTGTGACACAAAAAATATGGGTAGAGCTGGGCTCAACCGCTAAGGAGGAAGGTGCTTAAGGGAAAGAAAGCGCTAAGTAATATATTGGATCCCAAGCACTCAAAATAGGACAAGGAGAATAAATGCAAAAAAAAGTGTAATTTTATTGGACTATTTGCAAAAAAGAAAACGCCACCACAATAGAGCAAAAGCCGACGTTCGGCCTATGTTAGGCCTTTTTCAAGGTTTTTGCCTATGAGAAATGATAGAAAGTATATTACACTTAAGAAGAAGATGTAAGTTCAAGCCTGGACCAGGGAAATGCAGTGGATGTTGTGTATATGGACTTTTCAAAAGCTTTTGATACGGTGCCACACAAAAGGTTGGTACATAAAATGAGAATAATGGGGATAGGGGAAAATGTGTAACTGGGTTAAAAACTGGCTCAGTGATAGGAAACAAAGGGTGGTTATTAATGGTACGTACTCGGACTGGGTCTCAGTTCATAGTGAGGTACCACAGGGGTCAGTATTGGGCCCGCTTCTTTTCAACATATTTATAAATGACCTTGTTGGGGGCATGCGGAGTAGAATTTCAATATTTGCAGATGATACTAAACTCTGCAGGGTAATCAATACAAAGGAGGATAATTTTATATTACAGGGAGATTTATTTAAATTGGAGGATTGGGCTGAGAAGTGGGAATTGAAGTTTAATGTAGATAAATGTAAGGTCATGCACTTGGGTAGAGGAAATAACATTTATGATTATGTACTTAATTGTAGAACACTGGGTAAAACAGACACAGAAAAAGACTTGGGTGTATGGGTGGATGGTAAACTTCACTTTAGCGGACAGTGTCAGGCAACTGCTGCCAGGGCTAATAAAATAATGGGATGTATTAAAAGAGGTATAAGTGTTCATGAAAAAAATATAGTTCTACCTCTGTACAAGTCACTAGTGCGACCACACTTAGAATACTGTGTACAATTCTGGTCACCGATATATAAGAAGGACATAGCTGAACTGGAGAGGGTGCAGAGAAGAGCCACCAAGATTATTAGAGGAATGGGTGGGCTGCAATACCAAGACAGGTTATTAAACTTGGGGTTATTTAGTTTGGAAAAACGAAGGCTTAGGGGGGGATCTAATCACAATGTATAAATATATGAGGGGACAGTACAGAGACCTTTCCAAAGATCTTTTTACACCTAGGCCTGCGACTGGAACACGGGGGCATCCGCTACGTCTTGAGGAAAGAAGGTTTAATCATAATCACAGACGAGGATTCTTTACTGTACAAGCAGTGAGACTATGGAACTCTCTGCCGCATGATGTTGTAATGAGTGATTCACTACTAACATTTAAGCAGAGCCTGGATGCCTTTCTTGAAAAATTTAATATTACCAGTTATGTTTATTAGATTTTATGACAGGGTATTGATCCAGGGAACTAGTCTGATTGCCGGATGTGGAGTCAGGAAGGAAATTTTTTCCCCATTGGAACTTGTTTGCCACATTGGGGTTTTTTTGCCTTCCTCTGGATCAACATGTTGGGCTACGGGTTGAACTAGATGGACTTAGAGTCTCCCTTCAACCTTAAAAACTATGATACTATGATACTATGAAGTGTCCCTGCGGTCTCGGATATGTTGGGGAGACCACCCAACATATCCGAAACCGCATTAGTAAACATAAATCTACCATACGTTGTGGTCAAACTGCACTTCCGATTCCAGCACACTTCATCGCTAGGGATCACTCAATTTCTCAACTTAGGTATCAGGTTTTGGAACACGTGCCGTTACCCAGGAGAGGGGGGAACCGTGTTCAAATCCTCAGGGACCGCGAGGCCTACTGGATACATACTTTACAGACTCTAGAACCATGGGGCATGAACAGAGAATATGAAGTTAATTATTAATTTTCAGCTACCATCTTACTCAGCAACTGTGGTATATAGCGGCTAAGGCCTATGTTGTTTTGTATAAGCGCTTTTGACTACCATGCACATATCCAGGTATTCATGTACTTATGCAAGTTCTAACTTATTCTTATCTTCTTTTCCAGAGGTATTGACCACCTTCATCACGGGCAGGACTCCACTCCCACATCCTTCTCATAAGCACCCCCTTTCTATAAGGTACCATCTCTAAACACCCCCCTCCCCTTTTTCTTCCAGGCACTTAGATTAGTATCACGTTACAGATGTACTCCCAACCCATGGTTTAATAACCTGTCTTGGTATTGCAGCCCACCCATTCCTCTAATAATCTTGGTGGCTCTTCTCTGCACCCTCTCCAGTTCAGCTATGTCCTTCTTATATATCGGTGACCAGAATTGTACACAGTATTCTAAGTGTGGTCGCACTAGTGACTTGTACAGAGGTAGAACTATATTTTTTTCATGAACACTTATACCTCTTTTAATACATCCCATTATTTTATTAGCCCTGGCAGCAGTTGCCTGACACTGTCCGCTAAAGTGAAGTTTACCATCCACCCATACACCCAAGTCTTTTTCTGTGTCTGTTTTACCCAGTGTTCTACAATTAAGTACATAATCATAAATGTTATTTCCTCTACCCAAGTGCATGACCTTACATTTATCTACATTAAACTTCAATTGCCACTTCTCAGCCCAATCCTCCAATTTAAATAAATCTCCCTGTAATATAAAATTATCCTCCTTTGTATTGATTACCCTGCAGAGTTTAGTATCATCTGCAAATATTGAAATTCTACTCCGCATGCCCCCAACAAGGTCATTTATAAATATGTTGAAAAGAAGCGGGCCCAATACTGACCCCTGTGGTACCCCACTATGAACTGAGACCCAGTCCGAGTACGTACCATTAATAACCACCCTTTGTTTCCTATCACTGAGCCAGTTTTTAACCCAGTTACACATATTTTCCCCTATCCCCACTTGATTAAGTAAACCTCAAAGTTAGTGTCACAAGTGTAGAAACCCTTAATAGGGTATTTTTTGCCAGTTCGTGGATGTTTGAAATTCTCACCTTTAGTGACATTAGAGCACTGAACGCAATGGAGGCATGGGAATGTACCCTTACGTGGCGTGGAGAGAAAACTCTGTCTGTCCTTGGATGTGGAGGAGCCGATGTCTGCTCGTACCAAAGTGTCCCTAATGTTGCGAGGACGTTTGTGGCAAATAAGTGGTGGATTTTGGAATTCTGCAATTCCAGGATAGGCATTGCCAAGGATTGGCCAATGTCTTTTGATGACCTGGCTAAAAGATGGGGAAAAGGGATGGTAAGTGTTGATGAATGGGATGCGCGGATTAGGTTTGGGCTCTGAATCACGTATCCGGGTAGTGGAGACTGCAATATGGCGAGGATAGTCTCTAGCCAGAAACTTTTTGCTCATTTCTTCGTGTCGCAGTTGACGGACTGTGGGGTCAGAGACGATTCTGTCCACTCTACAGTGCTGGGAGATTGGTAAGGATTGTTTGATGTGTTTAGGATGACCGCTACTATACAGGAGTAGACTATTTTTATCAGTGGGTTTGGTATAAATATCCGTAAATAACCTCCCATTGCAATCCTTGTTGACCAGGGTATCAAGGAAGTTGATGGAATCTTTGTCGTGATGTAGGGTGCACGATATATTGGGGGAAACCGTATTGATGCTGTGGAAGAATTCGGTAAGCGATTCTTCGTTGCCATTCCAGATGAAAAATACATCGTCTAGGTATCTTTTCCACAAGGGGATATGAGTGGAGAAGAGGGGGTGAGAGTAGATGAAATCTTCCTCAAATTTGGCCATGTATATGTTTGCGTAAGGGGGTGCTACGTTTGACCCCATAGCGGTCCCCTTACGCTGTAAATAGAATGTGTCCTCAAATAGGAAGAAATTGTTCTCCAAGACCACCCTCAGGGTATCCAAACAGAATTGTTTTTTGAGTCTGTCAAAATCGGTATGTTTGTTAAGGAACCACTTCACTGCCTCGAGGCCCCCCTGGTGGTCAATGCTGGTGTATAGACTGGTAACGTCCATGGTGACCAGAAGGCAGTTGTTGGTGATGCAGTTAGTGTTGGATATGACTTCCAAGAAATGGGTGGTGTCCTTTAAGTGTGACTGGGCCTTGGGAATGAGAGGAGTGAATATTTTTTCCAAGGTGCGGGCTAGGGGAGATAGGATGGAGTCTGTGAAAGCAACAATGGGTCGGCCAGGGGGTGAGGTGAGATTCTTATGAATTTTCGGAAGGGTTTAAAATACGGGTGTGATTGGATGGTTATTGATTAGGAATTCAGACAATTTGTTATCTATTGTTGCATTTTTGGAATAAAAATCAACAAGGTCACAGATAATTGAATTGATTGTTGTGGTAGGGTCCCGTGGGATTGGGGTATATGTGTTCGTGTCACTGAGCTGGTTTTTAATCTCAGATATGTAATATGATTTATCAAGGACAACAATAGCGCCCCCTTTATCTGCTGGTTTAATCACCAGATGGGGATTGTTCTTGAGTGAAGTAAGGGCTCTGGATTCCTCGTTAGTCATGTTGTGGCGCAGGTGCATGTGTCCATATCCGATGTCAGATTTAATTTTATCAATATCCCGTGTGACCAAGGATACGTAAGTTTCGATGGGGTGGTAATTCCTCGGGGGTTGGAAGGAGCTTGGGTTGCGAAGACCCAAGCCATGTAGTGTAATGGAGGCTAAAGGTGGAGAGTCTGTTGTGGAGGTAGCAGAGTTAATGTCCAGGGAATTCTGAGGGGTGGAAAAATGGGCCTTCAGACGGAGGTTCCTGAAGAAGTGATTAAGTTCCTGTTCTAAAGTGAAGGTATTAAGTGGAGGTGTAGGGCAAAATGTCAGACCTTTCTGTAGAACCTTGGTTTCTGTGGGTGTGAGGATTGATGAGGAAATGTTGTACACAATGTTTTCCCTACCTGGGACCGCGTGGTTATCCTGTGGGGGGGAGCCCTGTTTCTTGCCCCTCCTGGTTTGCCTCTTGGTTGTAGACCTGTGCCTAAAAAAGAAGAGGAGGGACCAGAATTGCTCTGATCGCTGTCCGAACTGTATGCACTTGTGTAATTGCCTCGATGGGAGGGCCTTCTCTCGGATAGAAATGAGGGAGTACGCCATTTCTAGACCCGTTTATTGAGATAGTCGTCCTGGTCACGTATGAATTTTGAACGCTTGCGGGTCTGTAGAGTTTGCTGGAATTCTGTGATGGTTTCTTTATTTTTCGTTCTTAGTGTAGAGAAGTTCGCCGCAGGAAGGGTCTGGGTCAGCTGTTCCTCTATAGTTTTTATATTAACGTCCACTGTGTTAATTTCTTTTTGCAAATAGTCCAATGTCAAGATAATAATATTAAGAGAACACTTGTTCAGGATACTCTCAAACTGGTCACAGTATGAGGGATTATCTGCAAAAAGGGTGGGCCTTAAAGGGACTCTAAGCCCTCTGGGGATACGCTGTGCTTTGTGATATTCCGCAAGAGTTATTGCATGGAGTTCCAACGACGTGTGCCGTTTTAACTCTTTAAGGTAATCTCTAGTGCGGAGCTCCTCTGTTGGTACAGTAAGAAATTGATTAGTTGCTGCTATCCCAGCAAGGACAGTCGCAGCTTGATCGTTACTATACGACAGCATGGGGAGAGACATTGAAGGTGCTGCGCAGGAGCGCCAGCATAAATAAATGTCAGAAAATATGGGTAGAGCTGGGCTCAACCGCTAAGGAGGAAGGTGCTTAAGGGAAAGAAAGCGCTAAGTAATATATTGGATCCCAAGCACTCAAAATAGGACAAGGAGACTAAATGCAAAAAAAGTGTTATTTTATTGGACTATTTGCAAAAAAGAAAACGCCACCACAATAGAGCAAAAGCCGACGTTTCGGCCTATGTTAGGCCTTTTTCAAGGTTTTTGCCTATGAGAAATGATAGAAAGTATATTACACACCACAAAGTGTCAGAAAAAAACGAAAATGTTTCACAAATATATATATATATATATATATATATATATATATATATATATATATATATATATATATATATATATATATATATATATATATATATATATATATATATATATATATATATATATATGTACACACGCATATTTATATACAAGGTATTTACACGTACCTATAATGGGAGGGTGGATGGGACAAATTAGACGTCAAGGGTTTGTACCATGTGGCGTTTGCTTTGCAAGGGTACGTCACTGGATAGAATAAAAAGCAATTGATCAGCACCAAAACAGGGAAATGTCATAGTCATACAGTAACATATAACAAGCGCCAGTGAGTTCATATTAGATAGCTGTCCTAGGTCAATCCAGGAGGAGACACATGAATAGACAGCGGGTCATGCTAATGTAGGGACACCATAGAGAGGGCTTTATGCATCAGGGCAACAGCAGATTAAGGCATTACAGAGTACAAAAATTGAGGGTACATCAGAGCATAAATTCAGACAAGCATGTTATCATTGGCACATACCGGAGGCCAGGGAGGCCCAGAAGACAGGTGGAGGAAGAGAGGGGATGCCTGTGGAGAGAGATATGGTGAGGCAATGGTAAATATAAGGACGTGCCTGGAGAAGTAGATTAGCAGTTGTGAGCTGGAGAGAGCAGAACGCATCTTATGGCAAGTTACCTGGATAACACAAGGAGTGGGGACAGGGTCCCAGAGGTCTGTGATGGAGGCAGGAGGCATGTCGGTGTGGTGTATGGCGCGTATTTATAGAGGTTGTGTGCCACTTTCGGGTGTCCGGTACTGGGGCTACTGCGCCTGCGTGTATGACGTTGGTGGTGGCGTGGGTACGCAGCAGCGCCTGCGTGGAGCGTCACACTAGGGGCGGGGACAGTACTGGTATGTTGGGAGGTGTGAGCGATGCAGCGTCACTGTGTAATGTCTATCGCGCATGCGCGCGTGACGTCACTAAAGCGCAACTGCGCATGCGTGCGGCGTCATAGCCGAGGCACTATTACAGGAGGTCTGTGTTAGTGCTAGTATGCACGGAGGGGGCGTCATCTAGTGGGTGTGGACCAAGTCCACAATAGGGTATGTAGATGATGGTAATAAGAAGCGGGGTGATGCGGAATACTCCTAAACATAGAGCGATATTAATCTAAAACCCCCCCTTTTTTCTATACTCCTCTGCCCTAATAGAATCTGTACACACATACATTAACATAATTAGTAATAAGGGGTATTTAGTCATACCCCTCATTCTGCCTTCCTATAGTTTCCCCATATCCATACACATCCCAAAGCGTATATACCTCCTTATTAATATCGCTCTATGTTTGAGTATTCCGCATCACCCCGCTTCTTATTACCATCATCTACATCCCCTATTGTGGACTTGGTCCACACCCACTAGATGACGCCCCATCCGCGCATACTAGCACTAACACACACCTCCTGTAATAGTGCCTTGGCTATGACGCCGCACGCATGCACAGTTGCGCTTTAGTGACGTCACGCGCGCATGCGCGATAGACATTACACAGTGACGCTGCATCGCTCACACCTCCCAACATACCAGTACTGTCCCCGCCCCTAGTGTGACGCTCCACGCAGGCGCTGCTGCGTACCCACGCCACCACTAACGTCATACACGCAGGCGCAGTAGCCCCAGTACCGGACACCCGGAAGTGGCACACAACCCCTATAAATACGCGCCATACACCACACCGCCATGTCTCCTTCCTCCATCACAGACCTCTGGGACCCTGTCCCCACTCCTTGCGTTATCCAGGTAACTTGCCATAAGATGCGTTCTGCTCTCTCCAGCTCACAACTGCTGATCTACTTCCCTGAAAAATGCCCACAGGATAAATGCCCACAGGAAAATTGCCCACACAGAAAATTGCCCACATGGAAAATTGCCCACACAAAAAAAAATCACAAATTGCAGCATCACAAAGTTTCAGATCTATGATATTTGAGGTGCAAGGTGAGGATGTTCACATGATAGGTGATCAACTTGTGATATACAGTTGACCTAGTGCAAAACTGCAAAAATGCTGAAGATCTGTGAATAGTAGCAGTCTGTCATTATCAGCAATAGATAGATACAGTCTGCTCTCATCTCTTACTGATCCTGCCTTACTCCTCCCACCAGCCCAAAACAGCAGCACATGCAGAACCAGCAGCAGTGTGATCCAGAGGAGCAATCACTACTATCTGTTCTCACAAAAGTATCACTGTATTATCTGTTGAGATACATGGGACTCATCATCTCAGTGAGAACCCACCAAAAGCAGGGTGCTGCTGGCAGAGATAAATAGATTGTCCAAGGACAAGAGTAAGCGCTAGATCCAAAAATTCACTTAAAATTCTGCAGCTGGTTTATAGGCAAAAAATACCCCAAAATTGCCTGGGTACAAACAAATAATAAATTAGAGATTTTTCGTGGATAGAAAAAGCTCACCAACCAGCGCTGAATAATAAGATTATTTGATACTTTGATATTTTATTAATCAGCAGTATGAAAATAATAATGAATAGTAATACTACTACATGAGACAGGACACAAAAGACAAAATAGATATATAAGCAAAAAGAAGTATAATAAAACTGTACTCTCGTGGGGCCCCGGCCGGTGGCACCACGAATAGTAATAAGTGTTAGTAAAACTAAAAATCCGAACAAGAAAAACAACTTCCTCAGGAATGATCAAAAAATGAGCAGTAATTGTTACAAGAGTTTTTTTCAAGAGTTTTTTTCAAGGGGGGTACCACGTCCGTGCTAGCCCATATGTGAGGGCGAGGGTTCCTTCTGGCGGGTACTAGTGCACAGATGAATACTTCAAAATCGGTTAAATTGCACTTACATCCACGCTGCAAGTTTTCACGGTCCCTGAATGAGATTGAATATGCCGCGCTTCTACCAAAGGCTCTAACAGGCAGAGGGATCAGTGCACCAGGGACTCGTTACAAGTCCCGGTGTATATTACCTGACACCCGCGCTGGCAATGGGAGCTCCGTGAAGTATGGTCCTTGCGTGGAGCGATTCTCTCTCCCAGCTGGAGAGGAGGAAATAATGCCAGGTTGCGATTTGCGAAAGTCCTTAGATCCAAGCAGGATACTAGTTGAGAGTTGCTGAAGCAAGATTGCACCGTCCTAGGGCATGGATTCCTCCGTGCACCTTGCTTAGACGTTCACTTGCCAGTAAGTCGGCAGGGTCCGTAGTCGATAGAAACAGGCAGACAATTACGTCCAATTCAGGGTCCGTAGTCCGTAGTCGATAGAAACAGGCAGACAATTACGTCCACTTCACAATATTAAACTGAGCTAGATCCGACGCGCGTTTCGGGGGCGTCACCAGTCCCCCTTCCTCAATGCTATCCTTGAGGAAGGGGGACTGGTGACGCCCCCGAAACGCGCGTCGGATCTAGCTCAGTTTAATATTGTGAAGTGGACGTAATTGTCTGCCTGTTTCTATCGACTACGGACCCTGCCGACTTACTGGCAAGTGAACGTCTAAGCAAGGTGCACGGAGGAATCCATGCCCTAGGACGGTGCAATCTTGCTTCAGCAACTCTCAACTAGTATCCTGCTTGGATCTAAGGACTTTCGCAAATCGCAACCTGGCATTATTTCCTCCTCTCCAGCTGGGAGAGAGAATCGCTCCACGCAAGGACCATACTTCACGGAGCTCCCATTGCCAGCGCGGGTGTCAGGTAATATACACCGGGACTTGTAACGAGTCCCTGGTGCACTGATCCCTCTGCCTGTTAGAGCCTTTGGTAGAAGCGCGGCATATTCAATCTCATTCAGGGACCGTGAAAACTTGCAGCGTGGATGTAAGTGCAATTTAACCGATTTTGAAGTATTCATCTGTGCACTAGTACCCGCCAGAAGGAACCCTCGCCCTCACATATGGGCTAGCACGGACGTGGTACCCCCCTTGAAAAAAACTCTTGAAAAAAACTCTTGTAACAATTACTGCTCATTTTTTGATCATTCCTGAGGAAGTTGTTTTTCTTGATCGGATTTTTAGTTTTACTAACACTTATTACTATTCGTGGTGCCACCGGCCGGGGCCCCACGAGAGTACAGTTTTATTATACTTCTTTTTGTTTATATATCTATTTTGTCTTTTGTGTCCTGTCTCATGTAGTAGTATTACTATTCATTATTATTTTCATACTGCTGATTAATAAAATATCAAAGTATCAAATAATCTTATTATTCAGCGCTGGTTGGTGAGCTTTTTCTATCCACGAAAAATCTCTAATTTATTATTTGCTGGCAGAGATAGTTGCTTCTGAAAGCCCCAAAGGCATAGCAGAAAGGTGAGACTGTCGCTTGTACCACCTTGTGTTTGTGCTGGGAATGTATATGTTTTTGCAGTGGTGTAACTAGAGTCCAATGGCCCCCAGTGTGAAATTTTGACCTGTCCCCCCACTCACACGTTTTTCACATGTATGGGCCCTTGTAGCGTTCTAACTTTTATCAAGACTTATGAACTGCCTCCCCTCCCACTTCATTATGTAGTAATGTCCCCCGTCCTGGTATATATGCCCATCATCCTGGGGAATATGTCCTCATCCTGGTGTATATGACCCAATGCTGGTACATAAGGTCCTCATCCTGGTATGTATAGTCCATGTTGTCTCCATCCTGGTATATATGCTCCCATCCTGGGTTACATGGTCCCAAATCCTAGTGTGTGTGTCCCTGTTCTGCCCCGATGCATAATTAAAAACTAAAACATTCTACTCACCTTTCCTCTGCTCCTACATTGCCTGGTGTCTGCTATAGCCACAGTCAGCAGCTGACATCGGAGTGTGCACCACTGTCATGTGCCACTCACTTCACTGTGGCTGCACCTCCTACGTCAGCTCACAGTCACGGTACCGGCAGCATGTTTCGCAGTGCAGGGACCCGACAGGTCTCTGCAACACGATGCATGTCATCTGGATCTGTGTCTTCAGTGAGGACGCAGATCCAGCAGAAACAGGCACCAGAGTTGGCGGGCCCCTGTACCCCATGCCTGGTCATGGCTTTGACCCCTGCAACCACAGTCATTACACCTCTGTGTTTTTTTCTGTTGGTAAATAGTCTTACCAATGTGGGTTTCCCTCACCCTGTGTTGTCTGAGTGGTGTTCTGCCCACGGGGATCGAGTGCGGGAATTCAGTGGAATGAGCTCTGGTTCTTGTGGGCTCTTGAAAGACAGCCAGGCCAACAGACAAGGGCACCCACTGACCCGTGTGTCTCCATAGGGATGTGACTGACCAACAGAGGAGCCAGAAATGCCATAGCAGCGCCACTCTCCCATTGATTTTAGTGGCAGTGAATCAGTGCCTGCACTTATTTCCCTGTCCACTTATGACTGCCAAGAGTAAAGGGTGCTTTACACGCTGCGACATTGCTAACGATATATCGTCGGGGGTCACGTCGTTAGTAATGCACATCCAACGCAGTTAGCAACATTGCAGTGTGTGACAGCTAGGAGCGACGATCAACGAGCACAAAAACGTGAAAAATCATTGCTCGTTGACACGTCGCTCCTTTTCATAATATCGTTGCTGCTGCAGGTACGATGTTGTTCGTCGTTCCTACGGCATCACACATCGCTATGTGTGACACCGCAGGAACGACGAACATCTCCTTACCTGCGTCCACCGGCAATGAGGAAGGAAAGAGGTGGGCGGCATGTTCCGGCGGCTCATCTTCGCCCCTGCTCTGCTATTGGACGGCTGCCGTGTGATGTCGCTGTGACGCCGCACAAACCGCCCCCTTAGAAAGGAGGCGGATCGCTGGCAACAGCGACGTCGCAGGGAAGGTAAGTCCGTGTGACGGGTGTAAGAGATGTTGTGCGCCACGGGCAGTGATTTGCCCGTGTCGCACAACCGACGGGGGCGGGTACGCTCGCTAGCGATATCGGTACCGATATCGCAGCGTGTAAAGTACCCTTAAGAGTGAATATATTCTACCTAGCTATGTAGCATACACAAACTGCAGGTGTTGGCAGACATAGGATGAAATAAAATGCAGAATGGATTTGAATATGGGTCTCTCGGCCCATACACACCACACTGAGAGTGAAATTATATTTAGCACAGTGGAATGACAACTCATGAGAACAGAATCTGTATTCTGGGACTAGGTATGAATGAACTGAACCTGTAGAACCTGGAGAATTAACGTGGGCCTAGAGACCTTTGTTGAAATCCATTCTGCATTTTCTTTGCTGCCTGTGTTGTGCTGTATTGTATTTCAATGGAGTCCATGGAAGTCATTTTCTTTTCCTTGTTGACATTATTTCAAATGGGCAATCCAGCGCCCTCCCACCCCATTGTTTCTAAATAGCAATCATGTCATTCCTTTTGGTACAACCCCAGTGAACAATGACTTTCCTGCTGTGCCAGCCAATTGTGTTTTGGTTAAGGTACCGTCACACATAACGAGATCGCTAGCGAGATCGCAGCTGAGTCACTGTTTCCGTGACGCAGTAGCGATCCCGTTAGCGATCTTGTTATGTGTGACACCTACCAGCGATCAGGCCCCTGCTGTGAGATCGCTAGTCGTTGCAGAGTGGTCCAGGCCATTTTCTCCAAAGGTGATGACCTGCTGGGCAGGACACATCGCTGTGTTTGACACTGTGTGACAGGGTCACAGTGACTGCTGAGATCGTTATACAGGTCGCTACTGCGACCCGTATTGTTCCTGCATGGCTGGTAAGATCTGACTGTGTGACATCTCACCTGCGACCTCCCAGTGACTTACCTGCGATCCCTATCAGGTCGCATCGTTTTCGGGATCGCTGGTAAGTCGTTGTGTGTGACTGGGCCTTTAGTTAAAACATGTACTTTAATAGATCCATCCCCACATTGATTAATTTCTTTTCAAGAAAAATGTATTTTGAGTTTATCTAAAGTATTCTATTCCTTCTTGTAGTGCAAACAATGGAGTTTTCAAGAAGCCAGAAGAACAACAAAGTTATGATTTACTTGGGGTTTGAATATCTTGCATTTCGCACTATCAATGCAGTGGTGACTTGGAGATGCCGACTGCATCGCTCTTCAAAGTGCCATTCAATTCTCAAAACAAAAGATGACAACATAGTTCAAGAACCAACAGAACATTGTCATGACTCCTGCCCTCAAAAAGCAGAAGCAAACATTGCCAGAAGCAAAATGAGAGAAGACATGAGAGCAGTAAGTGCTACTCCTCGCAACGTGATGGGAAAGGTGTTGTCTGTGTTGAGTAATGATGTATTGGCCCATATGCCAAGACAATCATCTCTTGCAAGAAGCCTGGTATATCATAGAACAAATGGTAATTTGCCTAACCCGAAAACTATAAATTTTTGCATTCCGGAAAAGTATAGTCAACTGATACTTCATGATTCAGGAAAGGATGATCGACACAGAATTCTGGTTTTAGGAGATAGAGATCTAATGCTTGAACTGAACAAAGATACAATCTATGGAGATGGCACCTTTGATAAAGTGCCCAATGTGTTTTACCAACTCCACACTTGGCATGCCAAGGTGGGTAACTCATATCCGCCATGTTTGTACATTTTACTACAAAGAAAGGATATGAACACGTATAAGAGAATGTTTGAAATAATGAAGCTATTGATTCCAAATCTGGCACCACAAAAGGTTTTAGTGGATATTGAGAAGGCTTGTATGACTGCAGTAAGGGTTGCCTTTCCACATGCTGATGTTAAAAGGGTGTTATTTTCATCTTTGTCAGAGTCTCATTAGAAAAATAAAAAATGTTGGTTTGAAAACAGAATATGAATCTAATATCAACATACAAATTACACTGAAGTCTCTTGCTGCATTAGCCTTTGTGCCAATTGAAGATGTGAGATGTGTTTTTGACAAACTTGCTGCTACATTCCCAGATGAAGAATGCTATAATGAGGTGCTCACACACTTTTTTTCATCATATATTGAGGGTGCAGCTGGTAGAGATCCTCAATTTCCTATAAGAATATGGAATCATCATGATGCAGCCCTGGAGCAGTCACCAAAAACCACAAACTGTTGTGAGGGATTTCACAATGCCCTTAATTCCATGTTCCACTGCAGTCATCCCAGCTTGTGGTTTCTTTTTGATGGATTGCAGAAGGACCTGGCTTGCCACAAATTAACACTGGTTAATACACTGGTTAATGCACAGGCAGGTCGCCTTGAGATAAAAAAGAGGAAGTATGAGGTGCTGTATAACGTGGTTGCAACTTCTGTACAGGACTATCACCAGGTGGAAGATAAACTAAAGTACTTAAGGAGAATATCTAATTTGCAGTAAAATGGCTAATTTGCAGATATGCAATGATTGTTTACTAAACTAGAGTTATTGTTATCAGACCTCTTTAATAAACTGTTCATAATAAACTTGTGGGAAATTTTCTGTGTGGGCAATTTTTGCGAACATCCCTCGGTGCTACAGAGCATCTCACCTATAACTCTATATTATTCTTCTGTCCTGCAGAGCATCTCACCTATAATTCTATATTGTCCTGCCCTGCAGAGCATCTCACATGTACCTGCATACTATCCCCCTGTCATGCAGCGCATTTAACCTATTTTTCTATATTATTCTCTGTTCTGCAGAGCATCTCAACTATTTACTCTATCTTGTTTTCCTGTGGGCATTTGTGTCTGTTAGCAATATTCTGTGGATATTTTTCACCTATCATGTGAATATCCTCACCTTGCTACTCAAATATCATAGATCTGAAACTTTGATGCTGCAATTGGCAATTTTCTGTGTGGGCAATTTTCCATACGGGCAATTTTCAGTGTGGGCAATTTTCCATGTGGGCAACTTTCCATGTGGGCAATTTTCCATGTGGGCAATTTTCCATGTGGGCAATTTTCCTGTGGGCATTTTTCCTGTGGGCAATTTTCATGTGGGCATTTTTCCTGTGGGCAATTTTCCTGTGGGCATTTTTCTGGTCACTAATATATATATGCAGACTGTTCTGTGCACCCTGTTGCGGCCGGTGTCTTGGTGCAGATGTGCACCCTCCTATTTGCATATTAAAGACAGTCCCTCGTCCTTAGTCAGTGCTGTCTAAAATCACTTAGCATTTCTGCATGTGTCCTGACACTGGAGGAGCAGAGTAGCACTCAAAGTGTCAGTGTGGGTGCGCACGCAATGTGACTGCAGTGCCAGTGTGGGTGCACGCAATGTGACTGTAGTGCCAGTGTGGGTGCACGCAATGTGACTGCAGTGTCAGTGTGGGTGCACGCAATGTGACTGCAGTGCCAGTGTGGGTGCACGCAATGTGACTGCAGTGTCAGTGTGGGTGTATGCAATGTGACTGCAGTGTCAGTGTGGGTGTATGCAATGTGACTGCAGTGTCCGCATGGGTGCACATGCAATGTGACTGCAGTGTCCGCGTGGGTGCGCATGCAATGTGACTGCAGGTTTGTTCTGACACCTGGTTGCTGCCTGTATTTGACTGCAGATTCAATAAGGAGGAAGGTTGTTGAAGTGAGCAGACAGCACATCACAGCGCCGTGTCCCCCTCCTCACTGTACTCCTGTGTTGTGTGCACACCCGCATTTACGCTTGGAGTGTGCCGCTGTGCTCCTCCTGTGTTGTGTGCACAGCTGCACTGACGCTTGGAGTGTGCCGCTGTGCTCCTCCTGTGTTGTGTGCACAGCTGCACTGACGCTTGGAGTGTGCCGCTGTGCTCCTCCTGTGTTGTGTGCACACCCGCACTGACGCTTGGAGTGTGCCGCTTTGCTCCTCCGGTGTTGTGTGCACACCCGCACTGATGCTTGGAGTGTGCCGCAGTGTTGGGTGCGGTGCAGTCAGGAGATCTGGTGTTACGGTGCTCACTCTCTCCAATGGATCACTATTAAATAAAAACAAAGGCCTGGCTAGTATTTTCCTATATTAGGTGGTATCGTGCACCCAGGCTTAGGCCGCGCAGAAATGTCCTCATTTTCATATCAAATAAATGTGTTTTTTTCAGTAAATATTAAAGGGAACCTGTTACACCCTTTTACAATTTTAAACTGCCCCCAATGTCTTGTTAGTGGCGCAATGTAAGTGATGCACATTTTCTGACTAACAAGACGATGAAGCAGTTTAATATTAAAGGTTGTGACCAGTTCCTTTTAAGCTGAACTATATGAGTGGGATTATTTCTCCACAGATCATGTCCCCATATAAATATTTCTGCAGTCTAGGTGTCATTTTGGGGTGACAGATTCCCTTTCAGTCAGCTTAAAAATCATCTCACCTGACGAATGAAAGTTTTTTGCTCGTGCATCGGGTGATGGACACTGTTTAGATAAATCAGTTTCCCATCTTTGGCTGCAGTGTTAATGCTGCTTTAAAGGGGTTTTCTCACATTGGAAACTTACCCCCTATCCTTGGGATGGGGAATAACTTTCCAATCGCTGGGGGTCCGACTACCGTGGCCCCGAGTGTTTCCAACCAGAATATGCAGACAGAATGGATGCCGGGAGTAAAATTTCATAGTCCTGTCTCCTGAGCTGTGCACTTAAGAGGTCTTTTGAGCAATTGGTGGGGTCTCAAGTCCCACCCCATGATGCCCCTTCTCCCTACTGAGCCCACCTCTGCCCTACTAATCTCCTCAGAATTAATGGACCTAAACATATAAGATCTCTTCCAAAAGTTAAGTCTACTGCCTGGGACTAATCAGTATTGTGGTTCTTATATGGTCCACAGTCTAATGATGGCTGGTAACAACTACCAGCATCGCCTTACCATTGTTAAGGACATACTGGGAGTTGTACGTTAATGCAATACATATATGTATATGGGTCTAACCTGACACTGCACTTGATTGCTGTACGAAGTTGGCAATGTATTCATGTACTGATGGTGGTTTTGGTGATGTATTATTGTCTTTAGGGTGGGTTTGGCAATGTATTATTGTCTTTAGGGTGGGTTTGGTGATGTATTATTGTATTTAGGGTGGTTTTGGTGATGTATTATTGTATTTAGGGTGGTTTTGGTGATATATTACTGTATTGATAGTAGTTCTGCTGATGTATTACTGTACTAACTGTGGTTTTGGTTACGTATTCTTGTATTTAGTGTGGTTTTAGTTATGTATTACTGTACTGATGGTAGTTCTGGTGATAGTCATGTGGCTGTTGTAATCTTTACCTTATCAGTCTTGAGCCTAAAACATAGCGTCAGTGTGCTGGACTAAAAACACAGCTATCTGCATGTCTGTCAGCCAAATAAGTAATAGACTAAAGCCCCCATACAGTTTAGTCTGATCTTTCAGCCGACAGCTATCTTCCTCAGCTCTCCCATATACAGGAGCACTCATTCTGCCAAGTGTTTGTGTTCTCTATTAAAGCCGCTGCTGGACATCTCCGGCAGCAGCTTATCATTTAGAGGATAATAGGATCTATACTTCTACACTCTGTAGTCGGACATGCTGGATCCTTATTCCCCCCCAACAATCAGATATGAGAGCCCCTATACACATTGGGCTGTCAGCAGAACCCGTCGATATTGACGGGTTTAGACCACTTTAGCTTAATGTGTATGGAGGTCTTACCTACTATCTGAAGGCTCTGGGCTCTATCAGGGCATGTGCACACCTCTTGTAGTTGTCTGTGAACCCCCGGAATTATTCAGACAGAAAACACTTCAGGACAGTCATCATTTTATCCTGAAGCAAATATTTTATTTTTTTTTTTGCTGTTGCTTCTTGGTTGTTTTTTCTAACATCTTTTAGCTACTGGATTTTACTTATTTTTTAAATGAACTAGTAAGCGGCATCCAAGCAGAAGCCACCATATAATGGACCGGTCACTGTAAGCCGCTTCATGTCTGAGGAAACCTGACGCGCTTGAAAAAAAATCCAAAGACTGAACATATGAACAGCAAGTCGTTTACATTGCAGTGTATGAGTTCATTTCTTTAATATTTAGAGTTTGGGGTTTTTGGGCAGGTTACAGGGCGGATCTGTCTGAAAACAAAATGCTGTGTGCACATACCCTTACTCTGACTGATGAGAAGGGGGCGCCATCACTGACAGTGCCTAGGGCAGCATAAACCCCAAATACGGCCCTGTTTGGGGGGCACTTTTCTTGGAATCATATTTTATGGCTGCAATAAAAGGGGAATCTACGGGCTTCAATAAGAGGAAAATTACATGGTAAGGGCTGTAAAGTTGTGAAATATGCTCTTCTGTGTCCCAGCTGAATATTTTTATTTATTATTATTATTGGTTTTTTTTTGGGGGGGGCCCAATTAGAAATTCTGCTATGGGGCCCCATGATTTCTATGTACGCCCCTGCCTGACAGGTTCCATTTAACCTTTCCTCGCGTCTGCGCATTACAGTACTTTGATCGCTGCCCTCAGTCTAGCACCAAATGTGATGCTGCACACCATTCACACAGAGTATAATGGGTGGTTTTACTTGCTCACTTCCTGCGGTGCGAGGTAGCACAGGAAACACAGTCCATTAACAAGTCCAGCAGTTTATTAAATATCTCATAAACTTCACTTCAACAACATAACAAAACCTCTTCTGGCTTAAAGGAAAACACACACATGGATTCCAGTCCTTTTTCTTCAGAGAGGTTTCTGTGCCTCAATTATAAGTCTAACAACTCCTTTACCTCTCAGAGGTTGTTTCCTCAGGAACCCGGTTTCCCAGTCCGTATTCGTCGTGATACTCCTACTTAGGTTCGGATATCACTCAGCCGCAGTATCCCAGTGGAGATGTCTCCCTCCACTTGCTCACTCCAGACAGAAGCGAACCTTCATTTCCCTCAGAAGGTTCCTCCCAGAGGTTCAGACCTCTACATGCGGTCCAGGTCCGGACTTTCCAATACTCTCTTCACCCAGAGGATTCTTCCCAGAGGTTTCACACACAAACAGCCTTCTCACACTGCACCATGTGCCAAACAAACAAGCTCCATTTTATGTAGGTGACCAGTCCCACCCATCTCTCCAGCCACCTTTAATCCTCACCCTGTGAACACTAAAGCAAAACATGTGGCACTAAAAGTACCAGTACTCCTGAGGATCACACCACTCATGTGATACATACCGGCCATTAATAATGTAGCCGATCGCATTCTTACAATGTTTACAACGTAACCTTCCCTCAGTATATCGTCTCATTTATGCGTGAAATGCCCTAAAAATGGCTTTAAAATGGATTTGGAGCATGGGGACGATTATCTTGGGATTGCAAGATAACCAAACAAAACTTTTAGTGGATTTCCACTTATTTTATTAAATATCATCTCCACCAAACAGAACAAGCTTGCATCTGTTTATAGTTTTGGAGAAAAATGTGATCATTTCATTTATGCGCTGTGAGACTGTGACCGGGGTTATCTATGACGGCCGGTATGTCTCGCCCCGGTTGTGCTCACTCCATGATAGAAAGTAGATCCACTCTAGGGTTAATGCTGTTTCCCTACAGGCTGAAGGAAGGGTTAAATAGAATCAGGAACAAGGGCAGGTGTGCCGGGTGTGGGGGAGTGAACAGAACTCCCTGAGCTCTCTGCTGGAGAGGCACATGTATTTTGTTGTGGACTTTTGTTTGGACATTAAAACCGTGTGCTGTGAACCTTAATGCCTGGATCCCGTGTCTTCTGCTGCGCAGCCGACCGTTCTACCTCACATATGGTGGAGAATGCGGGCATGACAGCCAGTGAGGTGTAGCATCCATCCCTGGTGACCCGGTAGCACATGTCCTGGATTCGAGCGGCTATAATACAGCCCAAACCCGGCGACGCCATGGAGGACATACTAAGGCAGCAGCAACAGACTAATGCACAGGTACAAGAGGCTAATGCACAGCAGCAACAGACCAATGCACACCTGCTCCGGGCGTTGGAACGTCAGCAGCAATCCTTGCAAATGCAGGAAAAAAGGCACCAAGAACAGATGGTTCTCCTGGCCAAGTCGATCCGTGCCGGACCGGCAGCAACAACCCCGGGACCGGGTGACGACGGCAGCGTCCGGAAAGCGGTGAGACAAGCGTTGCAAAAGATGACCCCGGGTGATGTGGAAGCGTTCCTGGCGGTGTTTGAGCGGGTGGCCGAGCGGGAAAAGCTGCCGACCCCCCAGTGGGCTGAGGTATTGTCGCCCTATCTGACGGGGGAACCCCAAAAAGCGTACCTGGACCTCTGTACCGAGGACGCCATTGACTATGTGACCCTGAAAGCCGAAATACTGGCTCGGTTGGGGGTGAATACCTATGTACGGGCTCAGCGGGTAAATCAGTGGTTCTATGAGGAAGCCAAACCCGTACGCTCCCAGGCCTATGACTTGTTGCATCTTGTAAAAAAGTGGTTGCAGCCTGACACTCTGAGCCCGGCGCAAATGGTGGAAAGGGTAGTAGTGGATCGTTTTGTGCGCACTTTACCCGTCACCGTTCAACGGTGGGTAGGACAGGGTGACCCGAGTACCCTGGACCAATTAGTGTCCCTGGTAGAGCGGCATGTGGCTACGCAGGACTTGATACGGGACACTGAGACTTTGCGTACCGCCCGTCGGTCCGGCCCCTCCAAGCCTAGGGCCAAGGACCCACCGCTGACAACGGTGCAGGAGTCCCCTACCGTCCCGTCTAAGGCCGCGGCCGCCATTCCTGAGGTCCGGAAGGTTCTGTACCCTAAACGACAACCCGTCAAGGGGGTTTCCGTCCCCATTAGATGTTGGCGGTGCCAGCGGGTGGGACATATGGAAGCCTAGTGTCCACTCACCACGGAGCCCATGGATTGTGGGGTTACCCGGCGGGGTTCAATGTATGCTCAGGTGGTGTGTACCGCTGACCTGGTCTCCCCAGAGACGGAGCCCCACTTGTGCCAAATACAGGTGAATGGATGTCCGGTTACAGGATTGTTGGATTCCGGAAGCTTAGTGACCCTTGTGCGATCCACCTTGAGGGCTAAAGTAAAGGCCACAGGACGTACCGTGGGGGTGGTTTGCATACATGGGGACCGCCGCGACTATCCCACGGGGATTGTCACTATCACAGCACCTTGCGGTCAGGTGCAACATGAGGTGGGACTTCTTAACACTCTTCCTTATGACGTGATCCTAGGAAGGGATCTGCCCTATTTTTGGACTCTATGGAGGGGACCCCCTAAGTCCCCTCAGTTATTGGTCAGTCCGGGACCTGAGCCCTACAATCCTGAATCCGGGACGCCTGCCGTAGGGGTCACCATGATAGGGACAGAGTGTGAACCCGATAGGTCACCCCTAGAGGTATTGGCAGGAGAGGCTGAGATGGTCGAGCCCATCCCGGAGTTGGAGGCGTCCCCGGATACGTTTGGGACAGCCCAACTCCAGGACCCTACGTTAATACATGGCCGGAGTTGGGTGACAGTAGTTGACGGGGTGGCACAGCTGCCCGGTGCCCAGTAAGGTACCCCCTTTTCGCTCTTAAGCAAGATTTACTCTACCGGGTAGATGAAATACGGGGCGTGGGGGTAGAACAGTTGGTGGTGCCCCAGCCGCATCGCCGGCGGGTCCTCGACTTGGCTCATAAACACCTGATGAGTGGCCACCTAGGGGTCAAGAAAACGCAGGAGCGAATATTGCAAAGGTTCTATTGGCCCGGGGTCTTTGGGGAGGTAAAACGGTTCTGCGAAACCTGCCCGGAGTGTCAGCTTACCGCACCCCTGACCCATTTTCGCAGTCCGTTGGTACGTTACCCATTATAGAAGTCCCTTTTGAACGGATAGGGTTGGATCTGGTGGGGCCCCTCGTAAAGTCCGCTCGAGGGCACCAACACATCCTAGTGATCGTTGACTATGCCACCCGGTATCCCGAGGCGATACCTCTCAGACATACTGCAGCAAAGCTTATAGCTCGGGAGTTGTTTGCTGTGTTCTGCCGGGTGGGGTTGCCCAAGGAGATCCTTACGGATCAGGGGACCCCATTCATGTCTAAAGTGACCAAAGAGCTATGCCGGCTACTCCAGATCAAGCAGTTGCGTACGTCTGTGTATCATCCTCAAACGGACGGTTTAGTCGAGCGATTCAATAAAACCCTGAAAACCATGCTCAAAAGGGTGATCTCCAAAGACGGGAAATACTGGAATATGATGCTTCCCTATTTGCCTATTTGATGTTTGCCATACGAGAGGTGCCACAGGCATCCATGGGGTTTTCGCCTTTTGAATTGTTATACGGGCGACATCCCCGGGGATTGTTGGACCTGGCAAAGGAAACATAGGAGCAAGAGCCCACCCCCCATAAAAGTGTGATTGAACACATTTTGGGTATGCAGAACCGCATAAGCGCGGTCATGCCAATTGTGAAGGAGCATTTACAGGAGGCTCAGGCCGCGCAAAGCGGCTGCTACAATAGACAAGCCACCATGCGGACCTTTAAACCCGGGGATCGGGTGTTGGTATTAATCCCCACGGCGGAGAGTAAATTCCTGGCTCAGTGGCAAGGCCCCTACGAGATAAAGGAAAGAGTCGGGGTGGTTAACTATAAAGTATTGCAGCCCGGTAGGCGGAAACCTGAACAAATATACCATGTCAACCTATTAAAACCTTGGCAGGAACGGGAAAGCCTGATGGCTGTTTTTTCCCCACCTCCCTCCTCTTCGGGTCGTTCACATCCGGCTCCAGCGACCTCCGGAGAGGACGAACCGGAAGTAAGGATTGGAGAAGCCCTCACCAAGCAACAGAGGCGAGAGGCCAGACGGTTGGTTCAGCAGAACCCCGATGTCTTCTCCGAGCTGCCCGGTAGGACCAGTCTGATACGACATGATATTGTCACCGAGCCCCACCTGAAGGTACGCCTGAAGTCATACCGGGTACCGGAGGCTCGACGACAAGCCATATCGGAGGAAGTAAAGACAATGTTACGCCTGGGGGTCATCGAAAAATCCCGGAGTGAATGGGCTAGTCCGATTGTCCTAATACCAAAACCCGATGGCTCCTTAAGGTTCTGCAATGACTTTAGGAGATTGAACGAAATATCCAAGTTCGATCTCTACCCCATGCCCCGGGTGGATGAGCTGATTGATAGGCTGGGACAGGCGCGATATTTTACCACGCTCGACCTGACCAAGGGGTACTGGCAGGTGCCACTGACGGAGTCCGCCAAGGAGAGAACCGCTTTTGTTACGCCGGAGGGTCTCTTCCACTATGTTGTCTTGCCTTTTGGGTTACATGGCGCTCCGGCCACGTTCCAGAGGTTGATGGACTTGGTGCTGGAACCCCACCAGGCGTATGCATCAGCGTACCTTCATGACATCATTATTTACAGCTCCGATTGGCAGACCCACTTGGAACAGGTACAAGCGGTGGTGGACGCGCTTCGAACAGCCGGATTGACAGCCAATCCCAAGAAATGTGCGTTGGGACTCACGGAAGCCCGCTACTTGGGCTACGTAATAGGCCAAGGAGTGATTAAGCCCCAAATTAACAAGGTTGAGGCGATCCAGAAGTGTCCTAGACCCCTGACCACGAAGCAGGTTAGGGCCTTCCTGGGTATCGTGGGGTACTACAGGAGGTTTGTAAAGGATTTTGCGGGACTATCAGCCCCCTTGACGGACCTTCTCAAAGGCAAGAAGTCCGTCATGGTGCGCTGGACTCCGCAGGCCGAGGACTCCTTCCGGGCCCTGAAGGGGGTCCTGTGCGGACAGCCCGTTCTGGTCAACCCTGATTTCCGGAAGGAGTTCATTGTACAGACTGACGCCTCGGAGGTCGGCCTGGGGGCAGTGCTGTCTCAGGTGGTTCAGGGGGAGGAACACCCCGTCACCTTCTTAAGTAGGAAGCTCACCCCTCCCGAGCGGAATTATAGCGTAGTGGAGAAGGAGTGCCTGGCGATTAAGTGGGCCTTGGAGTCCCTACGCTATTACCTGCTGGGACGTCAGTTTCGCTTGGTGACGGATCACTCTCCACTGGTCTGGATGAGGTCCGCCAAGGAACGGAATGCCCGGGTTACCCGGTGGTTCCTTTCTCTGCAGAACTTCCGGTTTACGGTTGAACACCGGGCCGGTAGGTTGCAGGGCAACGCCGATGCCTTGTCCCGCGGCCCGTGTTTGATGGCGGGAGTTCAACCCCGCGCGCTTGAACTGAGGGGGGGGGGTATGTGAGACTGTGACCGGGGTTATCTATGACGGCCGGTATGTCTCGCCCCGGTTGTGCTCACTCCATGATAGAAAGTAGATCCACTCTAGGGTTAATGCTGTTTCCCTACAGGCTGAAGGAAGGGTTAAATAGAATCAGGAACAAGGGCAGGTGTGCCGGGTGTGGGGGAGTGAACAGAACTCCCTGAGCTCTCTGCTGGAGAGGCACATGTATTTTGTTGTGGACTTTTGTTTGGACATTAAAACCGTGTGCTGTGAACCTTAATGCCTGGATCCCGTGTCTTCTGCTGCGCAGCCGACCGTGCTACCTCACAGCGCGAAATGCCTTAAAAATGGCTTTAAAATGGATTTGGAGCATGGGGACGATTATCTCGGGATTGTAAGATAACCAAACAAAACTTTTAGTGGATTTCCACTTATTTTATTAAATATCATCTCCACCAAACAGGACAAGCTTGCATCTGTTAAAGTTTTGGAGAAAAAAAAAAATAAAAAAATATATATATATATATATATATATATATATATATATATATATACATATATGAGAAACGGGTTTTAGCCACGCTCCTGTCTCACTTGTCTCTTTGGTCACTGTTTTTACTGTTTCCTCTTTCCCTCTTTGCACCCAGAACACTGATGCGGTCTGCTTTTCTACACATCTGAACCTTAGTCACCTTCACTGTGTCTCCGCGCATGCGCCTTCCTTTAGTTCCCACGGTCTGAACTTAATTTACCCCGGTTCCCTTTGAGAACCTGCTCAGTGTCTTCGCGCAGGCGCTCTAGTTCCCCCTCACGTGCACTGTCCCCTGCTTTCTAGGAATTCTTCTAACACTTTGATTATAATCCTATCTTCCTTTGGGTTGATGTCACCAATATATTCCTAATGCACATTCCTTTATTAAATCGGTGCATTTGATTCCCCCATATATCCATTTATCTCCTCAATGTGGCACTAGAGAAACCTCTCAATTTTCCTTTCCACTGTAACCAGTCATCTTTGGAGTAACAGATGATTACTAACCACCCTGTGTTGAACTCCGTGTCTTACCCTTTTTGAGTTCGGGAATCATACCAAACACATACGTCTGTTATCATTTTGACGCGCTCTGAAAAAAAACAAGCAGTGTTTATATATTTTCCACATATTATTATTTTTATATTCATTTCATGTTTACTTTTATTTTTATTATGCTCTTATATATGTTTTTCGTGTTAGTAGAAAATACTCCTCCTTTGCAGTTTCACATGTCTGAGTCACTCCGTTAACATGAGAGCATTGACGTCATAGATGTCAACGTGGCGGTATGGACTCCATTATAAATAACCGGTCTGCATACTGTGTGTATATTTTCTCTTTTTCCCTGAAGAAGGAGACGGCCCTTGTCTCTGAAACGCGTTGGAGTGCTGTAATAAAAGATTTTTATTAACACCCTGACAACAGTGTTTTTTTAGTACGGCTAAAACCCGTTTCTCATATATGTGTATATATATATATATATATATTTTTCACTACGTCTCCACGGGGCCGCTGCTTGAACCACGCGGACACTCACATGCTCAATAGGGGGTTGTGACTGGCACAACCTCATTAGGTGAGTGTACCTATTTATATCTTCACACGGTTATTACCGGGTAAGACCCTATTGCGCCTTTGTTTCCCCCTCTCTAGCAGTCACATTTATACTAAAGAAATATGTCTATGAATAAAATATATTCGGGGGGCGGAGCCGGACATGCCTGAGTAAAGACGCTGTTTCCTTGAGCTCCTGTCTACAATCCCCCATAAAGCCGGTTTTTCTATCTAAAATGGGCAAATCTTCCGCCAAAAAGGTCAAGCCCCACACCCCAAGGCGACCACCCTCTTCTCAAAGCGAGATTGGAGTCTATCTTACCCGATCTCGGGAGCCTGGGATGATATCACAGCCAGGACGGGTGTTGGGGCCTGCAGATCCTGCTCCTGTATTAGATCCGATGCCCGAGACTACAGCAGCCCCGGTGATTCGGAGGAGGGGAGAAGCAGCGGGGAATCCCCGTGAAGTAGAGGGACCCACAGGCAGCCCCATGGTAGCGGCCGGAACCAGCGGACGTCCCACACAGAAAGAAGCGGTGAGGCCGGCGGCGCCATTCCAAGATGGCGGCCGCGCACATGGGGAGCGGGGCGACTGTTCAGCGGCAGAAGACGGGACACCCGCAGCCATACCCCCGCCTGCCACACGACGCCCCGCCGCAACTCTGCAGGGACTGTAGAGCTCCCACAAACCGCGTGGTAATCGAGCAGTTGCGGCCAGTGAGAGCAGGGAGCACATTTGCTCAGGCGCGGGGACGGACTCACCGCTGCAGCCCCAGGCAAAGGAGAAGGTGTCACCGCACCGAGCAGCAGAGGAGAAGATGACATCATCCCTGCATTCAGATGCCATAGTTAGAGGGGAGGAAGGGGCCGCATTTAAACCCAATAGACTGCCTGTGGGCACCCCACAGGCGCTGAACCTGCAGGGGGACCTGGTGGAGGGGGCCAAAATCAGGGACTGTGACACCATCTTCAGTACTTCTCCCCTATTAAAGGCCTCAGGGTCCACAGGGAGCCTTGGATATGGAGAGAGGCCACATAGTCCCCTAGTGGCGACTAATGAGTCCTGGGGAATCCCCCAGAGGAAGACATCCCCTACCCATTCAGAGAGCTGGTCCACTGGCTCCTGGGCAGAGAGCCTGATGAGCCCAGATGGGGAGCCGGATAGGGGCACACTGATGCCCACGATCAGAGGGCCCAAGGCGCGGGGATCCCCCCACTCCGACTTGCGGCAATGCCACAGGCATGGGAAAGTATAAACAACCCCCAAGGTTCGCAGAAATTGATATATGGTCCGGCTCTACAGGACTCCTTTTGTGCATACCCCAACATGTCCCATACTGCCGCCTCCATGGGTGAGGAACGTCCGGCATCCTTGGCAGATCTGCGGTCACTGCTACAGGCGATTCCAACCAAGAACGAAATAGCAGCGCTGGCCAATCAAGTGGTAGCGGAATGTAAACAGGAATTTATCCAACTGTGAAATGAACTTTCCTCACTTACTCATAGGGTCGATGCCCTTGACGAGCGCAATCAAATTCTCAGGTTTCTATTCAATCTATCCAGGAGTCAGTAAAAAAACAATCTAAGCAATTATTTGCCCTCCAACAACATGTGGATGATTTGGAAAACAGAAACAGAAGGAACAATCTACGTGTTAGAGGCCTCCCTGAGTCCATTGCCGCTCCTGATATTCCCGCAGTCCTCCACGCTATTTTTAATAGCTTATTAAAGAGGCCACCTGGAGCCCCTCTTGAACTTGACAGAGCCCACAGGGCCCTCCGCCCTCCTGATCCAGAGGACCCCCGCCCAAAAGATGTCGTGTGCAGGGTGCACTTTTTCACCGCCAAAGAGGCCATCTTACAAGCGGCTCGGAGGAAGCAAAACCTATCATACAATGGCTTTGCCATCTGCATAATGCCGGATCTTTCATGGCACACCCTAGCTCAGCGTGCTACTCTTAATCCCCTTCTGGATATCCTAAAAGAAAAGGGTCTACCGTTCCGGTGGGGATTCCCATTCTCCTTATCGGTACAGAAGGACTCGCGGTGGTGGGTCTTGCGTTCCCCAGAGGACTTGCCTGCACTCATCTCAGGCTTGGGTCTGCCTCCAACATCCATCCCAACATGGCCTACCACCCTGCTTCAGTCTTGGGTCCCCAGGGGACCAGCCGGCACCTCCAGGCCGACCCCACCTGCAGAGCCCAGTGGGGGGCTACCCCCGAGAGGAGAAAGGGGTCGTAGATCAGGCCGTCCACAGCTGACGACATAGAAGAGCCCAGTTGCGGCACCTGCCTTCTTGACCTATACCTTTTACAGCCATTTAAGTTAACCGACGTTGTCATGTTGCCTTAAAATCTACTCATTGCCCATATTGCATAAGCATTTGATATATTTGCCGGTGTTTATGGTTATCTCTAATGTTTTAAGCATATTTCGAGCTCTGCTCTGTTATGTCTGACTTCTTTTTCCCCCAAATAGGTTGGGATCCTCTGTTATGCCTAGTGGAGGCGGATATGTTCCCTTGGAACGTTTGTTCAGACTTAGACTATTGTGCAAGGTCTTTATGCCTGCTGTTCTTTTTGTTTTTCTCCCTGCTACACTTTTCCCAGCTCAAGTCTTTTCTTCCACTTACCCCTGGCGGCCGGGCTGATCGTGTTCGATCCCTTTTCTCATATATCTTTAATATTCTATCCCTTTATAGATGGCAGACCTAACCATCGCCTCTTTTAATGCCCCAAGGGCCTCAATGTTCCGGAGAAACGGACACAGATTCTCTACCACCTTCATAAGCGGAAGGTGAGCATAGTATGTTTCCAGGAGACCCATTTCAAACAAAGTCATGCCCCCATTATTAAAAATAAGTACTACCAGACATGGGTATCCTCAGATAGCCCAGACTCTCGTTCTAAAGGTGTGGCGCTAGCCATTCATAAATCCCTCCCACACCAAATCTTAAAGTACACGTCAGATAGTCTTGGACGATATATTATCCTCTCGGTGACCAGAAAAATGCACACAGGAAAATTGCCCACAGGAAAAATGCCCACATGAAAATTGCCCACATGGAAAATTGCCCACATGGAAAATTGCCCACACGGAAAATTGCCCAAACGGAAAATTGCCCACATGGAAAATTGCCCACACTGAAAATTGCCCACATGGAAAGTTGCCCACATGGAAAATTGCCCACACTGAAGATTGCCCATATGGAAAATTGCCCACACAGAAAATTGCCAATTGCAGCATCACAAAGTTTCAGATCTATGATATTTGAGTAGCAAGGTGAGGATGTTCACATGATAGGTGAAAAATATCCACCGAATATTGCTAACAGACACAAATGCCCACAGGAAAGCAAGATAGAGTAAATAGTTGAGATGCTCTGCAGAACAGAGAATAGTATAGAAAAATAGGTTAAATGCGCTGCATGACAGGGGGATAGTATGCAGGTACATGTGAGATGCTCTGCAGGGCAGGACAATATAGAATTATAGGTGAGATGCTCTGCAGGACAGAAGAATAATATAGAGTTATAGGTGAGATGCTCTGTAGCACCGAGGGATGTTCGCAAAAATTGCCCACACAGAAAATTGCCCACAAGTTTATTATGAACAGTTTATTAAAGAGGTCTGATAACAATAACTCTAGTTTAGTAAACAATCATTGCATATCTGCAAATTAGCCATTTTACTGCAAATTAGATATTCTCCTTAAGTACTTTAGTTTATCTTCCACCTGGTGATAGTCCTGTACAGAAGTTCAGAAGTTGCAACCACGTTATACAGCACCTCATACTTCCTCTTTTTTATCTCAAGGCGACCTGCCTGTGCATTAACCAGTGTATTAACCAGTGTTAATTTGTGGCAAGCCAGGTCCTTCTGCAATCCATCAAAAAGAAACCACAAGCTGGGATGACTGCAGTGGAACATGGAATTAAGGGCATTGTGAAATCCCTCACAACAGTTTGTGGTTTTTGGTGACTGCTCCAGGGCTGCATCATGATGATTCCATATTCTTATAGGAAATTGAGGATCTCTACCAGCTGCACCCTCAATATATGTTGAAAAAAAGTGTGTGAGCACCTCATTATAGCATTCTTCATCTGGGAATGTAGCAGCAAGTTTGTCAAAAACACATCTCACATCTTCAATTGGCACAAAGGCTAATGCAGCAAGAGACTTCAGTGTAATTTTTATGTTGATATTAGATTCATATTCTGTTTTCAAACCAACATTTTTTATTTTTCTAATGAGACTCTGACAAAGATGAAAATAACACCCTTTAACATCAGCATGTGGAAAGGCAACCCTTACTGCAGTCATACAAGCCTTCTCAAAATCCACTAAAACCTTTTTTTGGTGCCAGATTTGGAATCAATAGCTTCATTATTTCAAACATTCTCTTATACGTGTTCATATCCTTTCTTTGTAGTAAAATGTACAAACATGGCGGATATGAGTTACCCACCTTGGCATGCCAAGTGTATAGTTGTATCACACAGGTAGAAGAAAAGACCGGGTTTATGCCGCGCTAAAAACCACTGATGCGTGTAAATTAAAAGATTTCCTTTTTATTGGATAGTTCCTACGCGTTTCAGAGACATCCGTCTCCTTCCTCAGGAAAAGAAATCATATCAGTTTTACAAAGTGTACAGTTGGTAAAACACATTGGGCACTTTATCAAAGGTGCCATCTCCATAGATTGTATCTTTGTTCAGTTCAAGCATTAGATCTCTATCTCCTAAAACCAGAATTCTGTGTCGATCATCCTTTCCTGAATCATGAAGTATCAGTTGACTATACTTTTCCGGAATGCAAAAATGTATAGTTTTCGGGTTAGGCAAATTACCATTTGTTCTATGATATACCAGGCTTCTTGCAAGAGATGATTGTCTTGGCATATGGGCCAATACATCATTACTCAACACAGACAACACCTTTCCCATCACGTTGCGAGGAGTAGCACTTACTGCTCTCGTGTCTTCTCTCATTTTGCTTCTGGCAATGTTTGCTTCTGCTTTTTGAGGGCAGGAGTCATGACAATGTTCTGTTGGTTCTTGAACTATGTTGTCATCTTTTGTTTTGAGAATCGAATGGCACTTTGAAGAGCGATGCAGTCGGCATCTCCAAGTCACCACTGCATTGATAGTGCGAAATGCAAGATATTCAAACCCCAAGTAAATCATAACTTTGTTGTTCTTCTGGCTTCTTGAAAACTCCATTGTTTGCACTACAAGAAGGAATAGAATACTTTAGATAAACTCAAAATACATTTTTCTTGAAAAGAAATTAATCAATGTGGGGATAGATCTATTAAAGTACATGTTTTAACTAAAGGCCCAGTCACACACAACAACTTACCAGCGATCCCGAAAACGATGCGACCTGATAGGGATCGCAGGTAAGTCACTGGGAGGTCGCAGGTGAGATGTCACACAGTCAGATCTTACCAGCCATGCAGGAACAATACGGGTCGCAGTAGCGACCTGTATAACGATCTCAGCAGTCACTGTGACCCTGTCACACAGTGTCAAACACAGCGATGTGTCCTGCCCAGCAGGTCATCACCTTTGGAGAAAATGGCCTGGACCACTCTGCAACGACTAGCGATCTCACAGCAGGGGCCTGATTGCTGGTAGGTGTCACACATAACAAGATCGCTAACGGGATCGCTACTGCGTCACGGAAACAGTGACTCAGCTGCGATCTCGCTAGCGATCTCGTTATGTGTGACGGTACCTTAACCAAAACACAATTGGCTGGCACAGCAGGAAAGTCATTGTTCACTGCGGTTGTACCAAAAGGAATGACATGATTGCTATTTAGAAACAATGGGGTGGGAGGGCGCTGGATTGCCCATTTGAAATAATGTCAACAAGGAAAAGAAAATGACTTCCATGGACTCCATTGAAATACAATACAGCACAACACAGGCAGCAAAGAAAATGCAGAATGGATTTCAACAAAGGTCTCTAGGCCCACGTTAATTCTCCAGGTTCTACAGGTTCAGGTCATTCATACCTAGTCCCAGAATACAGATTCTGTTCTCATGAGTTGTCATTCCACTGTGCTAAATATAATTTCACTCTCAGTGTGGTGTGTATGGGCCGAGAGACCCATATTCAAATCCATTCTGCATTTTATTTCATCCTATGTCTGCCAACACCTGCAGTTTGTGTATGATACATAGCTAGGTAGAATATATTCACTCTTAAGGGTACTTTACACGCTGCGATATCGGTACCGATATCGCTAGCGAGCGTACCCGCCCCCGTCGGTTGTGCGACACGGGCAAATCACTGCCCGTGGCGCACAACATCTCTTACACCCGTCACACGGACTTACCTTCCCTGCGACGTCGCTGTTGCCAGCGATCCGCCTCCTTTCTAAGGGGGCGGTTTGTGCGGCGTCACAGCGACATCACACGGCAGCCGTCCAATAGCAGAGCAGGGGCGAAGATGAGCCGCCGGAACATGCCGCCCACCTCTTTCCTTCCTCATTGCCGGTGGACGCAGGTAAGGAGATGTTCGTCATTCCTGCGGTGTCACACATAGCGATGTGTGATGCCGTAGGAACGACGAACAACATCGTACCTGCAGCAGCAACGATATTATGAAAAGGAGCGACGTGTCAACGAGCAATGATTTTTCACGTTTTTGTGCTCGTTGATCGTCGCTCCTAGCTGTCACACGCTGCAATGTCGCTAACTGCGTTGGATGTGCATTACTAACGACGTGACCCCCGACGATATATCGTTAGCGATGTCGCAGCGTGTAAAGCACCCTTTACTCTTGGCAGTCATAAGTGGACAGGGAAATAAGTGCAGGCACTGATTCACTGCCACTAAAATCAATGGGAGAGTGGCGCTGCTATGGCATTTCTGGCTCCTCTGTTGGTCAGTCACATCCCTATGGAGACACACGGGTCAGTGGGTGCCCTTGTCTGTTGGCCTGGCTGTCTTTCAAGAGCCCACAAGAACCAGAGCTCATTCCACTGAATTCCCGCACTCGATCCCCGTGGGCAGAACACCACTCAGACAACACAGGGTGAGGGAAACCCACATTGGTAAGACTATTTACCAACAGAAAAAAACACAGAGGTGTAATGACTGTGGTTGCAGGGGTCAAAGCCATGACCAGGCATGGGGTACAGGGGCCCGCCAACTCTGGTGCCTGTTTCTGCTGGATCTGCGTCCTCACTGAAGACACAGATCCAGATGACATGCATCGTGTTGCAGAGACCTGTCGGGTCCCTGCACTGCGAAACATGCTGCCGGTACCGTGACTGTGAGCTGACGTAGGAGGTGCAGCCACAGTGAAGTGAGTGGCACATGACAGTGGTGCACACTCCGATGTCAGCTGCTGACTGTGGCTATAGCAGACACCAGGCAATGTAGGAGCAGAGGAAAGGTGAGTAGAATGTTTTAGTTTTTAATTATGCATCGGGGCAGAACAGGGACACACACACTAGGATTTGGGACCATGTAACCCAGGATGGGAGCATATATTCCAGGATGGAGACAACATGGACTATACATACCAGGATGAGGACCTTATGTACCAGCATTGGGTCATATACACCAGGATGAGGACATATTCCCCAGGATGATGGGCATATATACCAGGACGGGGGACATTACTACATAATGAAGGGGGAGGGGAGGCAGTTCATAAGTCTTGATAAAAGTTAGAACGCTACAAGGGCCCATACATGTGAAAAACGTGTGAGTGGGGGGACAGGTCAAAATTTCACACTGGGGGCCATTGGACTCTAGTTACACCACTGCAAAAACATATACATTCCCAGCACAAACACAAGGTGGTACAAGCGACAGTCTCACCTTTCTGCTATGCCTTTGGGGCTTTCAGAAGCAACTATCTCTGCCAGCAGCACCCTGCTTTTGGTGGGTTCTCACTGAGATGATGAGTCCCATGTATCCCAACAGATAATACAGTGATACTTTTGTGAGAACAGATAGTAGTGATTGCTCCTCTGGATCACACTGCTGCTGGTTCTGCATGTGCTGCTGTTTTGGGCTGGTGGGAGGAGTAAGGCAGGATCAGTAAGAGATGAGAGCAGACTGTATCTATCTATTGCTGATAATGACAGACTGCTACTATTCACAGATCTTCAGCATTTTTGCAGTTTTGCACTAGGTCAACTGTATATCACAAGTTGATCACCTATCATGTGAACATCCTCACCTTGCACCTCAAATATCATAGATCTGAAACTTTGTGATGCTGCAATTTGTGATTTTTTTTTTGTGTGGGCAATTTTCCATCTGGGCAATTTTCCATGTGGGCAATTTTCCATGTGGGCAATTTTCAGTGTGGGCAATTATCCGTGTGGGCAATTTTCAGTGTGGGCAATTTTCCATGTGGGCAATTTTCAGTGTGGACAATTTTCCATGTGGGCAATTTTCCTGTGGGCATTTTTCCTGTGGACATTTTTCCTGTGGGCAATTTTCCTGTGGGCATTTTTCCTGTGGGCATTTTTCAGGGAACCTATCCTCTCGCTGAAGGTGGGGGACCAGACATTCACAATAATCAATGCGTACGCCCCAAATCAAAACCAGGACAGCTTTGTTGTTCGTTTGGTCGACTCCGCAATCCCCTTGATACAAGGTACTGCTATTTTATGCGACGACCTCAACGTCACTCTTGACCCCACGTTGGATAATTCCAGGGGGAAATCTAGCATTGCATACACTACCATTAAACGTATCAAAAAGGCTTTGTTGCGCATCCAGTTGTTCGACACTTGGAGACTAAAACACCCGTCGGACAGAGACTATAGTTTCTATTCCCACACACAAGACTCATATAGTCGTATAGACTACATACTACTACAGCACAATGCTCTTCCCTGGATTCAAAATACTGGGATGGATAACATACTGTGGTCAGACCACGCGCCGGTATACTGTACAATTGAAATCCCTTCTCTCTCGGCCCCTAGAGGGTCGTGGCGGCTGAATGAATCGTTGCTACTGGATGAGCTCTGTGTTACCGATGTTCAGACCTCTATCACAAGGTTCATAGAGGACCACTCACTGGATGACACAGCCCCCACTTATAAGTGGGAAGCATTGAAGTGCGTCCTACGAGGCATTTTTATTAAACATGGGTCCCGAATTAAAAAAGAAAGGGCCCAAGACATAGTAAAAGCTCTCCATAGGGTCTCTGAACTGGAGCTCCTCCACAAGCGATCCTTATCGGCCGCAAACTTACAAGCTCTTCTACAAGCTAGGATAGAGGTTAAAAAACTGTTAGATTCTTCATATAAGCGCTTACTACAGTTGGGGAAGGGGAGGTTTTATGAGTTTTGGGACAAGCCAGGTAGATTGCTGGCTAATGCACTGAGAGAAAGGAGAGCCCATACTCTCATTCCTTGCATCAAAAATTCACGCGACGAACTGCTTTATGCCACCCAGGACATCTCAAATACCTTTCACGACTTTTATTCCAAGCTGTACAATTTGCCTGTCGAGTCCCCTGGGTCGAGCGATGGATGTCCTTCAATGCCCTCACCTTTTAAACGTCTCAACAGTTCTATAATTGAAGACCTAGAAAGCCCATTCTCATTGGAGGATATATTGGCGGTGATTCGTGACACACCGGGTAATAAGAGTCCTGGGCCCGACGGGCTCCCCGCCAAGTTTTACAAATCCTTTTCAGAACAGTTAGCACCCTTAATGCTTCTCTCCTTCAATTCAATTTCAGACTCTGTCCCTTTCCTTCCCCACTCTACCATGGCCCATATCTCTCTGCTCCTTAAGGCTGGAAAAGACCCCACGGCGTGTAGTAGTTTTAGACCTATATCACTCCTTAATGTAGATTTAAAAATATATGCCAAGCTTCTGGCAAATAGACTTGGCCCTCTGCTCCCAGACCTGATTCATTTAGACCAGGCCGGATTTGTCCCGGGCAGGGAGGCGAGGGACAATACCATAAAGACACTGGACCTAATTCAACACGCACATACTAAGAAACTTTCCTTGATGTTGCTATCTTTAGATGCCGAGAAGGCTTTCGACAGAGTCTCCTGGCAGTCACTTTCACAGACACTGGAACATATAGGCCTGGGACCAGTTTTTTCGTCTAAGATCATGGCCTTATACCAATCTCCGACTGCTTATCTCAAGATTAATGGTACTCTGTCGAAACCCTTCTCCATCCAGAATGGGACCCGACAGGGGTTTCCCCTGTCACCTTCATTATATATCTTAGTCATGGAATACTTGCTGTCAGCCATTAGGAACAACCCAGATATTCAGGAAATCAGGACCGCTAGCCGAGAGCATAAATGCGCCGCTTTTGCAGACGATCTCCTTGTGTATCTATGTAACCCCCTTACATCTCTCCCGTCTCTAATGGTGGAACTGAACCGCTTTAGCAGGTAGTCCAACTTTAAAATTAATTTTGATAAATCAGAGGCCCTAAATATCTCTCTGCCCCAAACAACAGTAAATGCTGTAAAATCAAACTTCCCTTTTAGATGGCCACCCACGGCAGTATCGGTTACTTAGGCATTAATATCCCATCCGATCTGACCAGACTCTTTTCATTAAATTATCAAAGTTTTCTGTCAAAACTTGAAGGAGACTTAGCCTCACGGCAAAGAGGTACTCTTTCTTGGTTCGGTAGGATTGGCGCTCTCCGGATGACGGCTCTACCAAGACTGTTGTATTTGATACAGACGGTCCCGGTTTATGTCCCGGCAACCTATTGGGCCAGGATTCAGCACTTATTCACTCAATTTGTCTGGTCAAAGAAGCGCGCCCGTCTCAGAAGCAGCGTCTTAACCAGGACCAAGAACGCAGGCGGAGTGGGGTTGCCCGATTGCAGGCGATATTACCTGGCGGCTGCCCATGCCAGAGTATTGGATCTTTTGCATAGCTCCGGATCCAAATTTGGGTTTGTCTGGCTCAGGATTTATGCCCTCTGTCAGTGCCGACCCTGCCGTGAACCTGGCCACTCCTCACCAAACATAAGGTTGAGATGTCATATAGCAGCAAACAAACCTTGAAAATTGTACACTCTACACCACCACGCAATCGCTTGCTTCAGCCTGGGGGTCCCCTTATGCCTCTAACTGACAATCCAAATTTTTTACCGGGAGCATCCTCCAACAATTTTTTGGGTAGCATGAAACAGAACCCCTTGAGATTGAACCAGGTGGCCCTGGAGGGATCCCTCCTGACGCTCTTAGAGATTGTAGAAAATCGTAATTTTAAAATGCGGTTCCACTTTGAATATGCCCAACTCAAACACTTCATTACCTCACAAGATAATGTCCTGGCCCATCCCTCACCCCAAACACCCTTTGAAAACCTCTGTACCGCGCCCTCCGACACACGTCACGCGATATCAAAAGGGTACAAGCTCACAACAAGCGCGGCAGAGTCGTCTCTTCCTCGCTTCTGCGCAGCATGGGAGGCAGAGCTCAATCAGATATTCCTTGGGAATCAGTGGGAGCGTTGTTTCCACCTGACCCACAGGTCCGTGGTTGCCACCAGGATGCAAGAAACCAGCTATAAAATACTTTCTAGGTGGTACAGGGTCCCAGCATCCCTCCATGCGTGGTGCCCAGAAGTACCCAATACCTGTTGGCGTTGTGGAGCGCAGGGGGGCACCATGTCCCACATCTGGTGGCATTGCCCGAGCCTGGTGGTCTCTTGGAACAAAGTACTAGGATCCATAAAAGAGGTCACCAGGATCACAGTCCCTAGTCGCCCAGAGGCAGTTTTATTGTACATCTTTAACGTATCGGAAAAGGCCTACAAAAAATCCCTCTTAGGCCACCTTCTTCAGGCGGCTAAGACAGTGATTCCACGGCGTTGGAAGGACCCTGTCCCCCCTACACTGGATGAGTGGGTAATGGAGGTGAATGTGATTCACCGCATGGAAATGGTGATGGCCAAGTCGCGTGGGCAGACGGTAGAGACGGCCACTAAATTGTTTCAGTGGGAATCATTCCTGTCTGGTAAGAAATTTCTTGAATTAATTTAATCTCCGGAAATAGGTACTTTGGCCCTATCCCCCTCAGACAACATACTTCACTTTCCCGATACGTCATGATCCAACGGACATTGTATCAGACCCGGCCGACGCGTCCTATTCTTTATCTCTTTTTCCTTTTCTCTTTCTCTCTGACTTTTTCTCCCCTCTCTACATAGTTTGACAGCCACTCTCCTCAACCTCTCCTTTTTTGTTTTTATATATATGTATATTTTTTGTGGCTTAAATTGACTGCCCATGTATCAACTATCTGCATACTACTACGAAGTCTGCGAGGATGTTGTATCGCATAGACTTTTCATTCGCATCATTTGTTATAACGGATCTTTGTTTTCTTAATGTGTTCTTTTTTCAAAAATTCAATAAAACTTTAAATTGGAAAGTAAAATAAAAAATAAAATATATATATATTCTGTATAAATTCCTTCATTATTAATACTTATGTACTACTACTACTAATGTATAACTTATTTATCCTAATAATATACATACATATATAGATACCTAACTTTGAAGTTAAAAAAAAAAAAGTTTCCTTTTTTTTTTCCTTTGGAAGCTTCAAAGACCTCTGGATAGAATTTCAGTCAACAGCTGTTCAGTCAATTAGACTGCCTCACTGTATATACAAACCTATCCACATACAGATAAACATTGACAACACATATCCCCTTTTTGATTTTCCAATTTGTCTATGCGCATTTCAAAAATGTGATACTAATCTATCTGATAAAAATGGTTGCTAAATTCTAAAGTTGCAATTCAGTTACAGAAAAGAAAAATAATATTCTTGTTAGCTTAAGTAAGAGAGTTCAGTTAGTCCATACTAATCAATAGAAATATTCATTCATCTTTCCTTAGTTCTGAATAGAATCATACTGGAGACCTGACAGCCATGTCTTGCTTCGTGGAGGGTTGTAGCTGCTTCCCCAGACTGACGACACGTGTAAGAGAGAGCCCCCCTCGCTCCGTGTCATATTTATACAGCTGTCCAAATCCATATAGGGAAATTCTCTGAAAGCAGTTTCACATGATGTAATCCTTTTGCTGTAAAGATCCAGATGGATATATATACCATACTATGTCAGCATTTATCTATATTCAATACAAATACCTTAATATTTATTCTTTATAAGAACTTTTTTTTTCAATAAGCTATGCCCTCCAACATAACATTTGTGAAAAAAATTAAAATTTTAAATATGGTGACCTAAGCTTATCAAATTCTGTGAAGTACTCGTGGATTCAAGAATGCTCACTATAGACCTAGATAAAAGCCATAAAGGGTCGATGATGTCATAAAGGGTCGATGATGTCATAAAGGGTCAATGATGTCATAAAGGGTCGATGATGTCATAATGGGTCGATGATGTCATAAAGGGTCGATGATATAATGGCTCGATGATGTCATAATAAGTAGATGATGTCATAAAGGGTCAATGATGTCATAAAGGGTCGGTGATGTCATAATAAGTCGATGATGTCATAATGGGTCGATGATGTCATAATAAGTCGATGATGTCATAATGGGTCGATGATGACATAATGGGTCAATGATTTCATAAAGGGTCGATGATGTCATAATGGGTCGATGATGTCATAATGAGTCGATGATGTCATAATCAAAAAGCGAAGAAACTTCAGCTCTCCCCTCTTCACTCCCAAATCTTACCTCCGGTGCACGGAAACACCCTGACCTGGGTGAGAACACATGAAGAAAAGGAGAAATTCCAGCAACTTCAGGAGAAAGTAGAATTTTCTTAAAAAACAGAATCTTTATTGATCATAAAAATATTAATGTTCCATCCAAGCAAGACAAAAAATAGAGAGGCAAGACAGAGGAGCTGTTTCCTACGCGTTTCAACCTGAATAGGTCTTAATCATGGAATGCCATGTCTATTTTTTGTCTTGCTTGGATGGAACATTAATATTTTTATGATCAATAAAGATTCTGTTTTTTAAGAAACTTCTACTTTCTCCTGAAGATGCTGGAATTTCTCCTTTTCTTCAGATGATGTCATAATAGGTCGATGATGTCATAATGGGTCGATGATGTCATAATGGGTCAATGAAGTCATAATGGGTCGATGAAATCATAATGGGTCGATGAAGTCATAAAGGGTCGATGATGTACTCACTCAGTCCCAGAATACTGACACCGACAATTTGTAAACCAGAATTCTGAGCACCGCTGCAGCAGGGAGGGAGCATGCGTGGATCCGTGCCCCTTGGTGTTGCTTGTTAGCCTGTGACTTTTTCCGTGGCACTTTCTTCACTATATGGACCCTGTAGTGTGGAACTAGTTAGCTCCCGCTCACCCGTATGGCTAACGGAGTGAGCTTGCTCTCAGGGTTCACGCTTGGGATTTTCTGGACTATGTATTGGGAAAGTCCTATCTTCTCGTTGCGCTAGTACCCCGTTTTAGAGTTCGTGGAGGATGAATCTTTAAGACTTCACCCTCGTCGGGTAAATTACCAGGATACGTGAAGCTACTTCCTGGCCCAGGGTCCACATACCCAGTCGTGCAATGACCCCTGCCCGGAGACGGCTCAAGGCTGCCCTCCTCGGCAGACCCGTGCCCCTTGACACGATCCCCTGCGACCAGGGTTCCAACTCCCACCAGACGAACTTCTACCACCTAGTATTCTACAGGGAGCCCTTCTCTTGTCCTCCTCTCTCCTTCGCCTCCAGCACTACACACTCCTTGTGACCTTTCTCCTTGAGAGTCACCATTCACTCTCCTGCCCCTAACTCCTCTGACTCTCCCCTACCAACCCCCCAAGTGGGTGGCCCTATTCCCTTCAGGCCCCCCATTTGTGTGTCTGGTGGGTGTGGTGCAGAGTGTTCCTAGGGTTTTGACTGACTCTGCTCTTAGCAATACCAAAGGCCAGGGATCCATAACCAAGGAAGATGCGGATACTGTGCAGAAGGGCAGATTGCACAATACCCTGTGACGAACTGATAGGCCAGGGCATCACAAACAGTCCAGATGGATTTACCAACTGGACACTGTTGTGCCAAGGGGAATAAATGAACTCACAGCTTTTTTTTTTCTTTGAGATCTTTTATTAGTTGTCACCTACATGTACATGTTGGGCTAGACTTTGTAATTGTAAGGAACTGTAACAACCCTTGTGTACATGTAAGCATATAGCAATCGTTATATTTGTGGTTGGTATTCCTTTGTATTCCCTTGTGAATTGCCTTTGATAACTAATCATCTGTTCTTTGCTCTTATGTCGGTTTCTGCAATCTGTGTCATTTATACTCATATTTCACATGCTAATGTCATTAATGCTCATCATGCTGTCATTCATATCCGTATGTGGCCTCCCCACTCCTCTGTTTGCTTTGTCCTGGCTGCAGTTAAGCGACGCTTGTGTGACACCCTGACAAAATCAGGTTGTCACAGGAGACTGCAGCCATCCAACAGATGCAGGACTCTCTCCTCCTTACCTACCAACATAACCCACACACAGGTACCAACACCAGCCACAAAGCCTAGTCACCCTCCCCCAGGACAATAGAGACAAACCAGTGGACGGGGCCCGGCAGATGGTGACGCTCACCTAGGGGTTCTGAGGTGTTAGGGGAGGGAACACGTCAGTGTGTAGTAGAGAGTGAAAAGAGTGAAGTGGTAGTCTGGGGTCGTAGCTCCCGGACTACCTGAGCTGACTAGGTGGAAGACGGCAGAGCAGGGCCATAGGCGACGGAGATCCGGTCGCGGGAGACCTTAAGTGGACCGAGGCAGGGTTGTAGCACGCCGGTGCCGACAGCGGGAATCTGGTCCAGAGGCCGTGCACAGTCGTGGTGCCTGGACCCTAGGGTGAGGACAGCTTCAAGCCCCTTGTCAATTAGCCAGCAGGGGACAAGATTCCACGTCTTGTCCCACCAGTAAGCCCAGATAGAGCGTGATGGAAGCCCAACGCGGAGAATATGGCGTCTGCAAGTGCCTGCAAAAATCCCAAGGGTCAGATCTCGCGGGCAACAGCTCACACAGCAAAGACAGCGGGAGTGGTCTTTTCCCGTTTCATGCGGACTAGTCAACACACAAAACACTAAAGTGCTGGAGGAAGGGCCACTGATCTGTTCACCAGTGTGCGGGACCCGAGCACACCCCTCCGGAGGCTACCGGTATCCGGCACTTAGTTTACTACTTGGACTTTGTGTGGTTTATTCAACAAAAGTGAGTACACTGGTATCATCGGGTCCAGTCCTGCAACTGGGCCCCAGCACTGCACTTCACCTACACCTGGGCCCTGGAACAACACCTCCCCTACCCGTGGAGGGGATACCATCCTGCTGCCCCGCTCCATCAGCCCCGGGCGCCCCATACCAAGGCAGCGGCGGTGTCACCAACCCTCATCGCAACCCACGGGTGGCGTCACTGACAAACTCTTCCCCGGTAAATACCCCCTTTATTACGTTGTGGGCGACGGGCTGCTGCACGAGCCCCGGATCCAGCTGCCACTTGAGCCACAGCCACAATCCCGGATCTGAGCATCTCAAGTAGCTCCCCACTGGCCGTGGCCTGCGCCCCGCCTGCGACACTTGTACTTTATTTTATTTCCACAGTGACCTCTGTTCAAAATTTTTCTTTATCTGCGCCATTTTGTGTGCCTTAGCGCATTTGTTTTTTGTTTGTTTCTTTATTTTACCATGGTTTCAATTTCAATAACACTTGCTCAAGCGTCCGTAGTAACCTTGCATTGATTATTCTAATAGCGTTTTTTGTGCATTGTGTGATGTATATATATATCTTATGTGTAATGATTTTTCTAACTATGCGGTCCATTGTTTTTACGCATTTAATTATGTGCCCTGTTCCTTCTCCATCTAGCAATGTGTGTTTTGGCAGCTATATGGCGTTTTTTTATCGCCTGTTGCTAAGCGCTACCGTGCGCATGCGCATATTATAATAAAACTTTCATTCACATGAAAGTACTGCTGTAGTTACTCTGAGTTTGCATACTGTTTGACACACTGTACATAATGTTTATGCATTCCAAGGCCTTTGACTCACATTGCGCAAGTTAAAATTTCTTTATATGGAGTAAATATGCATTGATTAGGCTGGTTTCACATCAGCGTTTTTTTTGCCTTAAGGCAAAAAAACGCAAACTGCATGTTACAGGATCTGTTTTTTTTGGAGAACAACGCATGCCTTCGCTAGTGACCTGAACGTTTTTTTTACTGGATCCGTCTACCGGATCCAACAAAAAAACGGACCCTTCACTTGTGTTTGCATGCGTTTGGGTGCTGTTTTTTGCTTAGTTTTGACGGATCCGTTTTTATTCTCAGCAGCTATGTCATCTGCCATTCAGCTCTGCTACATGGCCGCTGACAGCAGACAGACAGAGCCATGTAGCAGAGCTGAATGGTCACTGACAGCAGACACAGAGCCGCACAATCAGAATGAAGTCGGATGAACGTCACCCGACTTCATTGTCATCCCGCGGCTCTGTCTGTGTGACATGGCCTGACTTTGGGTCAACGGTGAAGGTCTCGCCGGTGACCGTAAATACCGAGTGACTTTAGTGATTTGCACTATCAGCGGTGCCGTCACTGAGGTTACCCGTGGCCACAGCTGGAGTCCTCCCGCTGAGATCTGTGGCCGCGGGTAACCTGGGTGACGTCATCGCTGATAGTGCGACTCACTTCAGTCGCTGCGGGGAGCTCACAGAGAGCGGTCGTGGTCTGTGTCCGCTCTCTGTCAGCTTCTGATGTAGCAGAGCTGAAAGCGTCGTAGGACCTCTGTGGATAACGTCGAAAATGGAAGGGTATTTGGGAACTTGAATAAAGTGGTGAAAGAGGGTGTTTTTTTGTTTATAATTTCAAATAAAGGTTTTGTTGGTGGATGTCTTCTTTTTCTTCTATCATACAGATTCATCATGAAAGGTATCTCGGGGAGACGCCTGCCATGATAAATCAAGGACTTATTGGCAGCTATGGGCTGCTGACATTAACTCCTTATTACCTAGATTGCCACCGCACCAGGGCAATTCGGGATGAGCCGGGTACAGTCCCGGGACTGACGTATCTAATGGATGCGGCTATTCCGGGCGGCAGCTGGCTGATATTGTTAGGCTGGGGGGCTCCCCATAACGTGGGGCTCCCCATCCTGACAATACCAGCCTCCAGCCGTATGACATCATCGACCCATTATGACATCATCAACCCATTATGATATCATCGACTTATTATGACATCATTGACCCATTATGACATCGACCCTTTTTTGACAGCAGCGACCCTTTATGACATCATTGACCCATTATGACATCATCAACCCATTATGACATCATCGACCCATTTTGACATCATCAATCTATTATGACATCATCGACCCTTTATGACATCATCGACCCTTTATGACATCATCGACCCATTATGACATCATCGATCATTTATGACATCATTGACCCATAATGACATCATCGACCCATTATGACATCATCGACTTATTATGACATCATCGACCCATTATGACATCAACCCATTATGAAATCATTGACTTATTATGACATCATCGACCCTTTTTTTACAGCATCGACCCTTTATGACATCATCGACCCATTATGACATCATCGACCCATTATGACATCATCGACCCTTTATGACATCATCGACCCATTTTGACATCATCAACCCATTATGACATCATCGACCCTTTATGACATCATAGAGCCATTATGACATCATCGACCATTTATGACATCATCGACCTATTATGACATCATCGACCCGTTATGACATCATAGACTCATTATGACATCATCGACCCATTATGACATCATCGACCCATTATGACATCATCGACCCATTATGACATCATCAACCCATTATGACATCATCAACCCATTATGAAATGATCGACTTATTATGACATCATCGACCCATTATGACATCATCGACCCTTTTTTGACAGCAGCGACCCTTTATGACATCATCGACCCATTATGACATCATCAACCCATTATGACATCATCGACCCATTTTGACATCATCAATCCATTATGACATCATCGACCCTTTATGACATCATCGACCCATTATGACATCATCGACCCATTATGACATCATCGATCATTTATGACATCATTGACCCATAATGACATCATCAACCCATTATGACATCATCGACTTATTATGACATCATCGACCCATTATGACATCAACCCATTATGAAATCATTGACTTATTATGACATCATCGACCCTTTTTTGACAGCATCGACCCTTTATGACATCATCGACCCATTATGACATCATCGACCCATTATGACATCATCGACCCTTTATGACATCATCGACCCATTTTGACATCATCAACCCATTATGACATCATCGACCCTTTATGACATCATAGACCCATTATGACATCATCGACCATTTATGACATCATCGACCTATTATGACATCATCGACCCGTTATGACATCATAGACTCATTATGACATCATCGACCCATTATGACATCATCGACCCATTATGACATCATCGACCCATTATGACATCATCAACCCATTATGACATCATCAACCCATTATGAAATCATCGACTTATTATGACATCATCGACCCATTATGACATCATCGACCCTTTTTTGACAGCAGCGACCCTTTATGACATCATTGACCCATTATGACATCATCGACCCATTATGACATCATCGACCCATTTTTACATCATCGACCCATTATGACATCATCGACCCTTTAGGACATCATCGACCCATTATGACATCATCGACCCATTATTGACATCATCGACTTATTATGACATCATCGACCCATTATGACATCAACCCATTATGAAATCATTGACTTATTATGACATCATCGACCCATTATGACATCATCGACCCTTTTTTGACAGCATCGACCCTTTATGACATCATCGACCCATTTTGACATCATCGACCCATTATGACATCATCGACCATTTATGACATCATAGACCCATTATCACATCATCGACCATTTATGACATCATCGACCCATTATGACATCATTGACCCATAATGACATCCTCGACCCATTATGACATCATCGACCCATTATGACATCATCGACCCATTATGATATCATTGACCCATAATGACATCATCGACCCGTTATGACAGCATCGACCCTTTATGACATCATCGACCCATTATTACATCATCGACCCATTTTGACCTCATCGACCCATTATATCATCGACCCTTTATGACATCATCAACCCATTATGAAATCATCGACTCTTTATGACATCATCGACCCATTTTGACCTCATCGACCCATTATATCATCGACCCTTTATGACATCATCGACCCATTATGACATCATCGACACATTATGACATCATCGACCCATTATGACATCATCAACCCATTATGAAATCATCGACTTATTATGGCATCATCGACCCATTATGACATCATCAACCCTTTTTTGACAGCATCGACCCTTTATGACATCATCGACCCATTATGACATCATCGACCCATTAGGACATCATCGACCCTTTATGACATCATCGACCCATTTTGACTTCTTCGACCCATTATGACATCATCGACCCATTATATCATCGACTCATTATGACATCATCGACCCATTATGACATCATCGACCCATTATGACATCATCGACCCATTATGACATCATCGACGCATTATGACATCATCGACCCTTTATTACATCATCGACCCTTTATGAAATCATCGACTCATTATGACATCATCGACCCATTATGAAATCAGCGCCCTATTATGACATCATCGACCTATTATGACATCATCGACCCATTATGACATCATAGATCCATTATGACATCATCGACCCTTTATGACATCATCGACCCATGTTGACATCACCGACCCATTATGACATCATCGACCCTTTATGACATCATCGACCTATTATGACATCATCGACCCGTTATGACATCATAGACTCATTATGACATCATCGACCCATTATGACATCATCGACCCATTATGACATCATCAACCCATTATGACATCATCAACCCATTATGAAATCATCGACTTATTATGACATCATCGACCCATTATGACATCATCGACCCTTTTTTGACAGCAGCGACCCTTTATGACATCATTGACCCATTATGACATCATCGACCCATTATGACATCATCGACCCATTTTTACATCATCGACCCATTATCACATCATCGACCCTTTAGGACATCATCGACCCATTATGACATCATCGACCCATTATGACATCATCGACCCATTATTGACATCATCGACTTATTATGACATCATCGACCCATTATGAAATCATTGACTTATTATGACATCATCGACCCATTATGACATCATCGACCCTTTTTTGACAGCATCGACCCTTTATGACATCATCGACCCATTTTGACATCATCAACCCTGTGGAGACACGGGGCTCAGTGGGCGCTCTCGTCCACTAAAACCCGCCGCCTTTAGAAAGACAGCGTGGCTCAGGGCTCATCCCAACTGAACGCCGGCCTCCCTAACCGTGGGCGTAACACTACTCAGACAACACAGGGTGAGGGAACCACAATAATTAGACTTTATTGGATCCCCAAACAATTAACGGCACATAACACATAACCAGCAAAACACACAAATGTAACAGGCAACAGAGTCTCACCCTTCCGCTGGCTCACCAGGGATTTAGAATGTCCATGCCTCACAGGTTCCAAGCTGTCTGAGGTCTGCAAAGTCTGTAACAGGTGACTGAACTGTCCCAACCTGAGTGTCCTCCTTAGGTAGTCCTGGTTTGATGTTACAATCCTGGCAGCCGGAGTCGAAATCCCTAGGCTGTGGATATGGTCTCCAACCGGATCCGGAGTCCCTAGATTGAAGCCATAAGATGTCCTGATCCTCCAGTCAGCTCCAAAGAGCTTAGACTGAATCCATCAACCATCAACAACCACTGGTGGCTTAAAGAAGTCCTTGTTATAGCCACAACCTTCCCCTTGGATACACTGCATCCTCATCGATTGGTTGGACAAGATTGCTTCTCCCATTGGAGGAATGATGTGCTTAGAAAGGCTGAGGGTGTACATGTAAACTGGGAGTCACTGACTAGACAATGGCTACTAAGGTAATTACATTATCAATACACAACTACAATACAATGGTTACTGGAAATGTCTGGAGAACAATACGTCTAGCTTTCAGTGGCCAACACAATTACAATGAGTCAACAAGAGTCTTATAAAAACAATGAGGGACTTCTCCCCCATGTATAGACAATCTATCATGCTGTCTGGCTGGATTTTAAGAAACGTTAACCCATGAGAGTCCATGTCGTCACATTCCTCCCCCTTCTTAATATTAGCCAGACATGATAGGCTTCCGATCATCCTTCTCCTCTTGGCGGCATTGTCCTTTTTAATGGTGAGGTCAGCAACAGAGGCTTGCATCTATACACCTCCCCCTGATTACCTCCCCCAAGTTGAGCAGCCATATTGTGGACAAGCACTAAGGTGGGGTCCATGAGTTGGGCGTGCACAAATCTCCCACTATCAATCTTCCCCCAGTCAATAGCCACAGTGTGGTTAAGCTTACTCACGGTTCTTGGCTCAGAAGTGGATGCTGGAGACTGGGAATGTGAATTATTCTTGGAAAAAATGTTAGAAAGATCCACATCAGGGTTCTGCTTGGCTTGGAGGTGGGTGATGGCTGCTTCAAACTGACTGGATAGTCCTTGTCCTAGGTCATTCTCCAAAATGACTGGTGTGAGCAGGTAATTCACAAGCCCCACTTTCACTTCCCTTTGAGTGGTATCAAAAACAACAGGCTTGGTGGGGCCATCTATGAACCCCACTTCAACTTCCTCCTGGCTAGTCCCCGAAACAACAGGTGTGGGGAGGCTGTCCATAAACTCCATATGGACCTCTTCCTGGTCAGACCCCAAAGTAACTGGTGTGGGGACGGTGTCCATAAGCTCCACATCAGCCTTGCTCGGATTAGTCTCCACAATGACAGGTGTGGGGAGGCTGTTCACAAGTCTCACATCAACCTCTCCCTGGTCCTTTCCCGAAATAACTGGTGTGGGGACGGTGTCCATAAGCTCCACATCAGCCTTGCTCTGGTCAGTCTCCACAATGACAGGTATGGGGAGGCTGTTCACAATCCCCACATCGATCACTTCCTGGTTGGTCCCCAAAATACCAGGTGTGGGGAGGCTGTCCACAAGCTCCACCTCGACCTCTCCCTGGTCGGTCCTTAGGTCCAACTGCACACATGCCAGAGGAATGTCTGAGCGCTGGCCCTCAGCCAGGGAGATGGATAATTGGGAATCCGGTACAGGGTCTTCCGGGGAAACAATAACTGGGCTTACCAGAGTGATGGAAGATCCAATGTCTCGAAGTCCCTGAGTCTGTATATCACCGACCTTGACCGTCTGGATGTGGGGATGGAGGTTGGCTGGTGTACGTTGTCCGACCTGCCGTAGGGTGTGGACTGGATAAACCACTTCCTCAGCTATTGGTGTTTCTTGGGAGTAGCATTCCTCAGGTCTCGTTGGTTCATCTCGGCATATGTTGACTGGTTGGACTGGCAGATGGGCTCCAAGCATGCGGCCTCTTTGTTTTGGTGCAGCTTCTGCTGGGTAACTGGACCATCCTTCTCGACCGGCTGGTGCTAGCAGTACGGCAGCTGGAATCCCATAAACATATTCCATAACCCAAGCCCTCTCTTCTCTTGAGGATCTAGGCCCCAATGCATCCAACAATGCTGTGGCTTGGGCCAATTTGGACAAAGTTGATTTCCGATTGTCACTAGATTCATGATGTGGCACATAGTTTAAATCCTCTGGGTCAATATCGACGGGATCATCATTGTCCTCTGCATCATTCTGGGCATCCCAACGGACTAATTTCTGGATCAAGACTGACCGAGTCTCAGCGTTCCAGTAGATAATCTTTCGCCTCTGGCACAGATCCTGTAGCATCCATTTACTGCAGCGGTCGTAACTCCTCTCTTGTCCTTGTCCCATGGCTGAGCTGGTGGGGTTGGACATGGCAGCGTCCAAAACCTGAATGCCTCCCCTATGGCCTGCTGGGTATGCTTATGTGCCTCCCTGGTTGTTGAGCCCTGGACGGTGTCCGAAAACACAAGTCCACTGCAGCTCCCCTGGGTAAACCAGGCTGAGTAGTATCCCACTGCTGCCACCAATTGTGGAGACACGGGGCTCAGTGGGCGCTCTCGTCCACTAAAACCCGCCGCCTTTAGAAAGACAGCGTGGCTCAGGGCTCATCCCAACTGAACGCCGGCCTCCCTAACCGTGGGCGTAACACTACTCAGACAACACAGGGTGAGGGAACCACAATAATTAGACTTTATTGGATCCCCAAACAATTAACGGCACATAACACATAACCAGCAAAACACACAAATGTAACAGGCAACAGAGTCTCACCCTTCCGCTGGCTCACCAGGGATTTAGAATGTCCATGCCTCACAGGTTCCAAGCTGTCTGAGGTCTGCAAAGTCTGTAACAGGTGACTGAACTGTCCCAACCTGAGTGTCCTCCTTAGGTAGTCCTGGTTTGATGTTACAATCCTGGCAGCCGGAGTCGAAATCCCTAGGCTGTGGATATGGTCTCCAACCGGATCCGGAGTCCCTAGATTGAAGCCATAAGATGTCCTGATCCTCCAGTCAGCTCCAAAGAGCTTAGACTGAATCCATCAACCATCAACAACCACTGGTGGCTTAAAGAAGTCCTTGTTATAGCCACAACCTTCCCCTTGGATACACTGCGTCCTCATCGATTGGTTGGACAAGATTGCTTCTCCCATTGGAGGAATGATGTGCTTAGAAAGGCTGAGGGTGTACATGTAAACTGGGAGTCACTGACTAGACAATGGCTACTAAGGTAATTACATTATCAATACACAACTACAATACAATGGTTACTGGAAATGTCTGGAGAACAATACGTCTAGCTTTCAGTGGCCAACACAATTACAATGAGTCAACAAGAGTCTTGTAAAAACAATGAGGGACTTCTCCCCCATGTATAGACAATCTATCATGCTGTCTGGCTGGATTTTAAGAAACGTTAACCCATGAGAGTCCATGTCGTCACAAACCCATTATGACATCATCGACCATTTATGACATCATAGACCCATTATCACATCATCGACCATTTATGACATCATCGACCCATTATGACATCATTGACCCATAATGACATCCTCGACCCATTAAGACATCATCGACCCATTATGACATCATCGACCCATTATGATATCATTGACCCATAATGACATCATCGACCCGTTATGACAGCATCGACCCTTTATGACATCATCGACCCATTATGACATCATCGACCCATTTTGACCTCATCGACCCATTATGATATCATCGACCCTTTATGACATCATCAACTCATTATGAAATCATCGACTCTTTATGACATCATCGTCCCATTTTGACCTCATCGACCCATTATGATATCATCGACCCTTTATGACATCATCGACCCATTATGACATCATCGACACATTATGACATCATCGACCCATTATGACATCATCAACCCATTATGAAATCATCGACTTATTATGACATCATCGACCCTTTTTTGACAGCATCGACCCTTTATGACATCATCGACCCATTATGACATCATCGATCCATTAGGACATCATCGACCCTTTATGACATCATCGACCCATTTTGACTTCTTCGACCCATTATGACATCATCGACCCATTATGATATCATCGACTCATTATGACATCATCGACCCATTATGACATCATCGACCCATTATGAAATCATCAACCCATTATGAAATCATCGACTTATTATGACATCATCGACCCTTTATGACAGCATCGACCAATTATGACTTCATCGACCCATTATGACATCATCGACCCATTATGACATCATCGACCCATTATGACATCAACCCATTATGAAATCATTGACTTATTATGACATCATCGACCCTTTTTTGACAGCATCGACCCTTTATGACATCATCGACCCATTATGACATCATCGACCCATTATGACATCATCGACCCTTTATGACATCATCGACCCATTTTGACATCATCAACCCATTATGACATCATCGACCCTTTATGACATCATAGACCCATTATGACATCATCGACCATTTATGACATCATCGACCTATTATGACATCATCGACCCGTTATGACATCATAGACTCATTATGACATCATCGACCCATTATGACATCATCGACCCATTATGACATCATCGACCCATTATGACATCATCAACCCATTATGACATCATCAACCCATTATGAAATCATCGACTTATTATGACATCATCGACCCATTATGACATCATCGACCCTTTTTTGACAGCAGCGACCCTTTATGACATCATTGACCCATTATGACATCATCGACCCATTATGACATCATCGACCCATTTTTACATCATCGACCCATTATGACATCATCGACCCTTTAGGACATCATCGACCCATTATGACATCATCGACCCATTATTGACATCATCGACTTATTATGACATCATCGACCCATTATGACATCAACCCATTATGAAATCATTGACTTATTATGACATCATCGACCCATTATGACATCATCGACCCTTTTTTGACAGCATCGACCCTTTATGACATCATCGACCCATTTTGACATCATCGACCCATTATGACATCATCGACCATTTATGACATCATAGACCCATTATCACATCATCGACCATTTATGACATCATCGACCCATTATGACATCATTGACCCATAATGACATCCTCGACCCATTATGACATCATCGACCCATTATGACATCATCGACCCATTATGATATCATTGACCCATAATGACATCATCGACCCGTTATGACAGCATCGACCCTTTATGACATCATCGACCCATTATTACATCATCGACCCATTTTGACCTCATCGACCCATTATATCATCGACCCTTTATGACATCATCAACCCATTATGAAATCATCGACTCTTTATGACATCATCGACCCATTTTGACCTCATCGACCCATTATATCATCGACCCTTTATGACATCATCGACCCATTATGACATCATCGACACATTATGACATCATCGACCCATTATGACATCATCAACCCATTATGAAATCATCGACTTATTATGGCATCATCGACCCATTATGACATCATCAACCCTTTTTTGACAGCATCGACCCTTTATGACATCATCGACCCATTATGACATCATCGACCCATTAGGACATCATCGACCCTTTATGACATCATCGACCCATTTTGACTTCTTCGACCCATTATGACATCATCGACCCATTATATCATCGACTCATTATGACATCATCGACCCATTATGACATCATCGACCCATTATGACATCATCGACGCATTATGACATCATCGACCCTTTATTACATCATCGACCCTTTATGAAATCATCGACTCATTATGACATCATCGACCCATTATGAAATCAGCGCCCTATTATGACATCATCGACCTATTATGACATCATCGACCCATTATGACATCATAGATCCATTATGACATCATCGACCCTTTATGACATCATCGACCCATGTTGACATCACCGACCCATTATGACATCATCGACCCTTTATGACATCATCGACCTATTATGACATCATCGACCCGTTATGACATCATAGACTCATTATGACATCATCGACCCATTATGACATCATCGACCCATTATGACATCATCAACCCATTATGACATCATCAACCCATTATGAAATCATCGACTTATTATGACATCATCGACCCATTATGACATCATCGACCCTTTTTTGACAGCAGCGACCCTTTATGACATCATTGACCCATTATGACATCATCGACCCATTATGACATCATCGACCCATTTTTACATCATCGACCCATTATCACATCATCGACCCTTTAGGACATCATCGACCCATTATGACATCATCGACCCATTATGACATCATCGACCCATTATTGACATCATCGACTTATTATGACATCATCGACCCATTATGAAATCATTGACTTATTATGACATCATCGACCCATTATGACATCATCGACCCTTTTTTGACAGCATCGACCCTTTATGACATCATCGACCCATTTTGACATCATCAACCCTGTGGAGACACGGGGCTCAGTGGGCGCTCTCGTCCACTAAAACCCGCCGCCTTTAGAAAGACAGCGTGGCTCAGGGCTCATCCCAACTGAACGCCGGCCTCCCTAACCGTGGGCGTAACACTACTCAGACAACACAGGGTGAGGGAACCACAATAATTAGACTTTATTGGATCCCCAAACAATTAACGGCACATAACACATAACCAGCAAAACACACAAATGTAACAGGCAACAGAGTCTCACCCTTCCGCTGGCTCACCAGGGATTTAGAATGTCCATGCCTCACAGGTTCCAAGCTGTCTGAGGTCTGCAAAGTCTGTAACAGGTGACTGAACTGTCCCAACCTGAGTGTCCTCCTTAGGTAGTCCTGGTTTGATGTTACAATCCTGGCAGCCGGAGTCGAAATCCCTAGGCTGTGGATATGGTCTCCAACCGGATCCGGAGTCCCTAGATTGAAGCCATAAGATGTCCTGATCCTCCAGTCAGCTCCAAAGAGCTTAGACTGAATCCATCAACCATCAACAACCACTGGTGGCTTAAAGAAGTCCTTGTTATAGCCACAACCTTCCCCTTGGATACACTGCATCCTCATCGATTGGTTGGACAAGATTGCTTCTCCCATTGGAGGAATGATGTGCTTAGAAAGGCTGAGGGTGTACATGTAAACTGGGAGTCACTGACTAGACAATGGCTACTAAGGTAATTACATTATCAATACACAACTACAATACAATGGTTACTGGAAATGTCTGGAGAACAATACGTCTAGCTTTCAGTGGCCAACACAATTACAATGAGTCAACAAGAGTCTTATAAAAACAATGAGGGACTTCTCCCCCATGTATAGACAATCTATCATGCTGTCTGGCTGGATTTTAAGAAACGTTAACCCATGAGAGTCCATGTCGTCACATTCCTCCCCCTTCTTAATATTAGCCAGACATGATAGGCTTCCGATCATCCTTCTCCTCTTGGCGGCATTGTCCTTTTTAATGGTGAGGTCAGCAACAGAGGCTTGCATCTATACACCTCCCCCTGATTACCTCCCCCAAGTTGAGCAGCCATATTGTGGACAAGCACTAAGGTGGGGTCCATGAGTTGGGCGTGCACAAATCTCCCACTATCAATCTTCCCCCAGTCAATAGCCACAGTGTGGTTAAGCTTACTCACGGTTCTTGGCTCAGAAGTGGATGCTGGAGACTGGGAATGTGAATTATTCTTGGAAAAAATGTTAGAAAGATCCACATCAGGGTTCTGCTTGGCTTGGAGGTGGGTGATGGCTGCTTCAAACTGACTGGATAGTCCTTGTCCTAGGTCATTCTCCAAAATGACTGGTGTGAGCAGGTAATTCACAAGCCCCACTTTCACTTCCCTTTGAGTGGTATCAAAAACAACAGGCTTGGTGGGGCCATCTATGAACCCCACTTCAACTTCCTCCTGGCTAGTCCCCGAAACAACAGGTGTGGGGAGGCTGTCCATAAACTCCATATGGACCTCTTCCTGGTCAGACCCCAAAGTAACTGGTGTGGGGACGGTGTCCATAAGCTCCACATCAGCCTTGCTCGGATTAGTCTCCACAATGACAGGTGTGGGGAGGCTGTTCACAAGTCTCACATCAACCTCTCCCTGGTCCTTTCCCGAAATAACTGGTGTGGGGACGGTGTCCATAAGCTCCACATCAGCCTTGCTCTGGTCAGTCTCCACAATGACAGGTATGGGGAGGCTGTTCACAATCCCCACATCGATCACTTCCTGGTTGGTCCCCAAAATACCAGGTGTGGGGAGGCTGTCCACAAGCTCCACCTCGACCTCTCCCTGGTCGGTCCTTAGGTCCAACTGCACACATGCCAGAGGAATGTCTGAGCGCTGGCCCTCAGCCAGGGAGATGGATAATTGGGAATCCGGTACAGGGTCTTCCGGGGAAACAATAACTGGGCTTACCAGAGTGATGGAAGATCCAATGTCTCGAAGTCCCTGAGTCTGTATATCACCGACCTTGACCGTCTGGATGTGGGGATGGAGGTTGGCTGGTGTACGTTGTCCGACCTGCCGTAGGGTGTGGACTGGATAAACCACTTCCTCAGCTATTGGTGTTTCTTGGGAGTAGCATTCCTCAGGTCTCGTTGGTTCATCTCGGCATATGTTGACTGGTTGGACTGGCAGATGGGCTCCAAGCATGCGGCCTCTTTGTTTTGGTGCAGCTTCTGCTGGGTAACTGGACCATCCTTCTCGACCGGCTGGTGCTAGCAGTACGGCAGCTGGAATCCCATAAACATATTCCATAACCCAAGCCCTCTCTTCTCTTGAGGATCTAGGCCCCAATGCATCCAACAATGCTGTGGCTTGGGCCAATTTGGACAAAGTTGATTTCCGATTGTCACTAGATTCATGATGTGGCACATAGTTTAAATCCTCTGGGTCAATATCGACGGGATCATCATTGTCCTCTGCATCATTCTGGGCATCCCAACGGACTAATTTCTGGATCAAGACTGACCGAGTCTCAGCGTTCCAGTAGATAATCTTTCGCCTCTGGCACAGATCCTGTAGCATCCATTTACTGCAGCGGTCGTAACTCCTCTCTTGTCCTTGTCCCATGGCTGAGCTGGTGGGGTTGGACATGGCAGCGTCCAAAACCTGAATGCCTCCCCTATGGCCTGCTGGGTATGCTTATGTGCCTCCCTGGTTGTTGAGCCCTGGACGGTGTCCGAAAACACAAGTCCACTGCAGCTCCCCTGGGTAAACCAGGCTGAGTAGTATCCCACTGCTGCCACCAATTGTGGAGACACGGGGCTCAGTGGGCGCTCTCGTCCACTAAAACCCGCCGCCTTTAGAAAGACAGCGTGGCTCAGGGCTCATCCCAACTGAACGCCGGCCTCCCTAACCGTGGGCGTAACACTACTCAGACAACACAGGGTGAGGGAACCACAATAATTAGACTTTATTGGATCCCCAAACAATTAACGGCACATAACACATAACCAGCAAAACACACAAATGTAACAGGCAACAGAGTCTCACACTTCCGCTGGCTCACCAGGGATTTAGAATGTCCATGCCTCACAGGTTCCAAGCTGTCTGAGGTCTGCAAAGTCTGTAACAGGTGACTGAACTGTCCCAACCTGAGTGTCCTCCTTAGGTAGTCCTGGTTTGATGTTACAATCCTGGCAGCCGGAGTCGAAATCCCTAGGCTGTGGATATGGTCTCCAACCGGATCCGGAGTCCCTAGATTGAAGCCATAAGATGTCCTGATCCTCCAGTCAGCTCCAAAGAGCTTAGACTGAATCCATCAACCATCAACAACCACTGGTGGCTTAAAGAAGTCCTTGTTATAGCCACAACCTTCCCCTTGGATACACTGCGTCCTCATCGATTGGTTGGACAAGATTGCTTCTCCCATTGGAGGAATGATGTGCTTAGAAAGGCTGAGGGTGTACATGTAAACTGGGAGTCACTGACTAGACAATGGCTACTAAGGTAATTACATTATCAATACACAACTACAATACAATGGTTACTGGAAATGTCTGGAGAACAATACGTCTAGCTTTCAGTGGCCAACACAATTACAATGAGTCAACAAGAGTCTTGTAAAAACAATGAGGGACTTCTCCCCCATGTATAGACAATCTATCATGCTGTCTGGCTGGATTTTAAGAAACGTTAACCCATGAGAGTCCATGTCGTCACAAACCCATTATGACATCATCGACCATTTATGACATCATAGACCCATTATCACATCATCGACCATTTATGACATCATCGACCCATTATGACATCATTGACCCATAATGACATCCTCGACCCATTAAGACATCATCGACCCATTATGACATCATCGACCCATTATGATATCATTGACCCATAATGACATCATCGACCCGTTATGACAGCATCGACCCTTTATGACATCATCGACCCATTATGACATCATCGACCCATTTTGACCTCATCGACCCATTATGATATCATCGACCCTTTATGACATCATCAACTCATTATGAAATCATCGACTCTTTATGACATCATCGTCCCATTTTGACCTCATCGACCCATTATGATATCATCGACCCTTTATGACATCATCGACCCATTATGACATCATCGACACATTATGACATCATCGACCCATTATGACATCATCAACCCATTATGAAATCATCGACTTATTATGACATCATCGACCCTTTTTTGACAGCATCGACCCTTTATGACATCATCGACCCATTATGACATCATCGATCCATTAGGACATCATCGACCCTTTATGACATCATCGACCCATTTTGACTTCTTCGACCCATTATGACATCATCGACCCATTATGATATCATCGACTCATTATGACATCATCGACCCATTATGACATCATCGACCCATTATGAAATCATCAACCCATTATGAAATCATCGACTTATTATGACATCATCGACCCTTTATGACAGCATCGACCAATTATGACTTCATCGACCCATTATGACATCATCGACCCATTATGACATCATCGACCCATTATGACATCAAATACCCATTATGACATCATCAACCCATTAAGACATAATTGACCCATTATGACATCATCGACCCATTATGACATCATCGACCCTTTATGACATCATCGACCCATTTTGACATCATCGACCCATTATGACGTCATCGACCCATTATGACATCATCGACCCATTATGACGACATCAACCTATTATGAAATCCTCGACTTATTATGACATCATCGACCCATTATGACATCATCGACCCTTTATGACAGCATCGACCAATTATGACTTCATCGACCCATTATGACATCATCGACCCATTATGACATCATCAAACCATTAGGAAATCATCGACTTATTATGACATCATCGACCCTTTATGACATCATCGACCCATTATTACATCATAGACCCATTATGACATCATCAACCCATTATGACATCATAGATCCATTATGACATCATCGACCCTTTATGACATCATCGACCCATTATGACATCTTCGACTCATTATGACATCATCGACCCTTCATGACATCATCGACCCATGTTGACATCACCGACCCATTATGACATCATCGACCCTTTATGACATCATCGACCTATTATGACATCATCGACCCGTTATGACATCATACTCATTATGACATCATCGACCCATTATGACATCATCGACCCGTTATGACATCATCGACCCGTTATGACATCATCGACCCGTTATGACAGCATCGACCCTTTATGACATCATCGACCCATTATGACATCATCGACCCATTGTGACATCATCAACCCTTTATGACATCATCGACCCATTTTGACATCATCAACCCATTATGACATCATCGACCCTTTATGACATCATAGACCCATTATGACATCATCGACCCATTATGACATCATCGACCCATTATGACATCATCGACGCATTATGACATCATCGACCCTTTATGACATCATCGACCCTTTATGACATCATCGACTCATTATGACATCATCGACCTATTATGACATCATCGACCCATTATGACATCATAGATCCATTATGACATCATCGACCCTTTATGACATCATCGACCCATTATGACATCATCGACTCATTATGACATCATCGACCCTTCATGACATCATCGACCCATGTTGATATCACCGACCCATTATGACATCATCGACCCTTTATGACATCATCGACCTAATATGACATCATCGACCCTTTATGACATCATAGACTCATTATGACATCATCGATCCATTATGACATCATAGACTCATTATGACATCATCGACCCATTATGACATCATCGACCATTTTTTGACAGCAGCGACCCTTTATGACATCATTGACCCATTATGACATCATCGACCCATTATGACATCATCGACCCATTATGACATCATCGACCCATTTTTACATCATCGACCCATTATGACATCATCGACTTATTATGATATCATCGACCCATTATGACATCATCGACCCATTATGACATCATCGACTTATTATGACATCATCGACCTATTATGACATCATCGACCCATTATGACATCATCGACCTATTATGACATCATCGACTCATTATGACAACATCGACTCATTATGACATCATCGACCCATTATGACGTCATCGACCCAATATGACATCGACCCATTATGACATCATCGACCCATTATGACATCATCAACCCATTATGAAATCATCGACTTATTATGACATCATCGACCCTTTATGACATCATCGACCCATTATGACATCATCGACTCATTATGACATCATCGACCCTTCATGACATCATCGACCCATGTTGACATCACCGACCCATTATGACATCATCGACCCTTTATGACATCATCGACCTATTATGACATCATCGACCCGTTATGACATCATAGTCATTATGTCATCATCGACCCATTATGACATCATCGACCCATTATGACATCATCGACCCATTATGACATCATCGACCCGTTATGACATCATCGACCCGTTATGACATCAAAGACTCATTATGACATCATCGAATCATTATGACATCATCGACTTATTATGACATCATCGACCCTTTATGACATCATCGACCCATTATGACATCATAGACCCATTATGACATCATCGACCCATTATGACATCATCAACCCATTATGACATCATCAACCCATTATGAAATCATCGACTTATTATGACATCATCGACCCTTTTTTGACAGCAGCGACCCTTTATGACATCATTAACCCGTTATGACATCATCGACCCATTATGACATCATCGACCCATTATGACATCATCGACCCATTTTTACATCATCGACCCATTATGACATCATCGACCCTTTATGACATCATCGACCCATTATGACATCATCGACCCATTATGACATCATCAACCCATTATGATATCATCGACCGTTTATGACATAATCGACCCATTATGACATCATCGACCCATTATGACATCATCGACCCATTATGACATCATCAACCCATTATGAAATCATAGACTTTTTATGGCATCATCGACCCATTATGACATCATCAACCCTTTTTTTACATCATCGACCCTTTATGACATCATCAACCCTTTTTTTACATCATCGACCCTTTATGACATCATCGACCCATTATGACATCATCGACCCATTAAGACATCATCGACCCTTTATGACATCATCGACCCATTTTGACTTTTTCGACCCATTATGACATCATCGACCCATTATGATATCATCGACCAATTATGATATCATCGACTCATTATGACATCATCGACTTATTATGACATTATCGACCCATTATGACATCATCGACCCTTTATGACAGCATCGACCCATTATGACTTCTTCGACCCATTATGACATCATCGACCCATAATGACATCATCGACCCATAATGACATCAAATACCCATTATGACATCATCGACTCATTATAAAATAATCGACTTATTATGACATCATCGACCCATTATGACATCATCGACCCATTATGACATCATCGACCCATTATGACATCATCAACCCATTATGAAATCATCGACTTATTATGACATCATCAACCCATTATGACATCATCGACCCTTTTTTGACAGCATCAACCCTTTTTTGACAGCATCGACCCTTTATGACATCATCGACCCATTATGACATCATCGACCCATTATTACATCATCGACCCTTTATGACATCATCGATTCATTTTTATATCATCGACCCATTATGACATCATCGACCCATTATGACATCATCGACCTATTATGACATTGACCCATTATGACATCATCGACCATTTATGACATCATCGACCCATTTTGACATCATCGACCAAGTATGACATCATCAACCAATTATGACATCATTGACCCATTATGACATCATCGACTCATTATGACATCATCAACCCATTATGAAATCATCGACTTATTATGCCTTCATCGACCCATTATGACATCATCGACCCATTATGACATAATCGACCCATTATATCATCGAACTATTATGACATCATCGACCCATTATGACATCATCGACCCATTATGACATCATCGACCCATTATGACATCATCGACCCTTTATGACATCATCGACCCATTTTGACATCATCGACCAATTATGACATCATCGACCCATTATGACATCATTGACCCATTATGACATCATCGACTCATTATGACATCATCAACCCATTATGAAATCATCGACTTATTATGATATCATCGAACTATTATTACATCATCGACCCATTATGACATCATCGACTCATTATGACATAATCGACCCATTAAGACGTCATCGACCCATTATGACATCATCGACCCATTATGACATCATCGACCCTTTGTGACAGCATCGACCCATTATGACTTCATCGACCCATTATGACATCATCGACCCATTATGACATCAACGATCCATTTTTACATCATTGACCCATTATGACATCATCGACCCATTATGACATTTTCGACCCATTATGACATCATCAACCCAATATGAAATCATCGACTTATTATGACATCATCAACCCATTATGACATCATCGACCCTTTATGACAGCATCGTCCCATTCTGACTTCATCGACCCATTATGACATCATCGACCCATTATGAAATCATCGACCTATTATGACATCATCGACCCATTATGACGTCATCGACTCATTATAAAATAATCGACTTATTATGACATCATCGACCCATTATGACATCATCGACCCATTATGACATCATCGACCCATTATGACATCATCAACCCATTATGAAATCATCGACTTATTATGACATCATCAACCCATTATGACATCATCGACCCTTTTTTGACAGCATCAACCCTTTTTTGACAGCATCGACCCTTTATGACATCATCGACCCATTATGACATCATCGACCCATTATGACATCATCGACCCTTTATGACATCATCGACCCATTTTGATATCATTGACCCATTATGACATCATCGACCCATTATGACATCATCGACCCATTATGACATCATCGACCTATTATGACATTGACCCATTATGACATCATCGACCCTTTATGACATCATCGACCCATTTTGACATCATCGACCAATTATGACATCATCGACCAATTATGACATCATTGACCCATCATGACATCATCGACTCATTATGACATCATCAACCCATTATGAAATCATCGACTTATTATGCCTTCATCGACCCATTATGACATCATCGACCCATTATGACATAATCGACCCATTATATCATCGAACTATTATGACATCATCGACCCATTATGACATCATCGACCCATTATGACATCATCGACCCATTATGACATCATCGACTTATTATGACATCATCGACCCATTTTGACATCATCGACCAATTATGACATCATCGACCCATTATGACATCATTGACCCATTATGACATCATCGACTCATTATGACATCATCAACCCATTATGAAATCATCGACTTATTATGATATCATCGAACTATTATTACATCATCGACCCATTATGACATCATCGACTCATTATGACATAATCGACCTATTAAGACGTCATCGACCCATTATGACATCATCGACCCATTATGACATCATCGACCCTTTGTGACAGCATCGACCCATTATGACTTCATCGACCCATTATGACATCATCGACCCATTATGACATCAACGATCCATTTTTACATCATTGACCCATTATGACATCATCGACCCATTATGACATTTTCGACCCATTATGACATCATCAACCCATTATGAAATCATCGACTTATTATGACATCATCAACCGATTATGACATCATCGACCCTTTTTTGACAGCATCGACCCTTTATGACATCATCAACCCTTTATGACATCATCGACCCATTTTGACATCATCGACCCATTATGACATCATCGACCCTTTATGACATCATCGACCCATTATGACATCATTGACCCATTATGACATTATCGACCCATTATGACATCATCGACCCATTATGAAATCATCGACATATTATGGTATCATCAACCCATTATGACATCATCGACCCTTTATGATATCATCGACCCATTATGACATCATCGACCCATGATATCGACTCATTATGACATCATTGACCCATTATGACATCATCGACCCATTATTACATTATCGACCCATTATGACATCATCAACCCATTATGAAATCATCGACCTATTATGACATCATCAACCCATTATGACATCATCGACCCATTTTGATATCATCGACCCATTATGACATCATCGACCCATTATGACATCATCGACCCATTATGAAATCATCGAACTATTATGACATCATCGACCCATTATGACATCATCGACCCATTATGACATCATCGACCCATTTTGATATCATCGACCCATTATGACATCATCGACCCTTTATGACATCATCGACCCAGTATGACATCATCGACCCATTATGACATCATCGGCCCATTATGACATCATCGACCCATTATGACATCATCAACCCTTTATGACATCATCAACCCATTATGACATCATCGACCCATTATGACATCATCGACCTATTATGACATCATCGACCCATTATGACATCATCAACTTACAAAATGATCGACTTATTATGACATCATCGACCCATTATGACAACATTGACCGTTTATGACATCATCGACCCATTTTGATATCATCGACCCATTATGACATCATCGACCCTTTATGACATCATCGACCCATTATGACATCATCGACCCATTATGACATGATCGGCCCATTATGACATCATCGACCCATTATGACATCATAAACCCTTTATGACATCATCAACCCATTATGACATCATCGACCCATTATGACATCATCGAACTATTATGACATCATCGACCCATTATGACATCATCAACTTACAAAATGATCGACTTATTATGACATCATCGACCCATTATGACATCATCGACCCTTTATGACAGCATCGACCCATTATGACTTCATCGACCCATTATGACATCATCGACCCATTATGACATCATCGACCCTTTATGACATCATCGACCCATTATGACATCATCGACCCATTATGACATCATCAACCCATTATGAAATCATCGACTTATTATGACATCAACCCATTATGACATCATCGACCCTTTTTTGACAGCATCAACCCTTTTTTGACAGCATCGACCCTTTATGACATCATCGATCCATTATGACATCATCGACCCATTATGACATCATCGACCCATTATGACATCATCGACCCTTTATGACATCATCGACCCATTTTGATATCATCGACCCATTATGACATCATCGACCTATTATGACATCATCGACCCATTATGACATCATCGACCCATTATGACATGATCGGCCCATTATGACATCATCGACCCATTATGACATCATCAACCCATTATGACATCATCAACCCATTATGACATCATCGACCTATTATGACATCATCGACCCATTATGACATCATCAACTTACGAAATGATCGACTTATTATGACATCATCGACCCTTTATGACAGCATCGACCCATTATGACATCATTGACTTATTATGACATCATCGACCCATTATGACTTCATCGACCCATTATGACATCATCGACCCATTATGACATTATCGACCCTTTATGACATCATCGACCCATTATGACATCATAGACCCATTATGACATCATCGACCCATTATGAAATCAACGACTTATTATGACTTCATCGACCCATTATGACATCAACGACCCATTATGAAATCATCGACTTATTATGACTTCATCGACCCATTATGACATCATCGACCCATTATGACATCATCGACCCATTATGATATCATCGAACTATTATGACATCATCGACCCATTATGACATCAACGACTCATTATGACATCATCAACCCATTAAGACGTCATCGACCCATTATGACATCATCGACCCATTATGACATCATCGACCCTTTGTGACAGCATCGACCCATTATGACTTCATCGACCCATTATGACATCATCGACCCATTATGACATCAACGACCCATTTTTACATCATTGACCCATTATGACATCATCGACCCATTATGACATGATCGGCCCATTATGACATCATCAACCCTTTATGACATCATCAACCCATTATGACATCATCAACCCATTATGACATCATTGACCTAATATGACATCATCGACCCATTATGACATCATCGACCCATTTTGATATCATCGACCCATTATGACATCATCGACCCTTTATGACATCATCGACCCATTATGACATCATCGACCCATTATGACATCATCGACCCATTATGACATGATCGGCCCATTATGACATCATCGACCCATTATGACATCATCAACCCTTTATGACATCATCAACCCATTATGACATCATCGACCCATTATGACATCATCGACCTATTATGACATCATCGACCCATTATGACATCATCAACTTACAAAATGATCGACTTATTATGACATCATCGACCCATTATGACATCATCGACCCTTTATGACATCATCGACCCATTTTGATATCATCGACCCATTATGACATCATCGACCCTTTATGACATCATCGACCCATTATGACATGATCGACCCATTATGACATGATCGGCCCATTATGACATCATCGACCCATTATGACATCATAAACCCTTTATGACATCATCAACCCATTATGACATCATCGACCCATTATGACATCATCGACCTATTATGACATCATCGACCTATTATGACATCATCAACTTACAAAATGATCGACTTATTATGACATCATCGACCCATTATGACATCATCGACCCTTTATGACAGCATCGACCCATTATGACTTCATCGACCCATTATGACATCATCGACCCATTATGACATCATCGACCCTTTATGACATAATCGACCCATTATGACATCATCGACCCATTATGACATCATCAACCCATTATGAAATCATCGACTTATTATGACATCAACCCATTATGACATCATCGACCCTTTTTTGACAGCATCAACCCTTTTTTGACAGCATCGACCCTTTATGACATCATCGATCCATTATGACATCATCGACCCATTATGACATCATCGACCCATTATGACATCATCGACCCTTTATGACATCATCGACCCATTTTGATATCATCGACCCATTATGACATCATCGACCTATTATGACATCATCGACCCATTATGACATCATCGACCCATTATGACATGATCGGCCCATTATGACATCATCGACCCATTATGACATCATCAACCCATTATGACATCATCAACCCATTATGACAACATCGACCTATTATGACATCATCGACCCATTATGACATCATCAACTTACGAAATGATCGACTTATTATGACATCATCGACCCTTTATGACAGCATCGACCCATTATGACATCATTGACTTATTATGACATCATCGACCCATTATGACTTAATCGACCCATTATGACATCATCGACCCATTATGACATTATCGACCCTTTATGACATCATCGACCCATTATGACATCATAGACCCATTATGACATCATCGACCCATTATGAAATCAACGACTTATTATGACTTCATCGACCCATTATGACATCAACGACCCATTATGAAATCATCGACTTATTATGACTTCATCGACCCATTATGACATCATCGACCCATTATGACATCATCGACCCATTATGATATCATCGAACTATTATGACATCATCGACCCATTATGACATCAACGACTCATTATGACATCATCAACCCATTAAGACGTCATCGACCCATTATGACATCATCGACCCATTATGACATCATCGACCCTTTGTGACAGCATCGACCCATTATGACTTCATCGACCCATTATGACATCATCGACCCATTATGACATCAACGACCCATTTTTACATCATTGACCCATTTTGACATCATCGACCCATTATGACATGATCGGCCCATTATGACATCATCAACCCTTTATGACATCATCAACCCATTATGACATCATCAACCCATTATGACATCATTGACCTAATATGACATCATCGACCCATTATGACATCATCAACTTACGAAATGATCGACTTATTATGACATCATCGACCCATTATGACATCATCGACCCATTATGACATCATCGACCCATTATGACATTATCGACTCTTTATGACAGCATCGACCCATTATGACATCATCGACCCATTTTGACATCATCGATTCATTATGACATCATCGACCCATTATGACATCATCAACCCATTATGACATCATCGACCCATTATGACATCATCGATCATTTAAGACATCATTGACCCATTATGACATCATCGACCCATTATGACATCATCAACTTATTATGACATCATCGACCCATTATGACATCAAACCATTATGAAATCATCGACTTATTATGACATCATCGACCCATTATGACATCATCGGCCCTTTTTTGACAACATCGACCCTTTATGACATCATCGACCCATTATGACATCATCGACCCATTATGACATCATCGACCCTTTATGACATCATCGACCCATTTTGACATCATCGACCCATTATGACATCATTGACCCTTTATGACATCATAGACCCATTATGACATCAACGACCCATTATGACATCATCGACCCATTATGACATCATTGACTCATTATGACATCATCGACCCATTATGACTTCATAGACCCATTATGACATCATCGATTCATTATGACATCATCGACCCTTTATGACATCATCGACCCATTATGACATCATCGATCATTTAAGACATCATTGACCCATTATGACATCATCGACCCATTATGACATCATCGACTTATTATGACATCATCAACCCATTATGACATAAACCCGTTATGAAATCATGGACTTATTATAACATCATAGACCCATTATGACATCAACGACCCATTATGACATCATCGACCCATTATGACATCATCGACCTCTTATGACATCATCGACCTATTATGACATCATCAACTTACAAAATGATCGACTTATTATGACATCATCGACCCATTATGACATCATCGACCCTTTATGACAGCATCGACCCATTATGACTTCATCGACCCATTATGACATCATCGACCCATTATGACATCATCGACCCTTTATGACATAATCGACCCATTATGACATCATCGACCCATTATGACATCATCAACCCATTATGAAATCATCGACTTATTATGACATCAACCCATTATGACATCATCGACCCTTTTTTGACAGCATCAACCCTTTTTTGACAGCATCGACCCTTTATGACATCATCGATCCATTATGACATCATCGACCCATTATGACATCATCGACCCATTATGACATCATCGACCCTTTATGACATCATCGACCCATTTTGATATCATCGACCCATTATGACATCATCGACCTATTATGACATCATCGACCCATTATGACATCATCGACCCATTATGACATGATCGGCCCATTATGACATCATCGACCCATTATGACATCATCAACCCATTATGACATCATCAACCCATTATGACAACATCGACCTATTATGACATCATCGACCCATTATGACATCATCAACTTACGAAATGATCGACTTATTATGACATCATCGACCCTTTATGACAGCATCGACCCATTATGACATCATTGACTTATTATGACATCATCGACCCATTATGACTTAATCGACCCATTATGACATCATCGACCCATTATGACATTATCGACCCTTTATGACATCATCGACCCATTATGACATCATAGACCCATTATGACATCATCGACCCATTATGAAATCAACGACTTATTATGACTTCATCGACCCATTATGACATCAACGACCCATTATGAAATCATCGACTTATTATGACTTCATCGACCCATTATGACATCATCGACCCATTATGACATCATCGACCCATTATGATATCATCGAACTATTATGACATCATCGACCCATTATGACATCAACGACTCATTATGACATCATCAACCCATTAAGACGTCATCGACCCATTATGACATCATCGACCCATTATGACATCATCGACCCTTTGTGACAGCATCGACCCATTATGACTTCATCGACCCATTATGACATCATCGACCCATTATGACATCAACGACCCATTTTTACATCATTGACCCATTTTGACATCATCGACCCATTATGACATGATCGGCCCATTATGACATCATCAACCCTTTATGACATCATCAACCCATTATGACATCATCAACCCATTATGACATCATTGACCTAATATGACATCATCGACCCATTATGACATCATCAACTTACGAAATGATCGACTTATTATGACATCATCGACCCATTATGACATCATCGACCCATTATGACATCATCGACCCATTATGACATTATCGACTCTTTATGACAGCATCGACCCATTATGACATCATCGACCCATTTTGACATCATCGATTCATTATGACATCATCGACCCATTATGACATCATCAACCCATTATGACATCATCGACCCATTATGACATCATCGATCATTTAAGACATCATTGACCCATTATGACATCATCGACCCATTATGACATCATCAACTTATTATGACATCATCGACCCATTATGACATCAAACCATTATGAAATCATCGACTTATTATGACATCATCGACCCATTATGACATCATCGGCCCTTTTTTGACAACATCGACCCTTTATGACATCATCGACCCATTATGACATCATCGACCCATTATGACATCATCGACCCTTTATGACATCATCGACCCATTTTGACATCATCGACCCATTATGACATCATTGACCCTTTATGACATCATAGACCCATTATGACATCAACGACCCATTATGACATCATCGACCCATTATGACATCATTGACCCATTATGACATCATCGACCCATTATGACTTCATAGACCCATTATGACATCATCGATTCATTATGACATCATCGACCCTTTATGACATCATCGACCCATTATGACATCATCGATCATTTAAGACATCATTGACCCATTATGACATCATCGACCCATTATGACATCATCGACTTATTATGACATCATCAACCCATTATGACATAAACCCGTTATGAAATCATGGACTTATTATAACATCATAGACCCATTATGACATCAACGACCCATTATGACATCATCGACCCATTATGACATCATTGACCCATTATGACATCATCGACCCATGATGACCCTCATCGACCCATTATGACATCATCGACCCTTTCTGAGATCATCGACCCTTTATGACATCATCGACTCATTATGACATCATCGACCCATTATGACATCATTGACCCATTATGACATCATCGACCCTTTATGACATCATCAACCCTTTATGACATCATCGACTCAATATGACATCGACCCATTATGACATCAGCGACCTATTATGACATCATCAACCTATTATGACATCATCGACCCATTATGACATCATCGACCCATTATGACATCATCGACCCTTTTTTGACAACATCGACCCTTTATGACATCATCGATCCAATATGACATCATCGACTTATTATGACATCATCGACCCATTATGACATTATAGACCCATTATGACATCATCGACTCATTATGACATCATCGACCCATTATGACATCATCGACCCTTTATGACATCATCGACCCATTATGACATCATCGACCCTTTATGACATCATCGACCAATTATGACAACATCGACCCATTATGACATCATCGACCCATTATGACATTATCGACCCATTATGACATCATCAACCCATTATGAAATCATCGACTTATGACATCATCGACCCATTATGACTAGTGATGAGCGAGTACTAAAATCTCGGTTGCTCGAGGCTCGGGCCGAGCATCCCAAGATACTCGTGTACTCGGCCCGAGCACCGAGCCCAATGTTATCTTATAGGAGACCAGAGTATTTTTATGAAATGACCCCCCGGCAGCATGTAGAAACCCTAAAAATGTCACAAAAGTATCAGAAGAATGCTCAAATGACATGGCAACAGCATGGGGAAGACCCCTTGAAGCATTTATCACTCAAAAGTCACAGCTGTGAACAATTTTATCCGAGTTTTATGCCATTTTTACAGACTCGCCAGAAAACCTTCCAAAATGACACCAAAATTAATTTTCATGGCGGAAATGTTAAGTGCACATACCCAATAGTGAGATAGAGCTGGTGTATGTTACTTTTTGAGATTACATGAAAGATTTTACGTGAAAACATTGTGTGGCTCTCCGATGTCCCTGAGTAGAGACGTACATGAAGGCCTCTTGAGTCTAATGTGCCCATTTTGAGGAAGTGAGTCTTTGTAGTATTTTCCTTTGCCAGGGAAGTCCAAAATTGTGAGGTTCACCAATGCCCCTGCATACAGACGTGCATGATGGTCTGTAAACCTGAAGTGCCCATTGTAATGAAGTGGGTCTATTGTAGTATAGCCCTTTGGCAGGGCAGCCAAAAATTGGGAGGCTCCACATTGTCCCTGGATAGAGACGTGCATGAGGGCCTGTAAACCTGAAGTGCCCATTGTAAGGAAGTGGGTCTATTGTAGTATAGCCCTTTGGCAGGGCAGCCAAAAATTGGGAGGCTCCACATTGTCCCTGGATAGAGATGTGCATGAGGGCCTCAAAACATTATTCCCATTGCAAAGGAGCGGGTCTCCTGTCGTTGTAATGTCCATTCTGAAAGAATGGGCGAAAAAACCTACCACTGGGGGTATACCTGAAACAACGGCCTAACTATTGTAACGGTCATCATGGTGGTGCATGAGGAGAAGGAGGAGCAGTCCAGCGATTATCCAAAGTCCAGAAGTGTGTACCCATGGGTGAGTCGAGGTACATGGCAAATTCCCGTTACAAACTTTAAATTCCGCTCTCATTTGCTGGTGGTGTGGTGAAGTCTGGCCCAATCCAACCCTTGCTCATCTTGATCAGAGTCAGCCTGTCAGCATTTTCAGTTGACAGGCGGGTGCGTTTATCTGTAATGATTCCACCTGCGGCACTAAAAACACGCTCTGACAAAACGCTAGCGGCAGGGCAGGCCAGGACTTCCAAGGCGTAGAGAGCCAATTCATGCCACGTGTCCAGCTTGGATACCCAATAATTGTAAGGCACAGAGGAATGTCTGAGTACAGTTGTTCGATCTGCATGGTACTCCTTGAGCATCTGGGCAAACTTAGTATTTCTTGTGGCACTACCCCACACCTCAGGGGCATGTCATTATGACATCATCGACCCATTATGACATCATAGACCCATTATGACATCATCGACTCATTATGACATCATCGACCCATTATGACATCATCGACCCTTTATGACATCATCGACCCATTATGACATCATCGACCCATTATGACATCAACCCATTATGAAATCATCGACCCATTATGACATCATTGACCCATTATGACATCATCGACCATTATGACATCATCGACTCATTATGACATCATCGACTCATTATGACATCATCGACCCATTTTGACATCATCGACCCATTATGACATCATCGACCCATTATGACATCATCGACCCATAATGACATCATCGACCCATTATGACATCATCAACCCATTATGAAATCATCGACTTATGACATCATCGACCCATTATGACATTATCGACCCTTTTTTGACAACATCGACCCTTTATGACATCATCGACCCATTATGACATCATCGACCCATTATGACATCATCGACTTATTATGACATCATCGACCCATTATGACATCATCGACCCATTATGACATCATCGACTCATTATGACATCATCGACCCATTATGACATCATCGACCCATTATGACATCATCGACCCATTATGACATCATCAACCCATTATGAAATCATCGACTTATTATGACATCATCGATCCATTATGACTAGTGATGAGCGAGTACTAAAAAGCTCGGGTGCTCGAGGCTCGGGCCGAGCATCCCAAGATACTCGTGTACTCGGCCCGAGCACCGAGCCCAATGTTATCCTATGGGAGACCAGAGTATTTTTTAATGAAATGACCCCCCGGCAGCATGAAGAAACCCTAAAAATGTCACAAAAGTATCAGAAGAATGCTCAAATGACATGGCAACAGCATGGGGAAGACCCCTTGAAGCATTTATCACTCAAAAGTCACAGCTGTGAACAATTTTATCCGAGTTTTATGCCATTTTTACAGACTCGCCAGAAAACCTTCCAAAATGACACCAAAATTAATTTTCATGGCGGAAATGTTAAGGGCACATACCCAATAGTGAGATAGAGCTGGTGTATGATACTTTTTGAGATTACATGAAAGATTTTACGTGAAAACATTGTGTGGCACTCCAATGTCCCTGAGTAGAGATGTACATGAAGGCCTCTTGAGTCTAATGTGCCCATTTTGAGGAAGTGAGTCTTTGTAGTATTTTCCTTTGCCAGGGAAGTCCAAAATTGTGAGGTTCACCAATGCCCCTGCATACAGACGTGCATGATGGCCTGTAGACCTGAAGTGCCCATTGTAAGGAAGTGGGTCTATTGTAGTATAGCCCTTTGGCAGGGCAGCCAAAAATTGGGAGGCTCCACATTGTCCCTGGATAGAGACGTGCATGAGGGCCTGTACACCTGAAGTGCCCATTGTAAGGAAGTGGGTCTATTGTAGTATAGCCCTTTGGCAAGGCAGCCAAAAATTGGGAGGCTCCATATTGTCCCTGGATAGAGACGTGCATGAGGGCCTGCAAACCTGAATTGTCCATTGTAAGGAAGTGGGTCTATTGTAGTATAGCCCTTTGGCAGGGCAGTCCAAAATTATGATGTTCACCAATGCCCCTGCATACAGATGTGCATGAGGGCCTGTAAACCTGAAGTGCCCATTGTAAGGAAGTGGGTCTATTGTAGTATAGCCCTTTGGCAGGGCAGCCAAAAATTGGGAGGCTCCACATTGTCCCTGGATAGAGACGTGCATGATGGCCTGTAAACCTGAAGTGCCCATTGTAAGGAAGTGGGTCTATTGTAGTATAGCCCTTTGGCAGGGCAGTCCAAAATTGTGAGGTTCACCAATGCCCCTGCATACAGACGTGCATGAGGGCCTGTAAACCTGAAGTGCCCATTGTAAGAAAGTGGGTCTATTGTAGTATAGCCCTTTGGCAGGGCAGCCAAAAAATGGGAGGCTCCACATTGTCCCTGGATAGAGTCGTGCATGAGGGCCTGTAAACCTGAAGTGCCCATTGTAAGGAAGTTGGTCTATTGTAGTATAGCCCTTTGGCAGGGCAGCCAAAAATTGGGAGGCTCCACATTGTCCCTGGATAGAGATGTGCTGAGGGCCTCAAAACATTGTTCCCATTGCAAAGGAGCGGGTCTCCTGTCGTTGTAATGTCCATTCTGAAACAATGGGCAAAAATATTTACCACTGGGGGTATACCTGAAACAACAGCCTAACTATTGTAACGGTCATCATGGTGGTGCATGAGGAGAAGGAGGAGCAGTCCAGCGATTATCCAAAGTCCAGAAGTGTGTACCCATGGGTGAGTGGAGGTACATGGCAAATTCCCGTTACAAACTTTAAATTCCGCTCTCATGTGCTGGTGGTGTGGTGAAGTCTGGCCCAATCCAACCCTTGTTCATCTTGATCAGAGTCAGCCTGTCAGCATTTTCAGTTGACAGGCGGGTGCGTTTATCTGTAATGATTCCACCTGTGGCACTAAAAACACGCTCTGACAAAACGCTAGCGGCAGGGCAGGCCAGGACTTCCAAGGCGTAGAGAGCCAATTCATGCCACGTGTCCAGCTTGGATACCCAATAATTGTAAGGCACAGAGGAATGTCTGAGTACAGTTGTTCGATCTGCAAGGTACTCCTTGAGCATCTGGGCAAACTTAGGATTTCTTGTGGCACTACCCCGCACCTCAGGGGCTGTGGTACGTGAGGGGCTGAGAAAACTGTCCCACATCTTAAAGACTGTTCCCCTACCTCTGGCGGATTGGACTTGTGCCCCTCTCGGCTGTACGCCTTGGTTGTCCACTGATTCCTGACCTATGCCGCTAGCGTTTTGTGATGGGAATGCTTTGCCTACTTCCGTGACTATGGCCTTCCGGAACTGCTGCATTTTGGCTGACCTCTCCGCCTCGGGAATAAGAGACATAAAGTTCTCCTTGTAGCGTGGGTCTAACAGTGTTACCAACCAGTAATGATTGTCGGCCAAGATGTTCTTAACGCGAGGGTCACGAGACAGGCAGCTTACCATAAAGTCAGCCATGTGCTCCAGACTCTTAACAGCCAGTGCTTCAGTATCCTGACCAACACGATGACTGAACATGCTGTCCTCCTCCTCCTCATCTACCCTGTCCTCTGGCCAGCCACGCTGAACCGAGGATATGACTGGTGTGCATGTCATATCCTCAATTTGGCCGGAGAGTTGCTCCATGTCTTCATCCTCCTCCTCGTCATAGTCCTCCACTGCACGTTGTGATGAGACGAGGCTGGGCTGTGTGTTATCACCCACACCCACTTCTGTTTCTTGCTCCAACTCATCGCGCTCCGCCTGCAATGCATCATGTTTGTTTTTGAGCAGAGACCATTTTAGAAGGCAGAGAAGCAGTATGGTGACGCTAATAATGGCGTCATCACCACTTACCATCTTGGTGGAGTCCTCAAAGTTTTGGGGGATGGTACATAGGTCGGACATCCATCTCCACTCCTCAGGTGTTATGTGTGGCGTTTGACCCATTTCCCGACGGCTTAGGTGATGCAGGTACTCAACAACTGCCCTCTTCTGCTCACATATCCTGACCAACATGTGCAGAGTTGAATTCCAACGCATGGGGACATCACACATCAGTCTGTGAGCCGGGAGATGCAAACGGCGCTGAAAGCCGGCAAGGCCGGCTGAAGCAGTAGGTGACTTTCGAAAATGTGCAGACAGGCTGCGAACTTTTACCAGCAGATCAGACAGCTCTGGGTATGACTTTAGAAACCGCTGAACCACGAGGTTGAGCACATGGGCCACGCATGGAACATGTGTCAGCTGGCCTCGCCTCAAAGCCGCCACCAGGTTCCGGCCATTGTCACACACGACCTTTCCTGGCTTTAGGTTCAGAGGTGTGAGCCAGTGATCTGCCTGCTGTTTCAGAGCTGTCCACACCTCTTCTGCATTGTGGGGTTTGTCACCTATGCAGATTAGCTTCAGCACAGCCTGTTGCCGCTTCGCCAAGGCAGTGCTGCTGTGCTTCCAGCTTGGGACTGGTGTGGAGGGTAAAGTGGATGAGGATGCGCAGGAGGAGGAGGAGAAGGCTGAGGAGCATGACATTCCGGAGCTGTAGAGTGTGGGTGAAACCCTGACTGAGGTAGGGCCTGCAGACCTTGGTGTGGGAAGGACGTGTTCCATCCCTCGCTCAGACTGGGTCCCAGCTTCCACAATATTAACCCAGTGTGCCGTCAACGAGATGTAGCGGCCTTGCCCACAAGCACTTGTCCACGTGTCTGTGGTTAGGTGGACTTTGGCTGAAACAGCGTTGTTCAGGGCACGTGTGATGTTTTGTGACACGTGGTTATGCAATGCGGGGACGGCACACCGGGAGAAATAGTGGCGGCTGGGGACCGAGTAACGTGGGACAGCTGCCGCCATCAGGTCGCGGAATGCTTCTGTCTCCACCAGCCTAAAAGGCAACATTTCCAGCGCAAGCAGTCGCGAAATGTTAGCATTTAGAACTGTGGCATGTGGGGCGTTTGCAGTGTATTTTCGCCTGCGTTCAAAGGTTTGCTGAATGGATAACTGAACGCTGCGCTGGGACAAGGACGTGCTTGATGATGATTTCCTGCTGGCACTGGCTACTGTCTGCCATCTAGCCAAGGTGTCAGGGCTCCGACCCTGGCACCTGTCAGCTTGCACTTCAGGCCTTGACTGCCTGAGCTCTCCTCCTCCACGCCACTCTGAACTTGACTCTAGACTTATCTGACTGTTTTCCCGCCCTGGGCTCTCCAGACCCCTAGGTGGGCGTTCTCCATCCACTTGGTCCCACCCACTGGTGTGTCTGTCCTTCCCTGAGGGGGTGACTAGGGTTTCAGGTCGGCTGTTTTAAACCTGTATGGGATAGGTGTTGTGTGGGGACCTAAGCTACCTGGTTTTTGCCAGGGCATCACAGATCTGGTGTGGGTGTCCACAAAAAACATTAAGCATAATGTGCTGCCATTTTTAAGTTAGGACCTCGGTTCATCGGCTATTTCAAAATTACTGCTGTCATCAACCTGTTGACTTTCTGCCTAGCCTTACCAGAATCATATAAACTTCATAATTTAAACAAATCTCTTTTAAAGAAGTTTGTGGGTTCGGGAATTCCTCTTCCCACTCCTCCACCTCCAGTCTTAGTGGATGGATCGTTGGAGTTTCAGTTATTGAGAATTATAGATTCTCAGGTCGTTTGTCATTCTTTACAATACTTGGTTCACCGGCTGGGCTATGAACCTTTGATATCCATGCAGAGCGTGTGGCAATGGCATTCCATCACTGTTATCCAGGGCACATACCCTAAAGAGGATCTTTCACCAGTTTGAGCATATTAAACTAGCCACATCATGGAATAGAGGTTGCAGAGCTGAATAAAGCATAGTTTTTATTATGTAATTTGTCATCTGTCATCTGACCTGGCCCTGAGGGTCCAGAGGTTCCTCATAGTGGGAGGGGTACTGTAACACGGGGTTTGGCTCATAACTCGCCTCCTGTCATGGTGGCATCAAATGCTGTTCACACGACATACTCCAGCACTCCTCTCTGTGGTTTCTCTGGTGCTTCTGAGCTACACAGGAATGCTCAAGCATCAACCAACTGTGTGTTCATTTGTGATTACACAATCTTCCTACAGAGCATTCATTTATGAATTGCCATGGCTCAAGATTGAGCTGAAGGCCATTAACAAAACATAATAAAAAATACAGTATGAGCCCATACATAGCATCTTTATATTTGGTATGAGCTATTTCATAGCCTCCTGTATAGAGGCATACATCCCATATTTACATAAAAATATATATGTAAATATATTCTGTATATACTCGTCTAAAAACCAACACATACTCATCTCGCTCCTGTTCCCTTGATGCTCTTCTCCAGTGCACTGACTCTCCGCACAACAGACATGATATAGTGACATCAATACATCTGTTGTCACAGTTGCATGTGCCGATTGGTGGAAAAAGGAGCCGACAGCTCTGTCCTGCGCCAATGTATTTACTGCTGTCTGCATCATGAGGAAGCAGATGGCGGTGATATCAGGACATAGGCTCCGGGTAGTAGAATGTTTTCATCTCATTGGCTGTCTTGGTACTCTGCTTCGATCTGGACTGTGGGCCACACTTTGCAATGTCTGTGTTACAGAATAAATTTAGAGCTAATGAGATGCCTCCATGATTGAACTACATGATGGATAAGTACCTGCCTGTATTTCTCAGCATTTATCCTGATCAAATCCCCAATCCCATTTGCTAAAATGTAACCCTTAAAATTGCAAGAAACCTCCACCTTGCTTTAATGTGGCCTTCAAGCACTCATAATTATACCACGCTCCATCTTTTTGGTGAATAAAATGTCTCTGTTACAGCTAAAAATTGCAGCTTTTGACTCCTCAGTTCCAGGGCACCTGCTGCCATTTTCTGCATTCCAGTTTTTATGTTTTTGTGCATACTTTAGTCCCTTCTTCCATGAAGACCAGTTCCAGCCAGTCTTCGCCAAACAGTATATTGGTGTTGCTGGGTACAACTGGTTGCTGCCAGTTCCGAGCTGATGGTACAGCTAGACATCTTCTAATTTTAATGGAAATTAAACATGATGTGTCTTTCATCTGCTGCACTTTTTCCTTGGGTGACAATTGCTTTTAAAGTTCTTTATGTTTCCCATTTCTTTATGTCCTCAAGCTGAGAAATACAGGCAGATATATATCCATCATTGAAAACAATAAGAGAGGCATCTGATTGTCTCCAAATTTATACTGCAGCAAGATAACATCCCCAATGTCATTAAAAACTGTCCTCAGCACAAAGAAGAAAAAAGGAATTCTGGAAGTGACGATATGGTCCCAGGGAATGCTGATCTCAACATTGATATTGATTTATGCAGGCCTACATCCACAGAAGATCTGTGGTTAGTTCTCCATGATATTTGGAACAACCTAATAGTCTCCAATTACTTTAAAACCTGCGTTCAAGTGCACCTAGAATAATTTGTTTTTATGCTGTTTAGAAGGAAAAAATAGTCACACCAAATATTAATTTGATTTAAATTTCTCTGTTGCGCATTCACTTTGCATTTGTCAATTACTAAAAATAAATAACACTCCCATTTTTTTAAAAAACATTCTTACTTTGCAGCAATTTTCTACACCTAACTAAATCTTTTGTACAAAATTGTGTATACACATTAACAATGAACTAGTCATAAGAAAAAAAATGTCCTATGATTATGGAAATCACAGGAGCAATAGACATGTTAATGATCTGCAAATGATGAAAAAATGAAAACAACATTTTTAAAAAGCCTTGATTTATTCAGTATTGAGTATGAGCGCCACATGCAGAAATACACGCATTTACACACTTTGGCAGCTATCAATGAGGTTAATAATGGTTGGGTGAGGAACCAGATCCGTTGTTGACCACTACGTTTTCAATTTCCAACCACTGAGGGTCCAGATGTGCATGATTGGGAACAAGTCCAGAGAATCTGCAGGCCACGGTAGTGCATTTAGGCCACACAAGCTGATCACAATAGCACAAACAACATGCACTCTAGCATTGACATGTTGAAAAAAATGGTTCTAGAATTGAGTTATTCTTTATGTCAAGTGAATTTGGACATTGTGAACAGTTTCAAAACCTTTATAGACCACATCAAATATTCCAGATTGTTCTATCAGAATCAGCATAAAGATTTACTTGTACCTAATGTAAACTCCCCTACCTGATTCAGAGTGGCTGACAAAAATGCTTCCCTCAAGATCATATCTGAGTAGCCCTTTACAAGAAAGGGGTTATTGAACTCATCTACCTGTCAAAAGAAACTGGACCATATGGAGCAATTTCATCTCATTTGCAAGTACTGTCCCTTCAGGATGCCTTTGTTTTTGAATAGAGATGAGCACTTTCTTGTAATAGTCTATTTATGGAGGTTTTTTAGCTAAATATTTTTGTTTGTATATATCGTAACCATATGGGCATCTGACAATTTTGACATTCAAAAACAGAAGTGTTTACAGCTAAATCTCATTAAAAAAAATCTGAGACAAATTGGTTATTATATCTTACAAAGTCCTGAAATCTAATTTCGTACCCTACTATAAAGCAAATATATCAGTTATGAACCAGAGCCACAGGTCAATCTTTGGATTCCACTGGATCATGCCTTCTCCAAAGAGCAGTATGGCTTTCTACCAGCTCAGGAGCATCCGTCCATATGATGGGGCATAGAGACTCTCTATTGCACTGGGGAGTCCTGTTTGAACCTTTTTCAAACAGGACTTCCATAATATGTACATATATAACTAATTTAAAACTATTTTATGTTTGAATCCTGGTACTTCATTCAATATATGAATATAGAAACTAACGTAAGCTATTAAAAAATGTTTCAAATATTTTATGAAGTGGAGCACTTTCATCCTCTCCAGTACGAGAAAAAAAAAGCTATTTTGTCTTTAAATCTTTCAGTTTTGAGCAAATTAATCTATACTTTCGTTTAAGGCTGCGTGCCTACGAACAGTGTTTGCAGCGTTTTGGATGCAGCATGTTTCAGCTGCGTCTAAAACTCTGCATTGTACAGTACAAGCATAGTGGACGGGATTTCTTGAAATCCCATGCCCACTGTGCTTGTTTTTTCCACAGAAAACACTGATCTGTGGTGGGTCTTTCCAGACCGCAGTATGTCAATTGTTTGCTGCGACATCACATGCATCCTCTGTAGGGAGAACACAAGCGAGAGACCACAGCGCACTGAGCCCTGATCATGGGTACAAGCAGCTGCGGTCACCTGCGTTCACCTGCGGAGGAGATTTGCGGCCCCGCAGGTCCCTTTGAGTCCTGATCTTGGGCACATACCCTAAAGAGGATCTTTCACCAGTTTGAGCATATTAAACTAGCCACATCATGGAATAGAGGTTGCAGAGCTGAATAAAGCATAGTTTTTATTATGTAATTTGTCATCTGCTTTGCAGAGATACTATTCTGTAAAGTTTATGTAGTTTCTATATATTTTTCCCTGGGCGTCTGTACTTCTTCCCTTGCATGATGGTGACCAATCATAATCAGGAGGCGTTATGTGGGGGGGGTAAGAAAAAGCTCACAGAAGGCCTGGCCAACATGCCTTCTCCTGTGAGATGTAAAGATAGACAGACCTGTTGTCAGATCTGATTTCATTGGTGAAGGGGGAGGAGGTGGGTACAGCACTTTCAGAGGAGAGTTGTTTGCAATTACATGCAGTTCAGTTGAAGACTAATCACACTCTGCTAAGCTCTACACTAAACAGTAGCTGCAGATATCAGGGCTGAGACCAAGGTCTGCGAGCAATTACATGTGACACGGGAGTCAGTTTGTTCTTTTTGCTCTTTTAATTTTCAGTGTGCTTGTTCTTTTTTACCCCCACATAATGCCTCCTGTTTATGATTGGACAGCGTTATACATGGGAAAAGTACACATCCCCAAAGAAGAATCTCTGGTCATGCCCTGTTGGCTATTCATAAATTATACCCTAAACTTTACAAGCTGATATCTATGTAACCATAATGAGAATTAAAAAAAAAAAACTATGTTATATTCAGTCTCCACAGCTACAATTTTATAATGTAGCCAGTTTAGCATGCTCAAACTGGTAAAAGATCCTCTTTGAATGCATATCAATATAACACACATAGTTCTCAAAATAACAATACATCAGATCTTCTCATAAGAAATGTTATAAATATATATACATAGACAAGTATATTTATATATAATTCACATTGGTTTTCTCTTACAGCAGCTTAATGCTATATAATCTGTAAATCCAACTGTTGACCATAATGAATTTCTTTAACAATGAAAATTGTGCTTCACAGCTACAATGGATTTGCATCCCGATGATTCTATGTGAGTGTCTATTCTCATAGACCAAGATCACCTTCTTATCATATGAGTACAATCTTCTTTTTCTGTATTCCCGATTGATATTTAGATTACTTTAGTACTCATCAGATCTTTGAAGTGTGAACTTATTCATTGTTTCCATAGGAAGCAGGGGCATCCAGTAGAGTGCTTGGTGCCTCCAATCAGCCATAGCTGTAGGAGAAAACCCATTGTGTAATGAGAAGTCTCTCTCAGCATTGGAACAAGACTATGCTTCTACATCCCATCTCGATAAATAACCATGATACAAAATTAAATAATGAAATGAGTATTACAGGTATCAAGCACGAGTTCAATAGTCCACCAGTGTTAAGCTGTGTTGGTGTGAATAGATACCAATGTAAAGCTTTTCCCCGACTCCTGCAGTTTGTGTCTTTTACTTTGTAAACATTGCTTGAGCTTCTCTTGGAAGGAGGAGGTTGTCATTGTGTACAGAATGGGATTCAGGGCACTGTTTATCGGCAAAATGAAGATCACGACCCATGAGGTAATTGTACCTAGGAATACAGAGAAGTATTACATTGCATATATACTAATCACGTGGTAATGCAATATTTTGGGGCTAATTCAACAAAACTAGTGTTTTTCATGCTAGTCTTGATCCAGAATGCACTGGAGTAAGATGTTCCAAAGTTATAAAGAGAAGTGTGCCTCGGACTGAAATTGGTACAGTCTTCAGCTGGCATGCACCAGCATCAGAAATGTACTCAGATAATTTTTGACATTGGCATAGGCAGCACACGAGATGACAAAGCTCTCAGTATGATGAAGTCATCTTTAATGCTGCCTATTCAGAGCATAGCAACTGATAAACTTATCTTGACTTCTGCACTTTGCATAGCCAGTGACTTATATGGCTGCACTATGTTCTGCCTCCTCTCCTCGCCTCTCCTCTAAAGGTACCGTCACACATAACAAGATCGCTAGCGAGATCGCAGCTGAGTCACGGATTCTGTGACGCAGTAGCGATCCCGTTAGCGATCTTGTTATGTGTGACACCTACCAGCGATCAGGCCCCTGCTGTGAGATCTCTAGTCGTTGCAGAATGGTCCAGGCCATTTTCTTCAAAGGCGATGTCCTGCTGGGCAGGACACATCGCTGTGTTTGACACTGTGTGACAGGGTCACAGTGACTGCTGAGTGATGTGAGTGAGTGATGCTGTATTGTTCCTGCATCGCTGGTAAGATCTGACTGTGTGACATCTCACCTGCGACCTCCCAGCGACTTACCTGCGATCCCTATCAGGTCGCATCGTTTTCGGGATCGCTGCTAAGTCGTTGTGTGAGACTGGGCCTCTACTTGTAATTGTGTGAGAAGAGAAGCATAGACCTTTTGGAAGAAGTCACAAATTTTAAAAAGTGGCCCTGCACACACTTTTTGTAACCATAACTATGGTTATGGATAGGGTTAAAGTTAGGTTTCGTTCTAGGATAATAAAATAAAACACAATATAACAATAAAAGTATATTATTTTTCCCCCATTTCATACTCACTACAATGTATGATAAAGCTTTATCAATCTATAATCACAATTTGAGGAGAATATACAGTACAGACCAAAAGTTTGGACACACCTTCTCATTCAAATATTTTTTTTTTTATTTTCATGACTCTGAAAATTGTAGATTCACATTGAAGGCATCAAAACTATGAATTAACACATGTGGAATGAAATACTTAACAAAAAAGTGTGAAACAACTGAAAATATGTCTTATATTCTAGGTTCTTCAAAGTAGTCACCTTTTGCTTTTATTACTGCTTTGCACACTCTTGGCATTCTATTGATGAGCTTCAAAAGGTAGTCACCGTAAATGGTCTTCCAACAGTTTTGAAGGAGTTCCCAGAGATGCTTAACACTTGTTGGCCCTTTTGCCTTCACTCTGCGGTCCAGCTCACCCCAAACCATCTCTATTGGGTTCAGGTCTGGTGACTGTGGAGGCCAGATCATCTGGCGTAGCACCCCATAACTCTACTTCTTAGTAAAATAGCCCTAACACAGCCTAGAGGTGTGTTTAGGGTCATTGTCCTGTTGAAAAATAAATGATGGTCCAACTAAACGCAAACCAGATGGAATAGCATGCCGCTGCAAGATGCTGTGGTAGCTATGCTGGTTCAGTATGCTTTCATTTTTGAATAAATTCCCAACAGTGTCACCAGCAAAGCACCCCCACACCATCACACCTCCTCCTCCAGGCTTCACGGTGGAAACCAGGCATGTAGAGTCCATCCGTTCACCTTTTCTGTGCCGCACAAAGACACAGTGGTTGGATCCAAAGATCTCAAATTTGGACTCATCAGACCAAAGCACAGATTTCCACTGGTCTGATATCCATTCCTTCTGTTCTTTAGCCCAAACAAGTCTCTTCTGCTTGTTGCCTGTCCTTAGCAGTGGTTTCCTAGCAGCTATTTTACCATGATGGCCTGCTGCACAAAGTCTCCTCTTAACAGTTGTTCTAGAGATGTGTCTGATGCTAGAACTCTGTGTGGTCTTTAATCTGAGCTGTTGATAACCTGCGATTTCTGAGGCTGGTGACTCGTATGAACTTATCCTCCGCAGCAGAGGTGACTCTTGGTCTTTCTTTCCTGGGGCGGTCCTCATGTGAACCAGTTTCTTTGTAGCGTTTGATGGTTTTTGCCACTGCACTTGGGGACACTTTAAAAGTTTTCCCAATTTTTCGTACTGACTAACCTTCATTTCTTAAAGTAATGATGGCCACTCGTTTTTCTTTACTTAGCTGCTTTTTCTTGCCATAATAAAAATTCTAACAGTCTATTCAGTAGGACTATCAGCTGTGTATCCACTAGACTTTTGCACAACACAACTGATGGTTCCAATAAATTTGACAGGGCACACCTGTGAAGTGAAAACCATTTCCGGTGACTACCTCTTGAATCTCATCAAGAGAATGCCAAGAGTGTGCAAAGCAGTAATCAATGCAAAATGTGGCTACTTTGAAGAACCTAGAATATAAGACATATTTTCAGTTGTTTCACACTTTTTTGTTAAGTATTGCATTCCACATGTGTTAATTCATAGTTTTGATACCTTCAATGTGAATCTACAATTTTCAGAGTCATGAAAATAAAGAAAACTCTTTGAATGAGAAGATGTGTCCAAACATTTGGTCTGTACTGTAGCTGGTTTGAGGCACTGCAGAGTGTTATCATTAATAAATATATATATACGGTGTGTGTGTGTGTATATATATATATATATATATATATATATATAATTAATATTTGCCCTATTCTGTCTGTCTGTCCAAGAAATGACGTCATACGCTGAAACCACCTAAACCACACCCACACAGCTCCAACAGGGCGAACACCCCCCTACACAAACCCACCCCTCACTCCACCTCACCCAATCAGCAGCGGCCTTGCATCACATCCCCCACACACCCACACCTTACTCTACTGACACCCAATCAGCAGCAACGACCACTCAATTAGGACACGCCCACTCGCCGAAACCCTGATAACGCCATGACTCAGCTGGCGGACAGGTGCAAGGGACACCACCATGGAAGCTCCCTACACCCGACGTGACGGAGCATAGTGGATGCTTTCACACTTGCGTTGTTTGGCATCCGTCACAATACGCTGTGTGATGCATGTGACGGATGCAACACCCATCATCACTACACACACCGGGACTTCCGCTCCTATCATCACTGCACACACCGGCACTACCGCTCCAATCATCACCGCACATACATCGACACTACCGCTCCCATGAACACCGCTCATACACCGGCACTACCGCTCCCATCATCTCTGCACATGCACTACCGCCCCCATCATCACCGCACATACACCGGCACTACAGCTCCATTCATCACCGCACATACACCGCCACTACTGCACTCATCATCACCGCACATACACCCGAACTACTGCACCCATCATCACCGCACATACACCAGCACTACCGCTCCCACCATCCCCGCACATACACCGGAACTACCGCCCCCCCATCATCACCACACATACACCGGCACTACTGCACCCATCATCACCGCACATATACCGGCACTACTGCACCCATCATCACCGCACACACCCCGACACTACCGCTCCCAACATCCCTGCACATACACCGGCACTAATGCACCCATCATCATCGCACATACACCGGCACTACCGCTCCCACCATCCCCGCTCATACACCGGCACTACCGCCCCCATCATCACCGCACATACACCGGCACTACTGCCCCCATCATCACCGCACATACACCGGCACTACTGCACCCATCATCACCGCACATACAACGGCACTACTGCACTCATCACCGCACACACCCCGACACTACCACTCCCATCATCACCGCACATACACCGCCACTACCGCCCCCATCATCACTGCACATACACCGGCGCTACCGCTAACATCGTCACCGCACATACATCGGCACTACCGCCCCATCATCACCACACATACACTGTCACTACCGCACCCATTATCACCGCACATACACCGACACTACCGCCCCCATCATCACTGCACATAAACTGGCACTACTGCTCACATCGTCACCGCACATGCACCGCCACTACCACTCACATCGTCACCGCACATACACCGGCACTTCTACACCCATCATCATCGCAAGCACCCAGACACTACCGCTCCCATCATCACCGCACATACACCGCCACTACCGCCCCATCATCACCGCACATACACCGCCACTACCGCCCCCATCATCACCGCACATACACCGGAACTACCGCTCCCACTTTCCCCGCACATACACCAGCACTACTGCACCCATCATCAGCGCACATACACCGGCACTACTGCACCCTTAATCACCGCACATACACCGGCACTACCGCTCCCACCATCACCGCACATACAGCGGCACTACCGCCCCATCATCACCGCACATACACCGACACTATTGCTCCCATCATCACTGCATATACACCGGCACTACCGCTCACATCGTCACTGCACATACACCGACACTACTGCTTCAATCATCACGGCACATACACCGGCACTACTGCCCCATCATCACCGCACATACACCGGCACTACCGCACCCATCATCACCGCACATACACCGACACTACCGCCCCCATCATCACCGCACATACACCGACACTACCGCTCCCATCATCACCGCTCATACACCGGCACTACCGCTCCCATCATCTCCGCACATGCACTACTGCCCCCATCATCACCGCACATACATTGGCACAACCGCACCCATCATCCTCGCACATACCCCGGCACTACCGCCCCCATCATCACCGCACATACACCGGCACTACTGCACCCATCATCACCGCACATACAACGGCACTACTGCACTCATCACCCCACACACCGACACTACCACTCCCATCATCACCGCACATACACCGGCATTCCTGCACCCATCATCACCGCACATACACCAGCACTACTGCACCCATCATCACCGCACATACACCGGCACTACACTTATCATCACCGCACACACCCCGCCACTACCGCTCCCATCATCACCGCACATACACTGCCACTACCGCCCCCATCATCACCGCACATACACCGGCACTACTGCACCCATCATCACCGCAAACACCCCGACACTACCGCTCCCATAATCAGCGCACATACACCGGCACTACCGCCCCATCATCACCGCACATACACTGGCACTACCGCCCCCATCATCACCGCACATACACCGACACTACCGCCCCCATCACCACCGCACATACACCGACACTACAGCTCCCATCAACACCGCTCATACACCGGCACTACCGCTCCCATCATCTCCGCACATGCACTACTGACCCCATCATCACCGCACATACACCGGCACTACCGCTCCATTCATCACCGCACATACACCATCACTACCGCTCCCATCATCCCCGCACATACACCGCCACTACTTCACTCATCATCACCGCACATACACCGGCACTACTGCACTTATCATCACTGCACATACACCAGCACTACTTCCCCCACCATCCTCGCACATACCCCGGCACTACCGCCCTCATGATCACCACACATACACCGGCACTATTGCACCCATCATCACTGCACATACAACGGCACTACTGCACTCATCAACGCACACCACGACACTACCACTCCCATCATCAACGCACATACACCGACACTACTGCACCCATCATCACCGCACACACCCCGACACTACCGCTCCCATCATTACCGCACATACACCGCCACTACCGCCCCCATCATCACTGCACATACACTGGCACTACCGCTCACATCGTCACCGCACATACACCAGCACTACCTCTCCCATCATCACCGCACATACATTGGCAGTACTGCACGCATCATCACCGCACATACACCGGCACTACCGCTCCCATCATCACCGCACATACACCGACACTACTGCACCCATTTTCACCGCACATACACCGACAATACCGCCCCCATCATCACTGCACATCACCGGCACTACCGCACACATCGTCACTGCATATGCACCGGAACTACTGCTCCCACACCGGCACTACTGCACCCATCATCACCGCACACATCCCGACATTACCACTCCCATCATCACCGCACATACACCACCACTACCGCCCCCATCATCACTGCACATACAACGACACTACTGCACCCATTATCACCGCACATACACCGACAATATCGCCCCCATCATCACTGCACATTCACCGGCACTACCGCACACATTGTCACTGTATATAAACCGGCACTACCGCTCCCACACCGGCACTACTGCACCCATCATCACCGCACACACCCTGACATTACCGCTCCCATCATCACCGCACATACATAACCACTACGGCCCCCATCATCACCGCACATACACCGCCACTACCGCCCCCATAATCACCGCACATACACCGGCAATACCGCTCCCACCATCCCCACACATACACCGGCACTACTGCACCCATCATCACCGCACATACACCGGCACTACCGCTCCCACCATCACCAAACATACACTGGCACTGCCGCCGCATCATCACCGCACATACACCGACACTATCGCTCCCATTGTCACTGCACATACACCGGCACTACCGCTACCATCGTCACCGCACAGACACCGGCACTACCACTCCCATCATCACCGCACACACATCGGCACTACTGCACCTATCATCACCGCACACACCCCGACACTACCGCTCCCATCATCACTGCACATACACCGGCACTACCGCCCCATCATCACCGCACATACACCGGCACTGCCGCACCCATCATCACCGCACATACACCGACACTACCGCTCACATCGTCACTGCACATACACCGGCATAACCGCTCACATCGTCACTGCACATACACCAGCATAACCGCTCACATCGTTACCGCACATACATGGGCACTACTGCTCCCACACCGGCACTACCACCTATATCGTCACCGCACATACACCGGCACTACTGCACCCATCATCACCGCACATACACTGGCACTACTGCTCCCATCATCACCGCACATGCACCGGCACTACCGCTCCCATCATGCCCGCACATACACCGACAATACCGCTCCCATCTTCACCACACACACCCAGGCACTACCGCCGCCATCATCCCCGCACATTCACCGGCACTACCGCACCCATTATCACTGCACATACACCAGCACTACCTCTCCCATCATCACCGCACATACACCGGCACTACTGCACCCATCATCACCGCACATACACCAGCACTACCGCTCCAATCATCACCACACATACACCACCACTACCGCCCCCATCATCACCGCACATACACCGACACTACTGCACCCATTATCACCGCACCTACACCGACAATACCGCCCCCATCATCACTGCACATTCACCGGCACTACCGCACACATTGTCACCGCACATACACCGGCACTACCACTCCCATCATCACCGCACATACACCGGCACTACTGCACCCATCATCACCGCACACACCCCGACAATACTGCTCCAATCATCACCGCACATACACCGGCACTACCGCCCCATTATCACCGCACATACACCGGCACTGCTGCACCCATCATCACCGCACATACACCGACACTACCGCTCACATCGTCACTGCACATACACCGGCATAACCGCTCACATCATCACTGCAGATACACCGGCATAACCGCTCACATCGTCACCGCACATACATGGCCACTACTGCTCCCACACCGGCACTACCACCTACATCGTTACCGCACATATACCGGCACTACTGCACCCATCATCACCGCACATGCACCGGCACTACCGCACCCATTATCACCGCACATACACCAGCACTACCACCCCCATCATCACTGCACATATACCGGCACTACCGCTCCCATCATCACCGCACATACACCGGCACTACTGCACCCATTATCACCGCATATACAACGGCACTACTGCACCCATTATCACCGCACACACCACGACACTACCGCTCCCATCATCACTGCACATACACCGGCACCACCGCCTCATCAACACCGCACATACACCAGCACTACTGCTCCCATCATCACCGCACATACAGCGGCACTACTGCACTTATCACCGCACACACCCCGACACTACCGTTCCCATCATCAATGCACATACACCACCACTACCACCCCCATCATCACTGCACATACACCGGCACTACCGCTCCCACCATCCCCGCACATACACCGGCACTACCGCCACCATTATTACCGCATATACATCAGCACTACCGCCCCCATCATCACCGCACATAACCAGCACTACCGCTCCCACCATCCCCGCACATACACCGTCACTACTGCACCCATCATCACCGCACATACACCGGCAATACTGCACCCATCATCACCGCACACACCCCGACACTACCACTCCCATGATCACCGCACATACACCGGCACTACTGCACCCATCATCACCGCACATACATCGGCACTACCACTCCCATCATCACCGCACATACATCGGCACTACTGCACCCATCATCACAGCACGCACCTCGACACTACCGCTTCCCATCATCACCGCACATACACTGCCACTACTGCCAAAATCATCACCGCACATACACCGGCACTACTGCACCCATCATCACCGCACATACACCGGCACTACTGCACCCATCATCACTGCACACACCCCGACACTACCGCTCCCATGATCACCGCACATACACCGGCACTACTGCACCCATCATCACCGCACATACAACGGCACTACCGCTCACATCGTCACCGCACATACACCGGCACTACCACTCCCATCATCACCGCACATACATCGGCACTACTGCACCCATCATCACCGCACGCAACTCGACACTACCGCTTCCCATCATCACCGCACATATACCGCCACTACCGCCAACATCATCACCGCACATACACCGCCACTACTGCACCCATCATCACCGCACATACACCGGCACTACCGCTCCCACCATCCCCTCACATACACCGGCACTACCGCTCCATCAATCCCCTCACATACACCGGCACTACCACTCCCATCATCACCGCACATACATCGGCACTACTGCACCCATCATCACCGCACATACACCGGCACTACCGCTCCCACCATCCCCTCACATACACCGGCACTACCGCTCCCACCATCCCCTCACATACACCGGCACTACCACTCCCATCATCACCGCACATACATCGGCACTACTGCACCCATCATCACCGCACATACAACGGCACTACTGCACCCATTATCACCGCACACACCACGACACTACCGCTCCCATCATCACTGCACATACACCGGCACCACCGCCTCATCAACACCACACATACACCAGCACTACTGCTCCCATCATCACCGCACATACACCGGCACTACCGCCCACATCATCACCACACATACAGAGGCACTACTGTACTCATCACCGCACACACCCCGACACTACCGCTCCCATCATCAATGCACATACACCGCCACTACCACCCCCATCATCACTGCACATACACCGGCACTACCGCTCCCACCATCCCCGCACATACACCGGCACTACCGCCCCCATTATTACCGCATATACATCGGCACTACCGACCCCATCATCACCGCACATAACCAGCACTACCGCTCCCACCATCCCCGCACATACACCGGCACTACTGCACCCATCATCACCGCACATACACCGGCAATACTGCACCCATCATCACCACACACACCCCGACACTATCGCTCCCATGATCACCGCACATACACCGGCACTACTGCCCCCATCATCACCGCACATAAAACGGCACTACCGCTCACATCGTCACCGCACATAAACCGGCACTACCACTCCCATCATCACCGCACATACATAGGCACTACTGCATGCATCATCACCGCACGCACCTCGACACTACCGCTTCCCTTCATCACCGCACATACACTGCCACTACCGCCAACATCATCACCGCACATACACCGCCACTACTGCACCCATCATCACCGCACATACACCGGCACTACCGCTCCCACCATCCCCGCACATACACCAGCTCTACCGCTCCATCATCACCGCACATACCCCGGCACTACCACACCCATTATCACCGCACATACACCGGCACTATCGCTCACATCGTCACCGCACATACACCGGCACTACCACCCCCATCATCACTGCACATACACCGGCACTACCGCTCACATCGTCACTGCACATACACCGGCACTACCGCTCCCATCGTCATCGCACATACACCGTCACTACTGCACCCATCATCACCGCACATACACCGGCACTACCGCTCCCATCATCACCGCACATACACCGGCACTACTGCAGCGATCATCACCGCACATACAACGGCACTACTGCACCCATTATCACCGCACACACCACGACATTATCGCTCCCATCATCACTGCACATACACCGGCACCACCGCCTCATCATCACCGCACATACACCGGCACTACCGCACCCATTATCACCGCACATACACCGACACTACCGCCCCCATCATCACTGCACATTCACCGGCACTACCGCTCACATCGTCACCGCACATACACCGGCACTACCGCTCACATCGTCACCGCACATATCCGTCACTACCGCTCCCACACCGGCACTATTGCCCACATCATCACAGCACATACATCGGCACTACTGCACCCATCATCACCACATGCACCTCGACACTACCGCTTCCCATCATCACCGCACATACACCGCCACTACCGCCAACATCATCACCGCACATACACCGCCACTACTGCACCCATCATCACCGCACATACACCGGCACTACCGCTCCCACCATCCCCGCACATACACCGGCACTACCGTCCCATCATCACCGCACATGCACCGGCACTACCACACCCATTATCACCGCACATACACCGGCACTACCGCTCACATTCACATCGTCACCGCACATACACCGGCACTACCACCCCCATCATCACTGCACATACACCGGCACTACCGCTCACATCGTCACCGCACATACACCGGCACTACCGCTCCCATCATCACCGCACATACACCGGCACTACTGCACCCATCATCACCGCACATACAACAGCACTACTGCACCCATTATCACCGCACACACCACGACACTACCGCTCCTATCATCACCGCACATACACCGGCACCACCGCCTCATCATCACCGCACATACACCAGCACTACTGCTCCCATCATCACCGCACATACACCGGCACTACCGCCCACATCATCACCGCACATACACCGGCACTTCTGCACTTATCATCACCGCACATACAGCGGCACTACTGCACTCATCACCGCACACACCCCGACACTACCGCTCCCATCATCAATGCACATACACCGCCACTACCACCCCCATCGTCTCTGCACATACATCGGCACTACTGCTCCCACCATCCCTGCACATACACCGGCACTACCGCCCCCATTATTACCGCACATACATCGGCACTACCGCCTCCATCATCACCGCACATAACCAGCACTACCGCTCCCACCATCCCCGCACATACACCGGCACTACTGCACCCATCATCACCGCACATACACCGGCACTACTGCACCCATCATCACCGCACATACAATGGCACTACTGCACCCATTATCACCGCACACACCACGACACTACCGCTCCCATTATCACCGCACATACACCGGCACTACCGCTGCCATCATCACTGCACATACACAGACACTACTGCACCCATCATCACCGCACATACACCAGCACTACCACCCCCATCATCCCCACACATACAGCGGCACTACCGCTCCCACCATCCCCGCACATACGCCGGCACTACTGCACCTGTTACGGTTGCTGCGAGCACTGGAGACTATGTCCAGATTTCTTGCTACTGCACATGTGCGAGCGCTGGAGACTAAGTCCTATCTTGGAGCCATTGCACATGTGCGGGTGACATCATCGCTGACACGAGGTCACATGTCTCTGACACCTATGCCGATTGGTCGCTGGTCATGTGCTTGTGACGCCTTGCTCGGTGATAGGCCAGCATGATGTCACTCTTGTCGTTCTGGCAGCGGATTGGCTCTGGTGTCCTCCATCTTGGATGAGGCACAGAGTCTATATAAGACCCTGACACACGCCGCATGGCGCTCAGTCCTCTTGGTTCATGCATGAGGGTAGACGCCCTGTGCACGTTCCTCTAGGCATTCCTCTGTCTATGCTAGGTGAGCGCTACCGGCAGGGTAGCGTTCTTATACCTTACAGCTTCGGCTGCTGTCCGTATCCTTACCTCTTAGGGGAGCGGACATAGGCAGGTGCCTGAGGCACATGGTCTGGCTGGGCCTTGTGATTCGACTCGTAGGTGGACGTTGCCGCTAGGGTAACGTTCCTTATACTGCGTCTGGCAGTTGTTCGTATCCTCGCACACTAGGGGAGCGAACAGAGGTAGGAGCTTTGTGCGGCTTACGCTGCTGTTCATCTCTTTTGCACCACTAGAAGAGCGGACCTAGGCAGGTGCCATATCTAGTGGTTCGTGTCCTCGCACACTAGTGGAGCGAACGCAGGTAGGAGCTTTGTGCGGCTTACGCTGCTGTTCGTCTCTTTTGCACCACTAGAAGAGCGGACCTAGGTAGGTGCCATTTCGCACACATCGCCTTTATCTCTGTGATTATTAACAGAGATCATTCCACACACCCTCCAAGTAAGGGAGGAATTGCTTTACTTATTATATCCTTCTGTGAGTTAACAGAGGTATTGCACTCTGCCATAGTCTGCAGCAGAGTCTTTGCACGGTGGACCCTGACTGTCTGATACTCCTTTAAGTTATTATCAGACAGCCCCCCGTAACAGCACCCATCATCACCACACATACACCGGCACTACCGCTCTCATCATCATCGCACATACAACTTTTGTGAATACGTTTTTTAGTTCGGAGCTCCCTCTTGTGGTCAGTGCTGGCAGTGCAGTTGATGTGTGGAATGGAAGTGACACACCTGCAGAGGACTGGCAATCAGGGCCTGACTGGGCTATTTAACTTAGTAGCTTTCTCTTGTTACTTGCCGGTAGTCAATTGCTCCTGTGTGTCCAGGACATTTTGCAACCAGCTCTGCTCACTTCCAGAATTTCCCTCAGATAAGTGGTCGTGTACCTCTGTTATTTGTTTACCACCTTTTGTTGTTGTTCTGCTTTGTTACTATGCATGATTCCTAATTTGTCTGGGTGGAGTAGTGGTGGAATGGATCATTCCCTGCTGGGAGTGTCTGTATACTTAGCTCCATGATTCTGCAAGATTTGTGTTTTGTCTTGCTTGATACTATTCAGTACCTCATCTGTATTAGTGTTTTTTTGGATCCCAGTAACATCTGAGTGCGGGTACAGTGGGGGAGAGGTTTAGTAACCGCAGGATTTTTCCATATCAGTAGTGCTGGCATTTATTAGGGTTTTTATGGCTGTAGACAGTTGCTCTTTCCTATCCTTTTCTATAAAGATAGTTTGGGCCTCGACTTTGCTGAAATCTGTCCTTTCTGGCTTTGTATTGTGTTTTTCTATATCACCATATCCTTTACATGTGGAAGGCTATCTATCTTTGGGGACTACTTTGAGGCAGATTAGCTTTCTTATATTTCTATCTGTGAGATTATTTAGTTCTTCGGCTTTGTCGAGGTGTCCAGGTCATCGTAGGCACGCCCCACAGCTACTGTTAGTTGTGTGTCAGGATTAGGTCTGCAGTCCGTTAAGTTTTCAGCCACTGTGTTACCTTTTGGGATTCCGCATTATTTGATCCTTCCCGGTCCCTGAATCATAAGAGTACCCACCGGCCCAACCTAGATTCTAGGGTACTCAAAAGAAGGGGGAAAAAAAGTGTTAATTTTTCTTGTGTGTGTTTTTTTCCTCTTTATCTCTGGGTGCTGTGGGGGATCTTGCTGTCATGTATGTCACACAATTGGCTGTGCGAGTTGAGCAGCTTACTTCTCAGGTTAAGGAGATATCCGATTATCTTGCCCAGACACCTGCTGTATAGCCTAATATACCTGTACTGGATTTGTTCTCTGGGGATCGGTCTCAATTTATGAACTTCAAGAACAATTGTAGGTTATTTTTTGCTTTGAAATCCAAGTCCTCTGGGTCTTGCAGGCAGCGAGTTCAGATTGTTATCTCTCTGCTGTGTGGTGACCCCCAGGACTGGGCCTTTTCCCTGGTGCCAGAAGATCCTGCTCTTGCGGATGTGGATTGTTTTTTTTCAGGCTCTAGGATTGTTATACGATGAACCTAATGCTATTGATCAAGCCGAGAAAACTTTATTTGCTTTGATCCAGGGTCAGGAACCTGCAGAGATATACTGTCAGAAATTTCGTAAGTGGGCGGTCCTTACTAAGTGGAATGATGCGGCTCTTGCGGCTCTCTTTCGGAAGGGGTTAGCAGAGTCTGTAAAGGATGTTATGGTGGGCTTTCCTGTCCCCTCTGGTCTCGATGTCTCTGTCATTGGCCATTCAGATTGATAGACGTTTACGTGAACGTAAAACGATTCATGCTGAAGCGTTGCTCTCAGAACGGTCTCCGGAGCCTATGCAGTGTGATAGGGTCCTTTCTAGGGCAGAACAGCAGGATTTTAGATGGCATAATAAGCGATTTTTCTTCTGTGGAGTCGCCTCTCATACTATTTCTGTCTGCCCTAAGCGTGAGAAACTATGTGCCCGTTCATTTACTTTGAGCAGTTTACATTCTAAGTTTCTTTTGTCGGTTTCTTTGATCTGTTCCCTATCATCATTTTCTGCTATGGCTTTAATTGATTCAGGAGCTGCCCTGAACGTGATGGATTTTGGGTTTGCTGAGCATTGTGGTTTTCCCATGGTGCCGTTGCATGCTTCTATCCCTTTGAGGGGAATTGGTGCTACTCCTTTAGCTTAAAATAAGCCCCAGTTTTGGACCCAGGTGACGATGCGGGTCGTGCCTGACCATCAGGAGATTTGTAAGTTTTTGGTCTTGCGTCATTTGCATGATAATTTGGTATTGGGATTTCCTTGGTTGCAAGCCCATAATCCAGTTCTTGATTGGACTTCTTTATCTGTGACTAGTTGGGGCTGCCATTGTGTGCATGGTGATACTCCTGTTTTATCCATTTCATCTCAGACACGGGAGGTCCCTGACTATTTGGCGGATTTCATGGAAGTGTTTAATGATACCGAGGCCGCGTCTTTGCCTCCGCATAGGGACTGTGATTGCACTATTGAATTGGTGTCTGGTTTTATATTTCCTAAGGGACGGCTTTTCAATTTATCAGTTCCTGAACATGTTGCTATGTGGACTTACATTAAGGAGTCTTTGGAGAAGGGTCACATTAGACCACCATCTTCCCCTTTCTGTGCTGTTTTTTTTTTTTTTGTGGCCAAGAAGGATGGTTCATTGTGGCCCTGTATTGATTATCGTCTCCTTAATAAAATCACGGTTAAATATCAATATCCGTTGCCTCTGATTTCTGACCTGTTTTCCAGAGTGAAGGGTGCTAGTTGGTTTACTAAACTCGATCTTCGGGAAGCATATAATCTCATTTGCTTTAAACAGGGTGATGAATGGAAGACGGTGTTTAATACCCCTGAGGGGCATTTTGGCTACCTAGTGATGCCCTTTGGGCTCACTAACGCCCCTTCCGTCTTTCAATCTTTCATGAATGATATCTTCCGGGACTTTGTGGACAAGTTTTTGATTGTCTTTTTTGGATGACATTTTGATTTTTTTCTCTCATGACTGGGATTCTCATGTTGAACAGGTTCGGACAGTATTTCAGGTTCTCAGGGACAATGCGTTATTTGTCAAGGGATTAAAATGTCTGTTTGGCGTACAAAAGGTTTCTTTTTTGGGGTTTATTTTGTCCCCATCTTCTATTGAGATGGATCTGGTCAAGGTTGACGCCATTCATGATTGGGTACAGCCTACTTCTTTGAAAAGTCTTCAGAAGTTTTTGGGTTTTGCTAATTTCGATCGTAAATTCATAGGCATTTTTTCCAGTATTCTCAAGCCATTGACTGATTTGACTAAGAAGGGAGCTGATGTTGTGAATTGGTCCTGAGAAGCAGTCTTGGCTCTTGAGGAGCTGAAAAGGAGGTTACTTCTGCTCCGGTCTTGCGACAGCCTGATGTGTTTATTCCTTTTCAGGTGGATATCGATGCCTCGGAAATTGGAGCTGGTGCTGTCTTGTCTCAAAGGGACCCTGTGACTTCTAAACTTAGACCCTGTGCTTTTTTTTCCCGAAAATTTTCACCACCAGAGCAAAATTATGATGTGGGGAATCGGGAATTATTGGCTATGAAGTGGGCTTTTGAAGAATGGCGACATTGGCTGGAAGGGGCGTGACATCGAATTGTAGTATTTACCGATCATAAGAATTTGATCTATCTTCAATCTGCCAGGAGGTTTAATCCTAGACAGGCTAGATGGGCCTTGTTTTTCACGCACTTTAATTTTGTAGTCTCTTATATTCCTGGTACTAAGTATATTAAGGCGGATGCCCTTTCTAGGAGTTTCTTGGCTGATTCTTTGGATGTGACTGAGCCTGCTACCATTCTGCATGAGGGAGTGATTTTCTCTGCCATTTCACCCAATTTGAGACTTGCTCTTGAGGAATTTCATGAGAATAAACCTGAAAGATGTCCAGGAGGGAAATTGTATGTTCCTGACCAATGGAGGAGTAGAGTGATGTCTGAAGTTCATTGCTCTGTGTTGGCTGGTCATCCTGGGATTTTTGGCACCAGGGATTTGGTGAGTAGATCCTTTTGGTGGCCTTCTCTTTCTTGTGATGTGAGGAGTTTTGTGCAGTCCTGTGAGATCTGTTCTAGATCCAAGTGTTCTTGTTCTCGTTCCAGTGGACTATTATTGCCATTGCCGGTGCCTAAGAGACCATGGACTCACATCTCTATGGATTTCATTTCTGATCTCCCTGTCTCTCAAGGGATGATGGTTATTTGGGTAATCTGTGATAGATTTTACAAAATTTTTCATTTGGTGCCACTGCCTAAGTTGTCATCAGCTTCAGAGTTGGTGCCTTTGTTTCTTCGTCAGGTGGTTCGTTTGCATGGTATTCCTGAGAATGTTGTCCGATAGGGGAGTCAAGTTTGTGTCTAGATTCTGGAGAGCTTTTTGTCATAGGCTGGGAGTTGAGTTGTCCTTCTCCTCTGCGTTTCATCCTCAAACCAATGGACAGATGGAAAGGAAAAATCAGACTTTGGAAACCTATTTGCGCTGTTTTGTGTCGGCTGATCGGGACAAATGGGTTTCTTTTTTGTCCTTGGCTGAGTTTGCTCTTAATAATAGCACTAGTTCGGCCACTTTGATGTCTCTTTTTTTTCTGCAATTTCGGGTTTCATCCTCGGTTTTCTTTGGGGCAGATGGAGGCTTCTGCCTGCCCGGGTGTTGATTCGGCAGTAGAGAAAATGCAGCGTATTTGGGATCAAGTGGTAGATAAATTGTCCCACTCCCTGGAAAATACCCAACGGTTTGCCAACCGACGTAGGACTGTGGGTCCCCGGTTTTAGGTTGGGGACTTGGTCTGGTTGTCTTCCATACATGTTCCTATGAAAGTTTCTTCCCCGAAATTTAAGCCAAGGTCATTGGACCTTATAAAATTTCGAGGGTAATTAATCCTGTTTCTTTTCGTTTGGTTCTTCCAGAGACCTTCAAAATTCACAATGTCTTTCATAAGTCTTTATTTTTTCAACAATGTTGAACCCGTAGTGCCCACGGCTGCGCCTCCTGATCCTGTGTTGGTCGAAGGGGATTGTTACGAACCTTCGCCGCCATATCCGCAAGCAGCCTGCTGCGGTTTCTGTTGCGCCCAGGCGCCGGCTGCCATTCTTGGCCATGCCTCGGGTTGTCCAGTTGGCTGCTCCTTCCACCACGTCTAAGTGTGGAGAGGCGGTTAGTGCGCATGCGTGCGCCGATTTACCCCAGCCAGAGTCTAAGTCTGGTGTTTTGCCTACTGAGCATGCTCAGCCTGATTGTGTCATTTCTGAGACTAAGTCCTCAGTTCAGGCTACTGAGCATGCTCCCACAATTAATCCTAACAGCCTCTTTGCACAGGTACTTGGACTTCGTGCTGTGTCTAAGTTCTGGGATGTTCCTACTGAGCATGCTCAGGGAGATAGTCTGATTTCTGAGTCTGTTGTTCAGGCTACTGAGCATGCTCAGGCACTTAGTGCATCAGAGGCTAGGTCCGGTAAGGACCTCACTGAGCATGTCCGTGAGGTGGCAGGCCCTAATAGGGCAGAGGGTGTCAGGTGTCCTGATGACGTGGCCACTCCGGACTGGCTCGCAGAGGCCCACCCCTATGATCTGGCACCTCACCATTGGTCATCAGACGATGACTGGTGAAGTGTTTGGGGCTGCCATGAGGTCATCAATGACATGGCGGTTCCGGATAGGCCGCTGGTGACGTCACTGCTGACATGGCACTCTGCTATTGGACCTTGGTGGTTCCACCCTAGGTTTGGGATGGACCCAGGTTATAAAAGGGGCTGGAGACAACATGGAGGTGCGCAGTCTTCATTTAGAATTCATGGTGGCATATGCTTTGTTGGAAGCGGTAGGTAGGGCTAGGCGAACGGTGACTGTCACGCCAAGATTCGTGGCTCGGCACATCAAGGTCAGGCGCCGTGCTTCCTTGCTGCCAATCCAGTTGTGCTATAGCAATTCAGTGGCGTTAACTGGACTGCGGCTGCTGTGTCACCTGTCTGTTTGTGCCTCCTATGCACATGGACAGCATACCTGTTGCGTTACTTGTCCGGTTGTGTTCTCTACGCACACGGACAGCATACCTGCTGTGTCACCTGTCTGGTTGTGCCCTTTACGCGCACGGACAGCGTATTCCTGAACCCCTGTGGAATTAACAGGGTGTCCCTGGATTGGGTGTATGAACCCTATTTCTCTCCTCGGCTTCCCAGTCAAATGCTACTGGTGTGACTATGTGGTCTGACGTGTCCTTCACACACGTGGCCAGTCGAGTGGTGACCAGAAACGCTAATCGAAGGACCGCTCGGCCTGACGTGTCCTACACACGTGGTTGACAGGGCGCTGACGCAGCGGTTTTCTTGGTCAACGCTAACTGGTTACCATCCGGCCTGACGTGTTCCCTACACACGTGGTCGGAGTAGCGCCCGCTCCACCGAAACGCTAACTGGGTTGTCGTCCGGTTTGACTCGTCCCTACACACGTGACCGGTTATCAGGTCTCCTGGGTTATCTCTGAGTCATCAGCTCTATAGTCTCCGCCTAACCCATAGGGTGCCAGCAGCTCCATTGCCATCTGGAGCACGGTGGGCCCCGACTGGCGATTGGGATATATACCCCCTGGTCCTAATCTGCCAGTCCCCCCGTAACAGGGATCTGGAATATGTAGTGGAAAAAAGTTTAGATTCCCGTATTGCTAGACGGCAGCTCCAGTATCTGGTCAAGTGGAAAGGTTACGGTCAGGAGGATAATTCTTGGGTGGCTGCATCCGACATACATGCTGATCGCTTGATCCGTGCTTTTCATCGAGCCCATCCTGACAAACCCGGGGGCTCCGGTGAATAATCAGTGACCCCTCCTCATGGGAAAGGGGGGTACTGTTGTGAATACATTTTCCAGTTCGGAGCTTCCTCATCTGGTCAGTGCTGGCACTGCAGTTGATGTGTGGAATGGAAGTGACACACCTGCAGAGGACTGGCAATCAGGGTCTGACTGGGCTATTTAACTTAGTAGCTTTCTCTTGTTACTTGCCGGTGGTCAATTGCTCCTGTGTATCCAGGACATTCTGCAACCAGCTCTGCTCACTTCCAGAACTTCCCTCAGATAAGTGGTCGTGTACCTCTGTTATTTGTTTACCACCTTTTGTTGTTGTTCTGCTTTGATACTATGCATGATTCCTAATTTGTCTGTGTGGAGTTGTGGTGGAATGGATCATTCCCTGCTGAGAGTGTCGGTATACTTAGCTCCATGATTCTGCAAGATTTGTGTTTTGTCATGCTTGGTATTATTCAATCCCTCATCTGTATTAGTGTTTTTTGGATCCCAGTAACATCTGTGTGCTGGTATAGTGGGGGAGAGGTTTAGTAACCTCAGGATTTTTCCATATCAGTAGTGCTGCCATTTATTAGGGTTTTTACGGCTGCAGACAGTTGCTCTTTCCTATCCTTTTCTGTAAAGATAGTTTGGGCCTCACCTTTGCTGAAATCTGTCCTTTCTGGCTTTGTTTTGTGTTTTTCTATATCACCGTAGCCTTTACATGTGTGGGGGCTATCTATCTTTGGGGACTACTCCGAGGCAGATTAGCTTTCTTATATTTCTATCTGTGAGATTATTTAGTTCTCCGGCTTTGTCGAGGCGTCCAGGTTATCGTAGGCACGCCCCACGGCTACTGTTAGTTGTGTGTCAGGATTAACGGACTGGAGACCTAAGTTTTCAGCCACTCTGTTACCTGTTGTGATTCAGCATTATTTGATCATGCCCGGTCCCTGAATCATAACATACACCGACACTACCGCTCCCATCAACACCGCACATACATCAGCACTACCGCACCCATCATCACTGCACATACACCGGCACTACCGCTCCCATCATCACCGCACATACACCGGCACTACTGCACCCATCATCACCACACACACCCAGGCACTACAGCACCCAACATCACCTCACACACACAGGCACTATCGCACTACTCATCACTGCACACACCCAGGCACCACTGCACCCATCATCACCGCACACACACTGGCAATACCAGAGTGACGTCTCCGCTTCTCCGCTGACAGCGCGATTCACTTCAGTTGCTGCGTGGAGCTCACAGTGAGTGGCGGTGTGTTAGGGACGCTCCTGTCAGCTTCATGTAGCAGAGATTAAAGCGTCATGGGACCTCTGTGGATTACGCTGGACCTGGAGGGGTATTTGGGGATTTTAATAAAGTGGTGAAAGAGGGTGTTTTTTTGTCACTTATTTCAAATAAAGGATTTTTTTGGTGTATGTGTTTATTTACTTTTAGAAATGAGCCACCCCCCTAGAGTTTGAGTTCAGTTTGGTTCGTCGAACGGAGGCTCCATTCGACGAACGTTTGAAGAACCGTTCGACAAACCACTCGAAGCCCTTTGAAAACAATGGCAGGCAAACACAAACATAAAAACACATAGAAAACACATTCAAAGGTGTCCAAAAGGTGACAAACAACTCCCAAGACACCACAAACACATGGGAAAGTGATAAGGACATATACTCATGCAAAAACAAAAGAGCTGGATGAGTAAAAAGAGGAGGAGACTCAGATATTGGAGTATCTGCAAGTGAACATTGATGCCATTACTGTGCAACTTGAGCCTTGCTCATTTTGGGCTTCCAATCTGGATAAATTGCCTGAGCTCGCCACTTACGCCTTGGGGATCTTGTCGTGTTCCGCAGCCAGCGTTCTCTCGGAACGTGCCCTCAGTGCTGCTGGGTGTGTGCTGACAGATAAGCACACGCGTCTGTCCAGTGACAATGTGCACAGACTAACGTTCATCAAGATGAACAAGTCATAGATCACAGAGGACTTTTCTACCCCTGTGTCCTCCTGGGGAGGCGAAAGGCTGGTGTATTTTTGAGCGCTTCATGCAAAGCATCTTTTTAAGATTGCAACTGGGGGACAACTGATGCCAGTGAAGTGGTGTGTGTGTGGCCCAATTTTTGGAAACGAGGGAGACTGTGGTTGGAGTCCCCTTGCTGTGTTTTACATGATTTTAGAAGGGCATGACATGCCTAAGAGGTTGACTTTCAGCATCTGCAAGCTGTTTGCTACAGAAATGCTGCCTTTCCACTCTTTTTACCAAGAGGATTTTCGAGACCTTATGCCCATCGCAGTGCCCCAAGAGCCGATGCCCAGTCGCCATTCCTTCTCCAAGAAAGGCGTGCCTGCGCTACACCAGCATGTCTCACACAACATCACCGCTTCCTTGAGAAACTGTGTGACAGGGTGCATTTCACCACAGATACTTGGACCAGTAAGCATGGACAGGGGCGTTACATGTCGCTGACTGGGCACTGGTTAACTATGGTGAGAAATGGAGAAGAGTCTGTTGTACAAGTCTTGCCGTCCCCACGAGTTGTGTGTCAATCCTTCCTCTGTATGTAGAAGTTCCTACATTGCTTCTGCCTCCTCAACCTCCGCTCAAATCCTGTCTGGTAAGGCCACCTGCTTTGAAACTGTGCACAAGGAATCCCGCACACCTCCTTACTATGCTGGCAGCAGAGCTCAATGCCATCAGGCAGTCAAATCTTTACTTTGAAATGTATGGGAAATGTGAGTCACACCGCTGAGGAGTTGTGAACGGTTTGCTCTGGAGACCGAGTTTCATCATTGGTTGTCTCCACTCAACCAGCAGCCAGGGAAGGCATGTGTGCGACAATGATGCAAACCTGGATGCGGCCTTTCACCGGGACAATGTGACACACGAGCCTTGTATGGCTCACATGTTGAACCTGGTTGTCCAGCAATTTTTAAACGACTATCCCGGCCTACATGGCCTTCTGCAGAGGGCACGGTGTAACGCCTGCCTGGATCCACACACTCATACGGGCTTTAAAGGATAGGCTAGAGGGAAGCCACTCAACAAGCTGCACCCTGAGAACCCTGAAACCCTTTAACCCTTATACAGGGATTTGGAATTACACAGGGCCAAAGGTGATCATTATCTGTGGAAGGCTGCAGTCCAAGAGAGTAGTAGTCAGGCAGGGTCAAACCATGAATTGAGGAACAGGAATAGAATCGGACGGCCAGGAGATATCAGGAAACAAGCGGTAGTCAGCACATAAAATCACAAAACAGAACTGGGCAGAACAGGAACCAGAAGTTCAAAACTATGTCTGGCAGTGGTCAGCAGACAAGAGGGGCCTAAAAAAGGGTATGGTGTCTTCCCATTAGTTGTAGCTAAATGATGTTACTTCAGCTGTGAGACAACAACCACCTACAGTCAGCCATTGGTACTGCAGATCTCAAGGTAACCCAGCCCAGTTGCTGTGCGGAACCTGCGGCCACCGGCGCCGCTGGCATTGCCTCCTCTCCCATCAACACCACTATCTACGAAAGGAACACTGTGTCACCTGGCGATCGGAGTACAAGTTGCTGGAGTGGACTCCGGTGGTGACTTAACAGCTGTGTGCAACAATGATGAAAACCTGGGTACGGCCCTTCGCCAGGGCAATGTGAGACATGTGCCTTGTATGGCTGACGTGTTCAACCTGGTTGTCCAGCAATTTTTAAACCACTATCCCGGCCTACATGGCCTTCTGCAGAGGGTACGCTCGCTATGTGCTCACTTCCACCGTTCACACCCAGCAGCTGAACAACTTGCATCGCTCCAGAAGTCTTTTGGTCTGCTTGTTCACCTCCTGCAATGTGATTTGCCAACACGCAGGAAGTTGAATCTGCACATGTTGCAGCACCTGTGGCAGCACCGGCGAGCCCTGCTGCAATACATTATGACTATGCAATACGTTAGCCTGCAGAGTTGCAAATTTGGTCATATACAAAATGAGTGGAAAAAGGCCATATGCTGGTGGAAAGGGGAACAAGTGTGTTGTAAAGGGGAAAAAAGTTTGTGTCCATGGGTTTGCTGGTTAAGCAACAGTAATATCTGCTGAAGAAACACCATCTGTTACGGGGGGACTGGCAGATTTGGATAAGGTAGTATATATCCCAATCGCCAGTTAGGGTCCACTGTGCTCCTAGATGGAAATGAGAGAATCTGTGGAAAAAGAAGCGCAATAGGGTCTTACTCCAGTATATACGGGGTCCTAAATAAGCAATCCTACTCACCAAGAGGGGTTGTGACAGTCACAACTCCTATAATTGCATTTAACTTCAGGCCACGGCAGCGGTCCCCACAATGGCAGATAACAGAGAGCAGTAGAGATGGGTTTCAAAGCCGCGCCAATGACCGACAGATCATGAAGGTTTCAGATTAATGTTGCTTTATTTTATGCACAGGTCAACGCGTTTCAAGAGACTCAGCTCTCTTCCTCAGGACAAGCTGGCAAAGAACATCAAATCTGCTGTACAGAGACCCTATACAGCATTATATACCATAGAGATGATGTCATGACCCACCCCTTTTGAAAAAAATCGGCGGGAATCTATACATTTGAAAATCAACATGACGTGATACATTATAATGAGATAATTTTACAACGTATCTCCTTGCGATCACTTTCAATCCCAGGATATTAACAATAAAGAATAAAAATTGTATTGAAAAAAATATAAATAAAAATATAAATGTGTGTGAAGGTGTATTCCTTGTATTTCAACCAATAAAAATATATATATATATATACCCATATACATTCAAGTATGTCAGTATCGCACAGACTGCCTTGAACACCATTATAAGTGTCAGGCAGTCCACGATTCTGGGGCCGGGAACCGTGTACAGGGAGCGTGCAGCTGCCTGTGCCACATTTAGATACAAATCACTTTGCTAAAAGATCGTGTCAGAGGCATACAAACTCCTTAAAGAGGAGAAAAAAAGGGGGGGGGGGGAGGGGGGGTGTTAAGAGAGGAAAAAAGAGAAAGTAAATTAAGTGAACAATTGTGTGAAAAAAACCAAGCGGTAATAGTGAAACAAGTACTGGATTCAGTGAGAAGTCGCCCGACCTGTGTTTCCACCCTGAAACCTCGCAGGTGCGCAAGTGAAGGAGGGATTTCATTACTGGAGCTGGAAGAAGCTACCCAATAGTTCAATTTTACGTGAAAAATAATATACATTTAGAAAAATAAAAGATTGGAGAAAATTGTCGATGTATAAAAAAATCGCCATAGTGAATGCATGTGTAAACCGAAGCTGGAACTACAGTCGGCAAGTTGTCGCTATAGGGCCCGGAAATATGTAAGGGATGTATCCGTATAGTGTGCCACTTGTATCGGCAGGAACATCCACTGTATAAGACTATTCAAAGTTTCAAAGCATCCCTCTTTAAAAAGGGACTGCAGGATGGGAACAATTATATCTATAATATTTCCAGGTAAAATGGACGTACATGTGTCCTGCAGCGGCTCACGGCCGTGCTCATAACAGATCTACTACGGTTAACATCAGGTAGGTCTGTAGCAGGGTAAACTGAGTTCAAGAGCGTGGGAAAATAATTCAGTGCGCTTGCTCAACCAAACGATACGTAGCTAGTGTTCCATAGAGACATTATAAGGGGAAACCAGGGTGAAAAGAGTTCAGGAGCATGGGAAAGTTTTCTAGTGCGCATGCTTCAGTCTAATAATAAAGACCAAGTCCTTATGCTGACTGAGATGTGAAAAACAAGATAAAAAAAGATATAAAACAACGGGAAGGGAAACACCCCCCAGCCAACAGCCTAGCTAGAGGGCACCTCCAACCCGGTTCAAGCACATAGCAAGATAGGCATGGCCGTACATGCATCATAAAATGACTTTTGTAATCATGTGTAAGGGATGGCTAATAAAACCATAAATTAAATTAAGAAATATATGTACATATATTAAAAATATGTACATGTATTAAAATCTGCGCTAAATGACCTGGCATATAAAAATAAATAGTAATACATAACACATTACCATACAAGGGAAAATAAGCATATAAAAATATGAATATAAAAATATAAAAAAATTCTATATAAAAAAACAAAACACACCTAAAACCAAGATTACCATGAACTAAAAATATTAAATAACCGGAAAAATGTCATTTTTTCAATATAAAATTATGAGGGAATGATAAGTCTCTCAATACCATCATGGCTCAATAGAAAAGGTCTGTTACCTCATTGAGCCCAAAGGGTTTTAGGGTATTTAATTTATAAATCCAGTATGTTTCTTTTTTCTTCAGTAATTCAGTACGATTATGGGCAAGAGGAGGTATCTGCTCTATGGGGGTAATACTAAGTTTAGATTTTCCATTATGGCATATGGTAACATGCCTGGACAGACCATGTAGCATGAACCCTATCTTTATATTGTGTCTGTGGGAGTTCAATCTGTTATGTAATGCCTGGGTCGTTCTCCCTATGTACTGTTTGTTACATTCACACTCAATCAGATATATGACAAAGTCTGATTGACACGTTAGGTGGGTTCTGATGGGAAAGACATCACCCCCCGCTGAAGAATTGAAGTTAACCCTTTTGTGACGAATGGATTTACAGCACAGACAGTTTTTTGCTAGGCATTTAAATACCCCTACAGTATTATTAATGGTTTCTGTCCCAATTATGTTTCTCAATCTACTCGGGGCCAATAGGTTCTTCAAACTAGAGGCCTTACGGTAGGTAATCCTTGGTACCTCCGGTATAGCATCTTTCAAAAAGGGATCATTCAAAAGGATCCTCCAGTGCTTATGGATGATGCTTTTAATCAAGTCCCCATCCTTGCTTAATGTGATCAAAAGATTTGACGAGAAAGCCTGATCAGATTTCGGATCAGGTTCTTTTTTCTGTTTGATTAGATCTGTCTGTGTCAGAGTTTTATTGTCATTATATGCTTTTCTGATCAATGAAAAGGGGTAATCTTTATCCAGGAATCTTTCCTTCAGGATATTTGCCTGTGTCAAAAAGTCTCTATCTAGTGTACAGTTTCTACGAATTCTTTGGAACTGATTTTTCGGGACATTCCTGAGCCATTTATTGTAATGGCTACTGGAGAAGTGAATATAGCCATTGCTATCCACTTTTTTAAAAAAGGTTTTAGTGTAAATTGTTCCCTTAATACGCATAATGGTCAAATCCAAAAAGTCAATCATATCATCTTTAACATTAGGGGAGAAGGTTAAGCCCCAATTGTTATTTCCTATATGTCCCAAAAAGGTATCTATATTGTCACCTGAGTTATCCCAAATTAAAAACAGGTCATCAATATATCTTTTGTATATAATTACATGTTTGAAATACTCAGTTATATATATGTTGTAATTCACACATACCCATGAAGAGATTAGCGAAGGTCGGTGCGACCTATGACCCCATTGCGGTGCCACAGCACTGATGGTATAGTCTGTCTTGGAAAGTAAAATAATTATTATGCAATATAAACTTCATCCCTTCCAGTAGAAATTCTCTTTGAGCCTCAGGCAGGCGGTCATCAGCCATAAGAAATTGTTTGAAACACTCTAACCCTAGATCATGGGGAATATTCGTATATAAAGCTGCTATGTCCAGAGACACAAACAAAAAGGATTCTTTCCACTCAATATCTTTGATAATATTAATGAGATGCGTCGAATCACGTAGATAGCTTCTCAGGTTAGTTACATGTACCCGCATGACCTGGTCTATATAGGCAGCCAGATTAACCGTCAGGGAGTCAATCCCCAAAATGATGGGTCTCCCTGGTGGATTTTGTAGGCTCTTATGAATTTTGGGCAAATGATAGTAAAATGCCATCTTAGGGTTCTTAACTTCAAGGAATTTTTTCTCCTCTTTATTCAGTATGCCTGCTGTTACTGCTTTTACTATCAAGGAGTGGTAGTTCACAATGGACTGGTTGTATTGGGCCATGTCCACCACCTCATAATGTGAAGGTTTAGATAAGTTTCTTAGGGCCTCTTGGATGTAAGTCTCTTTGTCCTGCAGCACTATGCCTCCCACTTTATCAGCATTCCTGATGACCAGGTCTGGATTGTTTTTGAGTGAGAGAAGAGCTTTCTTCTCCTCAATATTTAGGTTAGATTTACCCGAGGTTCTGTGACTAGCAAGTTTTTTGAGATCCTCCAGCACTAAGTCGCTGAAGGTCTTAAGATGGTGACCTTTGTTTTGTAGAGGGTAGAAATTAGATTTTAGCTTGAGATCTGTATGATGAAAATCATCAAGCCCCTCCATGTTATTGTCGGAGTGGTATTTGTGAATTTGGAAATGTCTAGTTAATGTCAACTTCCTTACGAACCTCTGGAAGTCCAAATATACATCAAAATCATTGGCACTGGATGCCGGACAAAAGGATAGCCCCTTACTAAGGATTTTTATTTCACCTTTAGATAGAGCATAATTAGATAGATTAAAAATACCCATATTATTGCTTATTGTTGTAGACCTTTCCTCTCTTTTTTGCTGGACCCTAGTTCCAGCTCTTGTTCCTCTATAGTACTTTTTCTTTTTCCTGTTCTGGATATAAGGAAATTTGTGATATGGCTCTGTGTGTTTCTGGCCATCGATAAAAAAGGCACACAGGTGTTACCCTTCTGTGTGTTATCAATGGTAATTGTATTACCTTTAGGGTCTACTACAGGGGCTTCCTTTGGAGGTGTGGAGATGATAATATTATTGGTACTCTGTGTATCTGGCAGGGGAATATACTCATCATGTGTTGACAGATCTAAATGGTCAATAAATTCTTTGTCAGGTGCATTCATTTCCATAGGAGTTATAGTATTCCCTTCCTGTTCCAGATCCCGATCCCTTTCCTTGCGGATTCTCTCTATCTGGGTCCTGAGGACCTCTAATTGTTTCCTTGTTTCCTCAAAGTCCCTAGGTTTCTTATTAATTATAATAAGTTCATTTAGGGTCACTGACACTGGTTCAATGGGAAAGACTTCATCAGATGTGACAGTCGCAGGGGACTCCACAGCCGGAGCCTGACCATTGTGATGGGGATTTTGACTTGTTTTGTGATTATTGCCAATAGACACTGTAGACTCATTTCTAGTAGAGGAATGGGATCTCTTTTTATGGAATTTGCTGTTAAAAAAACTCTTCCCATGACTATCGAATCTGGGTCTGCGGGTCAGGGGTTCCCTGACCCCATCCCTAGGAGTAGGATCCTGTCTTTTGGTAGGAATCCTATCCTGCCTGTCCCTCTGTAATTTCTTGGACTTTCTAAAAAAAGTATCTTGCTCTAATTGAGTAAGTTTAGTGTTAATATCAGAATTGATAATCTTATATTCAGGATGTAGGTCAAAACGGCTAAGTTCATTATACAGTCCATTAATCTTTGCCGTTGCCTCATTGGCAATATTAGTTCTCTTTTTGAACAAACACTGTAGCATGCCCTGCATACAGTTTTGCAATATACCGTTCCATTCTGTTGTAAAAATAGGATCCAAAGGAAATGGTGAATCATGTCTAATCATTAAGCCCATAGGGCATAGTTTTTCTTCCATATAAATTGTGAGGAATCTGGCATCAAGCCCAAACCTTAGCTCTTCTTTGAGAAGGTCCTCTAGTTGTAGAAAAAGTTTTTTCATGGTAACCGTATCCTCCTCTGAGTACACATTAGGTAAATCCAAATCCCAATCAATATTACTTTGTTCATGTGCACCTACTGTTTGTAGGATCAGTTTTTCCCTGGAAGATAGACGATTGTTAAAATAATCCATTCTTCAGTCATTGACCACTTACACCTTGGGGATCTTGTCATGTTCCGCAGCCAGCGTTCTCTCGGAACGTGTCTTCAGTGCTGCTGGGTGTGTGCTGACAGATAAGCGCACGCGTCTGTCCAGTGACAATGTGCACAGACTAACGTTCATCAAGATGAACAAGTCATAGATCACAGAGGACTTTTCTACCCCTGTGTCCTCCTGGGGAGGCGAAAGGCTGGTGTATTTTTGAGTGCTTCATGCAAAGCATCTTTTTAAGATTGCAACTGGGGGACAACTGATGCCAGTGAAGTGGTGTGTGTGTGGCCCAATTTTTGGAAACGAGGGAGACTGTGGTTGGAGTCCCCTTGCTGTGTTTTACATGATTTTAGAAGGGCATGACATGCCTAAGAGGTTGACTTTCAGCATCTGCAAGCCGTTTGCTACAGAAATGCTGCCTTTCCACTCTTTTTACCCAGAGGATTTTCGAGACCTTATGCCCATCGCAGTGCCCCAAGAGCCGATGCCCAGTCGCCATTCCTTCTCCAAGAAAGGCGTGCCTGCGCTACACCAGCATGTCTCACACAACATCACCGCTTCCTTAATAAACTGTGTGACAGGGTGCATTTCACCACAGATACTTGGACCAGTAAGCATGGACAGGGGCGTTACATGTCGCTGACTGGGCACTGGTTAACTATGGTGAGAGATGGAGAAGGGTCTGTTGTACAAGTCTTGCCGTCCCCACGAGTTGTGTGTCAATCCTTCCTCTGTATGTAGAAGTTCCTACACTGCTTCTGCCTCTTCAACCTCCGCTCAAATCCTGTCTGGTAAGGCCACCTGCTTTGTAACTGTGCACAAGGAATCCCGCACACCTCCTTACTATGCTGGCAGCAGAGCTCAATGCCATCAGGCGGTCAAATCTTTACTTTGAAATGTATGGGAAATGTGAGTCACACCGCTGAGGAGTTGTGGACGGTTAGCTCTGGAGACCGAGTTTCATCATTGGTTGTCTCCACTCAACCAGCAGCCAGGGAAGGCATGTGTGCGACAATAATGCAAACCTGGATGCGGCCTTTCACCGGGACAATGTGACACACGAGCCTTGTATGGCTCACATGTTGAACCTGGTTGTCCAGCAATTTTTAAACGACTATCCCGGCCTACATGGCCTTCTGCAGAGGGCACGGTGTAACGCCTGCCTGGATCCACACACTCATACAGGCTTTAAAGGATGGGCTAGAGGGAAGCCACTCAACAAGCTGCACCCTGAGAACCCTGAAACCCTTTAACCTCTTTACAGGGATTTGGAATTACACAGGGCCAAAGGTGATCATTATCTGTGAAAGGCTGCAGTCCAAGAGAATAGTAGTCAGGCAGGGTCAAACCATGAATTGAGGAACAGGAATAGAATCGGACGGCCAGGACTTAATCAGAAAACAAGCAGAGGTCTAATGCGGATCGGGCAACGAGGTACATAAATATCAGGCAGGAGATATCAGGAAACAAGCGGTAGTCAGCACACAAAATCACAAAACAGAACTGGGCAGAACAGGAACCAGAAGTTCAAAACTATATCTGGCAGTGGTCAGCAGACAAGAGGGGCCTAAAAAAGGGTATGGTGTCTTCCCATTGGTTGTAGCTAAATGATGTTACTTCAGCTGTGAGACAACAACCACCTACAGTCAGCCATTGGTACTGCAGATCTCAAGGTAACCCAGCCCAGTGGCTGTGCGGAACCTGTGGCCACCGACGCCGCTGGCATTGCCTCCTCTCCCATCAACACCACTATCTACGAAAGGAACACTGTGTCACCTGGCGATCGGAGTACAAGTTGCTGGGGCGGACTCCGGAGGTGACTTAACAGCTGTGTGCGACAATGATGAAAACCTGGGTACGGCCCTTCGCCAGGGCAATGTGAGACATGTGCCTTGTATGGCTGACGTGTTCAACCTGGTTGTCCAGCAATTTTTAAACCACTATCCCGGCCTACATGGCCTTCTGCAGAGGGTACGCTCGCTATGTGCTCACTTCCACCGTTCACACCCAGCAGCTGAACAACTTGCATCGCTCCAGAAGTCTTTTGGTCTGCTTGTTCACCTCCTGCAATGTGATTTGCCAACACGCAGGAAGTTGAATCTGCACATGTTGCAGCGCCTGTGGCAGCACCGGCGAGCCCTGCTGCAATACGTTATGACTATGCAATACGTTAGCCTGCAGAGTTGCAAATTTGGTCATATACAAAATGAGTGGAAAAAGGCCATATGCTGGTGGAAAGGGGAACAAGTGTGTTGTAAAGGGGAAAAAAGTTTGTGTCCGTGGGTTTGGTGGTTAAGCAACAGTAACATCTGCTGAAGAAACACCATCTGTTACGGGGGGACTGGCTGATTTGGATAAGGTGGTATATATCCCAATCACCAGTCGGGGTCCACTGTGCTCCTAGATAGAAAAGGAGATGCTGGCAACCCCAAGGTTAGGTGGAGGATACTGAGCTGGGTGGCTCTGAAACAAATAATAGCCTGAACCGAGTTAGACGACAATCGGATCTGGAGACTGGGAACCCTGTTAGCGTCACAGGGTCCACACACCCACCCAGCCCAGGAACTCCCTGTTAACAACACAAGGGCCATTGGGTACGCTGTCCATGTGCGTAGGGGGCACACCTGTGGACAGCAGGCGCAGCAGCAGCCCAGTTAATGCCACTGTGCTGCAGTAGCAGGACTGGTAGGACAGGACCTGTTATTAACCGTTCTGTGTTACCAAGTGTGGTGGTGTCCTGCACCGACGCCCTATCCCTGCCTACCTCTGGCCTGAAGCCACAATGGGTTCAACACATGGAGGTGTGCTCTGTCTGAGCATAATAGAAGACTACGCACATCCTTGTTGTCTCCCGCCCCGTTTCTAACCTGGGTCCGCCCCAACCCAGGTTGGACCACAATGCACCTCAATGAACCAAAAGCAGAGTACCACGTCATCAGTGACATAACTGGCGGCCTATCCATAACCGCCACTTCAATGATGACCTCATGACAGCCACGCCCCAAACACTTCACCAGTCATCATCTGACTAACAATGATGAGGTGCCAAATCATAGGGGCGGGCCTCTGTGAGCCAGTCCGGAGTGGCCACATCATCGGGACACATGATGCTCTCTGGACTATAATGTAATGACACCTCACGGACATGACCATTGAGTTCCTTTATGGACCTAGCCTCTGATGCAGTAAGTGCCTGAGCATGCTCATTTTCCTGAAAACAGTCTCAGAAAACAGACTATCAGCTTCTGCATGTTCTGTAGGCCCAACACAGGACTTAGACACGGCACGGAGTCCAAGTACCTGTGCAAAGAGGCTTTTCGCAATAATTGTGGGAGAATGCACAGTGGCACAAACTGAGGACTTAACCTCAAGAATGGCACAGTCAAGCTGAGCATGCTCACTATGCGAAACACTGTACTTAGGCTGTGTCTGGGGTAAATCAGCACACGCATGCACACTAGCCGTCTCTCCATACTTAGACATGGTTGAGGAAGCAGCCAGCTGGACGACCCGAGTGACAGACAAAAATGGCAGCTGATGCCTGGGCGCAACTGGAACCGCAGCTGGCTGCTTTAGTCTACGGTGGCACCGATTCGTAACACCAACTACCAGCCAAAATAAGAGGTGTACTTCTTCCCTTGGATAATCTGATATGATCCCTTTTTTCAGGGACACGACCATCGCTACCAAATGTAGATGAGGCAACAAAAGAGCAGGTGCTTCAATGGATACCAGTGCTCCATCAAGTGGCCTCTCCTCCACCTCAACTTCAATATCCCAAATACCCCATTCCTCTGTGGTGTCAACCCAATCACACTTGCTTCCAAACAGCTCACAAGTTTCCACCAGCCCAGCTGAGTATGGGGTAACAGAGATGGTTGAGTCTGCAGAGCTGTTCAGTCACACAATAGCCTGGGAATCAGAGGTCTGCTCAGAAGCTGCAGGGAGTACAGACAAGGAAATGATCTGCACTGATGCCCAGAAGCTTTGTAAGCTGGATACAGGACCCGATGAAGGTGCTGATCATAATGTACACCCTCATTCCCAAACTGTAAATCATCCTGGTGAAGACAATGGGGAACATGCTGATGAGACTCAGATACCTGATTGGAACGACAACTTTACTATTCGGTCAGGGCAGGAAAAGGTTGGCTCAGAGGAGTCAGGACAAGGGGAGTGAAAACACACAGGGTGATGATGAGGTTGGAGACCCCACTTACTGTCAAACCAAAGTCAGTCAGTCGATAAGGTCAGCAGAGGAAGTGGAGGAGGATGCTACTGATGACGAGGTAACATTGCGTCTTCCTGGACAGAGACAAAGTACTGGAAGCACGTCAACAACTGATTTCCCAGCCACAACTCTGCCTCTGAGCAGAAGCAGTGGTGGCTCTGCAGGTCGCATGGGCTGCAAGCCGTGCCTAGCCTGGGGCTTATTTTACATCGCAAAAGATCACCCAAGTCATATCATTTGAAAGATTTGTCACCAATCTCTAAGTAGAGTCCAAAAACTCACTACGTTGAGTACTTCGTCCATGAACTGTCACATGGATATGAAGTGATAGCGTGAGGGTGTATTGATGAGCTTTATCCACTGTGAATGCAACATGCTTACTTGCCGTTCATTGCATGCATTGTTGCAGACTACCCACAAGGGGCTGCTGTGTTTTTGCATCTGCCTTTGACAGTTTGGTCAATATAGCAATAGGAAAACGGTCTTCGGCTGTGGACTTGGAGAGCGGAGGAGGTGCTGTCTGTGAAGTGAAGGAAAAGCTAAAGGTGTGCGTTTCAGCAAGGAGCCACCGCGGAAATACTTTGGTGAATTGAGAGGGGACTCATGTTGGAGTTTGGTGAGGAGGACCGTAACGCCAGTGAGCAGCATCCTGTGCCGGAGACCGACATTCTTCCGGAAAAGTCTATACTGTTTACCGGGAGAGGATCGTAAACTCTGTATTTATGGAAACTGAACACCACAGTACCCGGGTATGGTACGCTGGGACCAGAGAGTAATGCGTGCACGCAACACTTTGTTTTCTTTGCAAAACACAAATCTGTTCTGCTTCGGCTGACTATATAGACAATAAGACTTGATGCCTTTGCTCTGTCAATTTGTCAGTTACAGTTAAAAGCATAGAGTAAAGGTACCGTCACACTAAGCAACTTACCAGCGATCCCAACAACGATAGGGATCGCTGGTAAGTTGCTAGGAGGTTGCTGGTGAGATGTCACACTGCGACGCTCCAGCGATCCCACCAGCAACCTGACCTGGCAGGGATCGCTGGAGCGTGGCTACACGAGTTGCTGGTGAGCTCACCAGCAACCAGTGACAAGCCCCCAGCGCTGCGTGGAAGATGCTGCGCTTGGTAACTAAGGTAAATATCGGGTAACCAACCCGATATTTACCTTGGTTACCACCGCACGTGCAGAGAGCAGGGAGCAGCGCACACTGAGCGCTGGCTCCCTGCTCTCCTAGTTACAGCACACATCGGGTTAATTACCCGATGTGTGCTGCAGCTAAATGTGCACAGAGCAGGGAGCAGCGCACAATGCTTAGCGCTGGCTCCTTGCTCTCCTAGTTACAGCACACATCGGGTTAATTAACCCGATGTGTGCTGCAGCTACATGTGCACAGAGCAGGAGCCGGCAGCACAGGCAGTGAGAGCGGCGGAGGCTGGTATCAAAGGTAAATATCGGGTAACCAAGGACAGGGCTTCTTGGTTACCCGATGTTTACATTGGTTACCAGCCTCTGCAGAAGCCGGCTCCTGCTGCCTGCACATTTAGTTGTTGCTGTCTCGCTGTCACACACAGCGATCTGTGCTTCACAGCAGGACAGCAACAACTAAAAAATGGCCCAGGACATTCAGCAACAACCAACGACCTCACAGCAGGGGCCAGGTTGTTGCTGGATGTCACACTAAGCAACATCGCTAGCAACGTCACAAAAGTTGTTCGTTAGCAGCGATGTTGCTAGCGATGTTGCTTAGTGTGACGGGGCCTTAACAGTGACACATGTTTGCATGGACTGTTGTTTTACAAGATTTCCAGGACTGTGTTGCAGAGCTGTGTGGTTTGCCTTCGCACTGTTATCATCTGCCTTATCTGTGAAGCTTCAGCTAACAAGGGTATTCATGGGGGGTAATGGGTTTTGTCTGTGTTAAGGTAGATAAGTTGTAAACTCTTGTGATGCGACACTGGTAAAGGCCCCTTTATACACAGACTTTTTAGCGATCCCACCAGCGATCCCAACCTGGCTGGGATCACTACAAAGTCTCTGGTGAGTCGCTGGTGAGCTGTCAAACAGGCATACCTGGAAAACGACGCAACAGCGATACGCACCTGCAGAAAGACATAGCTAGTCATTTCGGACGTTGTAAAGCAGCTTTTTGAAAGGGAAGTCGCTAACGAAGTCGCTGTAAAGGCCCCTTTACACACTGAGACTTTCTAGCGATCATGCTGCACAGCGGGAAACAAAGGACCAAAGAATGGTCCTGAGAGATGTATAGTGATCAGCAACCTCACAGCAGGGGCCAGGTCGCTGATGTGTTTCACACACTGCAATGTCGCTGGGGAGGTCGCTATTACGTCACAAAACCGGTGACGTTACAGCGATGTCGTTTGCGATGTTGCAGTGTGTAAAGGGGCCTTAAGTCGTGTTCGCACACACACACATTTACTCCTGCTACGCAGAGGGATTACCAGGTAGTAGGCAACTGTTTAGACAGTTCCTCGGTTAGGCAAAAGTTGGTGAGCAGGGGGTATAAATTGCCATTACGAGTATCGCAGCATAGGGGTGTAGGCTTTTGGAATTGTGAATAGATTCTTCTATTCTTTCAGTTTTATGCATGGTTCTTATTGTTTGTTTTTGGAAAGTTAAACAATGATTTATCAACCCAACTGCCTAGAGTCCTTTTCCTAGTGTGTGGTTTTGCTGTATACCGGGGAACCCACCCTGTACACTAATTTAAATTAATCATAAGTCGTAATGGGAATTTCATTGTGCTACAATGCGGCCTAGCGGGGCTGTGCAAGCACCGTGTGCCCTATCAAGTGCATCTGCGTGTTCTTCATCCTCTGTGAATGTGGGGACAGCAGTCACACATGTTTTTTGACGCTGACCTTCCACCCCTTTACCCGCTACAGGCAGTGTGATTGCCAGGTCGTCAGTTGTTTTTGAAGTGGAAACAGCTGCTGGTGTTGAGCTCTCTCAGACATCAAGAGAACCACCTTTGGATGAAGGCAACATTATATCCACGCCTGCACCGTCGTCACAGATTGCCTCGACTACCTGCAGTTAAAAATTGTGTAGCAGAAATGGAGGGGAGTGTAGAATGCACATGTGGTGTTCCTTGCTTGACAGGACAGGAACCCTAATTTTACTATGCCCCTAAGGCGGGCTTTGCACACTACGACATCGCAGGTGCGATGTTGGTGTGGTCAAATTGAAAGTGACGCACATCCGGCATCGCATGCGACATCGAAGTGTGTAAAGCCTAGATGATACGATTAACGAGCGCAAAATCGTCGTAATCGTATCATCGGTGCAGTGTCGGCGTAATCCATAATTACGCTGACGCGACCGTTCGATGTTGTTCCTCGCTCCTGCGGCAGCACACATCGCTGTGTGTGAAGTCGCAGGAGCGAGGAACATCTCCTACCGGCGTCACCGCGGCTTCCGTAGGATATGCGGAAGGAAGGAGGTGGGCGGGATGTTTACATCCTGCTCATCTCCGCCCCTCTGCCGCTATTGGCCGCCTGCCGTGTGACATCGCTATTACGCCGCATGACCCACCCCCTTAGGAAGGAGGCGGGGTGACGGTCGCAGGGCAGGTGAGTGCATGTGAAGCTGGCGTAGCGATAATTTTTGCTACGCCAGCTATCACAAGATATCCTACCTGCAACGGGGGCGGGGACTATCGCGTGCGACATCGCAGCATCGGCTTGCGATGTCACAACGTGCAAAGCCCGCCTAAAAGTGTCAGCACTTTTTGAAATTAAAATTGTGTTGCAGAAATGGTCAGGTGTGTAGAATGCATAGGTGCTGTAGGTAGCTGGACAGCAAAGGAACACTAAGTTAGTATCCCAGACACTTTTAGTATGCCACAAAATGTCAGCGCTGTTTGCTATTAAAATTGCGTAGCAAAAATGGGCAGATGTGTAGAATGCAGAGGTGGTATACCTTGCTTGGCACCAGAGGAACACTAAGTTAGTATCCCAGACACTTTTAGTATGCCAGTAAGGGGCCCTTTGCACACTACGACATTGCAAGCCGATGCTGCGATGCAGAGCGCGATAGTCACCCGCCCCCGTCGCAGCTACGATATTTTGTGATTATCGCTACGGCAACTTCACATTCACTTGCCTTCCCTGCGACGTCGCTCTGGCCGGCGACCTGCCTCCTTCTTAAGGGGGAGGGTCGTGTGGCGTCACAGCGACGTCACACGGCAGGCAGCCAACAAAAGCGGAGGGGCGGAGATGAGCGGGACATAAACATCCCGCCTACCTCTTTCCTTCCGCATTGCAGACGGGACGCAGGTAGGAGATGTTCCTCGCTCCTGCGACTTTATACATAGTGATGTGTGCTGCTGCAGGAACGAGGAACAGCATCGTACCGTAGCTGCAGCCAAAATACTGAAAATGACCGACACTACACCGATCATACGATACCGATGCTTTTGCGCTCGGTAACCTAGTTAAAACGATTTACACACTACGATGTCGAGAGCGACACTGGAAGTGCATCACTTTCGAATTTGACTCCACCGACATCGCACCTGCGATGTCGTAGTGTGCAAAGTGCCCCTAAGTGTCAGCACTGTTTGCTATTAAAATTGCATAGCAAAAATGGGCAGGTGTGTAGAATGCACAGGTTCTGTAGGTAGCAGGACAGCAAAAGAAGCCTCAGTTTCTAGCCCTGCCAATGAAAAACTGCAGCAAGGAATTGCCTGAGCTGATGTAGCCAGACACTGTTATCTAAAGACATGCATAGCGTTGGCACAGACCTGCCTAGCAACAATGCCTATGAATGGCTATAATGCAGCCCTGAAAAGGGCTAAAATTACAAGTAGTCACTAATCCCTAAAGCGCTGTGTAGATTGCACTGTATGTCTATAGCGCACACAGCAACAACGGCAACGGGAGCGGGAGTGGTGAATGTCACCCACCTGCAGCAGAGAGATAATGGTGGCGACGGAGTAAATGGCCGGATCTGATAGAGCAAAGACATGTGACATGCATAGCCTATGACACATGCCCTTGCTTGTCTGGCAAAAATCCACTTTGCTGTGTGTGTGTCTGTGATTGGCTGACAGCCTGGCCCGCCCCACTGTATGCGCGGTTAGGAAAAGAAATGGCGATCGGCATTCTTTCAGCACTCAGCAGCAGCACTGATCTAAACCCCGTCCCCCCCGCACACTATACACTGAATTTTGATATCATGATTCACATTGACTCACACTATTACAGTGAGAAGCCAGCTAGTAACTAGCTACGCTTTTTGTTGATCGAACCGTTCTCGAACATAACTTGAACTACCGAAGTTTTACCAAATTGTTCAAGTTCGTCGAATGACTCGAACACCCCCTAAAATCACTCGAACATGAAATTGGCGAGCCTCGAACATCGCTTATCTCTATTTACTTTCACTTACAGGTTAATCATGGGGGGGTCTCATAAAAGCCTGCCATGATTAACCTAAAACTTAGTGCCAGCTTCGGGCTGCCATTAACTCCTTATTAACCCGATTGCCACCGCACCAGGGCAATTCGGGATGAGCCGGGTGGAGTCCCGAGACTGTCGCATCTAATGGATGCGGCAGTTCCGGGAGGCTGCTGGCTGATATTTTTAGGCTAAGGTGCTCCCCATAACATGGGGCTCCCCATCCTGAAAATACCAGCCTTCAGCCGTGCGGCTTTATCTTAGCTGGTAACAAAATTGGGGGGACCGCACACCATTTTTTTAAAATTATTTATTCATTGTACTGCATGATACAGACCCGCCCATCGGCGGCTGTGATTGGTTGCAGTGAGACAGCTGTCACTCAGCGTGGGGGCGTGTCTGACTGCAATTAATCATAGGCGCCAGTGGGCGGGGGAAGCAGGGAATATGAGATGGAATAATGAGCGGCCGGCATTTTCAAAAGAGGAAAAGCCTCCAGAGCAGTGTGACAGTCGTGCAGAGCTGCGCCAGTGATCGGTGAGTATGAGAGAGAGGGAGAGACAGACTGACAGAGAGCGCGAGAGACTGACATTGACAGAGACAGAGAGATAGAGAACGAGAGAGAGAGACCGACAGACAGAGAGAAAGACAGAGAGACCAGGAGTGCTTCTAACGATTTAGAACGTTCTGCTGGACATGTTGAGCATGCTCAGTAAAACGTGGCGGAATCCTGCACTGGAATCCGTCGCCATGAAGCACCATACACATTCATTATACCTCTTAATGGATCCTGACAGAATCCTGCGGAGTGCGTTTTTTTTTTTACAACAACAAAAAACGCTACATTCAGCGTTCCTTTTGCCCGATGGGCACTGACTGTCACTGACAAAACAACTGATGCGCTGTTACGGGGGGCTGTCTGATAATAACCTAAAGGAGTATCAGACAGTAGAAGACTTTGCTGCAGACTATGGCAGAGTGCAATACCTCTGTTAACTCATAGAAGGATATAATAAGTAAGTAAAGCAATTCCTCCCTTACTTGGAGGGTGTGTGGAATGATCTCTGTTAATAATCACAGAGACAAAGGCAATGTGTGCGAAATGGCACCTACCTAGGTCCGCTCTTCTAGTGGTGCAAAAGAGACGAACAGCAGCGTAAGCCGCGCAAAGCTCCTACCTGCGTTCGCTCCACTAGTGTGCAAGGACACGAACCACTAGATATGGCACCTGCCTAGGTCCGCTCTTCTAGTGGTGCAAAAGAGACGAACAGCAGCGTAAGCCGCACAAAGCTCCTACCTCTGTTCGCTCCCCTAGTGTGCGAGGATACGAACAACTGCCAGACGCAGTATAAGGAACGTTACCCTAGCGGCAACGTCCACCTACGAGTCGAATCACAAGGCCCAGCCAGACCATGTGCCTCAGGCACCTGCCTATGTCCGCTCCCCTAAGAGGTAAGGATACGGACAGCAGCCGAAGCTGTAAGGTATAAGAACGCTACCCTGCCGGTAGCGCTCACCTAGCATAGACAGAGGAATGCCTAGAGGAACACGCACAGAGCGTCTACTCTTATGCATGAACCAAGAGGACTGAGCGCCATGCGGCGTGTGTCAGGGTCTTATATAGACTCTGTGCCTCATCCAAGATGGAGGACACCAGAGCCAATCCGCTGCCAGAACGACAGGAGTGACGTCATGCTGGCCTATCACCGAGCAAGGCGTCACAAGCACATGACCAGCGACCAATCGGCATAGAAGGTGTCAGAGACATGTGACCTCATGTCAGCGATGATGTCACCCGCACATGTGCAATGGCTCCAAGATAGGACTTAGTCTCCGGCGCTCGCACATGTGCAGTAGCAAGAAATCTGGACTTAGTCTCCAGCGCTCGCACATGTGCAGTAGCAAGAAATCTGGACATAGTCTCCAGTGCTCGCAGCAACCGTAACAGTACCTCCCCCTCAAGGGCCCCCCTCCCGGCGACGCAGGTAATCGGCAACTAAGTCGGGAGCATGGACAGCCTCCTCAGGCTCCCAAGAGCGATGTTCCGGGCCATAGCCCTCCCAATCTATCAAGAAGAACCTGCGCCCTCTAACCATCTTAGAACCAACTATGGCTCGTACCTCATAGCTAGAGCGAGAGGAATCAGAGGCAGGAGAGTGCACTTCACGAGTGTGAGGTAAAATAGCCGGCTTTAGCAGTGAGACATGGAATTTGTCATGAATCCTAAGATGGACGGGTAACTTCAATTGGTAGACTACAGGATTTACCTGTCGAAGAACCTCAACTAATAATGCTGTCAGACTCCCAGTCAATGTGAGGAGCATGAGTCCGAAGCCATGGGAGACCCAGAAGGACGTCGTCTATTCCCTCAGGCAAAACAAGAAAAGAAATCTCCTCTATGTGACCCTGAGACAGGGAAAGGCGCAAGGGAACTGTCCTCAATGTAATGGAGTCAGACAACATAGTTCCATTAACAACACGGACAGGAATAGGCGCCTCTAACATGATAGAGGGAATATTGTGTCCCTTTACAAATCCTGAAAACACAAAAGTCCCGTCAGCTCCGGAATCCACAAAAGCCATAATAGGCCATGTATTCTCAGATAACGAGAGCTGACCTGGGATACAACACTTAGAGGGTGCAGAAGACGTCTCTAGTAACCCCCCTCTAATGGTTACTAGGCCAGGGAGTTTCCCTGACGACTAGGACACTTGTTGGCATAGTGCCCAGCCTGACGACATACGTAACATATAGGAGGACCAGACTTGCGTAGTCTGGAGGACGTATGACCTAACTCCATAGGAGTGGGAGATGTTTCAGATGCTGAGGAAGATGGTAGTGGACCCTCAACAACTGGATTAGCCCGATGCTTAGGGCGTGAGGAAGAGACCTCGAGTCTACGTTCCTTATGGCGTACATCGATCCTCGTTGCTACTGTGATCAAGTCCTCCAGAGAAGCAGGGACCTCACGAGCAGCAAGAGCATCCTTGACATAGCCTGCCAACCCTCTCCAGAAGATAGGAATCAACACCTTCTCTGGCCAATCTAGTTCTGCCACAAGAGTTCTAAAAGCAATGGCATAAGAACTAGTGGATAACGAACCCTGAGATAGATCTAACAGTCTCAGGGCCGCATCATGGGTAACCTGCGGACCCATGAATACCGCCTTAAGAGCATCAAGAAAGTCTTGATGTCTCAGAGTAACCACATCAGAGCGCTCCCATAGGGGAGTCGCCCATTCTAAGGCTTTGTCCTGAAGTAAGGAGATGATAAAGCCTACTCTGGACCTCTCCGTAGAGAAGCGAGAAGAGTTGACCTCTAGGTGTATCTGACACTGACTAATGAAACCACGACATGATCTGGCATCGCCAGAATATCTGTTTGGCAGAGCAAGTCGAGGATCATGTGCAGCTGTCACCATGGTCTGAGGTTTATCCTCTATACTCTTGAGCCGTGACTCAAGTACTTGTATGTAACGGTGTAACTGCTGATATTCTGCCATAACTGCCAGACCCTTGGCTCAGTCCTAATGTTACGGGGGGCTGTCTGATAATAACCTAAAGGAGTATCAGACAGTCAGGGTCCACCGTGCAAAGACTTTGCTGCAGACTATGGCAGAGTGCAATACCTCTGTTAACTCATAGAAGGATATAATAAGTAAGTAAAGCAATTCCTCCCTTACTTGGAGGGTGTGTGGAATGATCTCTGTTAATAATCACAGAGACAAAGGCAATGTGTGCGAAATGGCACCTACCTAGGTCCGCTCTTCTAGTGGTGCAAAAGAGACGAACAGCAGCGTAAGCCGCACAAAGCTCCTACCTCTGTTCGCTCCCCTAGTGTGCGAGGATACGAACAACTGCCAGACGCAGTATAAGGAACGTTACCCTAGCGGCAACGTCCACCTACGAGTCGAATCACAAGGCCCAGCCAGACCATGTGCCTCAGGCACCTGCCTATGTCCGCTCCCCTAAGAGGTAAGGATACGGACAGCAGCCGAAGCTGTAAGGTATAAGAACGCTACCCTGCCGGTAGCGCTCACCTAGCATAGACAGAGGAATGCCTAGAGGAACGCGCACAGAGCGTCTACTCTTATGCATGAACCAAGAGGACTGAGCGCCATTGGGCGTGTGTCGGGGTCTTATATAGACTCTGTGCCTCATCCAAGATGGAGGACACCAGAGCCAATCCACTGCCAGAACGACAGGAGTGACGTCATGCTGGCCTATCACCGAGCAAGGCGTCACAAGCACATGACCAGCGACCAATCGGCATAGAAGGTGTCAGAGACATGTGACCTCATGTCAGCGATGATGTCACCCGCACATGTGCAATGGCTCCAAGATAGGACTTAGTCTCCGGCGCTCGCACATGTGCAGTAGCAAGAAATCTGGACTTAGTCTCCAGCGCTCGCACATGTGCAGTAGCAAGAAATCTGGACTTAGTCTCCAGCGCTCGCACATGTGCAGTAGCAAGAAATCTGGACATAGTCTCCAGTGCTCGCAGCAACCGTAACATGCGCCATGGGACGGATGCAACACAAGACCACCAGTTGCAATCCGCCCTTAATAGAAGCCTATGGGGAATAAGCGGATTCCTGCAACGGTTATCGTAATTCCTCAAGGCAGGGGATTGTAATGGATGTCGTTCAACGCAAGTGTGAAAGCGCCCTTAAGCCCCGACCCACAGGAGGCCCCAAAGCACAGGTCAGTGACTTAACTATGCCACAGAGACACCGGAGGAGACACAGCTGCATCATCGCAGGGCTTCCCTGTGCCACAGAGACACACAGAGGGACAGGGACAGGAGGAGACGCAGCTGCGGCATTGCAGGGCTTCACCGCGTCACAGAGACACACAAAGGGACGGGAACCGGAGGAGACGCAGCTGCGGCACACTAGGAACCCAGCACTCCGGGACGCAGCTCTCCCGCTAACCAACGATAAATGCAGGGGAAGCACATAGCTACTTAAAGATTAACACTGCTGTGAATGTTAAGGAGCCGCTCATTACTATTCATGAGCTGTGCATTACTATTCATGAGCGGCTACTTTCATTCACTGCAATGTTAATATTTAAGTAGCCATGTGCTTCCCCTGCATTCATACGTGGTTATTGGGAGAGCTGCATCCTTGAGTGCTCATGAGCCAATCATTACTATTCATGGCCAGCGGGAAATGAAGCCACACACACACACACACCACTACTTCCACACAGCCCAACACAAACACACATACACACACACCGGCATACACAAACCACCATGCACACATCCCCGCTCATATCAAACACCGCTCACAGACACATATCAAACAGACACCCACATACCAGGATGGGGGCCATACAAGGATGGAGACTACACCAGGATGGGACACAGACCAGGATGCTGCATACACAAGGATCCTGCCTATACCACGATGGGGCCACATACCAGGATGGGGCCACATACCAGCATCAACGCACATACCAGGATGGGGGCCATACAAGGATGGAGACTATACCCGGATGGGACACAGACCAGGATGCTGCATACACAAGGATCCTACCTATACCACCCTACCCATGGGGGCGCATGTCAGGATCATGGCTACACCACGATGGGGGCACATACCAGCATGGGGCTACATCATAGCATCAGCCCACATAGCAGGCCAACCCACACCTCCCCAAACATGTACTGGAAAATCCAGAATAATGGAATGAAGCAAGAGGAGTCCCTTGTTGCATGCAAAAAGTGTGAAAAAGTTTATTAATAACACAGAGAAATATTATTAAGAACACTTAAAACTGGGAAAGATCACTTCCTCTCTCATTATTTACTCATCTGGTATTGTATTGGCTCTCTTTGATCTGTACCATATTTATGTTAGTCCTACATTTGGTGACTATGTATTGCTGTATACTGTTCTCTGGTACTGTTATTTTTGAGCCTATGTGATTTGCTCCATCTGCATTATTTCATGAAGTTTTAGTGGTGATGTGCTAATCTGTTCATGGGTGGATCACCCCTTTGATCTTTCCCAGTTTTAAATTTTCTTAATAATATTTCTCTGTGTTATTAATAAATGTTTTCACACTTTTTGCATGCAACAAAGTACTCCTCTTGCTTCATTCCATTATTCTGGATTTTTCAGTACATGTTTGGTGTAGTTGTGCCCACTCTTTCCCATGTGTTGTGTTCTAAGTTCTATTTATGGGTTGGAGCACACTTCCGTAATCTATTTATTCAAAGTGGTGCTGTCCCCATTTGTTTCTTAACCCACACCTCCCAACGCCACAGCCGGCAACTCACCGCCGGCCACAGTGGAAAAGCGGAGCGGACGCTGCACAGGAGCGAGCAGCCGGCAGACAGGTACAAGGGACACCTTAAGAATCATTCTGGATGGTGCCTATACCGGGAGGCTGCTTACACCAGATTGCGCACACAAAACAGGATGGGCGCACAAGTCAGGAGATGGTGGTTGCACCACGATGGGGGCACATACCAGCATGGGGCCACATACTAGCATCAACCCACATACCAGGATGGGGTCCATACAAGGATGGAGACTATACCCGGATTGGACACAGACCAGGATGCTGCAAACACAAGGATCCTACCTATACCATGATGGGGGCACATGTCAGGATGGTGGCTACACCACGATGGGGGTACATACCAGCATGGGGCAACATTACAGTATCAGCCCACATACCAGGCCAACCCACACCTCCCAACGCCACAGCCTGCAACTCACCGCCAGCCACAGTGGAAAAGCGGAGCGGACGCCGCACAGGAGTGAGCAGCCGGCGGACAGGTACATGGGACACCTTAGGAAACATTCTGGATGGTGCCTATACCGGGAGGCTGCCTACACCAGATTGCGCACACAGACCAGCATGGGGGCACATGTCAGGATGGTGGCTGCACCACGATGGGGGCACAAACCAGCATGTGGCCACATCAAAGCATCAGCCCACATAGCAGGATGAGGGCCATACAAGGATGGAGACTATACCAGGATGGGAAACAGACCAGGATGCTGCATATACAAGGATCCTGCCTATACCACGATGGGGGCACATATCTAGAATACCCGATGCGTTAGAATCGGGCCAGCATCTAGTATACTCTATTTGTATTCATTTTTTTCAATCTGTCTGAATAATATCATGATCTTACCTGGAATCTCTGCCTTTGTGAGAGAAACAGCCTTCAGTAAAAATATTGGAATCCAGCAAAGGGCATCGGTGAACACAATGAAGAAGAACCTCTTGGCTATGGTCACCTCTCTTGAGAGTACGCTGCGCTCTGCTGTTTTGGCACCTGTCTTGTGAATAGAGTAAAACATGCTGCTGTAGGAAAAGACGATTGTGACAAAGGCCAACAAATTCAGCCCTGGCAAGAAAGAAAACAGAAGCATTAGTGTCTTGGCACCATGATGACTATTACAAACAATTTATAAAGTAAAATGCTATAACTTTCTCAGTTTGTCCTCACCTTCCCCCCAAGGAGGAAATATGTAAACATACTTGTAGAAAGCAGTGGGGAACCATTTTGCATAATACTCATAATTAAACAAGGGGTTCTTTTTAATTATCTTTCAAAGCATTTTCTTTTTATTTTAAACATTGTAGTCACGTCTCAGCTATTAAACTAATTGTATTCCCTTATAGAACAAGACATACTGTATGTTATGTCTCCTAGAATGTATAAATAAATTGATAGTTGGGGGACTCTGTTCACCCTGTCAAAGCGGTGAGTCTATACACAATATGGTATCAGCTGGCTGCCTGAGAATGGCAGGGACACCCCCACCTCCAAAGGTAACAACCACTCATGAATTTATTCAGAATTTGCAGTAAGGAACAGCATAATGTAGACTTCTAAGAATAGATGCTCCATAACTATTTCATGTGGTAATTGCAATTAATCACTAAAATAACAAGTCAAGAGAGAATTGTAGGCTATTAGAATATGGAATTCTTTAGAGTAAAGAGACGTGCTCTAACAACAATTTCTATCTCCCATGTTCCACTGTTTCTTGCCTAACAGAAAACAACATTCTAAGTTAATTGGCAAAGAAAACATTATCTAACTCAATGGTGATGCAGGAAAAGTAAGACAATGAATAGCAGGGGTTGTTCATCTGAAAGGTATGGCATTTCCTAGTGTTTTTACCATCACTATCTGTAGTATTGAAAATGCTGTAGAATGGAAAACAACTGAATGGGGCCTTGTTCAGAATTTTTTCTTTAAGTAATAGTCTATGTGTCGCGGGCGGAGGAGGGGACGCCGCGCTCTCCCACTGCTCGTATCCGGCTGCCGCTGCTGCTGCGGCCTCTGCTGCTCGGTGGCTCGAGCGATGGGCCGGATCCCGGGGACTCGAGCGGCGCTCCTCGCCCGTGAGTGAAAAGGGGATTGGTTTTGGGGATTTATTGTCCGTGACGCCACCCACGGTTGTGGTGATTGTGTGGACACCACCGCTGCTCTGTATGGGGATCCCGGGAGTGATGGTATGGAGCAGCTAGAAGTTAGTTCTCCCCTCTGTGGGTAGGGGGTTGGTTGTCCCGGGGCCCGGTGATGGGGTAGGGATGGATGGCAGGCCAGGTGTGGGGCCTGGTGAGGTGCAGGGTCGCGGGGGCAGCGCTGTTACTCACTCAGCCTGAGACGTTGACACAGTTCTCGGTAAAACACACGGCTGGAAAGACGGTTCCCACGGACGGCTGCTGTTGCTTCTCCCCGGTAGTTGGCGGTGACGGTCTCTGTCCCTGCACCTAGTGTAATGTTGGTAGCGATGGGTTCCCACCGGTAAACCGCTCCCCGACTTGGATATGGGCCGGAGGAGCCCCTCTGTGCCCGCAGGCGCTGGCCCTGAGAAACTGGTGCCTTGGCGGTGGCGGTGTCTCTCTCCTACGGTTGGACTGTTGCCTTCAATCGGGACTTTGTTGTTGGGAGACCCGGAGGTCCCCTTCACTGACGGATTTGGCAAATTCACGGCGACTCCTAGCCTTGCCGTGATCCGAAAGGCCCCTGCCAATGGTGCTGGCTTCTCCTTGTATACCGGTCCGGTACCGCCGGGCCACCACCCGTCCACGGTCCTTTCGGCAACCTCCAATCAGCCTCTCCTGCAGACAGTCACCACCATCTGCTAACCTTGCTGTCTCAGTCCGGGGCACACACCCGGACCAACTTCAGGCTTTCCAAACTGTCACTTTCTCCTTCACTTCAACTCCTCTCACTTGCTCCTCTACCACTTCCCTCTCACTTCAAACTCTATCTCCCTTCAACTGCCTGGTTTTCCCGCCTTCAGGACTGTGAACTCCTCGGTGGGCGGAGCCAACCGCCTGGCCCACCCCCTGGCGTGGACATCAGCCCCTGGAGGAAGGCAACAAGGATTTCTGGTTTAGCTTTGGTGTACCTATCCGGGGTGTAGGGTGTGTGATGTCATTACCTGTGACCCCTGGCTTGCCCAGGGCGTCACATTCCCCCTTAGCAAAATGCAGACCGTCCGCGGGCTGCCCGTCCAACACCGGTTTTATTTTTCTGAAAAAAAAGATAAAAACACAATACAAATAGAAAAACATCATCCCACAATGGAGGCACTTTTCTTAAACGTTACGGTAACGGTTGCGGCTGCCGCGCTCTCCCACCCAAGTAACCTGGCCCTGATGCTGCCCCTAAGAAACAGGCAGCACCCCTTGACCCCAGTCCTTAACCAAGTCACCCGAGCGGGATCTGTCCTTCCCCTCCAGAGGTTAGCCACCGGTTCCTGTGGTGGCTGGGCCCCAGCCTGCTCCACTGCGGGCCCTCCCTCCAACCTGCCTCTCCGGAGGCGGTAACGGTAAGCTGCAACAAAACATTATTTACAAGCCACTAACGTTTGTGGTTGCCCTGCAAGTTCACGGGCTTGTCCGTAAGGAGTCCCTTACGCAACTTCAGACGGTCTCCTCGGGGACAACGGTGTCGGCAACGGCCGATTCAATCACGGTTGCTGACAATCAGATGAGACTTCGGTGATCATTTTCATTTTCTCATAACTTTCAAAACTTTCAAACACATACACACTTTCCCCCCCTTTTTTTTTTTTTTTGTTTTTTTTTCTAAAGAACGGTTTCCCTGTACCTGAGTGGGGGTCTACCTAGGTTGGGACGGGTGGACCTCCGGGGTCCGGTATCAGTGGTGACAGGCAGCGAGGGAGAGAGAACAATCAGTCTCTCTTCCCTGTTATCGTGTGGGGCAGGCGGAGGCATAGGGGAGCTGGGCACAGGTTCATCCCTGGGCACTGGCACTGGTTCTGGCTCACGGTTGACCACCTCCATCGTTTCTTCATCCACGGGTTGTGGGAATAGTATCACTGGAAGAATCACCGCACCATTCTGTGTAGGCCAGTCCGCTGGGAAGTCACCCATCACGGTGTGGATTACCTCTTTTGCTTTCTCTGCTGGTGGAGGAACCGGTAGTTCAGCCGTTGCCCTCAATGCTGGTGGGCACTTTTTCAGATGGTCCCAGGAAACCGTGGCCAAAGTGCCCCCTTGGTCACGACTGATCTGGTAGGCCTTCCCATCTTCCCATCCTGTGGGCTGTATGACGTATGGGGTTTGTTCCCATTGATCATCCAGCTTGTGGGTTTTCCTCTTCCGCTTCAACACCCCATCTCCAGGCTGGAAAGGGCCAGCAGACGCCTTCTGGTTGAAGCGCTGCTCCTGTTGTTCTCGACTCCGACTTAAATTCTTCTCCACATATTCCTGAATCTGTCGGTACTGCACCCTCCGCCGGGTGTCCCATTCAGCCGTCGAGGGGAGTGTTTCTGGGGCTTCCAGTCACATTTCCAGGTCCACCGGTAGTCGGCCGGGGCGAGCCCTCATCAGATATGCTGGGGTGCACTTTGTTGAGCTGGACGGGATATTGTTGTACATATCGACCAAGTCAGGCAGCTTCTCCGGCCACAGGTTCCGCTCTTCTAGCGGCAACGTCTTGAGGAGGCCAAGGATCAAATGGTTCATCTTCTCACACATACCGTTGGTTTGGGCATGGTAAGGCGTGGTCCGGATCTTCTTGCAGCCGTACAGCTGACAGAACTCATGGAACACCTCTGCTTCAAAGGCTGGGCCTTGGTCAGTAAGCACCTTCTCAGGGTATCCATGTGGTCGACAGAAGTAAGCTTGGAACGCTCTAGCAGCAGTACGGCCAGTTAGGTCTTTGACCGGAACAACCACCATGAACCTTGAATAATGATCTACTATGGTCAGAGCGTAGGTGTACCCACTTCGGCTGGGGGTGAGCTTTACATGGTCCAGGCGACCAGCTCCAGCGGCTGATGTGTAACGATCGGGTGTAGGGGCGCCTTCTGGCTAGCTTCGTCCTTCCTCCTCAGCGTGCAAGGACCGCACTCTCGACACCAGGCTTCCACAGACTCCCGCATCCCACTCCAATAGAACCGCTCTCTCAACAGCATCTCCAGCTTCTTCCATCCGAAGTGTCCGGCACCATCGTGGTACGCTTGTAGAACGGTGGGTACATTAGCCTGGGGAATCACCAACTGGTAGATTTTCTCATGAGTCTTCGGGTTAATCAGCTCACGGTACAACTTCCCTTGGTGTAAACACAGCCGTGTCCGTTCGTTCCACAAGCGTTGGGCTTCAGCTGGGGCGGCATGGTCTATTCCATCAGCGCCTCGCTCCACCAGGGTCTTGACTAGGCGGACAGTGGGCGCCTGGTTTTGAGCTTCCTGCCACTCCTGACTTGGCAGCGGGTCCAGGTTCGCCCGTTGTTGGTGGACATGTACCTTCTCAGTTGGCGGCTGGTGAAATGCAGGCAACTCGATCTCTTCAAGGTCGTCATCTTCGCACCCTTCTTCTGACAAATGGGGCATCCGAGAGAGTGCATCAGCATTAACCCCATTACGACCGCGTTACGTTTTAAAACGGCACTAAAAAAGGGTACTTATTCCTTTCTGCCGTTTTAAAACGGCGGTCGGAAAAAAGGGTCTAGCGCCCCCCAGAGTCAGAAAATTTCCGGGGTCTCAGCTGCCGGGGGTAGCTGAGACCCTGGAGATCATGATTCGGGCCGGTTTTTCCGGTCCCCGCTCACCTGATGACCGGTATACACCGTATACCGATCATCAAGTTATAGTAAATGACCGCGCCGGTAAAAAATCATTTATCTCCCATCTGGCATGATCAAACATGCCAGATGGGAGATAAATCTTTTTCCCGGTTCCCTCCGGTCCCTCGGTATCCCCAAAGTGCCCCCCCCGACCCCCAACCCCCTCCCGAAAATCCAAGATGGCCGCGCGCATCGGAGAGCACAGCAGCGCGCCGGCCGCATTTACAGTGTTCCTATGGTTTCTGTCGTATGTGCCATAACACATACGACAGAAACCTGTTCCCTAGGCCCTGCCGGGTCCCCCCCCACCCCCCCCCTGGTGTCCCCCGGTGTCCCCCGGTGTCATACATACCGGAGCGCTGATCCCCCGCGGCCCCCTCCTCCTTCTCTGCAGACTCCGGTCACATGTGCCGAGCAGATGACAGCTTCCTGTGTTCAGGACGCTGGCTGCTGATGCTGCTCAGCACTGTGCAGCTGTGACCCGGGGAGGGTGGGTGCAGCTTTTTGCACCCACTCTCCTCAAATGGAGGGTCTGCCCTCCTAGAAAATGGGGGATACGTTCCCTGAACATGTCCCCCATATTCTAGAAGGTCCAGAGGCGACGTGGGACGTCCAAATGGATTATAGTGGATTTTTTTTTTTCTTTTCAATAAATTGGTCAATCAGGGAATGTTTTGGGGAGTGTTTTTTCAAATAAATTTTTTTTTGTTGTCAATTTTTTTTCTTATTACTGTCAATTAGTTATGTCGGGTATCTGATAGACGCCGTGACATAACTAATTGCTGGGCTTGATGCCAGGTGACATTACACACCTGGTATCAACCCCATTCATTACCCCGTTAGCCAACGCACCAGGGCGCGGGATGAGCTGGGGCGAAGCGCCAGAATTGGCGCATCTAATGGATGCGCCACTTCTGGGGCGGCTGTGGCCTGCTATTTTTAGGCTGGGAAGAGTCCAATAACCATGGCTCTTCCCATCCTGAAAATACCAGACCCCAGCTGTCAGCTTCACCTTGGCTGGTGATCTAATTTGGGGGGACCCCACGTTTGTTTGTTTTTTTTAATTATTTATTTATAAATAATTAAAAAAAAAAAAACAGCTTGGGGAGCCCTCCAAATTGATCACCAGACAAGATGAAGCTGTCAGCTGTGGTTTGCAGGCTACAGCTGTCTGCTTTACCCTAGCTGGCTATCAAAAATAGGGGGGACCCCACGTCATTTATTTTAATTTTTTTTTTTTTTTTTGGGCTAAATACAAGGCTAGGCATCCTTTAGTGTCACATGAAAGGCACTAAAGGGCGCCAGCTTAGAATATGCAGGGGGGTGGGACGTTATATATGTTTGACATCTATCCATTCATCCACTGTAGCATTTTACGCTGTGTGCCCACAATCAGGGTTTGCAGCGTTTTGGGCGCAGAGTGTTTTCCCTGCGTCCATAACGCTGCGTTGTGCAGTAGAAGCACAGTGGAAGGATTTTTAGAAATCCCGTGCCCACTGTGTTTCTTTTCTCCGCAACATAAACCGACCTGTGCCGCAGCTTCCCGAGCCTCAGCATGTCAATTTATGCTGCGGAGATGAGTGTTCTTTGCAGGTAGAATAAAACTAAAGTCCACAGCAGCCTGAACCCAAATCGTGGGCATGGGCAGCTGCGTTCTCCCGTGGACAACACTCACATTTCTGCAGGAGGCTGACACTGTGTACTAGACGCCGTGTCGCTGGATCATGGCCACATAGCCTAAAGGCTACTTTACACGCTGCGATATCGGTCCCGATATCGCTAGTGTGGGTACCCGCCCCCATCTGTTGTGCGACACGGGCAAATCGCTGCCTGTGCCGCACAACATCGCGCAGACGCATCACACATACTTACCTGCCCGGCGACGTCGCTGTGACCGGCGAACCGCCTCCTTTCTAAGGGGGCGGTCCGTGTGGCGTCACAGTGACGTCACTGAGCGGCCGCCCAATAGAAGCGGAGGGGCGGAGATGAGTGGCCAGAACATCCCGCCCACCTTCTTCCTTCCTCATAGCGGCCGGGAGGCAGGTAAGGAGAGGTTCCTCGTTCCTGCGGCGTCACACATAGCGATGTGTGCTGCCGCAGGAGCGACGAACTACATCGTTACTGCTGCAGTAACGATAATCGAGAATGGACCCCCATGTCACCGATGAGCGATTTTGCACGTTTTTGCAACGATGCAAAATCGCTCATCGGTGTCACACGCAGCAACATCGCTAATGCGGCCGGATGTGCGTCACCAATTCCGTGACCCTAACGACTCCGCATTAGCGATGTCGCAGCGTGTAAAGCCCCCTTAACAGTGAGAAATTTGTTGCTACAGCAACATTTTTGTGAAGTACCTGTGGATTCAAAATGCTTACTATACTCCTGAATAAAATCCTTGAGGGGTCCAGTTTCCAAAATGAGGTCACTTGTGGGGGGTTTCTGATGTATAGGTACCCAAGGGGCCCTGCTAATGTGACATGGTGCGCGCAATTTACTTCAACTTTTCCAAAATTCAAATGGTGCTCCTTCCATTCCAAGCCCTCCCATTTATCCAAACAAAGGTTTTTGGCCACATGTGGGGTATCCCTGCGCTCACAAGAAATTAGATAACAACCTGTGGGGTACACGTTTTGTTGTTGCCTCTTGAAAAAGTGAAAAATGTGTCGCTAAATCAACATTTTTGTGAAAAAAATGAAAATTTTAATATGGCAACCTAAGCTTATCAAATTCTGTGAAGTATTCGTGGATTCAAAATGCTCAATATACACCTAGATTAAAGCCTTGAGGGGTCTTATTTCCAGAATGGGGTCACTTGTGGGGGACCTCCACTGCTTAGGCACCTCAGGGGCTCTCCTAATGCAACATGGCGTCCGCTATTGATTCCAGCCAATTTTGCAGTCAAATTGCACTCCTTCTCTTCTGAGCCCTGTAGTGTGCCCAAACAGTTGATTTCCACCACATACAAGATATCAACAAACTCAGGAGAAATTGCGCAATAAATTTCATGGTGATTTATTTCCTGTTACCCTTGTGAAAAAAAAAAGCTACCTGGTTGAAGTAACAATTTTGTGGTAAAATTTTATTTTTTTATTTTCATGGCTCAACGTTATAAACTTCTGTAAAGCACCTGGAGGTTCAGGGTACTCACCAAACATCAAGATAAATTCCTTGAGGGGCCTAGTTTCCAATATGGGGTCACTTGTGGTGTTTTTTTGCTGTTTACGTACCTTAGGGGTCCTCCAAATGCGACATGGTGCCCGCAATCTTTTTCAGCCAAATTTCCTTTCCAAAATTCAAATATTGCTCCTTCCGTTCCAAGCCCTCCCATTTCTCCAAACAAAGGTTTCAGACCACAAGTGAGGTATCACCGCGCTCATAAAAAAGTGGGTAACAAACGTTGGGGTCAAATTTTTGGAATTACCTCTTGAAAAAGTGAAAAAATTGATGCTAAAGCAACATTTTTGAGAAAAAAATGAAAATTTTCAATGTGACAACGTAACGTTATCAAAATCTGTGAAGTACTTGTGGATCCAAAATGCTCACTATACCCCTAGATAGAAGCCTTAAGGGGTCTAGTTTCCAAAATGGTGTCACTTGTGAGGGGTTTCTGCTGTTTAGGTACCTTAGCGGACATGTAAATGCAACATGGTGCCCGCAATCTATTTCAGCCAAATTTGCTTTCCAAAATTCAAATATTGCTCCTTCTGTTCCGAGCCCTCCCATTTGTCCAAACAAAGGTTTCTGACCACATGTGGGGTATTGGCGCGTTCATAAGAAAGTGGGTAACAAGTTTTGGGGTTCATTTTGTTGTGTTATTTCTTCTAAAAGTGAATAAATTTGGGGTAGAGCAACATTTTAGGTAAAATTTTATTTTTTGCTTTTTTTCATTCCACTTTGCTTTAGTTCCTGTGAAGCACCTGAAGGGTTAATAAACTTCTTGGATGTGGTTTTGAGTACTTTGAGGGGTGCTGTTTTGAGAATGGTGTCACTTTTAGGTATTTTCTGTCACTTAGGCCTCTCAAAGTCACTTCAAATGTGATGTGGTCCCTAAAAAAATGGTTTTGTGAATTTTGTTGAAAAAATGGGAAATTGCAGATGAACTTTGACCCCTTCTAACTTCCTAACCCCAAAACATTTTGTTTCAGAAATTGCGCTAATGTAAAGTAGACATGTGGGAAATGTTATTTATTAACTGTTTTGTGTGACATAACTCTCTGGGTTAAGGGCATAAAAATTAAAAGTTTGAAAATTGCAAAATTTTCAAAATTTTCATCAAATTTCCGATTTTTTCACAAATAAAAGCAAAAAATATTGTTCTAAATTTATAACTATCATGAAGTACAATATGTCACGAAAAAACAATGTCAGAATCACCGGGATCCGTTGAAGCGTTCCAGAGTTATAACCTCATAAAGTGACACTGGTCAGAATTGCAAAAAATGGCCTGGGCATTAAGGACAAAACTGGCTTCGTCCTTAAGGGGTTAATGTTGACACGACCGGCCCTGTATTTGATTGTGAAGTCATAGTTGGCTAGCCTGGCCACACACCGCTGCTCCAACGCGCCCAACTTGGCCGTGTCCAGGTGAGTCAGTGGATTGTTATCCATGAAAGCGGTGAATTTTGCTGTGGCCAAGTAGTGGTGGAACCGCTCGGTGATAGCCCATACCAGCACCAGGAGCTCGAGCTTGAAGGAGCTGTAGTTCTCAGGGTTTCTTTCAGTCGGCCGGAGCTTTCGACTAGCATAAGCAATCACTTTTTCCTTCCCGTCCTGGACCTGGGATAGGACTGCCCCTAAACCCACATTGCTGGCATCAGTTTAGAGGATGAAAGGGCGGCTGTAATCAGGGTACGCTAGGACCTCCTCTCCGGTCAAGGCCGCTTTCAGCTGGCGGAAGGATTCCTCATGCCTTTCTTCCCACACCAGTGGGGCTCCAATGGGTCTACCACCTTTGGTCTGTCCCACGAGGAGGTCTTGCATGGGGGCAGCCATCTTCGTATACCCCTTGATGAAACGTCGGTAGTACCCCACCAGACCCAGAAACTGCCTTACTTCTCTCACTGTGGTTGGTCTCGGCCAGTCTTGGATGGCAGTAATCTTCTCGGGGTCGGGGGCGACACCTTCTGCACCCACCACATGCCCCAGGTACTGCACTCTGGGTTTCAGCAAGTGACACTTAGAGGGCTTCAACTTCATCCCGTATTTGGCGAGGGACGCGAACACCTCTGCCAGGTGCTCCAGATGGTCTTCATACGTCTGGGAGTACACAATCACATCATCCAGGTATAACAGGACGGTTTCGAAGTTTAGATGCCCCAGACAGCACTCTATCAGCCGTTGGAAGGTTCCAGGGGCGTTGCACAGCCCGAACGGCATACTATTGAATTCACAGAGCCCCATTGGGGTGGTGAAGGCAGTTTTCTCCCGGTCCTCCGGTGCCACCGCCACTTGCCAGTACCCGCTGGTGAGGTCAAGGGTAGAGAAGTAATTCGCACTTCTCAGTGCAGCCAAAGACTCTTCAATACGGGGCAGTGGGTAAGCATCTTTATGCGTTATCTGGTTAATCTTCCGGTAATCCACACACATCCGCATGGTGCCATCCTTCTTCTTGACCAGTACCAACGGGGCGGCCCAGGGACTACAACTGTCCCTAATAACCCCTGCCTCTTTCATGTTCCTCAACATGTCTTTGGCACATTGGTAATGCGCAGGGAGAATAGGCCTGTACCTCTCTTTGATAGGGGGGTGCTCACCGGTGGGGATGTGGTATTGGATCCCTTTGATCTGCCCGAAGTCTAGTGGATGTTTGCTAAAAACTTGCTCATACTCCCGTACCACCCTGTATACCCCTTCTTTGTGATGTGTAGGGGTATCGTCAGTGCCCACGTGTAGCTGTTGGTGCCACTCGTCTAACTCCCCTTGGGGCGGGTGAGTGCTGGTAGCAGGTGGGGAAACTGGAGGAGCTGCCCCATGGATGGTGTGGGGATCCAGGGTGAGCAGCTTGGCAAGGGTAGCATACCGGGGAAGCCTGACTTCTTCCTCCCCACAGTTCAGCACCCTCACGGGCACTCTCCCCTTCTTTACGTCTACCACCCCTCGGGCGGCCATTACTGTGGGCCAGTGCTCGGAGGGTATGGGCTCTATCATGGCAGGGTAGTCACGCCCCTGAGGCCCTACTGCTGCTCTACACCAAATCATCATCTCACTCCTAGGGGGCACAATCAACGGAGCAGCATCCATCACTCTCACCCCACCAATCTCTCCTCCTGTTGAGTTTGCATGCTGGCGGTACATCAAGGCTCGGATCTCACGCTGCACAGCTCTCTGTCAGCTCCCCGCCGCCGTGGCGGCCAGCTGCTGCAGTAGGGCCAATACATCACTCATACAGTGCTCCATCACATTGGTTCCCAGCACTATCTTCGGGTTATGATCACTGGGTTCATTCATGATCCCAATTATACCCTGGTGTTGCAGTTCAGCTCGCCCCACTGTCATGGCCACTTGTTTATACCCCACTTGGGTCAGTGGGAGTCCATCAGCAGCAATCAGTGTTATACTAGTATCTGGGGGAGCCAGCTCGTCTGTCCCCCAATACCGTTGGTACAATGTGTATGGTATGGTGGTTACCTGTGATCCAGTGTCCAAGAGAGCCATCACCGGTATGCCGTCCACAGCCACGGCGATGATGGGCCGGGCCCCGATATACCGGTCCCGCCAGTCTGGGGGGCCACGGGGTTCTACTCCTGAGGATTGGCCCGTGGCCTCAGGGGTTGCTCGTTTAATGGGCACTGTCGGCAGTAATGGCCAGGCTTGCTGCACCTGTAGCAGGTTGGAGGTCTGTTCCGCGAGTTGTTAGTACTTCTCCGCTGCATCCAGGGAACATCCTCAGGGCTGTCGGCGAGCTGTATCTTGGTTGGAGGCTGGGATCTGGTCAGAGGTTGGAGTGCAGCAAGAATCTTGGCGAGGTCTCCGTCCATGCGGCGGACCTGGGCTGCCAGTTCTTACATTGTGCTGCTTGGAGCTGTAGGTACTGGAGAGGCTGGTAGGGCAGGGGCCACCACGACGGGGGCCGTCTCAACTGGCCACGGGGCTGGCTCCAAGACTTCCGAAGCTGGGGGTTGCAGAGCTTTAATGCCCCGTTCCTTTAACACAGCAAAGTCCACATCAGGGTGTTCCAGGGTCCACAGCCGGAGTTGTTTGCGATCCTCAGAGGACCTCATCCCCTGCACAAATTGCTCTACTAACATTTTGTTGCTGTCCGCCTCATTGATGGTGTCCACTAGAGATGAGCGAACCGGTCCCGGTTCGGCTCGAGGTCGGTTCGCCGAACGGAGGTCCCGTTCGAGTTCGGCTCGTCGAACGTTCGATGAACCGAACTCGAACTGCATAGGAAACAATGGCAGGCAATCACAAACACAGAAAAACACCTAGAAAACACCCTCAAAGGTGTCCAAAAGGTGACAAACAACTCAAACACATGGGAAAGTGACAAGGACATATACTCATGCGAAAACAAAACAGCTGGACAAGGAAAAAGAGGAAGACACACAGATATATGAGTATATGCAAGGAAACATCGATTCCATTATTGTGCAACTTGAGCCCTGCTCATTTTAGGCTTCCAATCTTGATAAATTGCCTGAGCTCACCACGTACGCCTTGGGGATCTTGTCGTGTCCTGCAGCCAGCGTTCTCTCGGAACCTGTCTTCAGTGCTGCTGGGGGTCTGCTGGCAGATAAGCACATGTGTCTGTCCACTGACAATGTGGACATGGCTTTCAGAGGACTTTTCTTCCCCTGGGTCAGCCAGGGGACGGGAAAGGCACGCGTATTTTCGAGAGTGCTTCATGCCAATCATCTTTTTCTTTTTCAAAAGGGAAGGTCAACTGATGCCAGTCAAGTGGGGTGTGTGTGGCCCAGTTAGTGGCAACGAGGGAGACTGTGGTTGGAGTCCCCTCGCTGTGTTTCTAAAAGAACCAAGATGAACAAGTCATGGCTCTCAGAGGACTTTTCTTCCCCTGGGTCAGCCAGGGGACGGGAAAGGCACGCGTATTTTTAAGAGTGCTTCATGCCGAGCATCTTTTTCTTTTTCAAAAGGGAAGGTCAACTGATGCCAGTCAAGTGGGGTGTGTGTGGCCCAGTTAGTGGAAACGAGGGAGACTGTGGTTGGAGTCCCCTCGCTGTGTTTCTAAAAGAACCAAGATGAACAAGTCATGGCTCTCAGAGGACTTTTCTTCCCCTGGGTCATCCAGGGGACGGGAAAGGCACGCGTATTTTTGAGAGTGCTTCATGCCGAGCATCTTTTTCTTTTTCAAAAGGGAAGGTCAACTGATGCCAGTCAAGTGGGGTGTGTGTGGCCCAGTTAGTGGAAACGAGGGAGACTGTGGTTGGAGTCCCCTCGCTGTGTTTCTAAAAGAACCAAGATGAACAAGTCATGGCTCTCAGAGGACTTTTCTTCCCCTGGGTCAGCCAGGGGACGGGAAAGGCACGCGTATTTTTGAGAGTGCTTCATGCCGAGCATCTTTTTCTTTTTCAAAACGGAAGGTCAACTGATGCCAGTCAAGTGGGGTGTGTGTGGCCCAGTTAGTGGAAACGAGGGAGACTGTGGTTGGAGTCCCCTCGCTGTGTTTCTAAAAGAACCAAGATGAACAAGTCATGGCTCTCAGAGGACTTTTCTTCCCCTGGGTCATCCAGGGGACGGGAAAGGCACGCATATTTTTGAGAGTGCTTCATGCCGAGCATCTTTTTCTTTTTCAAAAGGGAAGGTCAACTGATGCCAGTCAAGTGGCGTGTGTGTGGCCCAGTTAGTGGAAACGAGGGAGACTGTGGTTGGAGTCCCCTCGCTGTGTTTCTAAAAGAACCAAGATGAACAAGTCATGGCTCTCAGAGGACTTTTCTTCCCCTGGGTCAGCCAGGGGACGGGAAAGGCACGCGTATTTTTGAGAGTGCTTCATGCCGAGCATCTTTTTCTTTTTCAAAAGGGAAGGTCAACTGATGCCAGTCAAGTGGGGTGTGTGTGGCCCAGTTAGTGGAAACGAGGGAGACTGTGGTTGGAGTCCCCTCACTGTGTTTCTAAAAGAACCAAGATGAACAAGTCATGGCTCTCAGAGGACTTTTCTTCCCCTGGTCATCCAGGGGACGGGAAAGGCACGCATATTTTTGAGAGTGCTTCATGCCGAGCATCTTTTTCTTTTTCAAAAGGGAAGGTCAACTGATGCCAGTCAAGTGGGGTGTGTGTGGCCCAGTTAGTGGAAACGAGGGAGACTGTGGTTGGAGTCCCCTCGCTGTGTTTCTAAAAGAACCAAGATGAACAAGTCATGGCTCTCAGAGGACTTTTCTTCCCCTGGGTCAGCCAGGGGACGGGAAAGGCACGCGTATTTTTGAGAGTGCTTCATGCAAAGCATCTTTTTCTTTTTCAAAAGGGGGCTCAACCGATCCCAGGCAAGTGGGTGTGTGTGGCCCAGTTAGTGGAAACGAGGGAGACTGTGGTTGGAGTTCCCGCGCTGTGTTTCTAAAAGAACCAAGATGAACAAGTCATGGCTCTCAGAGGACTTTTCTTCCCCTTGGTCAGCCAGGGGACGGGAAAGGCACGCGAATTTTTGAGAGTGCTTCATGCAAAGCATCTTTTTCTTTTTCAAAAGGGGGCTCAACCGATGCCAGGCAAGTGGGGTGTGTGTGGCCCAGTTAGTGGAAACGAGGGAGACTGTGGTTGGAGTCCCCGCGCTGTGTTTTACATGCTTTTAGAAGGGCATGACATGGCTTAGAGGTTGACTTTCAGCATCTGGAAACTGTTGGCTACCAAAATGCTGCCTTTCCAACCTTTTTAACCGAGGATTTTCGAGACCTTATGCCCATCGCAGTGCCCCAAGAGCCGATGCCCAGGCGCCACTCCTTCTCCAACAAAGGCGTGCACGCGCTACACCAGCATGTCGCACTAAACATCACTGATTCCTTGAGAAACTCTGTGTGACAGGGTGCTTTTCACCAGAGATAATTGGCCCAGTAAGCATGGACAGGGGCGTTACATGTCGCTGACTGGGCAATGGGTTACTGTGGGGAGAGATGGAGAAGGGTCTGCTGTACAAGTCTTGCCGTCCCCACGAGTTGTTTCAATCCTTCTTCTGTATGTAGAAGTTAATACACTGCTTCTGCCTCTTCAACCTCGTGTGGGTCCTCCACCTTGGCGCAAACCCTGTGTGGTCAGGCCACCCTTCCTTGTAACTGCGCACAAGGACTACCACACACCTCCTTACTATGCTGGCAGCAGAGCTCAATGCCATCAGGCGGTCAAAGTTTTACTTTGAAATGTATGGGAAATGTGAGTCACACCGCTGAGAAGTTGTGGACGGTTAGCTCTGGATACCGAGTTTCATCAATGGTTGTCTCCACTCAACCAGCAGCCAGGGAAGGCCGGGTGCGACAATGATGCAAACATGGGTGCGGCCCTTCGCTGTGACAATGTGACACACGTGCCTTGTGTGGTTCACGTGTTGAACCTGGTTGTCCAGCAATTTTTAAAGCACTATCCTGGCCCACATGGCCTTCTGCAGAGAGCACGGTGTAACGCCTTCCTTGATCCACACACTCAGATGGGCTGTTAATGATAGGCTAGAGGGAAGCCACTCACCAAGCAGGACCCCTAGAACCCTGAAACCCTTTAATCCCTATACAGGGATTAGGAATTGCACAGGGCCCAAGGTGATTAATACCTGTGGAAGGCTGCAGTTCCAGAGAATAGTAGTCAGGCAGGGTCAAAACATTAATTGAGGAACAGGAACAGAATGGGATGGCCAGGACTTAATCAGAAAACAAGCAGAGGTGAAATGCGGATCGGCCAACAAGGTACATAAACAGCAAGCAGGAAAAGTAGTCAGGTAACAAGCACACAAAATCATAAAACTGAACTGGGGGTAAAAGTAACCAGAGGTCATAGCTATGTCTGGCAGTGGTCTGCAGACAGGATGGGCATAAAAAAGGGTGTGGTGTCTTCCCATTGGTTGTAGCTGAATGATGGTATTTCATCTGTGAGATACCCACCAGCTACATTCAGCCAGAGATTCTGCATCTGTCAAGGTAATGCAGCCCAGTGGGTGAGCATAACCTGCGTCCACCTGCGCCGCTGGCATCGACTCCTCTCCCATCATCAGCACTATTCATGAAAGGAACACGTTGTCACCTGGCGACCGGAGTACAAATTGACGGAGCGGACTCCGTTGGTGACTTAACAGCCGTGTGCGGCAATGATGCAAACCTGGCTGCGGGCCATCGTCAGTTCAATGTGAGACACGTGCCTTGTATGGCTCACGTGTTGAACCTAATTCTCCAGCAATTTTTAAAACACCATCCCGGCCTACATGGCCTTGTGCAGCGTGCACGCTCGCTATGTGCTCACTTCCATCGTGCGCACACAGCAGCTCAACAACTTTCGTCGCTACAGAAGTCTTTAGGTCTGGTGGTTAAACGCCTGAAATGCGATGTGCCCACACGCAGGAATTTGAATCTGCACATGTTGCAGCGTTTGTGGCAGCACCGCCGAACCCTGCTGCAATACGTTATGACATATAGCCTGGGATAACTTGATCCAGAGGTGGTGCAGATCACGCTGCTGGAGTGGTGTCAGATCAAGGACCTATGCACCCTGCTGCACAGTTTACAAATGTCGACGAAGATGTTTAGCACTGGCAATGTCATTCTCAGCGTGACAATTCTGGTCATCTACATGATGGAGCACACTGTAATTATTATTCAGAGTCAGGTGTTGGGACAAGAGGAAGGGGAGGAAGTACAGGAGGAGTCATATGCGGAAGGGATAACAAGATCTACGAGGTCCAGATGGTCAGCGGCACCTATGCGGCAGTCATGGTGAGGGAGAGGGATTAACAAGGGCGCATAGTATCAGCAAAAAGTGTTGAGGAAGGTGCAGGAGCCCATGAAGAAATGGAGGACGAACTGGCGATGGGCATGGAAGACTCAGCAGATGAGTGAGAGCTTGCTCACATTTCGGTTGTGCGAGGTTGTGGGGAGAAGGCAGAGGAAGGAGGCACGATTCTCACCTCTCTGCCACCAACACACCAAGGACTTGGTCCTCCTGGATGCACAAGACACATGAGCGGCTTCTTGCTGCACTACCTACAACATGACCCTCGGATTGTACGAATTCAAAGTAATCCAGAATACTGGGTTGCAACACTGTTAGATCCCCGGTACAAGACAAAATTTGGCAAAATAATTCCTGCCATAGAAATGGACGCACGTATACAGGAGTATCTGCAGAATGTGGTACGCAATCTTAGATATACTTTTCCACTAAACACCAGTGCTGCACAGAGTGAATCTCAACGCTTTGTCATGAATAGGAGGAAATGGTCTTTTACTTGTCCACATCTGAGGGACCGAGGGCTGGCTGCTGTGCTGAGATGGCGTTGAGTACGGTGTCCCTGCAGAGTTGCACTTTTGGTCATATACCAAAATGAGTTGAAAAAGGACAGATGCTGGTGGAAAGGGGAACAGGTGTGTTGGAAAGGGGAAAAAAGTTTTGGTCCGTGGATTTGGTGGTTAAGCAACAGTAACATTTGCTGAAGAAACACCATCTGTTACAGTGGGACTGGCAGATTTGGATAAAGTGGTATATACTATGTTACCGCTATATAACGAAAATTAATAAGAAAAGAAAGAGAAAGGTATATATCCCCATCAGCAGTCAGTGTCCACCGTGCTCCCAGTTGGAAAAGGAGAGGTTGGCAACTGGAAGGTTTGGTGGAGGATACAGAGCTGTGTGGCTATGAAACTAATAGTAGCCTGAACCGAGTTAGACGCCATTCGGATCTGGAGACTGTGAGCCCTGTTAGCGTCACAGGGTCCACATGCCCACCCAGCCCAGGAACTCCCTGTTAACAACACAGGGGCCATTGAGTACGCTGACCGTGTGCGTAGGGGCACACCTGTGGACAGCAGGCGCATCAGCAGCAGCAGGCCTGTTAATGCCACTGGGCTGCACAAGCAGGACTGGTAGGACAGGAGCTGGTCTTAACCGTTCTGCGTTACCAACTGTGGTGGTGGCCTGCATCGACACCCTATCCTTGCCTACCTCTGGCCTAAAGCCGCAATGGGTTCAACACATGGAGGTGTGCTCTTTCGGAGCATAATAGAAGACTGCGCACCTCCTTGTTGGCTCCAGCCCCTTTTATAACCTGGGTCCGCCCCAAACCAGGGTGAACCACAATGCACCTCCTGGAGACAAAAGTAGAGTGACACGTCATGAGTGGCATAACGAGCGTCCTATTTGGAACCGCAACTTCAATGATGACCTCATGGCTGCCATGACCCAAACACCTCACCAGTCATCGTCTGACCATCAATAATGCGGTGACAAGTCATAGGGGTGGGCCTCTGCAAGCCATTTGGGAGGACACCTGATGCCCTGTGGTCTATATGGGACCCCCACATCAGGGGCAGTACCAAAGAGTTCATTACCGGACCTAGTCTCTGATGCAGTAAGTGCCTGAGCATGCTCAGTAGCATGAAATACAGTCTCTGAAAAAAGACTATCAGCTTTAGCATGGTGTCTAGGCACAAAACAGGACTTAGACCCGGCACGGAATGCAAGCACCTGTGCAAAGAAGCTTTTCACACTTAGTGTGGGAGCATGCGCTGTATCCCGAAATGAAGACTTAGCGTCAGGAATAGCACAGTCAGGCTGAGCATACTCACTAGGCGAAACACTGTAATTAGGCTGCAGCTGGGGTAAATCGGCACACGCATGCGCACTAGCTGCCTCTCCACACTTAGACGTGGAGGGGAAATTGCTCTTGGAGATGCTGTCTATGAACAGAAGGAAAAGCTAAAGGAAGCCTGACTTTCTATCCCTCCGAATTATCAAATGCAGCAATGAATTCCATGAGTTTGCTATAACATTAGTATAGCAAAATGTGCATGAGGGTGTCATGTAGAGGTGCTATAAATAGCTTGGCACCAGTGGGGCACTAATGGAATACAACAGCCAGTTCTATGATGCCACTAAATGGCAGTATTTTTTGCTATCATTATAGCTTATTAAAAACAGAGCAGGAGGGTGTCCTGCACAGGTGCTAGAAATAGCTTGGCACCAGTGGGGCACTAATGGAATACAACAGCCAGTTCTATGATGCCACTAAATGGCAGTATTTTTTGCTATCATTATAGCTTATTAAAAACAGAGCAGGAGGGTGTCCTGCACAGGGGCTGCACATAGATTTGCACCAGTGGGGCACTAATGGAGTACAACAGCCACTTCTTGTATGCCACTAGGTACACTGACTGTTTGCTAGTATAATGGCTTAGTTAAAAAAAGTTTGAGTGTGCAATGCAGGCAGAGGTGCAGCAAATATCTTTACAATAGTGTGAATAGACAAAAGTACAATAGCCACGTTTAGGATGCCACTAGGTACACTGACTGTTTGCTAGTATAATGGCTTAGTTAAAAAGAGTTGGAGTGTGCAATGCAGGCAGACATGCTGCAAATATCTTTACAATAGTGTGAATAGACAAAAGTACAATAGCCACGTTTAGGATGCCACTAGGTACACTGACTGTTTGCTAGTATAATGGCTTAGTTAAAAAGAGTTGGAGTGTGCAATGCAGGCAGACATGCTGCAAATATCTTTACAATAGTGTGAATAGACAAAAGTACAATAGCCACGTTTTGGATGCCACTAGGTACACTGACTGTTTGCTAGTATAATGGCTTAGTTAAAAAAAGTTTGAGTGTGCAATGCCGGCAGAAGTGCAGCAAATATCTTTACAATAGTGTGAATAGACAAAAGTACAATAGCCACGTTTAGGATGCCACTAGGTACACTGACTGTTTGCTAGTATAATGGCTTAGTTAAAAAGAGTTGGAGTGTGCAGAGGACAGGAGGGTACAGAGCCAGGATTGTGGGGCTCTGGGTAGAGGAATGGAGGCCTGCCTTTCTATTCCCTCCTAATGGTGAAATGCAGCGACGAAATCCCTGACCTTGGCTACACAGACGCTGTCTCTGTTTTCAGGACCTGTCACCTATGGCTCTGACCCTACCGGTTTGAGCCCTTAAAAGGACTGATAGAAAGTGCTCTCCCTAAGCTGTCTAACGCTGTGTATGGAGCGCATACAGCTGTATCAGCGATAGGACAAAGGACGGAGCTGCGACAGTGATGTCTGACACCAAAGACGCAGAAGAGATAATGGCGTCCTGGAGGAAAATGTCCGGTTTTATAATGCAGGGACATGTGACATGGACATCCTATCACACATGCCGTTGCTTCTCTGGCTAAAAGTCCACTTAGCTGTGTGTGTGTCTGGGATTGGCTGACATGCTGGCCCGCCCCACTACACGCGCGCGCTTAGGGAAGGAAGACAAGGAAAAAAAAAAAAAAAATGGCGATCGCCATTATACAAACAGCAGTGATCTGAAGGCGCTGTTCCCGCACACTATACACTGAAATGTCATAATAGTGTGATTCACAGAGTGACTTACACTATTACAGCGGAAACCAAGCTAGGAATTAGCTGTTTTTTTGCTGCTAGAACCGTTCTCGAATGTTTCTAGAACTATGGAGCTTTTGCAAAAAGCTCGAGTTCTAGTTCGATCTAGAACAGGCCCCAAAATCACTCGAGCCTAGAACTGGAGAACCTCGAACCGCGAACCGCGCTCAACTCTAGTGTCCACCCGCTTTAGTGTGCGGAGGGCGGTTTGCAGACGTAAAGCGTAGTCCCGAATGCTATCCAAAGACCGTTGCCGGCATTGGTAAAACTGCATCCTCAGCTCAGCTTCGGTACGGGTCTCAAAGGCAGTCTGTAGTTTCTCAAAGATGGTGGCTACAGAGAACCGGTCCCCCTCGGCCCAGGTCTCCGCCTCCTGCTCAGCCGGCTTCTGAAATTTTTCGGCCGGACACCTCCGGCGGTAACAAGGCACACCTCTACCCAACGGCAGAGCGGTAAGATCCTGTTCGTGACGCCAAGTTGTCACGGGCGGAGGAGGGGACGCCGCGCTCTCCCACTGCTCGGGTCCGGCTGCCGCTGCTGCTGTGGCCTCTGCTGCTCGGTGGCTCGAGCGATGGGCCGGATCCCGGGGACTCGAGCGGCGCTCCTCGCCCGTGAGTGAAAAGGGGATTGGTTTTGTGGATTTATTGTCCGTGATGCCACCCACGGTTGTGGTGATTGTGTGGACACCACCGCTGCTCTGTATGGGGATCCCAGGAGTGATGGTATGGAGCAGCTAGATGTTAGTTCTCCCCTCCGTGGGTAGGGGGTTGGTTGTCCCGAGGCCCGGTGATGGGGTAGGGATGGATGGCAGGCCAGGTGTGGGGCCTGGTGAGGTGCAGGGTCGCGGAGGCAGCGCTGTGCCGCACGGCACGGTGGTACTCACTCAGCCTGAGACGTTGACACAGTTCTCGGTAAAACACACGGCTGGAAAGACGGTTCCCACGGGCGGCTGCTGTTGCTTCTCCCCAGTAGTTGGCGGTGACAGTCTCTGTCCCTGCACCTAGTGTAATGTTGGTAGCGATGGGTTCCCACCGGTAACCCGCTCCCCAACTTGGATATGGGCCTGAGGAGCCCCTTTGTGCCCGCAGGCGCTGGCCCTGAGAAACTGGTGCCTTGGCGGTGGCGGTGTCTCTCTCTTACGGTTGGACTGTTGCCTTCAATCAGGACTTTGTTGTTGGGAGACCCGGAGGTCCCCTTCACTGACGGATTTGGCAAATTCACGGCAACTCCTAGCCTTGCCGGGATCCGAAAGGCCCCTGCCAATGGTGCTGGCTTCTCCTTGTATACCGGTCCGGTACCGCCGGGCCACCACCCGTCCACGGTCCTTTCGGAAACCTCCGATCAGCCTCTCCTGCAGACAGTCACCACCATCTGCTAACCTTGCTGTCTCAGTCCAGGGCACACACCCGGACCAACTTCAGGCTTTCCAAACTGTCACTTTCTCCTTCACTTCAACTCCTCTCACTTGCTCCTCTACCACTTCCCTCTCACTTCAAACTCTATCTCCCTTCAACTGCCTGGTTTTCCCGCCTCCAGGACTGTGAACTCCACGGTGGGCGGAGCCTACCGCCTGGCCCACCCCCTGGTGTGGACATCAGCCCCTGGAGGAAGGCAACAAGGATTTCTGGTTTAGCTTTGGTGTACCTATCCGGGGTGTAGGGTGTGTGATGTCATTACCTGTGACCCCTGGCTTGCCCAGGGCGTCACATATGCATCACCTGTGCTATGCACTAGTGAGGAGTGAGCACTACCATGCTCTGGTGCTCGGTACTTGTAAGATTTTCTGGAAAAATGCTCCCCATAGACTTCCATTATATTTCATAAATGAGCCGAGCACAAAAGAGCGTCAAAATGTTGGTTTCGAGTATCGACCACCTGATCAGAGTAGTGCTCGATTTTCACTTCTCTTAACCCCTTCTCAAAATTTGAAGTAACTGTATTTCATAATTATAGTTTGCGCATTCAATTACATCTCATGGATATCATGGGCTCAAGAGTTGTGCTTGTGCTGTTCACAGCAGGATGTTATATACCACCAAGCTCCTGATGAGTGTGCTGAGACTAAATATGGAGCCATTCACAGCACTTTGACCCTTCTGATGCCTCTTTCAATAATGACAGCAACATCTGAGGAGTTTGGCAAAGGGAGATCATGCCTTTTGTCAGGCCATTGGTACCCCTACTCAGGGCCGTCATCAGGGCATTACAACAATAACTGGTGTACGGGACCCAGTGAAGGGGGGGTGGGGTAATTACTTAGCTTTATGAAGCTTCAGCTCCCCTCTTCACCGAGCTCCAGTCACAGCCACAGCAGAGGGGCGTGGGTGTCTTGCTTCAGCCACAGCACACATGACTAAATTGCATGCAAAGCCCTTCTAAGGCATCGCATGCAAATATGCAATGTGGCCGGAAGCAAGGCGAGTGGAGCAGAGCAGGAAGGTGGTGCGTCATCCCGCAGCCCAGCGTGATGAGGTCATTACTTTGCACCTCATCACAGGGCTGCGGGCAACATTGAGGTGGCGAGGACAAGGCATCTGGCAGGGAAAGGTAGGTGCTACTTGAGCTGAAGATCCCCGGGAGTGCTGGGGGTTCCCATTCAGCTAAAATACATCGCAGCTCAGAGAGGACAGCGGACAACGTGGGAGCCGGGGATGGTGAGTAAAATGTTTGTTTTTTTTTCTTTTTGCGTAAGATAAACATAAAAGGAGAGACCCTGGAAGGGGATATATACAAGAAAGAGGATATGTATACCAGGAAGGGGACAAAAACCAGGATGGGACTTTATACCAGAATGTGCCCAGGAGGGTGATATATAGACACCAGGAGTTGCCCAGGAAACGAACATATGTACCAGGAAGGCAGCAAAAACCAGGATGGGGACATTAAACCAGAATGTGCAGAGGAGGGGGATATATATATACTAAGATGGGGACAAATAAACCAGGATGGGGATTTATATACCAGGAGGGTCCCTGGATGGGGGCATAAATACCAGAATGTGCCCAGGAAGGGAACATATAAACCAGGAAAGGGACAAAAACCTTGATGGGGTCATTATACTAAAATGTGCAGAGGAGGGGGATATACAGTCATATGAAAAAGTTTGGGCACCCCTATTAATGTTAACCTTTTTTCTTTATAACAATTTGGGTTTTTGCAACAGCTATTTCAGTTTCATATATCTAATAACAGATGGACTGAGTAATATTTGTGGATTGAAATGAGGTTTATTGTACTAACAGAAAATGTGCAATCCGCATTCAAACAAAATTTGACCGGTGCAAAAGTATGGGCACCCTTATCAATTTCTTGATTTCAACACTCCTAACTACTTTTTACTGACTGACTAAATCACTAAATTGGTTTTGTAACCTCATTGAGCTTTGAACTTCATAGGCAGATGTATACAATCATGAGAAAAGGTATTTAAGGTGGCCACTTGCAAGTTGTTCTCCTATTTGAATCTCCTATGAAGAGTGGCATCATGGCCTCCTCAAAACAACTCTCAAATGATCTGAAAACAAAGATTATTCAACATAGTTGTTCAGGGGAAGGATACAAAAAGTTGTCTCAGAGAGTTAAACTGTCAGTTTCCACTTTGAGGAACATAGTAAGGGAATGGAAGAACAAAGGTACAGTTCTTTTTAAGCCCAGAAGTGGCAGGCCAAGAAAAATATCAGAAAGGCAGAGAAGAAGAATGGTGAGAACAGTCAAGGACAATCCACAGACCACCTCCAAAGACCTGCAGCATCATCTTGCTGCAGATGGTGTCACTGTGCATCAGTCAACAATACAGCGCACGTTGCACAAGGAGAAGCTGTATGGGAGAGTGATGCGAAAGAAGCCGTTTCTGCAAGCACGCCACAAACAGAGTCGCCTGAGGTATGCAAAAGCACATTTGGACAAGCCAGTTACATTTTGGAAGAAGGTCCGGTGAACTGATGAAACAAAGATTGAGTTGTTTGGTCATAGAAAAAGGCGATATGCATGGAGGCAAAAAAACACGGCATTCCAAGAAAAGCACTTGCTACCCACAGTAAAATTTGGTGGAGGTTCCATCATGCTTTGGGGCTGTGTGCCCAATGCCGGCACCGAGAATCTTGTTAAAGTTGAGGGTTGCATTTATTCAATTTAGTATCAGCAGATTCTTGACAATAATGTGCAAGAATCAGTGACGAAGTTGAAACACAGGGGATGGATATTTCAGCAAGCCAATGATCCAAAACACCATTTTAATGATACTCAGGCATTCATGCAGAGGAACAATTACAATGTTCTGGAATGGCCATCCTAGTCCCCAGACCTGAATCTCATTGAAAATCTGTGGGATGATTTGTAGCGTGCTGTCCATGCTCTGCGACCATCAAACTTAACTGAACTGGAATTGTTTTGTAAACAGGAATGGTCAAATATACCTTCATCCAGGATTCAGGAACTCATTAAAAGCTACAGGAAGCGACTAGAGGGTGTTATTTTTGCAAAAGGAGGATCTACAAAATATTAATGTCAATTTTATGTTGAGGTGCCCATACTTTTGCACCGGTCAAATTTTGTTTAAATGCGGATTGCACATTTTCTGTTAATACAATAAACCTCATTTCAATCCAGAAATATTACTCAGTCCATCAGTTATTAGATATATTACACTGAAATAGCTGTTGCAAAAACCCAAATTGTTATAAAGAAAAAAGGTTAACATTAATAGGGGTGCCCAAACTTTTTCATATGACTATATATATATATATTAGGCTGGGATATATATATATATATCTTATATATAAAGCTCAGTGTATGTATGTGTGTATGTCCGCTAAAGGAATCCGCACCGTCGTATGTACAATCACGAACTTTTGCACAGACACCTCATGTGACCCAGGGAACATCATAGACTATGTTTGGGAGGGAAAATTTAACCCCGTCCTTTCCAGTTACTCTACAAAAATCCTGCAGCTATTAAACTGAATGGAGCTGGGAGCTGCAGGCTATAAATAGCAACTGTCAGTGGTTGCTATAGGAACAAAATAAACTGTTAGTATACAAAGCTTATATGTGAGGTAAAAAGATGTCAGTGGTGAGACGGATAGAGAAAGACAGAGACAGACGGGGAAAGAGACAGCCAGGCAAAGAGACAGACGCCAAAAGAGACAGACACCCAAAGAGACAGACCTGGAAAGAGACAGATGGGCATAGAGACAGCCCTGGAAAGAGACAGCCCTGGAAAGAGACAGCCCTGGAAAGAGACAGACGGGCAAAGAGACAGCCCTGGAAAGAGACAGCCCTGGAAAGAGACAGCCCTGGAAAGAGACAGACGGGCAAAGAGACAGACTGGCAAAGAGACAGCCCTGGAAAGAGACAGCCCTGGAAAGAGACAGCCCTGGAAAGAGACTCCAGGAAAGAGACAGTCCGGGAAAGAGACAGCCCTGGAAAGAGACAGCCCTGGAAAGAGACAGCCCGGGAAAGAGACAGACCGGGCAAAGAGACAGACCGGGCAAAGAGACAGCCCAGGCAAAGAGACAGCCCTGGAAAGAGACAGCCCTGGAAAGAGACAGCCCTGGAAAGAAACAGCCCGGGAAAGAGACTAATCTGGAAAGAGACAGAGGGGGAAAGAGACAGACGGGGAAAGAGACAGCCCTGCAAAGAGACAGCCCGGCAAAGAGACAGCCCTGGAAAGAGACAGCCCTGGAAAGAGACAGCCCTGGAAAGAGAGAGACCGGGAAAGAGACTAATCTGGAAAGAGACAGACGGGCAAAGAGACAGATGAGCAAAGAGACAGCCCTGGAAAGAGACAGCCCTGGAAAGAGACAGCCCTGCAAAGAGACAGCCAGGCAAAGAGACAGCCAGGCAAAGAGACAGCCGGGCAAAGAGACAGCCGGGCAAAGAGACAGCCCTGGAAAGAGACAGACCGGGAAAGAGACAGACCTAGAAACAGATAGCCGAGCAAAGAGACAGCCGGGCAAAAAGACAGCCGGGCAAAAAGACAGCCGGGCAAAAAGACACAGAGATAGATACAGATACAGAGATTGAGACAGATAGATAGAAACAGATAGACAAGGAAAGAGACAGACAGTGAGACAGACAGACAGCAACACACAGACAGAGACTGGGAGAGAGACAGAGAGACAGTAACTATCCCGGGCAACGCCCGGGTACTACAGCTAGTATATATATATGGGTACATATAGTATGGGTACATAAATACCAGAATGTGCCCAGGAGGGTGATATATATACACCAGTAGGAACCCTGGAAGGGGACATATATACAAGAAGGAAGACATATATACCAGGAAGGGGACAGAAACAAAGATGGGACATATATACCAGAGTGTGCACAGGAGGGGGATATACATACCAGGATGGGGATATATATACCAGGAGTGTCAAGGGATGGGGGCATATATATCATAAAGATGACATATATGTTAGGAAGGAGACAATAAACCAGGATGAGACATACATACCAGGAAGGGCGCAGGATGGGGGACATAAATACTAGGATTGGCCCAAGATGGGGACAAAAATACCAGGATGGGGATATATATTCCAGGAAGGGTACATATATACCAGGAGTAGGACATATATAGCAGGAGGATATTATACAGGGGGCAATGTGTGTGGGGGGGATAGTATACAAAGGGGCAGTGTGTGTGAGTGTATATATATATAATATATATATGAGGGGCAGCTTGTGTGGGGGGATAGTATACAAAAGGGCAGCGCACTTGAGGGATATTATTCAGAATGGCAGTGTGTGGGGGGGGGATATTTTACCAGGGACCAGTATGCATGTGGGAATATAATACAGAGGAGCAGTGTGTGTGAGAATATTATACAGCAGAGCAGTGTGTGTGGGAGGGATATTATACAGATGAGCAGTGTGTGTTGGGATATTATATACAGGAGCATTGTGGGTATATTATACAGAGAGGAAGTGTGTGGGGGATATTACACATGAAGCAGTGTGGGAGAGATATTATGGAGAGGGCGGTGTAGAGGGTGAATTACGGAGAGGGGTGGTGTAGGGGGTGTATTATTAATTTTCTGAGGGAAATACTTCATTTTCTGGAACAATGTCAAGGCGGCTAACACTTTTGGCCATGACTGTGTGTGTATGTATGTGTGTATATACATACACACACGTTTTTCCAAGAATAGCGGTAAGTGTGGGAGGTTTGAGGTGGAGGCGGAGCTGGAGTGGAGCCTAGGCGGAATTTCATTAGGGCCCCAAAATTTTGCCTGTATGGGGCCCTAAAATTCCTAGTGGTGGTTCTGCCCCTTCTGCTCAATCACCGGATTCCAATGTATTTCTATGGCAACCAGAGGCCTTATAATGTCCTGTTGTGTGTGTGCCATATTCCTTTTCAATCACATGCCGCCACTGGCAGGCTTTGATCGGTGAAACACTGACAGTGGAGATAATATATTGTATCACATATGTGCTAGAGTGTACGATCAAAGGATTGCAGGTCCAAGTCCCTTTGTGAGATTAGTAAGAATTGTAAAAATAAAAGAAAAAATGTTTTTAAGTGTTATAAAATTAAAAATGACAATATTGTAAAATAACACCCCTCATCCCCCCCTCAAAAAAAAACCACACAACAAATCACATTTTGTATTGCTGTGTTTCTTACAACTCATCCTATAAAACTGTATAAACTTTCATCCGGTATGGTAAATCGTTTTAAAAATATATAAATTATATTTATATTTATATATACAACTATAAAATTCTTGATAAAATATATTCCAAAATGGTAACCATAAAGACTACAGCTCATCATGCAAAAAACATTCTGTCAAACAGAACTGTAAAGAGAGAAATAAAAAAAAATAGGACTTTTACAATATGACAACACAAAACTGAATTTTTTTTAGTCATTTTTCTTGTGAAAAAAATTGGAAAACATAAAACAATATAAATTGGTTATCAATGTAAACATATCGATCCACAAAATAACAAGAATGTCAATTTTATACCCCATGGTGATCCCAACTAAGACTTCAAAACAATTCCAGAATGAACGTTTTTTCTTTATAAGAATAAAGCGTAAAATACACCGGCGCTCAGATGAAAAAAGGTAAAAAAAATCAGCCATCGTACAGCTCTACAGATGTAAAATTGAGAGATTTATGGCTCTCAGAATATGCAACACAAAGAAAAAAAAATTTCAGAGTATGAAAGTTTTATAATATATAAATAAAACTATATACATTTGGTGTTGCCATATTCATACTGACACACACAAAAAAGTTACAGTGGCATGTAAAAGTTTGAACACTGCAGATAAAAATTACTTTTATTGTGAACAGTTAAGCAAGTTGAATAGAAAATGAATTCCAAAAGGCATAAAGTTAAAGATGACACAGTTCCTTTTTATTTTAGGCAACAAAACAAAAAAAATCTTTACATTTAAAAAATTACGAAGAGGAAAATGGGCCAATGCCAAAGTTTGGGCACCCTGCATGTTTAATACCTAGCAGTACCCACTTTGTCAAGTATCACAACTTGAAAATGCTCTTCACAGCCAGCCAAGAGTCTTTCAATTTTTGTTTGAGGGATTTGCATGCATTCTTCCTTGGAAAAGTCTTAAGCTGGTGTCACACACAGCGACAACGACAACGACGTCGCTGCTACGTCACCATTTTCTGTGACGTTGCAGCGACGTCCCGTCGCTGTCGCTGTGTGTGACATCCAGCAACGACCTGGCCCCTGCTGTGAGGTCGCCGGTCGTTGCTGAATGTCCAGCTTCATTTTTTGGTCGTCACTCTCCCGCTGTGACACACACATCGCTGTGTGTGACAGCGAGAGAGCGACGAAATGAAGCGATCAGGAGCCGGCACTGGCAGCTGCGGTAAGCTGTAACCAGCGTAAACATCGGGTAACCAAGGGAAGACCTTTCCCTGGTTACCCGATGTTTACGCTGGTTACCAGCCTCCGCCGCCCTTGCTGCCAGCGCCGGCTCCTGCACTGTGACATGTGGCTGCAGTATGCATCGGGTAATTAACCCGATGTATACTGTAGCAAGGAGAGCAAGGAGCCAGCGCTAAGCAGTGCGCGCGGCTCCCTGCTCTCTGCACTGTGACATGTAGCTGCAGCACACATCGGGTTAATTAACCCGATGTGTGCTGCAGGAGAGCAAGGAGCCAGCGCTAAGCGCGGCTCCCTGCTCTCTGAACTGTGACATGTAGCTGCAGCACACATCGGGTTAATTAACCCGATGTGTGCTGCAGGAGAGCAAGGAGCCAGCGCTAAGCGCGGCTCCCTGCTCTCTGAACATGTAGCACAGCGACCTTATGATCGCTGCTTCTGCTGTGTTTGACAGCTAAGCAGCGATCATAACAGCGACTTACAAGGTCGCTGTTACGTCACCGAAAATGGTGACGTAACAGCGACGTCGTTGTCGCTGTCGTTTAGTGTGACACCAGCTTTAGTGTATACAGTGCCTACAAGTAGTATTCAACCCCCTGAAGATTTAGCAGGTTTGATAAGATGCAAATAAGTTAGAGCCTGCAAACTTCAAACAAGAGCAGGATTTATTAACAGATGCATAAATCTTACAAACCAACAAGTTATGTTGCTCAGTTAAATTTTAATACATTTTCAACATAAACGTGTGGGTCAATTATTATTCAACCCCTAGGTTTAATATTTTGTGGAATAACCCTTGTTTGCAATAACAGCTAATAATCGTCTTTTATAAGACCTGATCAGGCCGGCACAGGTCTCTGGAGTTATCTTGGCCCACTCCTCCATGCAGATCTTCTCCAAGTTATCTAGGTTCTTTGGGTGTCTCATGTGGACTTTAATCTTGAGCTCCTTCCACAAGTTTTCAATTGGGTTAAGGTCAGGAGACTGACTAGGCCACTGCAACACCTTAATTTTTTCCCTCTTGAACCAGGCCTTGGTTTTCTTGGCTGTGTGCTTTGGGTCGTTGTCTTGTTGGAAGATGAAATGATGACCCATCTTAAGATCCTTGATGGAGGAGCGGAGGTTCTAGGCCAAAATCTCCAGGTAGGCCGTGCTATCCATCTTCCCATGGATGCGGACCAGATGGCCAGGCCCCTTGGCTGAGAAACAGCCCCACAGCATGATGCTGCCACCACCATGCTTGACTGTAGGGATGGTATTCTTGGGGTCATATGCAGTGCCATCCAGTCTCCAAACGTCACGTGTGTGGTTGGCACCAAAGATCTCGATCTTGGTCTCATCAGACCAGAGAACCTTGAACCAGTCTGTCTCAGAGTCCTCCAAGTGATCATGAGCAAACTGTAGACGAGCCTTGACATGACGCTTTGAAAGTAAAGGTACCTTACGGGCTCGTCTGGAATGGAGACCATTGCGGTGGAGTACGTTACTTATGGCATTGACTGAAACCAATGTCCCCACTGCCATGAGATCTTCCCGGAGCTCCTTCCTTGTTGTCCTTGGGTTAGCCTTGACTCTTCGGACAAGCCTGGCCTCGGCACGGGAGGAAACTTTCAAAGGCTGTCCAGGCCGTGGAAGGCTAACAGTAGTTCCATAAGCCTTCCACTTCCGGATGATGCTCCCATCAGTGGAGACAGGTAGGCCCAACTCCTTGGAAAGGGTTTTGTACCCCTTGCCAGCCTTGTGACCCTCCACGATCTTGTCTCTGATGGCCTTGGAATGCTCCTTTGTCTTTCCCATGTTGACCATGTATGAGTGCTGTCCACAAGTTTGGGGAGGGTCTTAATTAGTCATAAAAGGCTGGAAAAAGAGATAATAAATCCAAACATGTGAAGCTCATTGTTCTTTGTGCCTGAAATACTTCTTAATACTTTAGGGGAACCAAACAGAATTCTGGTGGTTTGAGGGGTTGAATAATAAATGACCCTCTGAATAAACTTTTCACAATTTAAAAAAAATAAATAAAAAAGAAATAACATTCTTTTTTGCTGCAGTGCATTTCACACTTCTAGGCTGATCTACAGTCCAAATGTCACAATGCCAAGTTAATTCCGAATGTGTAAACCTGCTAAATCTGCAGGGGGTTGAATACTACTTGTAGGCACTGTATATACAGTGTATACAGTGTGTGTGTGTATGTATGTATGTATATGTATGTGTATATGTAATATATATATATATATATATATATATATATATATATATATATAAAATATACACACACAGTATACACTGTAATATATTCCCAAAACCCCCAAAATAGTTACTGAATATAATAAATAAAACAATATGAATAACTAGGCTAGGGTTATATAAAGGATTTTTGGACTATAAATAATGGTTAAGCACCATATAACAAAACCCTACATACCAAAAGTGCACTAAACACCACAAAATAGTTTTATAATATAATTTATTGAAAGTTTCTTTAAAATATGAAAATATGTTGCATTAATCACAAATGGCCACAAGGTGGCACTACCCAACGGGAAACAGGGAATAAATAATTGTATGCTACTCCACAATATAGAAAGAATTACAGAAATCAATATTGCCATGAGAAAAGCACTGCGCCAAAACGCAAATGATAGTGGCTCCATGTTGGATACAGGTAGTGCATTTCACATCCTTTGTTGTTTGCATAGCATGTCGTTATGGCACCTCTCATTAGTTGGTCATCTCATGCACTTTGCATTCAAATACTGTATAGCTATCAGCATATTTATTACCATGGTTATGTACTTTCACTTTATAATACATGTATTTTGCTGCTAGTATTTAATTAGTCTTTTTTTACTAGTTAGTCTCTTCTTTACATAATAGTTATATACAATATAATGTTTTCTGCTGTTACTATATAGAACTATTTCAATTTTGAGCATATATATCTTTAGGCATTCAATGTTACATCTCGTGGCTCTCCTCTTGCAAGGAATGAGGTGGTCCCCCATTCCTTGTCTGCCACGAGCCCTCCTGCTCAGCAGCGCCAAAGGCCTGGGAGACTGCAGGAGTTTCCTCCTCTTAGATGCAGCAGAAGGGTGACACCTAGTGGTTTACTCCTTGTAAGGAATGGAGTGGCCTCCCATCCCTTGCCTGCCACGTGCCCTCCTGCTCGGCATCGAAGAGGGTTGGAGTGGTTGCACAGTGTGCAAAGGATAGATGCTCAGGGAAGCAGCAAGACTTCCCTTAGCTCTGCACATTGTGAAACCGAAGATCCCGCCTTTATGACCCAGAGGCAGGAGGTTGAGCATGTGCCCCACGTGACGTCTTCTGATTCGCTCACTGGTATCACACGGCCAGATAACGAGGCTGGTGATATGCTGAATCCTGACTGGCCGGGCCAGGACGTCACAGATCATGATTGGGTCACATCCGTCTCGCGCCCGCCCTTGGCTGGAGCTACATCTCCTTAAAAAACCCTCCTGCCATCATGGCGGCGCGCGACCGTCCTTCTATGTTTGGATGTCTGGCAGCGTGCTGCCACGCCACTGTACAGACGTCATTGTATTTTGCAGGTCTCGCCCCTGCCTTGCTGCTCCGGCAGTATTCTGTTTAACAGGCTGTGTTCCTGTCCCAGGTGAGCTCCTTGAATCTCTGTCGGACTCACCTGGTTTCTGAAGCACACGTGCGTGGGCACCTCTGTGCTACCCTCGTGCCATATTCCTGTAACTCCCGCTGGCACACGTGCGTAGGCACCTCTGTGCGTCCCCGTGCAACAGGTACACCGAGTTGTGAGCCCCGTGCCATACAACCCTCACGGGTTAGGGCGGACAGGTGTACGCAGATCGTCTGTGACATTCCAGACGATCGCTAGCAGCAACCCGCTCACTCTTCTCCCACCATAGCAGCGGTCCCTTACACCGCACAGTGGACCTTGACCGGCGGAAGCTGTCCATATACCATCTTGGCACGCTTTCCCGGGTCCCCCTCGTAACAATTCAGTATCAGTATATATCAATTTTGTGACCGTTACATATTTTATTTTCTTGTGCACAGTATAAATGATCATATTTTGATATTCATTAGGTATAGTGCATAATAGCATTATTTTATTACTGCTACAATATTTTTTATATACAATTTTTTGGCAATATTGATTTCTAGAATCCTTTCTATATTGTGGATTAGCATACAATTATCCTTGTATCTCCTTGTGTAGTGTCACCTTGTGGCCATTTGCGATTAATGAGACATATTTTCATATTTTAAAGAAACTTTCAATATATTATATTTTAAAAGGATTTTGCGGTCTTTAGTGCCCTTTTTTATGTAGATTTTTCTTGAAAAAGTGTTCCAGTTCTGTGAGATTCCTGGGTCATCTTGAATGCAGTGCTCTTTTGAGAGCTAGCCACAGATTTTCAATGATGTTCAAATCAGGGGACTGTGAGGGCCATTGTAAATCCTTCGGCTTGCATCATTTCAGCTAGTCTATTGTGTATTTAAAAGTGTGTTTAGGATCATTAGCCATTTGTAGAAGCCATCCTCTTTTCAACTTCAGTATTTTTACCGATGTTATGTTTGCATCAAGATTTTGTTGAAATTTATTTGAATCTATTCCTCCATCTACCCATAAGATGTTCCCTTTGCCATTGGCTGCAACACAACCCCAAAGCATGATTGATCCACCCCCATGCTTAATGGTTGGCAAGATATTATTTTATTATTTTCCTAAAATTGTGCGACTTTTTCTCTACACACACTATTGATCATTGTGGCCAGAGAGTTCTATGCTAACCTCATCGTTCCAAAGGGACTTGTTTACAAAATGCATCAGGCTAGTTTATATGTTCTTTTGCATACTTTTGACGCTGAATTTTAATGGTGAGGACGCAGGAGAGATTTTATTCTGATGACTCCTCCATGAAGGCCATATTTTTGCAGGTATCTCTGAACAGTAGAACAATGTACCACAATTCCAGAGTGTGATAAATCTTACTGAAGGTCTTTTGCCATCAAGCGGGGATTTTAATTTTTCCTCTCTAGCAATTCTTACAGAAATTTTGCTTGGTCTTCCAGACCTTATGTTGACCTCCACTATTCATACCATTTCTTCATTACATTTAAAGGGGAACTTGAAAATGCTTTGGTATATTGTTATAGCTTAGTCCTTCTTTGTGGGTCTCTACCATTTTCATTTTCAGAGTGCTAGTCAGCAGCAAAGAAGAACCCATGGCTGCTGTTTTTTGGTACAAGGTTAGAGGAGGCTGGATTTTTATAAAGCTGAGAAATTTGCATTACCTGGCCTTTTCTAATGGTGATAGGGAACAAGCCATACTCTAATAGGCTTATTATGGTCACATACAATGGGAGGGCCCTCTTTCATACATTTGGCAGGGCAACATTGTGGCTCAGTTGTTCACACTGCTGTCTCTGCTACAAGCTGCACAGATGGTGTGGCGCCCTAGAGGCTCAGTCACCACAGGGAATTGCATCTGGTTTAAGTTGTAATTCTCTCTCGGTGGAGAAGAGGTGAATCACTGGTTTCTGCCACACACTTACAAACATCTAGCATAAGTCACCACATACAGGAAACCAGGCTGGAAATCCCCCAGCCATGCTGAGACATTCCTGAGTGGGGGTACTCTCAAAGAGTAGTTTCACTTTTAGTCACAGAACAGAACAGCTCAGGACAGAGAAGGGAGCAGACAGCTTGAGCAGAGTTAAAGCAGCCCTGGCCCTGGGACGGGAGATAGGTGGAGATAGTCCCAGGGCCAGGGGCCACAACACCGCACTGAGTCTGCAGGAGTGAGACTGAGAGAGGGCAAGAGACAGAGGCAGCCGGTGGAGATGTTGGGACAAGAGGAGATGGCAGCTGAGGTAGAGCTTAACTGTCCCCACAGTGCCTGCGCAAGTCGGGGTGCAGAGCCCTAGTTCAGGAAGACGCTTCAAGCTCACCTGATAAATCTGCCCGGTGAGGGAATCATCAAGGTTCCTCACCAACATTAGTGTCCGGGGCACAGCAGCAAAGAGGGAACCCGGGAACAAGGACAGAGGTCCGACCCAAGAGAGATTCAAGCTGCCTGCCATATGGGCCAGGACTGTGACAACAGGAGGGGGCCCCAGAATGCTTCAGGCTACAGGGAACCATGTGTCAGTGCAAGGAGGAGAGTCTCATACATTTCCATAGACACCGGTGATTGTCTCTGATTCATCCGGGACAGGCTGGAGTACATGCATGGCGACGGAGAGCGGCACCTCCGGGGCAAATTAAGAACTGTGAGTAACTGGAACTTTGAACTGCAGCCCCTTTGGCGTCCTAGTCATTGCCGGCGCTGCCGCCCCGCGCTTCGGCACCATCAACCACCCCATCATCCTCATCCTCCCTGGGGATCGCTCCATCTGTGAGGAGCTGGACCATCTGGGCTGCATTAACATCAGCCCCAGGGGAGAGCAAATACTCGCAGCGGTGGCTAATTCCTGGCTGCACACCACGGGTGGCGCTGCAAAGCATCCTCCATCCCCATCCAACATCGCTCCTGGCCCGGTGACGAGTAACCCCTAAGGCCCCGCGGGTGCTACAACTGGCACTGCAAGCAGGGTCTTGTGCCCGCAACTGTGGGTACTGCATGTCTTAAAAACGTTCCACCTGGTGGCACAAACCGGATATTGTTATGTGTGATTAATGGACTGTACAAGAACTGTTTGCCTGCCATTAACCAACTTGGCGCAAGAAAAGAAGGGGCGTGCTATCATGGGCAGAACCCAAAAAGAGCGCGAAAGTGTGGGTTGAACCCAGAAAGAGCACGAAGGAGAGCCCAACTGGAAGAGAATTACTGTAACTAAGGGCTTGCCATTAGCCTACCCTCGTTGCTGGCGCTGTGGCACCATCACTGGCTCCATTGGTGCCGTAGGTTATGCTATTGTGACGCCCCTGGACTATCAGGTCATCACAGGGTATTGCACAATTTTCCCTTCCATGCAGTATCCATCTCCTCCTTGATTCCAGGTGCCACCCAATGGTATTGTTAACACCAGCATGCAAATCCCAGTCACACACACCAGTGGGTAGGTCCATTGGAGAAAGGGACGCCCACCTTAGAGTCAGGCAGACTGGGGGGAGGTGACTGGGCAGTCCACGGCAGGGGAGCAAGGAGAGTAGTAGTTCTCAAGTAGCTCTCAGGGGGAGAGCAGGCTGGGGAGTTGTAGCTCCCGGGACAGCGAGGCAGCAGCCCTCAGAGTGTGAGGGGCTGAGGGTTAGAAGCTCCTGGAAGGTCGGACTAGACTGGAACACAGCAAAGCAATATCATTGGGAGCGGTCACCTGGACGAGCTCCCCTCCTCAGCGTCAGCGGTACTCCAGGACTTTTGGTTTAACTGCAGTCTGTGTGTTTACCAGCCTTCCAAAACAGCACATCCTCATCCAGCACCATGACTACCAACCGTGAGTTCCCTGCTCCTTGCTTCCCGCTTGTTTGTCCTTTACATGTAGCCGACGGGGCCACGGAGCCGGGTCAGGCCAGTAACAGCAACCCCACAAAACCAATGGCCCGGTGACGAGTAACCCCTAAAGCCCTCACTCATGCATTAGGGCCCTCCCTCCAGTTCTTTTCATTCTGGTCTGAATTACCCTCCCCATCAGTCCCAAGCTGGAATCATTGCTTAAATAACTATCTTTAGGTGATAAATCATACCCTGCAGCAGAGTTATTGAAAGCATGGCACTATTGAATTACCTTTTGAAGAATCTTTTTCATAATGCTTACAATTTTCTTTACAAAAATCAGTTAAACTAGTTTTTCATGCAGAAGCTTTGTTTTTCAGCATTGTGTCTTGAGATGTACAAGTATGACGTTCAGACTTCAACCAGTGGCTGTAAAATGGAGCTCAGAAGCAACAGATTAATTTAGGGTCTGTAAACAATAAAAACAGTAGACTGCTTCAGTCCTCTCTGTGTATTGCATTTGTGGTGCCCCTGACCTGGTTAGGCACCACTGAGTACTGCACCCATGCTGGGGGCAGTACAATACAGGTAATCCAGAAGGCTGACCGAGGTGTGACTACACAGGCACATAGTAATCAGGTCTCACACATGTACCTTTGGGAGGACTCCTGAGAGCTTCCAGGAGGGGGCGTGCCTCCATGTCCACTCAAGGGGTGTGGTAGAGAGCCTGGTTGCTAGGTGACGTAGGCAGGCACGAGTGGGGAAAGGAAGAAGGAGGAGGAGGAGTTAGGCAGTTAGAGTATGGAGCTCAGACAGAGCAGATGTGCAGGTCCCACAAGTGAGCCGGTTTAGTGTGCAGCTCAGGGAGAGCAGAAGCAGACCCTGGAGCTGTTGCAGTCTAACAGCGTCCATGCAGTGTCTACTGATGGGGGAGAACGGTCACCTAGTAGTGCCACCCGAAATCCACCCAAGGCTAAAGAGAGAGCAACGGAGTGGAGAGTAAGAGGTCTGCCAGGGAGTAACCAGGCCCAAACAGGTAACAGGTCCCAGTGCAGAGATAGATCCACCTTTCTTCTGCCAAACCTGCCTGAGGGGGCACTTCAAACCTCCAAGACAACACCACGGAGTCCGCAGCCACATAGCAGAGTGAGGGCCCATAGCTCACAGGAGGCAAGCAGCCAGAGTGACCTGGTCCAGGCTACAAGCAAACGGGCCGAAACGAGGGGAGCAGCAACTTCCCTGGGTGACCCCCGTAGGGACTACAAGTCGGGGTCATCACAAACAACAGAAGGGCTAAGGAAGGTGAGGCAGTAGCCACCCTCACCAGTCAGCTGGAAGGACACCTGGTTCCAGCCTGGTTCATCCCAGCTACGCCCGGGTTACTCACCCTGCCATCAACAGTGAGTAAAGCCCCTGAAAGACATTCTGCTTGTGTTGAGTTTTTCTGCGCCTTGTGGTTCCGCACTCCTACACAGGGCCCTGGGGATTGCCTCACTCTCAGGAGGCTATTACAACTGACTGCACCCACCATCAGCCCCAGGCATCCCTTAATCTGCAGTGGCGGTCTCCACTGACCGCAATTCTGAGAGTGGCGTCACAACAATCCCAAGAAGGTTCCCTACCTGTGAACAGAACCGTCCCATCGCGTGGAGTCCCTAAAGTTAATGAACCGCTACACCGCACCTGTGGGACTCCACACATTCAGGGCCTGTTTCATACACCCGTGTTCAACCAGTGTCAGTAAAATGGAGCTCAAAAGCCACAGATTCATTTAGGGTCTGTAAAGTAAATCTTTAGCACCGTGCTGTGCTTTTGATGTGGATGCAGCTTCCTCCAGGATAGAAACCTGAAGTGTTATTGTGCATTCAGCACAACCCTGGGGATTTCTTCTGCCACATCCACAACCAGAGAGATCAAGAGATTCTAAAAAAAAGAAAGAACGTGTCCCTTGTAGGACAAATCAGAGGATATCGCCCAGTGAGAGAAGAGATCTGTGGAGTGTATTATGTAGGTGATGGGAACTGATACAGAGCTCAGATGAAGGACCTCGAAGGACTGAGTGTATCAATACTGGTGTTTCTCAATATGCAAGGGCAGACTTAGAAATTACCACTGGGCACTCTCTAATACACAGTAGCGGAGACTTTTAAGATGGTCTCAGAAAACATTGAGTTAAGATTGAAAGGAGTGGCACTCCTAGAGTGCTAGAGCCACTATGTCCAAGGGCGAACCCAAAAATTACCCTTGGGTGCTCTCTGATACACAATGGAAGATACGGTGAGGTAGGGTCTCAGAAAACACTGTGTTACCATTGATAAGGGGTAGTCAATGCACTATGTGCAAGGGGGGGGGGGGGGCAAAAAATTACCCCTGTGGGGTAGACATATATCATCATGAGCATCAAGACATGGTGGAGAAAGTGGAAAAGGAAAGAAACAAAATAAAAAAATGTACCCTTGTTTGGATGGGAAGGGAAATGTTAATTCAACTTACAAAACTGTACATTTTGGGAAGCTTTAATTTTACTTGGTGTCCTCTGGTGGGGTGACAAAGTTTGGGGAAAGCCAATATTTCAGTGTCCCCACCATGACAAAGACTATTGATCATCTTCTCCTCTCTCTCCTGCCACTCCTCCTCCAGATCCTCATTTTCAGGCCATCCATGCTCAACAGAGAAGAAGCTGAAGTTGATAGTCCCCTTTGTAGCGCAGGCAAGCTGCTCCTTTTCCTTCTTGACATCATCTTTCTCCTCCTGATTATCATCAAATCTGGGCTGGGGAGTATCAGTCAGTTTAAGTTCTTGCTCTATAGCCACCTGCTTGACATGCAAAGCTTCCTGTTTCAGAGTGAGCAGCAAGTGTTTCAATAGACACAGCAGTGGGATGGTTAGGCTGATTCAGGGCCTGACTAGGAATTTCAGGGCTCCATACTGGCAAAAGTTCGGGGCCTCCTTGATGCTCCACTCCAGCTCCGCCTCCACCCCAGCTCCGCCTCCATCCCACGAATCTTCCACAGTCTCACCGCCACTCTTGGAAAAACTTCACTTCTGCACTACAACCTGACCAATCACACATTAACCCTTCACATGGAACACCGTATTACACACGCAGCCATCAGATTTTGTTTTGGCCAAAAGATTTTTTTAAGCCTGGCAGGGTGCAGTACTAATCCTGGATCCAGAGGAGGTCAGTACCAGTTCCACAACACAAACTCATATACACAACCAGGTTGCCCTCCCCATTGGGGACCAAGCTAGGGTCGGGTCTTAAGGTAGTCACCAAACATGGGGGGCAGCCACCCACTAGTGACAGGGAACTGGGGGAGGAGCAGCCACCAGGGGGAGTTAGGAGCTTACACAACAGTTAGAGTGTTCTCCAGCAGGAGAGAACAGGAGTGGGACCGGTGAGGTTCAGGGTGCAGAGCCTTAGGGTGGAACAGACTTCACGTTGTATCACCAGAATCTGCAGGATAGGGGGATTGCATGTCCCTCTGACCACCACGAGATCCCGGAGCACAGTTCGACATAGGGTCTGGAGTCGTGATTACAGTCAGTCATCTACACACAGGACAGGAGCTAACACTACATGAACTTGGGTCCCCAAGCAGCATCAGGACAAGGGGATCCATCTTTAAAGGCGCAAGAAGGAAGAGCCCATCGACCACCGTACCGGTTCTAACCTCCAATGGATCTGGGATCGGCTGGGGCCCATCACGGCTGGAACCACAGCAGCTGATTCAGCCTTTTGATTGCCGTCGCCCCTTCGCTTTGGCGCCAATGGCCACTACTCTCCTCATCATCTTCCCCGGGGCCCCGCTCCACCTGTGGGGAGCAGAACCATCCTTGCTGCAACACCATTCGCCCCGGAGGACAGCGACAGCAGTGGCGGCTAATCCCTGGCCACGTACAACAGGTGGCGTCACAAGACTATCATCCTCATCATTCCCTCACCATCATCCAAATCTCCTTTTATTGTACACCTCGAGGCCATGAAGTCGGGCAGGGCCACCTGTGACATCCCCCTGACCTGACATCACTGGCCCGGCGACAAGTAACATTTAACCCCTGCCCCATGGGTGCTACATATAGATGAGAGCCGGCAGCGAGAGAGACGGACAGCCAGAGAGACGGACAGCCAGAGAGATGGACAGCCAGAGAGACAGAGGGAAACATAGACAGATAGATAAATAGAGGGATACGTAGAGGGATAGATAGAGGGATAGATAGAGAGATAGTGGGGGATCACAGCAGGTGGTGGGGGGAATCACAGCAGGTGGTGGGGGATCACAGCAGGTGGTGGGGAGGGGAATCACAGCAGGTGGTGGGGGGATCACAGCAAATGGTGGGGGGATCACTGCAGGTGGTGGGGGGAATCACAGCAGGTGGGGAAAATCACAGCAGGTGGTGGGGGGAATCCCAGCAGGTGGTGGTGGGAATCACAGCAGGTGGTGAAGGAATCACAGCAGGTGGTGGGGTGGAATCACAGCAGGTGGTGGTGGGGCATCACAGCAGGTGATGGGGGAATCACAGCAGGTGGTGTGGGGAATCACAGCAGGTGGTGGGGGGAATCACAGCAGGTTGGGGTGGTCACAGCAGGTGGGGGGGTCACAGCAGGTGGGGAGATCACAGCAGGTGGAGGAAGGTGAGAGAAGGCAGCAGATGAGGGAGGGGGGCAGCGGCTGATGGGGAGAGTGGTAGCAGATGGGTTCAGTGACGTGGATCTGGGGCAGTGACTGCTGCAGCCGGCGGCTGAAGGGTGGCGGCTGGGGCAATGGCGGCGGCTGAAAGGAGACAGTGTCTATAAAGTACCAATCGCTCTCCTCAGCTTCCACAGACGCTGGAGTGAAGCTGGGGGGAGCGGTCTCCGGCCCCAGATCCACAGTGATTGGAGAGATTGGTCACAAGGCTGGTCTCTCCAATCAGAGCTGGGGGCAGGTGAAACTGAGGCTGAAACATTACAGTGGCTGTGATTGGCTGAGCGGAATTCGTCAGCCAATCACAGCCTCCTTAGGTCCGGGGAGGAGACACCACCCCTCCTGAGGTCAGGCAGAGGTCCCCTCCTCCCCGAATCTAAGATATTTGCACCGATCGCAGCCACCGCGGCTACGATTTCGCCATGATGTACGGGGTAAGTCATGGCTCCTTAAGTACCAGGGAGCTATGACATACCCAGTACATCATAGGTCACTAAGGGGTTAACACGTTTTCAGGTTCTAGGGGCCCGCTCCCGCTTGGGGTCCCTGTGTGACTGCAGGTGCTGTCAGTGCAACGTCCCCACCCCCTGCCCATGGGGCCCGGTGAACAGAGGAATGAAAGGGGAGGGGCCCAGGTTGTCAGCTGGGCCCCCCCTCCTGCCTGCTGCTCACCGGGCTTGATACAGGAGTCCCAGTAGTAATGCCTTGATAGCGGCCCTGGGCTGATTATGGCGTCATCACTGCTCACCTTCTTGGTGAAGTCCTCAAAGTTTTGGAGAACCTCATAGGAGTCAGACATTCATGCCCATGCTGCAGTTGTTAAGTGCAGAAGCTGATTGGAAGTCTAATTTCAATGTTGGAGCTGATATTCAACTACTGCCCTCTGCAGCTCACTAACCCTTGCCAACATGTGTAATGTTGAGTTCCAGAGTATAGGCAGGTCGCAGAGCGTTTGGCGAGGTGGAAATTGAAAGCCCTGCTACAGCACTGCCAGACCTATTGCAACAGTAGGTGACTTTCAGAAATGGGTGGAGACCTTGACAAGTAGCTACGGAAAGTCTGGGTACGATTTAAAAAACGGCTGTACAGTAGTGATGGGCGGACCCGGACTTTAAAACTTTATTTCTTTTCACTGACAGATTAGTAATGGGGGGTCTCGTAGACACCTCCCATTGTTAATCTAGGGCTTAGAGGCAGCTGTGAGCTGTTATTAACCCCTTATAACCCTAATTACCACCACACCAGGGCAATTGGGATTGGCCAGGTAAAGTACCAGGATTGTCGCATCTAATGGATGCAACAATCCTGGGCAGCTGCAGGCTTCTATTTTTAGGCTGAAGGAGCCCAATAAGCATGGGTCTCACCAGACTGAAAATACCAGCTCCCAGCTGTTGGGATTATCATGGCTGGGTATCAAAATTGGGGAAGACTGAACGCCAGTTTTTAAAATGATTTGCTTAAATAATTTTTAAAAAACCATGTGCGGTCCATCTTCTTTTGATACCCAGCCAAGATAAACGAATGGCTGGGGGCTCCAGCCTGTAGCCATATGCTTTATACAAATCATATTATATATACATATCATAATATGGGAGGACCCTACACCAATTTTTTAATTAATTTTTTTTTACACCAATATACATACATAGACAGCATGTGCAATTGCAAGCACTCAGACACACTGTCACACAGCATGGGGGCGTCTGATTGTAACCAATCAGAGATGCAGGGACTGCTGGTGGGCAGGGGAAGCAGTGAATATGTATGAAGGATAATGAGCGGCCATGGAAGTAGCATTAGAGCCATGCGGAGACTCAATATAAGTATAATGCGCCTGCTTTATCCCCCCTTCTCTATTGTACCACCATTTTTAAGCACTGGATTTGGGTCCTCATAGACTAACAGTGTATGGGAACTGGCGTATGGCCAGATATACAGAATCAATTCAGTTTTTAAACTCGGTTGGACCCGCTGTTCCTGGATATATGCGACTCCGACAATCACTACTGTACAACTAAGTTAAGCAAATGGGAAAGGCATGGAATGTGGTCCAGCTTGCAAAGTTTTAGAGCAGCCACAAGGTTACACCCAATGTCACACATGACCAGACCTAGATCTAGGTTCAGCGGCGAGAGGTCTGGTCTTTTCCTTTCAATAGTTCTGCTGCGGTGTGTGCTTTAACACCAAAAGAGATGAGTTTCAGCAGAGCCTGTAGCCACTTAACCGAAACAGGGCCGCAGTGTTTCCAGCTTGGGACTGATGGGAAAGGGTAATTCAACTGTGGATTAGGAGCGGTATGAGGTGCAGGACCTGGTGTACGGGGAAAGGGAGAAGAGAGGGAAAGCCTGATGGAACTTGAGACATGTGGCCGACTCTGTCCCGGCCTCCTCCAGTTTCACCCAGTGTGCTGTCAGGGAAATATAGAGTCCCTGTCCAAAAGCACTTGTCCTCGTGTCTGTGGTTAAGTGGATCTTTCAAGTAACTGCGTTGGTCAGAGTGTGCTGCCCCCGTGCCGGCAGCCTGCCGCTGCTCGGGTCCGGGCCTTCCGTTGGGTGGCTCGAGGGTCTCCGGACCTGGGGGATCCCGCGGACACTCCGAATGAATAGGGTTTGGGGGTGGTGGATGTAGGACGAATATGTATGGGCTGGGCTGTACTAGGTTCGTGACGCCACCCACGGTATGTGGTGATTTTGGACACCACCGCTACAGTTACGGGGCACCCATGGGGAGATGTTGTGCAGCAAGTTGTTAACCCCTCCGTGGGCAGGGATGGTGGCCCCCAGACCCGTTGGGGTTGGTGGTGCAGGGAGATGGGCGACCGCAGGGTACTGGTGTACTCACTATTAAGAAAACACACGAGTCTCTGGTAAACCAAGGTGATGGTGGTCGGTGCCCGCAGCCGGCTGCGTTCTGGTTCCCCCACCCGGCTGGTCACTGTCTTTCTCCTGCACTTTTGTGTAATGGTGGACTGCCTGTGCTTGCAACTTCAGGAGTCCGCTCCCGGCTGGATGTGACCTAAGGAGCCCTTGCCCACAGATGCTGGCCCGTGGGATCTCTGAGCCCTGACGGTGGCCTGTTATCCCCCTGGGTGGGCTGTTGCCTTCAATCGGGACTTTGGGAGAGACAGGACCTCTATTCCTGGCCGCAATCAATTAGTTAACCAGTTCCAGTCGCTTCTGCACCTAGCTTCAGGGTCTGAGTACCCCACTGTGGGCTCCGATTTCCGGGTCGGTTCGCCGGGTCGCTACCGGCGGGCCACTACCCTGTCCCGATCCACGGCGGTTCCACCGAGCCGTCTTCCCGGCTCCTGCAGACGGAGACCTCCGTCTGCCTCCTAGCCAAAGGCACCAGGGCTCCTACCCTGGCACCTGTGTTATGATCCGGAACCATAAATCATTGGTAAAAAGATGACAAGAGCATTGGCAACTAATCTGGCCGCCATCCCCTTACTAACCATCAACACTAGAAGTAGCTGAGGGGTGAACTAACATCCTATGCACCGCGGACCCAGCCGGAGAAGCTAGCTATCCTAAAGGAAGGAAAGATGAATAACTCTCTGCCTCAGAATTAGACCATAAAGGTATAGCAAGGCACCCACATTCAAAGACTGCAGTGATATAGGAAAACAATACACAGATAGATGATAGGATTAGCAAAGGTGAGGCCCCACTGACTAAATAGGAAAGGGCTGATGGTGGCCAGAGAAAAACCCTACAAAAATCAAAATTCCTGAGCCCTGATCGCTGGATCTGAACTCCGTCCTATACCAGGTGCTCTTGTCATACCAATGAACAGAAAGCAGGAATCATTACACATTCAAGAAGCAACAAACACATGGACTTACAGGAGCAATACTCCAAACATAGCTGCAGGGAGCTTCCCAGCTATGCAACTGAGAGGGAAGATTCCTGCCTGCAAATAAACTGAAAACAACCATAGTAAATGACAAACTCAGATAAGAGCAAAAAGAACAAAACAACATAAGAAAGAACCAAGCACTTATCTGGGGTAGATGTGGTCTGGAGCAGGATGAGAAGGCTGGAAAATTAACCAACAAATGACATCCGGCTCAGACTGCTAGCAGACCAAGGTTTAAATAGGCAGAGAGTTAGCAATGGAAATGCTCAAACACACCTGGTCTCTGTCCAAACCATTCCTGGCCACAAGAGGGAGCCTCACAGCAGCAAAAGCAGAACTGACATTCACAACAGTACCCCCCACTTGAGGAGGGGTCACCAAACCCTCACCAACGCCACTGGGCCGCTCAGGATGAGCATGATGGAAGGCGCAAACCAACCTGTCCGCATGAATGTCAGAAGCCACAACCCAAGAATTATCCTCCTGCCCATAACCCTTCCATTTCACAAGGTACTGAAGCTTCCGCCTACTACGACGGGAATCCAGAATTTTTCAACCTCATACTCCAGATCCCCTTGTACCAAAACAGGGTCAGGAGGCGCAGCTGCAGGAACTGTTTGCTCCACATGTCTCTTCAACAAGGACTTATGGAAGACATTGTGAATCTTAAATGACGCAAGCAGAGCCAAACGGAAAGATACAGGATTGATAATCTCCGAAATCCTATAAGGTCCAATAAATCTGGGCTTAAATTTAGGAGATGGAACTCTAATAGGAATATTTTTAGAGGACAACCACACCATGTCCCCCACTTTAAACCGGGGACCAACACTCCGACGCCGGTTGGCAAACTTTTTGGCAGTTTCTTGGGATTGAAGCAATTTATCCACTACCTGCCCCCAAATCTGCTGCATTCTGTTTACCACAGAATCAACCCCCAGACAGTCAGATGCCTCAAGCTGCCCCGAGAGGAACCTGGGGTAATACCCAAAATTGCAGAAAAATGGGGACACCAATGTGGTAGAGCTAGCTCTATTGTTAAGGGCAAATTCAGCCAAAGGCAAAAACGAAACCCAATCATCCTGATCTGCAGAAACAAAACACCGTAAATAGGTCTCCAGGGTCTGGTTAGCCCTTTCAGTCTGAGCGTTGGTCTGAGGATGAAATTCCGAAGAGAAAGACAGGTGAACACCCAATTTAGAACAAAAAATCCTCCAAAATCTGGATACGAACTGCACTCCTCTGTCAGAAACAGTGTTTTCAGGAATACCATGCAAACGAACAACATGTTAGAAAAACAAAGGCACCAACTCTGATGAAGACGGCAACTTAGACAAGGGAACCAAGTGGACCATCTTGGAGAATCTATCACAGATCACCCAAATCAGTCATTTTCTGAGAGACGGGAAGCTCTGAAATAAAATCCATAGAGATGTGCATCCAAGGTCTCTTAGGTACCGGCAAAGGCAATAACAGCCCACTAGAACATGAACAACAGGGCTTGGACCTAGAACAAACTCCACACGACTGCACAAAACTACGGACATCCCGGGACAGGGAAGGGCACCAAAACGAGTGGACTCAGAAGATCCCGAGTACCAAAAATGCCAGGATGACCTGCCAAAACAGAGCAATGAACCTCAGAGACAACTTGGTCTCTCCATTGGTCAGGGACAAACAGTTTCCCCGCAGGACATCTCTCAGATTTATTCCCCTGAAATCCCGCCAGCGCCAACCGCAGATCAGGCAAAATGGCCGAGAGAACTACACCATCATTCAGGATAGTAGACGGCTCGACAACCTCCAAAGAGTCAGCACAGAAACTCCTGGAAAGGGCATCAGCCTTAACATTCTTGGTGCCTGGCAAAAAGGAGACCACAAAATTAAACCGGGTAAAAAGCAAAGCCCACCTGGCCTGCCGAGGATTCAACCTCTTGGCAGATTCAAGATAGATAAGATTCTTGTGGTCCGTAAGCACCACAACTTGATGTCCAGCCCCCTCCAACCAATGTCTCCATTCTTCAAATGACCACTTCATAGCCAGTAATTCCTGGTTGCTCACATCATAATTCCGTTCAGAAGGAGCAAACTTCCGAGAGAAAAAGGCACAGAGCTTAAGTTTACCTGAAATAGTCTCGTTGAGACAGAACAGCTTCTGCTCCGATCTCTGAGGCATCGATCTCAACTTGAAATGGGCGAGACACATCAGGTTGCTGCAGGACTGGGGCAGAAGTGAACTGCCTTTCAAGCTCCTGGAAGGCCACAATTGCCTCTGGGGTCCAATTCTCAGCATCAGTTCCCTTCTTGGTCAAATCTGTCAGAAGTTTGACAATCAAAACAAAACAATCACTGATCTCGGGGAGACCAGCCAGAGAAAACACTGCCGACAGCCAGCGAGGGCGCTCAAGACAGTGAAATCCTAGGTACATTGCCGCTTGGGAAATATGCAAATCAAAAAGGTCCGTGGAGCCTCTATTAGGAGTCTCAACACAGAAACCAGCCAGATATCCCTCCGGGAAGGGCCCAGCCAAGGGGTGACTCTTTTTAGGAGACCACCATAACCACCATATTAAGTGGCCCTTATAGTCAATATCCAACTTTTTGACAAGTTTAAAGATATGACAATGGAAATACCAAGGCCAGGTATCCATCCACAGACAGCTGTTTCAGGGTATTGCCCCTCATCAGTGTGGAGTAGGATTCTGGCTGGGTGGGAGCAATGCCTAGTAGACCAACAAAACAAAACAACCTTTCACGTTTAGGGCAGACTGATATTATGACAAGCATCTCCACAATAGAAGCACAGTCTATTCTTCCGTCTGAACCCCTGCCGATCAGCATTAGAGACAACCCTATCACACTCCATAGGCTCCAAAGGCTGTTCCACAGGCACAAAAAAAGCAGGTATCTTCCTGTGCTCACGTAACCGCCTATCGATCTGAATGGCTAAGGTCATAGAGGCATCAAGACCAGAGGGGACGGGGAATCCCACCATTACATTCTTCACATTATCAGTAATACCCTTCCGAAAAAGAGCCGCAAGCGCATCATCATTTCATTTGGTAAGGACCGCCCACTTTCGACATTTCTGACAAAACGTTTCAGCAGAGTCCAGACCCTGAGTTAAGGACAACAAGGCCTTTTATGCTTGGTCCACAATATTTGGTTTGTCATATAATAATCCCAAGGCCTGAAAAAAGGAGTCCACATCACTGAGAATCGGATCATCAGACGCTAAAGAGAAGGGCCTTCTGGACCTGAGGGTCACCACGCAGTAAGGAGATGACAATCTTGACCTGCTGTACGTTATTCCCTGAGGACTTAGGGCACAGGTCAAAAAATAATTTACAATTATTTTTGAAACTCAAAAATCTCGACCTATCTCCCGAAAAAAATTCAGGAACGGGAATCTTAGGCTCTGCAAGGGGAACCTGTGCAAGATAAGACTCTATACGACGAACCTTAGCATCAAGATCAGCAACATGCTCACCCAATTCATCCATGCTAGACAAAGATCCTCCACGGAACCCTTCTTAAGAGTACCCTTTAATTTTTAGGCCGGATGTACTGTTATGATCCGGAACCATGGAAGATCACCATAAATCATTGGTAAAAAGATGACAAGAGCATTGGCAACTAATCTGTCCGCCATCCCCTTACTAACCATCAACACTAGAAGTAGCTGAGGGGTGAACTAACAACCTATGCACCGCGGACCCTGCCGGAGAAGCTAGCTATCCTAAAGGAAGGAAAGATGAATAACTCTCTGCCTCAGAATTAGACCGTAAAGGTATAGCAAGCCACACACATTCAAAGATTGCGGTGATATAGGAAAACACAATACACAGATAAAGGATAGGATTAGCAAAGGTGAGGCCCCACTGACTAAATAGGAAAAGGGCTGATGGTGGCCAAAAAAAAACCCTACAAAAATCCAAATTCCTGATAGTACAAAAAACCCTCAGATCGCTGGATCTGAACTCTGTCCTATACAAGGCGCTCTTGTCTAGAGTTGAGCGCGGTTCGTGGTTCGTGGTTCTCCAGTTCGCGGTTCGAGTGATTTTGGGGGCTGTTCTAGATCGAACTAGAACTCGAGCTGTTTGCTAAAGCTCGATAGTTCTAGTTACGTTCGAGAACGGTTCTAGCAGCAAAAAGCCAAGCTAATTACTAGCTGGCTTTCCGCTGTAATAGTGTAAGTCACTCTGTGACTCACACTATTATGAAATTTCAGCGTATAGTGTGCGGGAACAGCGCATTCAGATCACTGCTGCTGGGATAATGGCGATCGCCATTTTTTTTTTTCCTTGTCTTCCTTCCCTAAGTGCGCGCTTGTAGTGGGGCGGGCCAGCATGTCAGCCAATCCCAGACACACACACAGCTAAGTGGACTTTTAGCCAGAGAAGCAACGGCATGTGTGATAGGATGTCCATGTCACATGTCCCTGCATTATAAAAACGGGTATCTACCCGTCCGGACGCCATTATCTCTTCTGCGTTGGGTGTCAGCCACCGCTGGTGTAGCTCCTGTCTCCGATACTGCTGTGTACACTCTACACACAGCGCTATACAGAATAGGGATTGAAGTTTCTATTAGCCCTTGTAAGGGCTAATAACAGCAGGCTCAGAGCCATAGGTGACAGTCAGGTCCGTGGAAACAGATTTTAACAGTTACAGAAGATAACAGCGTCTGTGTAGCTAAGCTCAGGGACTTCCTAGCTGCATTTCCCCATTAGGAGGGATAGAAAGTGAGGCTTCCTTTCCTGTACACTGACCCACAACCCTGCCACTGTACCCTCCTGCCCTTTGCACACTCAAGCTCATTGTTACTAAGCCATTATACTAGCAAACACTGAGGAAACTTAGTGGCATCCTAAAAGTGGCTGTTGGACTTCCATTAGTGTCCCACTAGTGCAAATCTATTTGCAGCACCTCTGCATTGCACACTCAAACTCATTGTTACTAAGCCATTATACTAGCAAACTATGCTGCCAGTTTAAGGGCCGTAGTTGCATTGTCAGGGATAGTTATTGTTGTATATTCTGCTGTTAATAAAGATAGACCACCGCTGCAATCTACACCACCTCTCAATTTTTACTACCACATTTTAAGTGCACAATCTTGTCGCAATCAAAATGAGTGGCAAAATGACAGATGCTGGTGGAAAGGGGAAGAGGCGTGTTGGAAAAGGAAAAAAAGGGTTTGTACATGGGGAAGGTGGCAAAGCTCCATTAACATCTGCTGAAGATAGACCATCTTCCAGCAAAAGTAAGATGTCTACTACTTACCGTGGACAATCCGATGTGCTCCCTTTTTTACAGACACGAACAACTGGAACAAAGGTAGATGATGGCCAAAAAAAGAACATGCTTGAATGGATCTCAAGTGTTCCAACAAGTGCCCTCTCCGCCACCTCAACTACCGCATCCACAAAACACCAGTCCTCTGAGTTGTCATCCCAATCACACTTGTTTTCTCCCAGCTCTGAAGTCTCCATCCACCCTGCACAGTATGGTGGAACTGAGATGGCTGAGTCTGCAGAGCAGTTCAGTCACACTATAGCCTGGGAATCAGAGGTCTGCTCCCAAGCTACAGTGAGTACAGACCAGGAAATGGTCTGCAGTGATGCCCAGAACCTTTGTGACTCAGATTCAGGCCATGATGAACAAGTTTCTGAGCATAATGTTGACCCTTATTCACAAACTGAAACACCTGTTGTAATAGACAATGAGGAACATACTGATGACGATGAGACGCAGATACCAGATTGGGATGATAACTTAAATATTGGTTCACGTCAGGAAGAGGCTCGGTCTGAGGGTGAGGGGAGTGCAAACACAACGCTTGATGAGGAAGTTCTAGATCCACCTACTGTCAACCCACAGTAAGGCACTCGAGGAGGTCAACAGAGGCGGTGGAGGAGGATGCTACTGACGACGAAGTTACCTTGCGCCTTCCTGGACAGAGGAGTAGTACTGGTAGCACGTCTACAACTGCATCCTCAGCCACCACTCTGCCTCTTAGCACTAGTCGGGTGGGCTCAGCAGGTCGCATGCCCTCTAAGCCTTGCCTAGCCTGGACCTTTTTTGACATAGAAAAAGATCGACCAAATCATGTGATATGTAAAATTTGTCGTGATTCTGTTAGTAGAGGGCAAAACCTCAGGAGTTTGATAACTTCTTCCATGAATCGTCACATGAATAAATATCATATGTCCCAGTGGGAAGCTTACCGTGCTGCAATGTGGTCTAGCGGAGCGAACCATCCATTGCCTGCCCCTTCAAGTGCATCCGCGCGCTCTTCATCTTCTAGGACTGTGGGGACAGCTGTCACACCTGGTTTTCCACGCACAACTTCCACCACTGTAACCGCAACAGGCAGTTTGCTTGGTAGGTCGTCATTTGGTTTGGAAGGGGAAACAAGTGCGTGTGTACAGCTCTCTCAGACATCGATAGCATCAACGTTGGATGAAGGCAACATCATGTCTACGCCTGCACTTTCCTCACAAACCTGCATTTTTTCAGGGAGACCCTACTCACCACCGTCTACACACAGCAGCCAGATCTCTGTCCCTCAGATGTGGACAAATAAAAGGCCATTTCCTGCGACCCATGACAAAGCTAGGAGGTTGACTTTATCCCTCTGTAAGCTCTTGGCTACCGAAATGCTGCCTTTCTGCCTGGTGGACACACAGGCACTACTTCTCTAAGAAAGGTGTGCCTGCGCTACACCAGCATGTCGCACACAACATCACCGCTTCCTTGAGAAACTCTGTGTGTCAATGGGTGCATTTCACCACCGATACTTGGACCAGTAAGCATGGGCAGGGACGTTACATATCGCTGACTGGGCACTGGGTAACTATGGTGATAGATGGTGAAGGGTCTGCTGCACAAGTCTTGCCGTCCCCACGACTTGTGTGTCAATCCTCTGTCTGTCCAAGTTCCGCCACAGCTTCTGCCTCCTCCACCTCGTCTGGGTCCTCCACCTCCACCCCAAGCCTGCCTGGTCAGGCCACCAGCGTTCTAACTGCGCAGAAGGAATCACGCACCCCTCATTACTATGCTGGCAGCAGAGCGCAACGGCATCAGGCGGTCTTTAGCTTGAAATGTCTTGGAAATAAGAGTCACACAGCGGCTGAGTTGTGGGAAGCTCTGGAGACTGAGTTTAATAAATGGTTGTCTCTACTCAAGCTGCAGCCTGGTAAGGCCGTGTGCGACAATGCTGCAAACCTGGGTGCGGCCCTTCGCCTGGGCAAGGTGACACACGTGCCTTGTATGGCTCACGTGTTGAACCTTGTTGTCCAGCAATTTTTAACACACTATCCCGGCCTAGATGGCCTTCTGAACAGGGCATGAAAACTGTCTGCTCACTTCCGCCATTCAACCACCGCTGCTGAGCGATTTGCATCGCTCCAGAAGTCTTTCGGCCTGCCGATTCATCGCCTGAAATTCGATGTGCCGACACGCTGGAATTTGACTCCCCATATGTTACAGCGATGGTGGCAGCATTGTCGAGCCCTGGTGCAATACGTCATGACGTATAGCCTGGGCCAACAAGATGCAGAGGTGGGGCAGATCACCCTGACGGAGTGGTCTCAGATCAAGGACCTATGCACCCTTATGGCAATGAATATGTTTAGCGCTGAGAATGCCATTATCAGCATGACAATTCCAGTCATTTACATGCTGGAGCACATTCTCAACACTATTTGGAGTCAGGGGGTGGGACAACAGGAAGGGGAGGAACTACAGGAGGATTCATATGCGCAAGAGACAACATCACCAAGGTCCAGACGTTCATCATCACCAAGGCGGCAGGCATGGGACCATGGGGGACAGGGATCAACAAGGGCGCATAGTAGCAGGCGAAATGTTGAGGAAGGTGCAGGTGTGGCACCCCAGGGTTGCCACAGTAACAACACAAAGGGTTAACTCCCCACACACAACACCAAGACCTCCTGGCCAGAAGGGGGAGACCAAGCTGCTTCCCTGTACATTCTGCTGGGGGGGAGGAAATGGTCAGAAGTAGTTTCAGAGTAGTTTCAGTTTGGAAGTTCAGTGCAGAGGACTGAGGAGAAAGGATCTGTAGGTTGGAAGCTGGCTTTAGCTCACCTCAGGATCCACTGACCAATTCCAGGCCTAGCTGAGGGTCTGAGGGAAGGAGAAAGAGTACACAGAGGAACATTCCTGGGAGACAGAGCATTGCAGAGCTCATCCCCAGTGGAGCACACAGAACGGATGCTGGATCCGAGACTGCAGGTTACATACTGCACAGTTACCACCAGAGAAGTGAAGATTCCAGATCTTTCACCTGTACCACAGACACAAGCAACAAGCGCAGAGTTCAGGAACATACTAGTAAGGACTCGAGTTGCCTGTCAGGTCGGTACCGAGGAGCACAGAGCCAGCTGCATAGTTCACGCAGCAGCAGGGCCACAGACACACAGTGCAGGCAAGGAAGCCAAAACGGCCCGGCTGGGTGGGAGAAACCCTGAACCCCTCACAGACTCCGTGGACAGTACTCTGCTGAATGCCATCTACAGTAAAGGACAAAGAAACTGCAAAACCGTGAGTCTCCCTGTTTATTGTGCTCGTGTCCTGCTCCCCCCCCATAGACTAACACACTGCCCCGGGGAAAAGGCTCTACCCGTGGGGAGCCGTCCCATCTCAAGCTGCTTCCCATCACCCCCGGAGGTTCTGCAGCAGCGGTGGTCATCTCTGATCACATTCCACGGGTGGCGTCACGAACATAACCCCCCTTTTTATTGTGGAACCAGGGAGCACAGACCGGGTCACGACACCGTGATCCCCTTTCCAGAAACGACCCCTTGGCCCGGTTCTGGGTATCCCCTTAACCCCTGGCGACACAACTTTGGCGTCACGAACAGGATGCGGACTGGACCCGGCTGCAACCCGGGTGACGTGTGCCTGTAAAGACTTATTGCATCGCATAAAAGACTTGCACTGTGAATTGTTGCAACAAAGAACGGACTTTAAACTTTGCAAAGATACCTGGAAAAATCCAAAAACATCATTGGTAAAATTTTCCAGGCGCCATCTTTAATCGCGCCATTACCTGCTACGCGCGGGAAAACATCGCGCCTAAACTAAGACTCCGCCCACCGCTTGCAGAGGAGGTGCGCTCGGTGCTGCGACCCGAACGAAAACGCAGAAAAGTGTCCCAGGCTTGCTGTCAAGAAGACTGGTGAAATTAACTAAGGGGGCGCAAAGATGTCGCAGCAGGGAGACGCTGTTGTACCCGGCGGTGCAGCGGCACCTATCATGCCGTTCCTGATGCCGTACACCCCGGGTGCAGTGTGGCTGCCGCAGTACTCAGGTGAGCCCAACACACTTAATGACTTTATCGGAAAGCTAAAAATCTACTACAGCATGTACCCCCTGACAGAAGCTCAGCGTGTTGGTATGCTTATGGGACAGTTAACTGGCAATGCCCAGCGGGAGGCTACATCCTGGCCGGACGATGCAAAGGACACTGTAGAGCATATAATAGCTGGACTAAAAGCAGCTTTTGAATCCACTGCTGGCAGCCGGGCTAAAATGAGGTTCTTTGGATGCAAGCAAAAACCTAGAGAGAGCGCAAGAGACTTTGCCTTAAACTTGCAGGAGGCGCTCAGAGCACTTAAATTAGCAGAACCTGCCTTAGCCCCTGGAGCAGATAAGCTGCTGATAGACCAATTCCTGGATGGACTCTCATCCCCTTCCCACCGGGGACAACTGAGCATGATGGTGATCCAGGATCCAGGACTAACATTTGCCCAGCTAAAGGATAGAGCCATCCGCCTCCAGCAGGTGGAGGAGCCGCAGGATATAGACTCTGTTCAACACCTTACAGTGGCACCCCAGCAGCCAGTAGTGCCGGTGACATCGGCCATGTCAGCGGCTGTTGCTAACCACCTGGAGCCGATCACTAATGAGGCTCTACATCAAAAGCTTGAAGCCCTTACAGACACTGTTGCTTCCATGGCTAGAATCGTCCAGGAGCTGCGTGGATCCAAGTCTGCACCCAAGATTGAGCTGACGACCAGCAAGGAGGATGTCCCGTGGATGAGGCCTAGGAGATACCAAGCGACGAGAGGACGACCCAGCGACCGCTACCAGCCGGATGGACAGCCCATTTGCCGCCGTTGCAAGGAACCAGGTCACTTTGCCCGTGAATGTGCTTTAAATGGGGATCCCCTGGGGAGGCGGGCCGCTCCTCAGGAATGAACTCTCAAGGTCCCTCACCCTGGCACGACAAGTATGTGGGAGGACGTCCAGTCATCCCCATCGTGCTGGATGGCATTCCGCTCAACGCCTTGCTGGACACTGGTTCCCAAATATCATCAATTCCGCATGTCCTTTATAAGAGGTACTGGGCTGATTCAGACGTTAGCAGTGGTCCATCTAATGTTGCATTGAATATATGGGCTAGCAATGGTGAATTAGTACCACAGGTTGGTTTCAGAGAAATGACCATTAAGATTGGGAGAGTAGAATTGCAGAATCAGGGTATTATCATTGTTGATGTTGACCGACGAGAACGTGAACCAACTATGCTGCTAGGAATGAATGTAATTGAAAATTGTTTTGCAGAGGTAATTACTGTCTTGCAGCAGATCGTCGAGACTGCCAAACCTGGGCAACAGAGACTCCTGCAGAAGGAAATTAAAGCCTTGATGCTGAAGCAGCAGGTGGAAATGTCAGGAGGTGAAATTGGCAGTGCAAGGGTAAGTGACCCAATACCTATTGTAATTCCTCCCAAAACAGAAATGCTGGTCTGGTGTAGAGCTGCAATAGGCATCAGAGGGCGAGACTATCAGGCCCTGGTAGAACCCGTGTACTCAGACAGTAGGCCCACTGTACTGACGGCCAGAGGAATAGTTGAGGTACACAGGGGGAGAGTGCCAATACGCCTTCTAAATTGTGGAGAAGATGAGGTCACCCTACCTAAGTATGCTACCATGGCTAAGCTATATACGGTTGATAACAACGCCATCACCACCGTTGAGCCCTTGAAGCCGTCAAATCAGGCGGAGGACAATGGCTCAGAGGGAAAGCTGGAGGATTGGTGCCAAAAGCTACATGTAGGTACCGATTCTACACCCTCCCATCAAAAGCATGGAGTATACAGGGTAGTGAAGGAATATGAACAAATATTCAGCAAACACCCATTAGACTTTGGGCAGATCAAAGGGGTAGAGCACACTATACCCACAGGTAACCATCCACCCATAAAGGAGAGGTATAGACCAGTACCACCGGCTCACTACCAATGCGCCAAAGACATGCTCAAAGAAATGAAAGAAGCAGGAGTAATAAGAGACAGTTGTAGCCCCTGGGCAGCCCCACTAGTGCTAGTTAAGAAAAAAGATGGGACCATGAGGATGTGTGTAGACTACAGACGGATCAACCGCATTACACACAAGGATGCATACCCATTACCTAGGATAGAAGAGTCATTGGCTGCATTAAAATCCGCTACTTACTTTTCCACCCTAGATCTGACTAGTGGGTATTGGCAAGTTCCTGTGGCAGAGGCTGACAAGGAGAAGACAGCGTTCACCACGCCGATGGGCCTCTGTGAGTTCAATTGTATGCCGTTTGGACTCTGCAATGCGCCTGGAACCTTCCAGCGACTGATGGAGTGCTGCCTAGGACATAAGAACTTTGAAACTGTCCTCCTGTACCTGGATGACGTCATAGTCTACTCCAAGACCTATGAACAGCATCTACAAGACCTGGCAGAAGTGTTTGAAGCCTTATCCGGATACGGCATGAAAATCAAGCCATCCAAGTGTCACCTTCTAAAGCCAAGGGTACAGTACCTGGGACATGTCGTGAGCTCAGAAGGGGTAGCACCAGATCCTGAAAAAGTTACCGTGATCAGAGATTGGCCGAGACCCACCAGCGTGAAAGAGGTGAGGCAATTCCTGGGACTGGTGGGCTACTATAGAAGATTTATAAAAGGGTTCACGAAGCTAGCAGCTCCCCTACAAGACATCCTGGTAGGACAGTCAAAGAAGTCTGCAGCCCGAAATCCTCCTTTCCAGTGGAGTGATGAGAGAGAAGAGTCCTTTAAGAAGTTGAAGTGGGCACTGACAGGAGAAGAGATCCTGGCATATCCAGATTACCATCAACCCTTCATTTTGTACACGGATGCCAGCAACGTAGGACTGGGAGCCGTATTGTCTCAAAAGCAGGAAGGCAAGGAGAAAGTTATTGCCTTTGCAAGCAGGAAGCTCCGGCCTACAGAAAGAAACCCAGAGAATTACAGCTCCTTCAAGTTAGAACTACTGGCAGTAGTTTGGGCTGTAACAGAGCGTTTCAAACACTACCTGGCAGCTGCAGAATTTACCATCTTTACTGACAACAATCCGTTGACCCACCTGGACTCTGCAAAACTAGGTGCGCTGGAACAGCGATGGATAGCCCGACTGTCAAACTACAACTTTGTCATCAAGTACAGGGCAGGCCACAAGAATGGGAATGCAGATGCCTTATCCCGGATGCCACACTCGGGGAACGTGGAAGAGGAACCGGAGGGTCTGGAAGAAATTGAGCTGCCGGCCTTTCACCGTCCTAAGGTGGGACAGTATCAACCAAGTGTCTACCAAAAACAACAGCAGGCAACTCTCAACCCATTAGCACACCACGGATGGGCTGACACACAAGACAGTGATCCAGCTGTGAAGCTAGTGAAAGAACTGCTTACACAACAAGGTGCTTACCCTAATCAGAATGCCCCAGCTGAGACACAACATCTCTGGAAAGAGAGAGGTAAATTGTTCCTGTACCAAGGGAAGCTCAGTAGAAGGCACACCAATCCAAAAACACATGAGTTGGTCTGGCAGATCATCGTGCCCAAGAGAGACGTCAAGATGGTTCTGGAAGCTTACCACGACGGTGCTGGTCATTTTGGTTGGAAAAAGTTGGAAGTGCTCTTAAGAGAAAGATTCTACTGGGTTGGCATGAGAAAATCAATTGAAGATTGGTGTAGAAAATGCGGACCGTGCAACCTCAGAAGAAAGGATCAACAGAACCAGAGAGCTCCACTCCAGTCCATAGTAACCAAGCAACCACTCGAGCTAGTCGCATTAGACCACGTCAAGTTGTCACCAAGCCGGTCCGGCTATGTCTATGCCTTAACCATCGTGGACCATTACTCACGCTTCTTAGTGGTGGTACCCGTGAAAGACCTTACAGCTAGAACAGCAGCTAAAGCATTCCAGACGTACTTTTGCAGACCCCATGGTTACCCAGAACAAGTCCTTGCAGATCAAGGTCCAGCTTTTGAATCACAGATCTTCCAAGAATTCTGCAACATGTATGGCTGTAAAAAGATCCGCACAACAGCATACCATCCCCAAACAAATGGCTTATGTGAGAAGATGAACCATATTGTGATTGACCTGTTGAAGACCTTACCAGAGTCAGAAAGAAATCAATGGCCAGAGAAATTGCCAGACTTGGTGGACTTGTACAATCATGTCCCGGTGAGTTCTACAAACTACACCCCCGCTTACCTCATGCGTGCAAGGCCCGGTAAACTGCCAATTGATTTAGATATGGGAATTCTGAAGCCAGATGCAGAAGTTCAAGAATCCAATTGGGATACCCTACGTCAGCAGCAGTATCGCCAAGTACAAGAGTGCGTAGAGAAAAGTCTCCAACAAGCTAGGGGAAGACAGGAGAGAACCTTCAACCAGCATGCTCTAGCAACCCCATTGCAACCTGGTGACCAAGTTCTCAAGAGGAAACGGCGCACAAACAAATTGGATAATCAGTGGGAAACCACCCCATATACAGTCTTACCATCCAGTATGGATAATCCCAAAGTGTGTCTCATCAGTAAGGATGAAGGAAGGACATCAGCTGTCGTTTCAAGAGATCAACTCAAACCGTGTCCTGAAACCCTCAAGACACCAGAAGTCACCTTGCCCGTACAGGTACAACCTGTCAAGAAGGAAGAAGATGTATTCCATACAGTCTTAGGAGATTTTCCAAAAACATGGCCAAATTACTATGGAGCAGTAGTAGTCCCAATGATCGCCTTCCCTCAAGTGGTGGAACCACAATCAGAACCCATACCACAAGAAGTCCCAATACATGAAGAACTGGAAGTTGAAACCGTAGAGGAAGAACAGATTCCTGGTCCCAGTGAGCTTGCCAGTCCTACAGTCAGCCCCCCATCCTCACAAGTACCAGAAACACCAAATAGGTACACTTCCACCCACACCATTATGCTAAGTACACCCAGTACACCAGCAGTACGCAGATCACAGCGTAGTACTCAGGGTCATATACCAGCAAGATATCAAGACTAATGTGGAATTGCATATAAAATGTACATATGTTATAATGTTTATATGAAAAACCGTAACAGTTTAGTGTACAGAAAAGGTGAGAGAAGAGTGGTGTAAGGTGGCAGCCCGGAGAGTTACAACTTGATCACATGTTGGTGGCCCGAGGGCCGTGAGGCCTACTGCACTTATGACCAGAGTAGAGACACCTTTAAGAAGTGTTTGTTGATTGAAATGTTTATTTAATTGCAACGTTAAGACCAAAAGCCCAGTACCTACAGAGACTATACTGTATGAACACTTATATATTTTTGAACATTTTGGACTCTTTTTGAGCTTTAAGGTTTTTGTACTTTTTCCTTTTGAGACTCTGTATATATATAATTGTTGTGATAACTTGTTTGTTTGTTTCACAGTCCCGGAGTACTGTTCTTCACTAAGGGGGAATGTGGCACCCCAGGGTTGCCACAGTAACAACACAAAGGGTTAACTCCCCACACACAACACCAAGACCTCCTGGCCAGAAGGGGGAGACCAAGCTGCTTCCCTGTACATTCTGCTGGGGGGGAGGAAATGGTCAGAAGTAGTTTCAGAGTAGTTTCAGTTTGGAAGTTCAGTGCAGAGGACTGAGGAGAAAGGATCTGTAGGTTGGAAGCTGGCTTTAGCTCACCTCAGGATCCACTGACCAATTCCAGGCCTAGCTGAGGGTCTGAGGGAAGGAGAAAGAGTACACAGAGGAACATTCCTGGGAGACAGAGCATTGCAGAGCTCATCCCCAGTGGAGCACACAGAACGGATGCTGGATCCGAGACTGCAGGTTACATACTGCACAGTTACCACCAGAGAAGTGAAGATTCCAGATCTTTCACCTGTACCACAGACACAAGCAACAAGCGCAGAGTTCAGGAACATACTAGTAAGGACTCGAGTTGCCTGTCAGGTCGGTACCGAGGAGCACAGAGCCAGCTGCATAGTTCACGCAGCAGCAGGGCCACAGACACACAGTGCAGGCAAGGAAGCCAAAACGGCCCGGCTGGGTGGGAGAAACCCTGAACCCCTCACAGACTCCGTGGACAGTACTCTGCTGAATGCCATCTACAGTAAAGGACAAAGAAACTGCAAAACCGTGAGTCTGCCTGTTTATTGTGCTCGTGTCCTGCTCCCCCCCCATAGACTAACACACTGCCCCGGGGAAAAGGCTCTACCCGTGGGGAGCCGTCCCATCTCAAGCTGCTTCCCATCACCCCCGGAGGTTCTGCAGCAGCGGTGGTCATCTCTGATCACATTCCACGGGTGGCGTCACGAACATAACCCCCCTTTTTATTGTGGAACCAGGGAGCACAGACCGGGTCACGACACCGTGATCCCCTTTCCAGAAACGACCCCTTGGCCCGGTTCTGGGTATCCCCTTAACCCCTGGCGACACACAGGAGAACATGAAGAAATGGAGGACGAACTGTCCATGGACATGGAAGACTCAGCGGATGAGGGAGACCTTGGTCAAATTTCTGTTGAAAGAGGTTGGGGGGAGATGTCAGAGGAAGAAAGAACGGTTAGCACCTCTATGCCACAAACACAGTGTGGACTTGGTCCGCATGGCTGCGCAAGACACATGAGCGCCTTCTTGCTGCACTACCTCCAACTTGACCCTCGTATTGTCAAAATTAGAAGTGATGATGACTACTAGCTTGCCACACTATTAGATCCCCGGTCCAAGTCCAAATTTTGTGACATAATTCCAGCCATAGAAAGGGACGCACGTATGCAGGAGTATCAGCAGAAGCTGTTACTCGATCTTAGCTCGGCTTTTCCACCAAACAACCATGGTGCAGGGAGTGAATTTCCCAGTTGTAACTTGACAAACATGGGATGGTCTCGTCATCTTCAATAATCTACCCGTACCAGTAGCACCGTATCTGGTGCTGGTAACAGCAATTTTATTGAATCTTTTCATAATTTTTTTAGACCATCCTTTGCAAGGCCACCAGAGACAACAAGTCTGACACATAGTCAACGGCTGGAGAGGATGATACAGGAGTATCTCCAAATGAACATCGATACCGTTACTTTGCAAATAGAGCCTTGCTCATTTTGGGCTTCAATCTTGAAAAATGGCCAGAGCTCTCCACTTACGCACTGGAGATTTTGTCATGTCCAGCTGCCAGCATTGTCTCTGAACGTGTCTTCAGTGCTGCTGGGTGTGTGCTGACAGATAAGCGCACGCGTCTGTCCAGTGACATGTGGACAGACTAACGTTCATCAAAATGAACAAGTCATGGATCCACAAGGAATTTACTACCCCTGTGTCATCCTGGGGAGAGTAAATGCTTGTGGATTTTGAATGTGCTTGATGCAAATCTACCTGTGAAGTGTACAACTAGGTCACAAGTGCTGCCATTGATGTGGTGTCTGTGTGGCCCAATTTTTGGAAAAAAGGGAGACTCTGCTTGGAGTAACCCTTGCTTACATTGTTTTTAAAAATGATCCAAGATGAACAGAGCTGGGATCAGGAAAGACTTAGCTACCTACCCCGGTGTCATCCTGGGGACGGTTAAGGATGGCGTATTTTCGAATGTGCTTGATGCAAATCTAGCTGTGAAGTGTACAACTGGGGCACAAGTGCTGCCACTGAAGGGGTGGGTGTGTGTGTGGTCCAATTTTTGGAAAAAAGGGAGACTCCGCTTGGATCAACCCTTGTTTGCTGTGTTTTTTAAAAGGAGCCAAGATGAACAAGTCATGGTTCAGCAAATACTTTGCTACCTACCCTGGTGTCATCCTGGGGACGGTTAAGTATGGCGTATTTTTGAATGGTGCTTGATGCAAATTTAGCTTTGAAGTGTACAACTGGGGCACAAGTGCTGCCACTGAAGGGGTGGGTGTCTGTGGGGCCCAATTTTTGGAAAAAAGGGAGACTCCTCTTGGAGTAACCCTTGCTTACATTGTTTTTGCCAAGAAGGGCATGCCATGCCTATATCTGTGTCTCCTCCTCTTTTTCCTTGTCCAGCTCTTTTGTTTTCGCATGAGTATATGTCCTTGTCCCTTTTCCATGTGTTTGTGTTGTGTTGTGAGTTGTTTGTCACCTTTTGGACACCTTTGAGGGTGTTTTCTAGGTGTTTTTATGTGTTTGTGATTGCCTCCCATTGTTTCCTATGCGGTTCGAGTGGGTCGCCGAACCGGTTTGCCGAACCGAACTCGAACGAGACTTCCCCCTCCCCGTTCGGTGAACCGAACTCGAGCCGAACCACGACCGGTTCGCTCATCTCTACTCTTGTCATACCAATGAACAGAAAGCAGGAATCATTACACATTCAAGAAGCAGCAAACAAATGGACCTATAGGAGCAATACTCCAAACATAGCTGCAGGGAGCTTCCCAGCTAAACAACTGAGAGGGAAGATTCCTGCCTGCAAATAACCTGAAAATAACCACAGTAAATGACAAACTCAGATAAGAGCAAAAAGAACAAAACAACATAAGAAAGAACCAAGCACTTATCTGGGGTAGATGTGGTCTGGAGCAGGATAAGAAGGCTGGAAAACTAAGCAACAAATGACATCCGGCTCAGACTGCTAGCAGACCAAGGTTTAAATAGGCAAAGAGTTAGCAATGGAAACAGCCATTGCTCAAACACACCTGGTCTCTGTCCAAACCATTCCTGGCCACAAGAGGGAGCCTCACAGCAGCAAAAGCAGAACTGACATTCACAACAGTATCCCCCACTTGAGGAGGGGACACAGAACCCTCACCAACGCCACCGGGCTGCTCAGGACGAGCATGATGGGAGGCGTGAACCAACCTGTCTGCATGAATGTCAGGAGCCACAACCCAAGAATTATCCTTCTGCCCATAACTCTTCCATTTCACAAGGTAGTGAAGCTTCCGCCTACTACGACGGGAATCCAGAATTTTTCAACCTCATACTCCAGATCCCCTTGTACCAAACAGGGTCAGGAAGCGCAGCTGCAGGAACTGTTGGCTCCACATGTGTCTTCAACAAGAAGTTATGGAAGACATTGTGAATCTTAAATGACGCAGGCAGAGCCACACGGAAAGATACAGGGTTGATAATCTCCGAAATCCTCTGCCCAAACCATTCCTGGCCAGAAGAGGGAGCCTCACAGCAGCAAAAGCAGAACTGACATTCACAACACACCTGTCAGTTTGCTTCAGACACAGGCCTGACCTCCACTCTCCTTGAACTCTCAAACTGATTTGACTTTCCCCCCGCCCCGAGCTGTTTAAAACTCCTAGGTGGGCGTCTTCCAACTGCCTGGTTCCGCCGCCTGGTGTGTCTATCAAGCCCTTAGTGGGTGACAAGGGTTTTAAAGGTTGGCTGATGTCACCTGTGAGGGAAGGGTGTTGTGTGGGGCCCTACTTGTGACTTCCTGGCCCGGCCAGGGTGTCACACGCCCCCTTTTTTAAACACAGACCGTCCGCGGGCTGTCCGAGCACCACTGGTTTATTTTGTTTAACTGTAAAAAGATACAGTCATATGAAAAAGTTTGGGCACCCCTATTGTTAACCTTTTTTCTTTATAACAATTTGGGTTTTTGCAACGGCTACTTCAGTTTCATATATCTAATAACTGATGGACTGAGTAATATTTCTGGATTGAAATGAGGTTTATTGTACTAACAGAAAATGTGCAATCCGCATTTAAACAAAATTTGACCGGTGGACATGTATGGGCACCCTTATCAATTTCTTGATTTGAACACTCCTAACTACTTTTTACTGACTTACTAAAGCACTAAATTGGTTTTGTAACCTCATTGAGCTTTGACCTTCATAGGCAGGTGTATCCAATCATGAGAAAAGGTATTTAAGGTGACCACCTGCAAGTTGTTCTATTTGAATCTCCTATGAAGAGTGGCATCATGGGCTCCTCAAAACAACTCTCAAATGATCTGAAAACAAAGATTATTCAAAATAGTTGTTCAGGGGAAGGATACAAAAAGTTGTCTCAGAGATTTAAACTGTCAGTTTCCACTGTGAGGAACATAAGGAAATGGAGGAACACAGGTACAGTTTTTGTTAAGCCCAGAAGTGGCAGGCCAAGAAAAATATCAGAAAGGCAGAGAAGAAGAATGGTGAGAACAGTCAAGGACAATCCACAGACCACCTCCAAAGACCTGCAGCATCATCTTGCTGCAGATGGTGTCAATGTGCATCGGTCAACAATACAGCGCATGTTGCACAAGGAGAAGCTGTATGGGAGAGTGATGCGAAAGAAGACGTTTCTGCAAGCACACCACAAACAGAGTCGACTGAGGTATGCAAAAGCACATTTGGACAAGCCAGTTACATTTTGGAAGAAGGTCCTGTGGACTGATGAAACAAAGATTGAATTGTTTGGTCATACAAAAAGGCGTTATGCATGGAGGCAAAAAAACACGGCATTCCAAGAAAAGCACTTGCTAACCACAGTAAAATTTGGTGGAGGTTCCATCATGCTTTGGGGCTGTGTGGCCAATGCCGGCACCGGGAATCTTGTTAAAGTTGAGGGTCGCATGGATTCAACTCAGTATCAGCAGATTCTTGACAATGTGCAAAAATCAGTGACGAAGTTGAAGTTACGCAGGGGATGGATATTTCAGCAAGACAATGATCCAAAACACCGCTCCAAATCTACTCAGACACTCATGCAGAGGAACAATTACAATGTTCTGGAATGGCCATCCCAATCCCCAGACCTGAATATCATTGAACATCTGTGGGATGATTTGAAGCGTGCTGTCCATGCTCGGCGACCATCAAACTTAACTGAACTGGAATTGTTTTGTAAAAAGGAATGGTCAAATATACCTTCATCCAGGATCCAGGAACTCATTAAAAGTTACAGGAAGCGACTAGAGGCTGTGATTTTTGCAAAAGGAGGATCTACAAAATATTAATGTCACTTTTATGTTGAGGTGCCCATACATTTGCACCGGTCAAATTTTGTTTAAATGCGGATTGCACATTTTCTGTTAGTACAATAAACCTAATTTCAATCCAGAAATACTACTCAGTCCATCAGTTATTAGATATATGAAACTGAAATAGCTGTTGCAAAAACCCAAATTGTTATAAGGTAAAAAGGTTAACATTAATAGGGGTGCCCAAACTTTTTCATATGACTGTAAAAGGATTTTTAAAACATATACAATTATAATAACATATTTACATAACATGAATATTTTTGCTTTCTTCCCTTAACGGAAGGTGGGTTACTTATACGTTGCATGAAACATTTTTATTAACCGGGACAGGATGGGACCGGTTCCTTTTCACCTTAACCCACCCAAGCAAACCTAGCCCTTGTGCCACCGCTAAGCACTGGTGCGCACCCCTTTTCCCCAGTCCAGGAAACGGGTTCGGGTCCGGGTGTTGCCCACACGGGCCGGGTAATAAGTTGGTTACCCGGCAGTCTCTCTCAGAGGCCCCACGTCAAGGGGACCCCTGACCCGGAGGGTAGTCACCGGTTGCCATGGTGATGAGACCTCGGCCTACTCTGCCCTTCCTCCAACCAGCCTCTCCGGAGACTGCAGCATGATGAAAAGGGTGGTCTGGGGCTATTTACAATACCCAATAGTTTTTGGGTTGGCCTGCAAGTTCTCAAGCATGTCTTTTTGTAAGGGTATTGGAACGGGAAACATCAACAGGGTCCCAAAAGGGACTTTACCGAAAGGTAGCCGGGAACCACTACCTAACTTTCTTCATCTTTAAACAGCAATCTCGTGGCGCAGCTGCCGTTGCTGCCTGCTCCGGGTCAGCCTGTGCAGGGGACCGGCCCAGCCGGAGTCCCGCCGTGCCGGCTACAACTGGCATCTTCGGTAATGAAGGACCCCGCTGTGATGTGGCCTGCTCTGCCGCTTGGCAGCTACATCCCCGCCGTGCCTCAGCCGAGGCCGGGTGTCTGTCAGCAGTCAACGTGATTTGTGGTGCTGGCTTAGTCGAGGACCACCTCCGTTGTGGCAGGGCGGACTGCCGGGGCCGTCGTCATCTCCGTCGCGGCTATGCTCGGGGCCGGGTGAGATGTTATCAGCGGTGCGGCCGGGATGGATACCGTGACCGGTGCCAGGGTGGTGACAAAGGTAAGGCCCAGAGGCCCCAGATTTGGGCCCTCTTCCACAGACGCTGTGGGCTCCGCTACCGGTGACAGGCGTTGATCGCGGGCATGGGCAGTGAGGGAGGTGGCATGGTGGATGACAGCAGGCTGCGTCCCTCAGCCTGGCAGGCCGGTTCCTGGGGAACATAGGGGCGTGGGTCACAGCTTACCTGCTCCTTTGAGACCACCTCCACTTCGCATTCCCGAACGGTTGCGACCAGGCCCTTCATCTCAGACGTCCACTCTGCCAACATGGAGCGGACCTTGGGCTGGAACCTCTGGCACATCTTGCCGCTGGGTCCAGGAACGTGTGTCTGCAGAGTCCTGGCATCCCTGCACTTATCAGCTGCGGTTACATCAGCTCCCGCTTCTCGCCCTTGGTCTTTTCCTGGCACTCCTCTCTTCGGCTGGTAAGTTTCATTTTGAGACTTCCAGCTTTGCTTTTCGGCCGTGTTCCCAGGGGGCGGGGCTTCAGCATTCACGCCCCTTTCGCGGGGAAGAAGACCCTGGGCGGGAATCTTCGTGCCAAAAGATGGCAGCAAGATGGCGGTTTCTGGAAATTTTTCAACGGATCACCGCTGGCTTCAATACAAGGCGCACTTCCACAAGGTAAGTGGATGGGTAAGTATCCTGTTCGTGATGCCAAGCTTCGGGGTGTGCCACCCCCGTGCCGGCAGCCTGCCGCTGGCTTGAGGGTCTCCGGACCCAGGGGATCCCGCGGACACTCTGACTGAATAGGGTTTGGGGGTGGTGGATGTAGGACGAATATGTACGGGCTGGGCCGTACTAGGTTCGTGACGCCACCCACGGTATGTGGTGAGTTTGGGCACCACCGCTACAGTTACGGGGCACCCGGGGGAGATGTTGTGCAGCAAGTTGTTAACCCCTCCATGGGCAGGGATGGTGGCCCCCGGACCCGTTGGGGTTGGTGGTGCAGGGAGAAGGGCGACCGCAGGGTACTGGTGTACTCACTATTAAGAAAACACACGAGTCTCTGGTAAACCAAGGTGATGGTGGTCGGTAGCCGGCTGCGTTCTGGTTCCCCCACTCGGCTGGTTGTCTCTGTCTTTCTCCTGCACTTTTGTGTAGTGGTGGACTGCCTGTGCTTGCAACTTCAGGAGTCCTCTCCCGGCTGGATGTGGCCTAAGGGGCCCTTGTCCGCAGACGCTGGCCCGTGGGATCTCTGAGCCCTGGCGGTGGCCTGTTATCCCCCTCGGTGGCCTGTTGCCTTCAATCGGAACTTTGGGAGAGACAGGACCTCTAGTCCTGGCCGCTATCAGTTAATTAACCAGTTCCAGTCACTTTTGGACCTAGCTTCAGGGTCTGAGTACCCCCCTGTGTGCTCCGGTTTCCGGGTTGATTCCCCGGGTCGATACCGGCAGGCCACTACCCTGTCTCGATCCACCTCAGTTCCACCGAGCTGTCTTCCTGGCTCCTGCAGACGGAGACCACTGTCTGCCTCCTCGCCAAAGGCACCAGGGCTCCTACCCTGGCACCTGTCAGTTTGCTTCAGGCCTCAGCGCTACCTATATGTCTCCTATCCTCTTCTCCTTTAAGTGGTATGTGAACTTGACTTTGTCTTCTGTCCTATGGTTCAGCAATATGGGATTTTCTGATAATGTCTCTAATCTCATAGATACCCCTCAGGATCTGTCCTGAAACACATGTAGCTTGCACTGACGTGAAGGAAACCGGGCCAGAGGGTAACATATCATGTGGATTTGTTGCTCCCTCTTCAGTTATCTTTCTGATTCTTATACATTTCCTGTATTCCTCTCAATAGATTCCTCCTCTGATCCAACTGAAGGCATCTACCCTGTTACACCACTGCGTTTTGCTCCTCTTTACCTTTTATGACAGGTACATAGCACCAGGTTTGTTTACTGCCCTTACTAGCACCCACATGGCATACACGTGTGTGAAGACACAGACATATACATATCCCACCACGGATATGTCTGTTCCTTCTCAGGCCTTGTTACCCTCCTCACACTGAAAACTTCCTCTCTTTCTTTCCCTCCTTTTTGAAGGCTTGATAATTATTATTCCCGTCTTCAGTGACCTGGCCATTTGGCTCTAATCACATCACCGAAATAAGCTGCAATTGCCTGGTTTATTTACCCTGTTATTACAGGTACTTAACTGAGGATTTTTTTATTCTCTTATTCCCTGTACACCCATATATCTAGTATAGATATGGAGACTGACACAAGTGCACCTTACTATCCCCCTTTTCTTCATCAGGACATCCCTCTGGATATTACACACTGTATGTTTATATCGGGCCCACCCCGTCCTACAATATATGACCAGGTATGATCTCTATTAGATTACACCGAACAAACGACTGCTTGATGCATCTTCTTACATTTCTCCGTCATTATTTTTGACTTCTTTGATTTAGACTACACTTTAGTCTCCCGCCTCCTCAAGACATCCTAGTACGGCTCCTCCCAGTATCATAGAATTGCCTTTGTGGAAACTTTGTGACATGATTACAGGTATCTATGAAATGCCCCAGATTACGTTGTATGTCACAGATTACCTAACCTTCTAAAATTGCTCTTCTGCTTTTCGTTTAGTACCTAAACTAGCATCCTCATGTCTATGATGACCCCGTGCGGTTACGTTTTTGGTGCAATTTGATTACTGATTCCAATGTTTTAGGTATGTTCATGTATGTATTGCCTATCTGTCACTACATCCATCCATGATTCTATATGTTCATATGTTTACTGAGGTTTCCTGTAAGATTGTTCGACTATTCATGGGTATCATGTGCTTATACGTACCCCTATGGACATACGATACCATTCCAATGAGACTAAAAATTTTGTATTAAATCATGCTGTATGTTTTATCATGCTGTGACATCTCATTTGTACAGATATCTCACTTGTACACTTTTTTCTCCTATAATATGATGTTTTTTCATGCTGTATGTTTTATCATGCTGCGATATCTCATGTGTACAGATATCTCACTTGTACATTTTTTCCTCTTTATAATATGATGTTTTTTCTTTCCTGTTCTCCTCATCAGTCTGATAGAACCCTTGTGAAAGGTCCTATTTGGACCGAAACGTGGGGACAGACTTTACTTTTCGTGTTCAATAAAAACTTATTCAGCACCACCCAAGACTGTCTGCCTTATTTTCTTCAAGGTGTGCCGGAGCTATATTTTTATTTTTAGTGGCCATTTTTCTCCAGAGCACTCAACCAGATAGTGAGCCAGGTTTATCATTGCTGTCAGACACAGGCCTGACCTCCACTCTCCTTGAACTCTCAAACTGATCTGACTTTTCCCCCACCCCAGGCTGTCTAAAACTCCTTGCTGGGAGTCTTCCAACCGCCTGATTCCGCCCCCTGGTGTGTCTATCAAGCCCTTAGGGGGTGACTAGGGTTTTAAAGGTTGGCTGATGTCACCTGTGAGGGAAGGGTGTTGTGTGGGGCCCTATTTGTGACTACCTGGCTCGGCCAGGACGTCACAAGAGCACTGCTGATGTTGGCACACTGGGAGAAATAGTGGCAGGGCCGAGTACAAAGTCTACAAAGCCGAAATGACAACATTTCCAGGGTGAGCAGTTTGGCAATGTGTCTGTTTAGTGTTTGGGTTTGTAGGTGGATGGCTGAGGACCATGGATGGATGGGGGCGCTTCCGTTCCAAAGTCTGGGATAGGGACAACTGAATGCTGCACGGGGACAAAGAAGTGGATGTGGTTGCTCAAGTTAGTTGTGTATGTGAGACAATAGGTTAAGGGGAGGAGGCAGTGGATTGGGAAGTAAAGTACATAGCCCAGGGAAAGTAGCAGTGGTTTCACCCTCAGACACTGGTTTTCTACACAGGCATTCACACCACCTATTGGGGTGCTTAGCTGACATGTGTGAGCATGATGGTGATGCTCAGGTTGGTTGTGCTCTTGCCTCTGCTCAGCTTCTTTTGGCAGATGCTGTAAATGACTGTCATTTTGTTTTCAAGATTTTCAGTAAAAATTAGCCAGATTGGGGAACTCTGACCAGACCGCTTTCTCCCTCTGGTCAACCCACTGCCTCTTCCTGCCTGTAGCTACGGATGCCTCCCCCTCTGTACTGCTGTGCTCCCTACTATGCATGCCACCTTACCAGGTTTGGTCAATGGCCTCATCATCAGCCACCACCTTGTCTTCCACTTCCTCAATCTTGTCCTCCTCCTAAGTTGCACTCTTAACCTGATGTGATGACAACTGTCTCATCATCATTAATCTCATGAGACAGTAATCGTTGTTCCCCACAGTTGGCTTCTTATGACAGTAGCTGATTAAATACTTGTGAATCACCACACACACAACCTCCTCATGTCCCTCTTGAAACATGCAAACTGAGAGGCCAGAAGAAGCCATAGATGGAAAGGGTAAACAGCTCCTCGGACTGTCCAAGTGTGGAGTGACTTGTGTCATGGGACTCGTTATGGTGGGAGGAAGGAAGATCAGGGTCTTGATAATGTGGTCAAGCTTCTTGGGTAGTGAGTCTGTACCATGTGGAAGACAAGGTGGTGCCAGTAAACGGACTGAAAGCATTACATTCTATCCAGTGCATGACATGCTCTCAATATTCTGGCTTCAACAGTGGTGTACTGCGCCTCCCTACAATGATGGACAGGAACGTAGAATAAGATTAGGTTTGGGATGCTCCCACAGAAATCGGCACAGTTTGCCTTGTTACACTGTCACAATCATGGAGACCACCAATATCGGCAACACACCCACTTCTCCATCTCTTAACGCACGACTTGCGCATTTTTTTTTTATTAGGTAAGCAGCAAAACAAACTCTTTTGTTGAGAGCAGCACTAGGTAATTGAATGAAATCAACCCTACCTAACTCACTAAACTCTATAAGTACTAGCAAGGAACAATAATAGCAGTTTTGGAATTCTCCATTTAAATGGCATTTTCTCTGGGGCAGCAGATAACTGAACACAATCAACCCTGCTTAACTGACTTTTTTGAAACACTCAGTAGTAGAGCTGCTCGAACTCGCAGAAACCGAGACCAGTGGGTCCCTGCTAAATATTTTAAAAAATCCGGATCTGGTACCCTTATAAGTCTATGGGAACCAGAATCCAGAAATTAAAAATGTTGGTAGGAGGGATATGAGGGTAGGAGCGCGCGTCATGGCGGCAAGCTGCTTACAGGTCATGCTTTCCCTTTCAGAGTCGAAACCCTCATTGAATATTCACTGCATTCCCCGCCCGTCAATGCGTGTAATTGGTTGCATTTAGACGTGCCTTCACCCTGAGTGGCAGTGTCTCAACTGACTGCAACCAATCACGGGCGCCAGGACGGCTGGTGGGCGGGGAAAGCAGTACAAATGTCTGCTGGTGAGTATCATTTTATAAAAATAAATGAATAAATAAAACAATTGGTGCAGGGCCCCCTGTATTCTGATACCAGCACAGATAAAGCCCACAGCTGCAGGCCCCAGCTGTCGGGCTGTATCTTGGCTGTGTATCAAAATAAGGCCAGAGTCATACACTTGCGCGAGTCTCTCATCACATCACCCGGCAGCCACACACTCTCCTGACAGTAGCATGCAGCTGCATAGACATAGATGCAGATGCACGCTCCTGTCAGGAGAGTGTGCAGCTTCCGGGTGATGCAATGTGGACTCGGCTTTACAGTGCACTCACACGAGCCGCATGAGTATCGGATCCCATCACCCGGCAGCTGCACATGTGCTGTCCCCGTGCCAGCAGCCAGTGCTGCTCGGATCCTGTGTGGCTCGAGGGATCCTCTGGACCCGGGGGCCATGCGGACGCGCCGAATGAAGAGGGGGGGACGTAGTTGTACGTCCTTGACCGTATTTGGTTTGTGACGCCACCCACGGTGTGTGGTGAAGTGGGTCACCATCGCTGCTGTTGTGGGATACCCGGGGGAGATGTAATGGCAGCCAGATGTTAACCCCTCGGTGGGTAGGGATGGTTGCCCCGGGGCCCAGTGTCTCTGTGCAGGGTATGGCAATGGCAGGAGCCTGCGCGCCCGGACGTACCAGGGGATGTTTGGTTACTCACAAGTAAATGAATCACACAAGTCTTTTGGTAAACCAAGGTGCTGGTGGCCGGCCGCCGTGGCCAGTTGTACTCTGGTCCCCCACCCGGGCTGGTGGTCGCCGTCTCTTCCTCTACACTGGTTGTGTGTTTGGACTTCCCGGTATGGAACACAGGAGTCCGCTCCCGGCTTTCTGTGTGCCTGAGGAGCCGTGCCCGCTGACGCTGACCCGTGGGATCTATGGGCCCTGGCGGTTGCCCTATGCCTATCTGTGGGTGGTTGTCTGCTTTTGGGACTTTGGTTGGGACAGGACCTGTAATCCTGCCCTCAATCGGTTGATTAGCTAGGCCGTTGGTTCGGTCCTGGCTTCAGGGTCCGAGTACCCCCTCTGTGCACGGTTTCCAGTCGGGTCGGTACCGGCGAGCTCCAACCCTGCTCCGGTCCTTCTCAGATCTGCTGAGCCGTTTTCCCGTCTCCTGCTCACGGAGACCACCGTCTGCCACCTAGCCAAGGTACCAGGGCTCCGACCCTGGCAATATTCAACTTGAACTTCTCCTCTGCTGGAGCTACACCTAGCTCCAGCCCACACTCCTCTCAACTTGAACTCCAACTTAATCTGTTTGCTTGACTGCTTAACTGACTGTTTTTCCCACCCCATGCTGTCTAGACCCCTAGGTAGGCGTTCCCTAACCACCTGGTCCCGCCCACTGGTGTCTTGCCCTGAGGGGGGTGACTAATGTTTCAGGTCGACTGTAAATGTGACCTAGGTAAGGGATGGTGTTATGCCGGGGCCTATTGTGTGACTACCTGGTTTTGCCAGGGCGTCACATTCCCCCTTGGTTTAATACAGACTGTCCGCGGGCTGTCCGACCACCAACATTTATTTAACAGGAACTGAAAAGAGAAAAAGAACATTTTACAAGCATAATAACAGTGGTACATTTTGTTTTTCTTCCCTTACGGGAGGCACTTTTCTTAAACGTTACACATGCAAACCGAGACGGGACGGACCGGGTCCTTCTCACCTCACCCCCACCCAAAACAACCTGCCCCCTGGTGCCACCTCTAAGCAATGATGCGCACCCCTTGCCCAAGTTCACGACAGGAACGGCTGTTGCCCTTAGGGGCCGGGTAAAAAGTTCCTTACTCTGCAGTCTTTTTCAAGGGCCCCAAGTCCAGGGGACCCCTGACCCGGAGGATAGTCACCGGTTTTGGTGGTGACTGGGCCTCGACTGACTCTACCGCAGGCCCTTCCTCCAATTAGCCTCTCCAGAGACTGCAGCAGGGTGATAAGGTTGGTCAGGGACTATTTACAAGGCCCAACAGTTTTTGGGTTGGCCTGCCAGTTCACGGCCATGGTCCTTTTTAAAACTTTTCAAACGGGAACTTTGAACGGTTAACAGTCCCAACAGAGACTCACACTTGGGGTAGCTGGGGTTTCGCTACCTACTCATCATCCTCTGTGCTGGAGAGTGGCAGAGAGGGGCGGAGGTAGAATTTTTCTCCATCGCTCATCCATCTTTTGACATCAAGGGCAAACCACCCCCTCTCTCCGCTATGCCGGGTGTATGTAACCAACTCTCCGGGCTCCAGGTCTCGGTCTGGGTGGCCAAGGGGCAGATGAGGGGCCACATCCCTCCCTATGTGACCTAGGTGAGGGATGGCGTTATGCGGGGGCCTATTGTGTTGTGTACATTTGTGCCTATTGTGTACATGGTTTTGCCAGGATGTCACACACACTCTTCTGACAGGAGCATTAATCAGCATGTATTTCTTTGCAGCTGCATGCATGTGCGGCCATGGCGGGTGATGTGATCCGATACTCATGCAAGTCATACGGCTTGTGTGAGCGGACCTTAAGGCCGGAGTCATACTTGCACGAGTATCGCATCGCATCACCCGGCAGCCGCACACTCTCCTGACAGGATTGTGCATCTGCATGTATGTCTATGCAGTTGCACGTTTGTGTCCGGAGAGTGTGTGACTGACGAGTGATGCGATGCGAGACTTGTGTGAATCATATGGTTCGTGTGAGCGCACTGTAAGGCCGGAGTCACACTTGCGCGAGTCTCGCATGCCATTACCCGGCACGGCCTGACGCTCTCCAGACTTGAGCGTGCAGCTGCGTAAAACTACATGCAGCCACTCCTGTCAGAAGAGTGTGTTCAGGTGTGCTGGTTGATGCGATATGAGACTCGTGCAAGTCCCTCGCAAGTTTGACTCCAGCCTAAGAGGAACCGCATGCAGGTTTTTTTTAAATATTATTTAAATAAATAATTAATTAAAAAAAACAACGTCCCCTCAATTTTGATACCCAGCCAAATAAAGTTGACAGCTGGGTGTGTATTCTCAAGCTGGGGAGGTCCAGCCTAAGATTATCAGTCTCCAGCTATCTGGAATTGTCACATCAATTAGATGTGACAATCCTGGAGCTTTACCTCACTCTTCCCGATTGCTCTGGTGCAGTGGCAATCGGGGTAATAAGGAGTTAATGGCAGCCAACAGCAGCCCCTAAATTCTGGATTAGTAATGGCAGCGTCTATGACACCCCGTTGTTAATCAGTAAGTGACAGTAAATAAACACAAACACCGAAAAAATCCTTTATTTGGAATAAAATACAAAAATCCACCTGCTTTCACCATTTTATTAACCCCAACACACCCTGCAGGTCCGACATAATACTCATGAGGGCCCACGATGATTCCAGCTTTGTTATATTTCTGTCACAGTTAGCGGGTATAGAGCACATCCGCTCGCTGTGCGCTTCAGAGAATGAATGAGCTAAGGCTAGGGGCGTGTCTGCAACTGCAACTAATCACGGAGGCCAAGCTGGATCCGGATCAAACAGCCGGTATCCTGGGCTCGGTACTTGGGAAACTTTAAAACCGCGCGGATCTGGACATTTACAGTCCGAGTCTGCCCAGGTCTACTCGGTAGACTTTACTCCATTAAACCCTGTAAGCACTAACAAGGAACAATAATAGTGGTTTTAGAATTCTCCCTTTAAATGGTGTTTCATTTGGGTCAGCAGAAAATTAAACAAAATCAACCCTGACTAATAGAGATGAGCGAACCGGCCGTGGTTCGGCTCGAGTTCGGTTCGCCGAACGAAGGTCTCGTTCGAGTTCGGTTCGGCGAACCACTTGAACCGCCTAGGAAACAATGGGAGGCAATTACAAACACATAAAAACACCTAGAAAACACCCTCAAAGGTGTCCAAAAGCTGACAAACAACTCACAACACAACACAAACACATGGGAAAGTGACAAGAACAAATTCTCATGCGAAAACAAAACAGCGTTACAAGGAAAAGAGGATGAGACACAGATATAGGCATGGCATGCCCTTCTAAAATCATGTAAAACACTGCAAGGTTACTCCAAGCGGAGTCTCCCTTTTTTCCAAAAATGGGCCACACACACACCCACCCCTTCAGTGGCAGCACTTGTGCCCCAGTTGTAAACTTCACAGGTAGATTTGCATCAAGCACATTCAAAAATACGCCATCCTTAACCGTCCCCAGCATGACACCGGGGTAGGTAGCAAAGTCTTTGCTGAACCATGACTTGTTCATCTTGGCTCCTTTTAAAAAACACAGCAAGAAAGGGTTACTCCAAGCGGAGTCTCCCTTTTTTCCAAAAATTGGGCCACACACACACCCACCCCTTCAGTGGCAGCACTTGTGCCCCAGTTGTACACTTCACAGGTAGATTTGCATCAAGCACATTAAAAAATACGCCATACTTAACCGTCCCCAGGATGACACCGGGGTAGGTAGCTAAGTCTTTCCTGATCCCAGCTCTGTTCATCTTGGATCATTTTTAAAAACAATGTAAGCAAGGGTTACTCCAAGCGGAGTCTCCATTTTTTCCAAAAATTGGGCCACACAGACACCCACCCCTTCAGTGGCAGCACTTGTGCCCCAGTTGTACACTTCACAGGTAGATTTGCATCAAGCACACTCAAAAATACGCCATACTTAACCGTCCCCAGGATGACACCGGGGTAGGTAGCTAAGTCTTTCCTGATCCCAGCTCTGTTCATCTTGGATCATTTTTAAAAACAATGTAAGCAAGGGTTACTCCAAGCGGAGTCTCCCTTTTTTCCAAAAATTGGGCCACACACACACCCACCCCTTCAGTGTCAGCACTTGTGTTCCAGTTGTACACTTCACAGGTAGATTTGCATCAAGCAGATTCCAAATCCACAAGCATTTACTCTCCCCAGGATGACACAGGGGTAATAAATTCCTTGTGGATCCATGACTTGTTCATTTTAATGAACGTTAGTCTGTCCACATTGTCACTGGACAGACGGGTGCGCTTATCTGTCAGCACACACCCAGCAGCACTGAAGACACGTTCAGAGACAACGCTGGCAGCTGGATACGACAAAATCTCCAAGGAGTAAGTGGAGAGCTCTAGCCATTTTTCAAGATTTGAAGCCCAAAATGAGCAAGGCTTCATTTGCAAAGTCATGGAATCCATGTTCATTTGGAGATACTCCTGTATCATCCTCTCCAGCCGTTGACTATGTGTCAGACTTGTCTCTGGTGGCCTTGCAAAGGATGGTCTAAAAAATTATGAAAAGATTCAATAAATTTGCTGTTACCAGCACCAGATACGGAGCTGCTGGTACGGGTAGACTGTTGAAGATGACGAGACCGTCCCATGTTTGTCAAGTTACAACTGGGAGATTCACTCTGTGCACAACGGTTGTTTGGTGGAAATGCCGAGCTAAGATCGAGTAACAGCTTTTGCTGATAATCCTGCATACGTGCGTCCCTTTCTATGGCTGGAATTATGTCACAAAATTTGGACTTGTACCGGGGATCTAACACAGATTGCAATGATCGTACGAATTTTACACTCACCGTGCAGATTTCTTCTGTTTTTGCTAGTATGATCCATGTAGTGGATCGACTCTTTTATTAATCCTCCAATATGCAGCACGAATCCTCAGGAAAAACAATGAGAGTCCTGAACAGGTGCTCCCACGTGGGTAATGGAGTAAAGAAAAAATCCCTTTCGGCGCTTCCGGAGGATAAATGGGATATCAGTGCAAGTTTGCAAAAACTTCAAGAACAAGGGTTTATTAATAGGTTCAATAAAAAACGGACAATTACGTTGTCCGTTTTTTATTGAACCTATTAATAAACCCTTGTTCTTGAAGTTTTTGCAAACTTGCACTGATATCCCATTTATCCTCCGGAAGCGCCGAAAGGGATTTTTTCTTTACTCCAACAAGGATTTATGGAAGACATTGTGAATCTTAAATGACACAGGCAGAGTCAAACAGAAAGATACAGGGTTAATAATCTCCGAAATCTTATAAGGTCCAATAAATCTGGGCTTAAATTTAGGAGATAGAACTCTCATAGGAATATTTTTAGAGGACAACCACACCATCCCCCACTTTAAACCGGGGACCAACAGTCCGACGCCAGTTGGCAAACTTCTGGGCTGGGATTCTTGGGATTGGAACAATTTATCCACTACCTGCCCCCAAATCTGCTGCATTCTGTTTACCACCGAATCCACCCCTGGACAATCAGACGCCTCAAGCTGCCCCGAGAGGAACCTGGGGTGATACCCAAAATTGCAGAAAAACGAAGACACCAATGTGGTAGAGCTAGCTCTATTGTTAAGGGCAAATTCAGCCAAAGGCAAAACCGAAACCCAGTCATCCTGATCCGCAGAAACAAAATACCGTAAATTGGTCTCCAGGGTCTGGTTAGCCCTTTCAGTCTGACCGTTGGTCTGAGGATGAAACGCCGAGGAGAAAGACAGCTGAACACCCAATTTGGAACAAAAAAATCCTCCAAAATCTGGATACAAACTGCACCCCTATGTCAGAAACATTGTTTTTGGGAATACCATGCAAACGAACAACATGTTGGAAAAACAAAGGCACCAACTCTGATGAAGACGACAACTTAGATAGGGGAACCAAGTGGATCATCTTGGAAAAGCTATCACAGATCACCCAAATCACAGTCATTTTCTGAGAGACGGGAAGCTCTGAAATAAAATCCATAGAGATGTGCGTCCAAGGTCTCTTAGGTACCGGCAAAGGCAATAATAGCCCACTAGAGCGTGAACAACAGGGCTTGGACCTAGAACAAACTCCACACGACTGCACAAAACTACGGACATCCCGGAACAGGGAAGGCCACCAAAAAGAGCGGCTCACAAGATCCTGAGTACCAAAAATGCCAGGATGACCCGCCAATACATAACAATGAACCTCAGAGAAAACTCGGTCTCTCCATTGGTCCGGGACAAACCGTTTTCCCGCAGGACATCTCTCAGGTTTATCCTACTGAAATTCCACCAGTGCCAACTGCAGATCAGGCGAAATGGCTGAGAGAACTACATCATCCTTCAGGATAGTAGGCGGCTCGACAACCTCCAAGGAGTCAGCACAGAAACTCCTGGAAAGGGCATCGGCCTTAACATTCTTGGTGCCTGACAAAAAAGAGACCACAAAATTAAACCGGGTAAAAAACAAAGCCCACCTGGCCTGCCGAGGATTCAACCTCTTGGCAGATTCCATATAGGTAAGATTCTTGTGGTCCGTAAGCACCACAACCTGATGTCTAGCCCCCTCCAACCAATGTCTCCACTCTTCCAATGCCCACTTCATAGCCAATAATTCCCTGTTCCCCACATCATAATTCCGTTCAGAAGGAGCAAACTTCCGAGAGAAAAAGGCACAGAGCTTAAGTGTACCCGAAGTAGCGTCTCGTTGAGACAGAACAGCCCCTGCTCTGATCTCTGAAGCATCGATCTCAACCTGAAATGGGCGAGACATATCAGGTTGCTGCAGAACTGGGGCAGAAGTGAATCGCCTCTTAAGCTCCTGGAAGGCCACAATCGCCTCTGGGGTCCAATGCTCAGCATCCGCTCCCTTCTTGGTCAAATCTGTCAGAGGTTTGACAATGGCAGAAAAATTGGCTGTAAATTTACGGTAAAAATTAGCAAATCCAAAAAACCGCTGCAGGGAGTTTAGAGAAGTTGGTTGCACCCAGTCGTAAATAGCCTGAACCTTAACCGGGTCCATTTCGATAGCGGAGGGAGACAAGATGAAGCCCAAAAAGGAAATCCTTTGCACCCCAAAGAGGCACTTTGACCCCTTAACGAACAGTGCATTATCCTTAAGTATCTGAAAAACAGTCCGTACCTGCCCAACATGAGAAACCCAATCATCAGAAAAAATCAAGATGTCATCCAAATAGACAATCAAATATTTACCAATAAGGTCCGGAAAAATATCATTCATGAAGGCCTGGAAGACGGAGGGGGCATTAGTGAGCCCAAAAGGCATCACTAGGTACTCAAAATGCCCCTCAGGAGTATTAAAAGCCGTCTTCCATTCATCACCCTCCTTAATACGGATGAGATTATACGCACCCTTAAGATCCAGTTTCGTAAACCATTTGGCACTCTTTACTCTAAAGAAAAGATCAGACATCAGAGGCAAAGGGTACTGATATTTGGTCGTAATTTTATTAAGAAGACGGTAATCAATACAAGGTCTCAACGACCCATCTTTCTTAGCAACAAAGAAAAAGCCAGCACCCAAAGGAGAAGAAGAGGGCCAAATGTGCCCCTTCTCCAATGATTCCCTGATGTATGACCGCATGGCGTCATGTCCGGGCACAGACAAGTTGAAAATCCACCCCTTGGGAAATTTATTAGCCGAAACCAGCTCAATGGCACAGTCACAGTCTCGGTGTGGGGGCAGAGAATCAGATTCCTGGTCATTAAAGACATCACGGAAATCCGACAAGAAGGCCGGATCATCAACTGTCTGAGCAGACGTGGACGACATGGAAAGGTCATGATGACAACCCCAACTAGCTACCGACAAGGATCTCCACTCAAGAACTGGATTATGGGTCTGCAACCATGGAAATCCTAGTACCAAAGTATCATGTAGATTATGCAATACTAAAAATTTACAAGTTTCCTGATGCGCTAGTGATACTCTCATAGGTACCTGGGTCTAAAATTGGGGTTTATTTTCTGCCAAAGGGGTAGCATCAATGCCCCTTAAAGGAATAGGAGTTTGCAAAGGAACCATGGGGAAACCACAATCCCTAGCAAACCCAAAATCCATCAAATTGAGCGCTGCCCCTGAGTCCACAAAGGCCAATGCAGAAAAGGAAGACAACCAGCAAAGCAATGTGACCGACAAAAGAAACTTTGGTTGCAAAGAACCCACAGTAACAGAAGTAGCCAATCTCCTTTCACGTTTAGGGCAGACAGAGATATTATGAGAAGCGTCTCCACAATAGAAGCACAGTCTATTCTTCCGTCTGAACCCCTGCCGACTAGCATTAGAAAGGACCCTATGACGCTCCATAGGCTCCAAAGGCTGTTCCACAGGCACAAAATCAGCAGGTATCTTCCTGCGCTCACGTAACCGCCTATCAATCTGAATGGCTAAGGTCATAGAGGCATCAAGACCAGAAGGGACGGGGAATCCCACCATTACATCCTTCACATTATCAGCAATACCCTTCCGAAAAAGAGCCGCAAGCGCGTCATCATTCCATTTGGTAAAGACCGCCCACTTTCAAAATTTCTGACAAAAAGTTTCTGCAGAATCCAAACCCTGAGTTAAGGACAAAAAGGCCTTTTCTGCTTGGTCCACAATATTGGGTTCATCATATAATAATCCCAAGGCCTGAAAAAAGGAGTCCACATCACTGAGAATCGGATCATCAGACGCTAAAGAGAAGGCCCAGTCTTGAGGGTCACCACGCAGTAAGGAGATGACAATCTTGACCTGCTGTACGGGATTCCCTGAGGACTTAGGGCGCAGGTCAAAAAATAATTTACAATTATTTTTGAAGCTCAAAAACCTCGACCTATCTCCCAATTCATCCATGCTACAAAAAAGAAATCTTCCACAGAACCCAAGGAAGAAGAGGAAAAACACCAAAAAAAAAATATATTCTCAGCAGACTTTTTTTTTTTTTTTTCTTCCTTCTTAAGAGTACCCTTTAAATTTGTTGGCCTGAACACACCTGGTCTCTGACCAAACCATTCCTGGCCACAAGAGGGAGCCTCACAGCAGCCAAAGGATAACTGACATTCACAACACATTAGCATAAGATATAAGATCTTTAAAAATACTTTTTCTAAAGATCTCTTTATCTATGCGAGTGTATATAGGGACGGTTAGGCAGGGATCAGCAATATACACCCAGAAATGCTCCTGGCTCTGAGTGAATATTGCACCTGACACGTTCCCTTTAACCCCTTCACGACCATGGACGGAATGATCCATCATGGTGCCCTGGGCCTTAACGACCAAGGACGGATCTTTCCGTCATGGCGTAATCGCGGCACCGGAGCCTCCGGTGACTGCGATCGGTTAACATAAACCGCAGATTCGGGGAGGAGGGGACCTGTACCTGACCTCAGGAGGGGTGGTGCCTCCTCCCCGGACCTACGGAGGCTGTGATTGGCTGATGAACGCCGCTCAACCAATCACAGCCACTGTAATGTTCCAGCCACTTAAAGCGACTGAAACATTGAAATCCAGCCCTGGCCAGTGCAGCTATAGCACTGGCCATTGGCTGGAGCTGGGTGACCTCACTGGATCACCCTCCCCCAGATCCAGTAGCTCTGATTGGAGAGATCGGCCTTGTGACCGATTTCTCCAATCACAGTGGACCTGTTGCCGGTGACCACCCCCGTCATCGTCCCTGCAGCACGCCAGCACAGTGAGTGTACACAGTGCAATGGCAGGGCGACAAGCTCCGGTCCCATGCTGTTATGAGACCGGAGCATGGGACCCGGAAGTTGCCGCGCTGCCATTGCACTGTATGAAACCGGCCTCCCGATCCGCCGCTGCCCTCCGCCGCGATCTGCCACCCGCACCCCCACCCCTCGTATCTGCTGCCCGCACCCTCACCCCCACACCTCCCGATCCGCCGCCCTCCATCTGCCACAGTGCCACCAGTCCCCCCCGATCTGCTGCCCGGCCCCTTTCCCTCGTGATCGGCTGCTCGTCCCCTCACCGCCGTGATGTGCGCTCCCTCCCCTCACCGCCGTGATGTGCGCTTCCTCCCCTGTCACCGCCGTGATGTGCGCTCCCTCCCCTGTCACCGCCGTGATGTGCGCTCCCTCCCCTGTCACCGCCGTGATGTGCGCTCCCTCCCCTGTCACCGCCGTGATGTGCGCTCCCTCCCCTGTCACCGCCGTGATGTGCGCTCCCTCCCCTGTCACCGCCGTGATGTGCGCTCCCTCCCCTGTCACCGCCGTGATGTGCGCTCCCTCCCCTGTCACCGCCGTGATGTGCGCTCCCTCCCCTGTCACCGCCGTGATGTGCGCTCCTTCCCCTGTCACCGCCGTGATGTGCGCTCCCTCCCCTGTCACCGCCGTGATGTGCGCTCCCTCCCCTGTCACCGCCGTGATGTGCGCTCCCTCCCCTGTCACCGCCGTGATGTGCGCTCCCTCCCCTTTCACCGCCGTGATGTGCGCTCCCTCCCCTGTCACCGCCGTGATGTGCGCTCCCTCCCCTGTCACCGCCGTGATGTGCGCTCCCTCCCCTGTCACCGCCGTGATGTGCGCTCCCTCCCCTGTCACCGCCGTGATGTGCGCTCCCTCCCCTGTCACCGCCGTGATGTGCGCTCCTTCCCCTGTCACCGCCGTGATGTGCGCTCCCTCCCCTGTCACCGCCGTGATGTGCGCTCTCTCCCCTGTCACCGCCGTGATGTGCGCTCCCTCCCCTGTCACCGCCATGATGTGCGCTCCCTCCCCTGTCACCGCCGTGATGTGCGCTCCCTCCCCTGTCACCGCCGTGATGTGCGCTCCCTCCCCTGTCACCGCCGTGATGTGCGCTCCCTCCCCTGTCACCGCCGTGATGTGCGCTCCCTCCCCTGTCACCGCCGTGATGTGCGCTCCCTCCCCTGTCACCGCCGTGATGTGCGCTCCCTCCCCTGTCACCGCCGTGATGTGCGCTCCCTCCCCTGTCACCGCCGTGATGTGCGCTCCCTCCCTTGTCACCGCCGTGATGTGCGCTCCCTCCCCTGTGACCGCCGTGATGTGCGCTCCCTCCCCTGTCACCGCCGTGATGTGCGCTCCCTCCCCTGTCACCGCCGTGATGTGCGCTCCCTCCCCTGTCACCCCGTGATCTGTGCTCCCTCCCCTGTCACCCCGTGATCTGTGCTCCCTCCCCTGTCACCCCGTGATCTGTGCTCCCTCACCTGTCACCCCGTGATCTGTGCTCCCTCACCTGTCACCCCGTGATCTTTGCTCCCTCACCTGTCACCCCGTGATCTGTGCTCCCTCACCTGTCACCCCATGATCTGTGCTCCCTCACCTGTCACCCCGTGATCTGTGCTCCCTCCCCTGTCACCGCCGTGATGTGCGCTCCTTCCCCTGTCACCGCCGTGATGTGCGCTCCCTCCCCTGTCACCGCCGTGATGTGCGCTCTCTCCCCTGTCACCGCCGTGATGTGCGCTCCCTCCCCTGTCACCGCCGTGATGTGCGCTCCCTCCCCTGTCACCGCCGTGATGTGTGCTCCCTCCCCTGTCACCGCCGTGATGTGCGCTCCTTCCCTTGTCACCGCCGTGATGTGCGCTCCCTCCCCTGTCACCGCCGTGATGTGCGCTCCCTCCCCTGTCACCGCCGTGATGTGCGCTCCCTCCACTGTCACCGCCGTGATGTGCGCTCCCTCCCCTGTCACCGCCGTGATGTGCGCTCCCTCCCCTGTCACCGCCGTGATGTGCGCTCCCTCCCCTGTCACCGCCGTGATGTGCGCTCCCTCCCCTGTCACCGCCGTGATGTGCGCTCCCTCCCCTGTCACCGCCGTGATGTGCGCTCCCTCCCCTGTCACCCCGTGATCTGTGCTCCCTCCCCTGTCACCGCCGTGATGTGCGCTCCCTCCCCTGTGACCGCCGTGATGTGCGCTCCCTCCCCTGTCACCGCCGTGATGTGCGCTCCCTCCCCTGTCACCGCCGTGATGTGCGCTCCCTCCCCTGTCACCGCCGTGATGTGCGCTCCCTCCCCTGTCACCCCGTGATCTGTGCTCCCTCCCCTGTCACCCCGTGATCTGTGCTCCCTCCCCTGTCACCACGTGATCTGTGCTCCCTCACCTGTCACCCCGTGATGTGTGCTCCCTCACCTGTCACCCCGTGATCTGTGCTCCCTCACCTGTCACCCCGTGATCTGTGCTCCCTCACCTGTCACCCCGTGATCTGTGCTCCCTCACCTGTCACCCCGTGATCTGTGCTCCCTCACCTGTCACCCCGTGATCTGTGCTCCCTCACCTGTCACCCCGTGATCTGTGCTCCCTCACCTGTCACCCCATGATCTGTGCTCCCTCACCTGTCACCCCCGTGATCTGCTGTCTGCTCTCCCTCACCTCTCACCTCTCACCCCCGTGATCTGTGCTCTGCTCACCTGTCTCCTCCGTGATCTGCGCTGCGCTCCCTCCCCCACCTCTCACCCTCCCCGATCTGCTACCTCCTTCATCTCCTGTGATCCAGCTGCCTAGATCCATCCTGTAGGGTAACTATCCCCAATCTCACCTCCCACTCCCCTTCCCACCCATCCCCCCATTCCCCCCTCCCCCCATCCTCTGCCGCTCCTGCATCCACTGCGCCCTCTCCCATCCGGCCCCACCCTATCCCAGCCGCCGTCTCACAATCACAGATGCTCCCTTTATATGCCGCTGCCCCCCATCTGCTGCCGCCCCATCTGCCGCTGTTTTTTTTTTCTATGCCATGGGGGTCTATTTTCCAAAATGGGGTCACATGTGGGGGAGCTCTACTGTTTCGGCACCTCAGGGGGTCTCCAAACAGCATGGAATACGCTAATTATCCCAGACAATTTTGCGTTTGAAACGTCAAATGACGCTCCTTGCCTTCCGAGCCCTGCTGTGCGCCCAAACATTTCATTTCCACCACATATGAGGTATCTGCGTACTCAGGAGAAATTGCACAATACATTTTATGGTGCAATTTTTCCTGATACCCTTGTGAAAAAAAAGCTACCTGGTTGAAGTAACAATTTTGTGGTCAAATGTTTTTTTTTTTATTTTCACGGCTCAACTCTATTAACTTTTGTGAAGCCCCCAGAGGCTCAAAGTGCTAAATAAACATCTAGATAAATTCCATGAGGGGTCTAGTTTCCAAAATTGGGTCACATGTGGGGGAGCTCCACTGTTTCGGCACCTCAGGGGGTCTCCAAACGCAACATGGGATACGCTAATTATCCCAGACAATTTTGCGTTTGAAACGTCAAATGACGCTCCTTGCCTTCCGAGCCCTGCTGTGCGCCTAAACATTTGATTTCCACCACATATGAGGTGTCTGTGTACTCAGGAGAAATTGCACAATACATTTTATGGTGCAATTTTTCCTGATACCCTTGTAAAAAAAAAGCTACCTGGTTGAAGTAACAATTTTGTGGTAAAAACGTTTTTTTTTATTTTCTCAGCTCAACTCTATTAACTTTTGTGAAGCCCCCAGAGGCTCAAAGTGCTCAATAAACATCTAGATAAATTCCATGAGGGGTCTAGTTTCCAAAATGGGGTCACATGTGGGGGAGCTCCACTGTTTCGGCACCTCAGGGGCTCTCCAAACGCAACATGGTGCGGCTAACGATTCCAGCTAATTTTCTGTTCAAAAAAGTCAAATGGCGCTCCTTCCCTTCCGAGTCCTGCCGTGCACCCAAACAGTGGTTTTTCGCCACATATGAGGTATCTGCGTGTTCAGTAGAAATTGCCCAACAAATTTTGGGGGTTAATTTAATCCTGCTACCCTTGTGAATATGCAATATTTGACGCTAAATTAACATTTTTGTTGCAAAAAGTAAAATGTTCATTTTTTCCTTCCACATTGCTTTAGTTACTGTGAAGCACCTGAAGGGTTAATAACCTTCTTGAATGTGGTTTTGAGTAGCCTGAGGGGTGTCGTTTTTGGAATGGTGTCACTTTTGGGTGTTTTGGGTCATGTAGACCTTTCAAAATCGCTTCAAATGTGATGTGGTCCCTAAAAAAAGTGGCTTTGTAAATTTTGTTGTAAAAATGAGAAATTGCTCATAAACTTTCAACCCCTATAACTTCCTTAAATTTTTTTTTTTCCCAAAATTGTTCTGATGTAAAGTAGACATGTGGGAAATGTTATTTATTAATTATTTTGTGTCATATGTCTCTTTGGTTTTAGAGTATAAAAATTCAAAGTTTGAAAATTACAAAATTTTCAAAATTTTCGCGAAATTTCCGTTTTTTTCACAAAGAAACGCAAAAAATATCGGCCTAAATTTACCACTAACATGAAGCCCAATATGTCACGAAAAAACAATCTCAGAATCACCGGGATCCGCTGAAGCGTTCCAGAGTTATAACCTCATAAAGTGACACTGGTCAGAATTGCAAAAAATGGCCTGGTCTTTAGGGTCAAAATAGGCTTGGGGCTGAAGGGGTTAAAAGGAACCTATCACCAGATTTGGTGACTATAAGGCCTGTTTCACACGTCAGTGAAAAACACTGACGTTCTTCACTGACGTGTAAAACACGCACATGTCCCTCCATGTTCCGTGATTCACGGCACACGTGGGTTGTCCATGTGCAATCCGTGATCCGTGATCAGTGATTGCATAGGGACATTACTCACCTGCCTTCACTGCTGCTGTCCATGGTGCTGAAGTCTCCAGCTCTGCAGCGTCCGCCCACCGCTCTCAGCAGCTACTTCCTGATTGGGTTTTCCTGCTCTCATGAATATTCATGAGCCAGGCAGGAGCTGCCGAGAGCGGAGCAGGCACAGCGAATCGCAGGCAAAGTAAGTTGAAAATATTTAATATTTAATATATCCGTGATTTTCTGGTACATGTTTCACTGATCACACACGGATCACACCATAGTGTGGTCCGTGGGTCATCAGTGATGCCAGAAAAAAACTGACTTGTCTCCGTGCAGAATCACGGCCACGCATGCACGCTGCACGGAGACACGTTCAGTGAAAAAACCACTGACGTGTGAGCAGACCCATTGATTATAATGGGTCTGCGTACATATGCACCCTTCTCCACAGTTTCGACATGGCGACAAATATGTTTAACGCTGACAATGTCATTATCAGCATGACAATTCCAGTCATTTACATGCTGGAGCACACACTAAACACTATTCGGAGTCAGGGGGTGGGACAACAGGAAGGGGAGGAACTACAGGAGGATTCATATGCGCAAGAGACAACAACATCACCAAGGTCCAGACGTTCATCATCACCAATGCGGCAGGCATGGGACCATGGGGGACACGGATCAACAAGGGTGCATGGTAGCAGGCAAAATGTTGAGGAAGGTGCAGGAGAACATGAAGAAATAGACGACTAACTGTCTATGGACATGGAGGACTCAGCGGATGAGCGAGACCTTGGTCAAATTTCAGTTGAAAGAGGTTGGGGGGAGATGTCAGAGGAAGAAAGAACGGTTAGCACCTCTATGCCACAAACACAGCATGGACTTGGTCCGCATGGCTGCGCAAGACACATGAGCGCCTTCTTGCTGCACTACCTCAAACATGACCCTCGTATTGTCAAAATTAGAAGTGATGATGACTACTGGCTTGCCACACTATTAGATCCCCAGTACAAGTCCAAATTGTGTGACATAATTCTAGCCATAGAAAGGGACGCACGTATGCAGGAGTATCAGCAAAAGCTGTTACTCGATCTTAGCTCAGCTTTTCCACTAAACAACCGTGGTGGAGGGAGTGAATCTCCCAGTTGTAACTTGACAAACATGGGATGGTCTCGTCATCTTCAACAGTCTACCCGTACCAGAAGCACCGTATCTGGTGCTGGTAACAGCAATTTTATTGAATCTTTCCATATTTTTTTTAAGACCATCCTTTGCAAGGCCACCAGAGACAACAAGTCTGACACATAGTCAACGGCTGGAGAGGATGATACAGGAATATCTCCAAATGAACATCGATGCCATGACTTTGCAAATGGAGCCTTGCTCATTTTGGGCTTCAAATCTTAAAAAATGGCCAGAGCTCTCCACTTACGCCTTGGAGATTTTGTCATGTCCAGCTACCAGCGTTATCTCTGAACGTGTCTTCAGTGCTGCTGGGTGTGTGCTGACAGATAAGCGCATGCGTCTGTCCAGTGACAATGTGGACAGACTAACATTCATCAAAATGAACAAGTCATGGATCCACAAGGAATTTACTACCCCTGTGTCATCCTGGGGAGAGTAAATGCTTGTGGATTTTGAATGTGCTTGATGTAAATCTACCTGTGAAGTGTACAACTGGGGCACAAGTGCTGCCACTGAAGGGGTGGGTGTGTGTGTGGCCTAATTTTTGGAAAAAAGGGAGACTCCGCTTGGAGTAACCCTTGCTTGCTGTGTTTTTTAAAAGGAGCCAAGATGAACAAGTCATGGTTCATCAAAGACAGCTACCTACCCCGGTGTCATCCTGGTGACGGTTAAGTATGGCGTATTTTTGAATGTGCTTGATGCAAATCTACCTGTGAAGTGTACAACTGGGGCACAAGTGCTGGCACTGAAGGGGTGGGTGTGTGTGTAGCCCAATTTTTGGAAAAAAGGGAGACTCCGCTTGGAGTATCCTTGCGGTGTTTTACATGATTTTAGAAGGGCATGCCATGCCTATATCTGTGTCTCTTCCTCTTTTCCTTGTAACGCTGTTTTGTTTTCGCATGAGAATTTGTTCTTGTCACTTTCCCATGTGTTTGTGTTGTGTTGTGAGTTGTTTGTCACCTTTTGGACACCTTTGAGGGTGTTTTCTAGGTGTTTTTATGTGTTTGTGATTGCCTCCCATTGTTTCCTATGCGGTTCGAGTGGTTCGCCGAACCGAACTCGAACGAGACCTGCGTTCGGCGAACTGAACTCGAGCCGAACCACGGCCGGTTCGCTCATCTCTAATGGTAACGCTTCTCATGATTACAGCAGAATAATAAGTCTTCTCTAATTGCTTCTATTAACCCCTTCACCCCGGGAGATTTTTCATTTTTTCCTCTCTTTATTCCAATATAGCTGAGCAATAGTATATATAAAAGTGGTAACAATTAAAATGTAACCTTTAATATTTATTATCTAAAAAAAGGGCCACATAACAAAGACAAAAACGGTTGTAAAACCAACCCAATGACGGAGCAGATTTTTATCTCCAATTGTTGTCAGATATAGGACAAAACTCCACAGGGAGGGGTTGTCCTCCACCGTGGTAATAGTAGTGACAACACTAGACAGGTTGTCAAACACAGTTCAGCAAGGTCAAGTAAACATAACTTACTACCATCTCAATAAAATGAAAGGAAAGGTTATCCAATATGTAGAGGGGGGGGGGGCAAAATTATCGCCTCACATTACCCCTCAATTGGTAACAGTCTGACCTTAAATGCTCCAAGACCTCCCGACGCGTTTCATAATTGGGCTTACTCCTCAGGGGATTATGGTCATGAGGGAGCTGAAAAAATGAGCAAAAGTGGTCAGAATAATCACTGAACCAAAAACATAGAATGCTGAGCGAGCGAGGGGCTGAACTGAAGTAAAGTGCTGAATTTAAGATAAGTGCATAGTTTCAACACAATTACATAGTGGTGATAACTGTAATTGTTGAATTTCATTAGGGAATTGTGTGTCTGTTTGGGATTCTGTGAAAAGGAAAAAAAAAAAAAAGTTAGTCTTGTGATTTAATTAGTAGGATTAGTCACACCTGTTTCTAGAAGCTTCCAGCAGCTTCTGATAGTCATTGTACATCTATATAAACCACCCAGTACAAGCGAGGTACTGTGCGAGCAAGGGGCTGAACTGAAGTAAAGTGCTGAATTTAAGATAAGTGCATAGTTTCAACACAATTACATAGTTTGACACAAGAACATAGTTTGAATTTATCCTTATACGTTTCCCATTGGGTTTCTTTAGTTTTTTTCTCTTATTTTTCTACTTTACTGTTGATCCCCATTTGATAGGTACTCCATGGACAATGCTACCAGGTGTGTATCTTGTCAGATGTATGCATGCCTTGAGCAGCCGCTCGAGGGTGACTATGTCTGCACTAGATGCGAGCATGTTGCGTATTTGGAAGCCAAGGTAACTGATCTAAATAAGCAGCTTGCAACACTCAGGGGCATTGCAAACCTGGAGAGGAGTTTAGAGCTCACTGAGCTTTCTCTGGCTGGGGCCAGTGATATGGAGGAGGGTGGAAGTGGGGAAGATCAGGACTCAGAGGTAGGTAGCTGGGTAACAGTTAGAAGAAGAGGTAGGGGGAAAAGTGTCAGGGAGCCTAGTCCTGACCTGGCACAACCTAGTAAATATGCCTGTTTGGCTGATATTAGGAATGAAGGGCCTGGACTAAGGTCACTACAGCAGGATGTTGCTCCTAGCAACCAGGAAAACAACTGCTGTAGGAAGGAGGGAAATAGGAGTGCAGCAAAGCCCAGACAGATGTTGGTGGTAGGGGACTCTATAATTAGGCGGACAGACAGGGTCATCTGTCGCCGAGACCGTGAATGCCGAACAGTGTGTTGTCTGCCGGGTGCTCGGGTTCGGCATATTGTGGATCGGATAGACAGATTGCTGGGTGGGGCTGGGGAAAACCCAGCGGTCATGGTGCACATTGGTACTAATGACAAAGTTAGAGGCAGGTGGAAGGTCCTTAAAAATGATTACAGGGAACTAGGAGAGAAGCTGAAGTCCAGGACCTCCAAGGTGGTGTTTTCAGAAATACTACCGGTGCCACGAGCGTCACTAGAAAGACAGCGGGAGCTTAGGGAGATAAATATGTGGCTTAGAAATTGGTGCAGGAAGGAAGGGTTCGGGTTTATGGAGAACTGGGCCGACTTCTCAGTCGGCTACAGGCTCTATGGTAGGGACGGGCTGCACCTCAATGGGGAAGGTGCAGCTGTGTTGGGGGAGAAAATGGTCAGACGGATGGAGGAGCTTTTAAACTAGGATCGGGGGGGAGGGAGGGTAGTGGAGCAAATAAGGGGATAGATAGAGCAGATAGAGACAGGGAAACGGTAGGGGTCAATGAAGGATTAGGGGGGGATGGGACATACAAGGAACGTAGGGAGGCTAGGAGTAATAAAGGTGTTAATAGGATTAAATGTCTACTGGCAAATGCAAGAAGTCTTGCAAACAAAATGAATGAATTGGAGACTCTTATGTCAACCATGGATTATGATGTGGTGGGCATTACGGAAACCTGGCTGGATGAAAGCCATGACTGGGTGACAAACATACAGGGTTATAGTACATTTAGGAAGGACAGGAAAGGCCAAAAAGGTGGTGGGGTGTGTATATTTATCAAATCTAACCTAAAACCTGTGTTGTATGATGACATTGAGGGGAACAGCAACAATGTAGAGTCAGTATGGGTAAATGTACATGGGGAGGGGAATAATGGAAAAATGCTAATTGGAGTTTGCTATAAGCCTCCTAACATACCTGAACAAATAGAGGGTGAAATGCTGGAACAAATTGAAAAGGCAGCTAATAATAATAATCGGGTTCTTATTATGGGGGATTTCAACTATCCAGACATTCAGTGGGACATAGAATCTTCTGGTTCTGCTAAAAGCTGTAAGTTCTTATCTATCATTCAAGACCATTTCCTCTCTCAGATGGTAGGTGAACCGACCAGGGGAGATAATTTGCTAGATCTGGTCCTGTCAAATAGACCGGATACAATTTCAGATCTACAGGTCCGGGAGCACTTGGGCACCAGCGATCATAATATGGTAAGCTTCGACATAATATTCAATAGAACATTTCAAAGGGGGAATGCTAAAACCTGGAATTTTAGGAAAGCTGATTTCAACAAATTAAGGGAAGAGCTTAAATGTGTAGATTGGGACAAAGTCATGGTAACTGGGGATACCGAACATAAATGGGGTAAGTTTAAGGATATACTACTAGAGTCCTGTAAAAAACGTATACCCTCTGGTAATAAAATGTCCAGGAATAAAAAGAAACCACTATGGATAAATAAGACTGTACAAAGTATAATAAAACAAAAACAAAGGGCGTTTAAAATCTTAAAGGCTGAGAATACAGAAATAGCATTGCAGGAGTATAAAGATATCAATAGGCAATGCAAAAAAGAAATCAAACAAGCAAAACTAGCTACTGAAACAAAAATCGCCAATGACATTAAAATAAATCCCAAAATCTTTTATAAATACATTAATGCCAAAAGGAAAACAAAGGATAGTATCGGACCCTTAAAATATAATAACAAGTTAGTTATAGAGGACAAACAAAAGACTGAGATATTAAATAGGCATTTCTCATCTGTATTCACCAAGGAACTGACTGTACCAGGGATCATTCAACAAGTGAAAAATCAAAGTCCACCAACCGATATAATTAATTTAACACAAGATGAAGTACGCCTACGTCTGAGTAAATTAAACATTGACAAATCCCCAGGGCCAGATGGCATTCATCCACGAATATTGAGGGAATTGAGCTCCGTAATCGACAGACCGCTGTATCTCATCTTTTTAGACTCACTTGTAACGGGGTTGGTGCCTCAGGATTGGAGGATTGCTGATGTGGTACCGATATTTAAGAAAGGTAAGAGGGTAGATCCAGGAAACTACCGTCCAGTAAGCCTGACATCAGTAGTATGCAAAGTTTTTGAGGGCATTTTAAGGGATGACATGCAAAAATATATTGCAGAAAATAATCTGATAACTGACAAACAGCATGGATTCATGAAAGATAAGTCGTGTCTAACCAACCTGTTGGGGTTCTATGAGGGGGTAAGTTCAAACCTGGATATTGGTAATGCAGCTGATGTGATTTATTTGGACTTTGCAAAGGCATTTGATACTGTACCACATAATAGCCTTATACTAAAGCTCCAGAAGCAAGGCCTAGGGGACACAATATGCAACTGGGTAAGGAATTGGCTAAAAGATAGGAAACAAAGAGTAGTAATAAATGGTACATTCTCTAAATGGGCTATAGTCAGCAGTGGGGTGCCGCAGGGATCTGTGCTTGGACCGATTCTTTTTACTCTCTTTATTAATGACCTTGTGGATGGGATTGATAGTACAGTGTCAGTCTTTGCCGATGACACCAAACTATGTAGGATATTAAAAACTGACCTGGATAGTACAATATTACAAAAAGATCTGGATAAGATGTCAGAATGGGCAGATACTTGGCAAATGAGATTTAATGTTGATAAATGTAAAGTAATGCACCTAGGACGGAGTAATCCTATAGCTGCGTATACATTAAATGGAAGTAAACTCGGGACTACAGAACAGGAGAAGGACTTGGGCATTCTCATTACAAATAAGCTGAGCAGCAGCACTCAATGTCAAGCAGCAGCTGCAAAAGCAAACAAGATTTTAGGGTGTATAAAAAGAGAGATTAGATCCCGGGATCCCAACGTATTGTTACCCCTCTATAAATCACTAGTAAGGCCACATCTGGAATACGGGATCCAGTTTTGGGTCCACATTTTAAAAAGGACATTCAGAAGTTAGAGTCAGTTCAAAGGCGGGCAACTAGACTATTACAAGGAATGGAAGGCCTCCCATATGATGGCAGGTTGAAAAAGTTAGATATGTTTAGCTTAGAAAAAAGACGTCTCAGAGGAGATCTCATTTATATGTATAAATACATGTGTGGTCAATATAAAGGACTGGCACATGACTTATTTCTTCCAAAAACAATACTAAGGACCAGGGGGCACTCACTGCGAGTGGAAGAAAAGCGATTCCGACACCTAAATAGGAAAGGGTTCTTTACAGTTAGAGTGGTCAGACTGTGGAATACACTACCACAAGAGGTTGTAATGGCAGATACTATAACAGCTTTTAAAAAAGGGCTGGATGATTTCCTCAGTACACACAACATTGTTGGTTATAAATGACTTAGAAACTAGCACATATTGTAAGATCACACATGTCTTTACCTTAAGAACAATGGACCTCCAGCTTGGTGTGTCTGGGCCTGGCATAAAGCACCGAGCTTTGAAAAAACCGCCCTTAAATGTCATAGGATTACATGGGGGTGGCCACATCTAACCCAATGAGATGACACGCACACAGCCCCTACGCCCCCAGCTGGGCGGAGCTCCCCTGAGATGTGTGCTTTGCAACATCCCCCTCACAACGCTATCCAACCACTCGTCGGAACGTCAGCTCGCGCGTGACTGCACGTCACTGTGGTGGGCGTGAATATACCCACTGCACTGACGTTCAAAAAAAACGTGTTTTTGGGATATTTTATTCACCTTGTTAAATATATGGTGAGGCTGACAGGTCAGTAGGACGCCTCAGGTCAGTACGAGTTCATAGATAACAAGCATGTATACTTTTACTTTTATCTAAGGGTTTAAAAAAATTCAGAAGTGTTTGTCCCTCAAAAAATTGGGCTTTTTGCGCTATTTTCCGAGACCCATAGCGGTCTCATTTTTCTTGAGCTAGCGTTTTTAGGGATACAATTTTTGTGTAGATGCTACGTTGTTATCGCCTGTTATTGCATTTTAAATAGTTTTTGCGTCAACCAGTTTTATTTTCAGTGAGGCGAATAAGTGTGATTTGTGATAAGTGTGATAAAGTTCAAGTGTGATTTGAACTTTAAGGTTTTCTTTTCTTTCATATTTTTAAAAACTTTTTTTTTACTTTATTTATTTATTTTACTAGTCCCCCTATAAGGATAACTATAAGGATCAGCAGTCTAATCACTTGTTCATTTCTGTTGATCTAGGCTGCACAGCTCTGATCAGCAGAAATGCTTCTTTCCTGTCAGTGCCGACGCTCTGTCAGGTTTCACAGGAAATACGTCTTGGTAGCAACAGGAGTCATCACGATTCTGAGCTACCATGGCAACCATCTCCCAGTGATTGCATCACAGGGCTCCAATGGCAGCGGGGAAGAGCGTGGCCATTTAAATCACGTTGTCACATTTTGACAGCGTGATCTAAGTGGAAAGCAGGCTCGGGTGGATCATGCACCTGCACCTGTTAGCCCCACATGTTTGTTATTCAAATCAGAAGATGTGTGGGGGGTCACCACCGATTCACTGCAGCAGCCGATGGTAATTACCCCGACATTACCGATGACAAACTGGGGTCGTAAAGGGGTTAACCAAAAGCACAATGTTATTAAAGATAATATATAATAGAGTAGACCTCATATGTAATGTGCAGCTTTTACATAGTGTAGATTAAGGTGTCTGATCTGCTTTAGAATAGAATTTTGTAGTTTTAAAATATTCTACAGTAATTTAAAATAAATACTACCAAGTTTGCATTAAGAATATTTTATATTTTTTCTGGTTATAATTATTGTTTATAAAACAATGTGATCGGCAGTGCTGAATGGGTGTAGATGGGGAGTGGTTATGGATGTGACTAGTTGTGAAATGGGTGTGGTTAGGGACGTGGCCTAAAATTGCCGTGGCGTGATTGGCGCCGCACAATTTGTCCCTCTTTCCTTTCTTGGAAAGTTGGGAGGTATGGTGAAACAGCTGGCCATCTGCAAAATGAAGCAAGTTTTAACAATCAGTTTAAAAATGGTTTGGTTTTGGAGCCAACATGGCCAACTCAGTGGCACTCTTTCTGGCCTCACAGAAAAGAGTATTTGGTTTTATAAACTGGACAACCCCTCTAATCAAAATGTAGGTTACTCCACCGGTATTAGGTAACAATACATTGCCTGTTAGTACGTCTGACAAGTCTTTTTTAGTAAATATTTGGGCTCCTCACAAAATAACAATTCTGGATTATCCTTTCATAGAGCATTGTACCATTCTTCTGTTATTTGTTTTATCAATAAAGGTATAAATTCATTGACAATGGGTTTGGGGGATGGTCCCTATTGAGTCTTATGTGGTCCAATCAGTGCAGCTAGTGCCAGGCTGTGTAGGGGGTCACCCCATGCCTGTTATCAATAGAGTTATACATTTCCATGGGCTACACAGTATGGAGCTCTTAGAATTCACATTCAGTGGATGAGGTTGGGCGGCAAAACCAGACACTGCAACAAGGATTACATGGGACCCAACAACTTTTTCTACACAGATACACTGAAACTAGTGCAGTTTTCCATTTACTATGAACTAATACCATCTTACCTAAGAATATGCTGACAGAATAACCCCGAGCTCCTGATTTTTCTGTGCTATCTGACTGCAGTGGGAAGCACACCCCATTTCTTCCATAAAAATTGCCAAATGTGTCATAGCTGAAGAAAGGAATGATGGTGATGAAGAAGCCAAGAGCCCAAATGGCCAAAAGTGCTCCTAAGGTTTGTGCGCGTCCTGCTCGGAAGTGACTAAATGGAAAGACGATACATAGGTACTTCTCCAGAGTCATGTATGTAAGCATGAGGACAGAGACTTCAGAAGACAACATGGCCAATGAGCCAACTAGTTTACACTCCCAACTCTCCATCCAGACCTGGGCATGTTTGTTGTATTCTCCCTGAAACTTGATATCATATGCACCAAGGCAGAAGAGGTAGAAGCCCATGAGGCAGTCTGCACCTGTAGGCAGAAAGGTAATATTAGAATTCAGCATTATACACTGTATAAAAGTATTTTGTGAGATTTGTTAAACATGGCAATGAAAGAAAATCAATATGATCACAATGACAGTGTCTACAAGAGGAATTGTATGTGCATTTTCCCTATAATATTGCATAGTGCAAAGTCTAGAGCAGAAATCCAGGGTTAACACTTGTGTACTTGCCTTGGATGTGCACTTTGAAGGATTATCCCTTCTAAATCTGGCTAATACATGTTGGGCTTAATTGACAGCCTCTCCATGCCAAATTGAAGGGTATAACAAGGATGTTACCTATTTTCGAAGCTTTTTTTCTCTTGAAGAATTTCTGTTGCATGTTAATAGGGATGCAGTAACCCTAGTTATAGGGTTGTGGAAACTTAGTCACAAGGTTGTGGAAACCCTATTCACATAGATTAAATGTGCATTGTTGTTGATTTTGACACAGATTTCATCACAGTATCCCTGCAAAATTTGTGTTATATCTTTAATTTGTGAACATATTCTTAAAGAGAACCTGTCATGTGAAAAAATGCTGTTAACCTGGAGATATAGAGTTAATCTATAGGTTAATAGGATTCTAAACCTGCCCAGCGGCTGCACACTAAATTGACTGTCACCAGGTTTGTACCACTTAATCTCAGGATAAAGGTAATGAGAAACTGATTCCAGTGATGTGTCACTTACTGGGCTGTGCAGTGTAACTTTTATAAAATCACTGTTTAATTAACAGGAGATTATCATTAGAGGACTACTTGGCATGCTGCTAGGTAGCAGGCCCAGGAGATCTGTATAACTGCTAGCTCTAGAGCAGAGAAAACATTGATTTTACCAAAATGTCAGCAAACAGCTCAGTAAGTGGAATCAGGGTCTCTGGCTCTACTTTATACTTCTCTCAGATGGTGTAGCAAAAATCTGGTGATGGCATTCCTTTAATCCCTGCTGCTGGGAGGGAATTAACTTTAATCCTTCCGGTTTCAGTCTCGGGTGCGGCCCTGGTTCGGATTCAAGACACCGCTCTTTGTTTGGAGAGCGGTAGCTGTAACTGTACCCTCTCCACTCACTGACAGCTTCCTCTAATGCAGAGCAGCCGTCAGTCTGCTTTCCATACACAGAACAGTGACAGAACCACCCAGATCCCACACCACCCCCGTGACTGAAACGGAACACGTCAGGGAGGATTAAAGTTAATATCCTCCTGGCAGCGGGGTTTAATGTGTAGGCACCTAACAGGTTCAGAATGCTATTAACCTGCAGATTTTCTCATGTGATAAGTTCCCTTTAAAGTACAAAGATGTGGCTGCAGAGAGATGGATTCTCATCTACCTATTCCTTACCTCCTCATCCCCAATAATTGCCAAAAGGTGATAATTTAACATAATTTACACTGAAAAGTATTTTCACTAGCAGTATTTAGTATTGCATGTGACTACTGTATATTTTACAAAACTACACTAATATCTTTTGTTATAGCAAACAACAGATGATCATGGCTTACCCCTCTGACACAGCCTCTCCTGCTGCACTTTCTTATGGTGGTCTCCATCTGTCTCACCCCCCCACCTCCGCCCCAGTAACAAGCATGGTAGAGGAGTTGGTTTGTTGCTCTCCAACCTTTACACCAATTCCACTGCCACCCTCTGTTACTCTCCCCTTTTTTGAGGTGCACTCTGTCCGCATCTACTCCCCTTCCAACCTCCAACTGGCTGTCATTTATTGCCCTCCAGGGCCAGCCACCGCATCTTTTGAACATTTCACCACCTGGCTAATATATTTCCTTTCCACCGACATCCCCACTATCATCATGGGCGATTTCAACATCCCCACTGACACATCTCACTCATCTGTCTCTAAGCTTTAAACACTCACTTCCTCCTTCGGCCTCACTCAATGGTCTTCTTTGGCTACTCACAAAGATGACCACACGCTGGACCTCATCTTCACTCGTCTCTGTTCCTTATCTAACCTCTTTAACTCACCTTTCCCCCTGTCTGACCACAACCTACTCACATTCTCTTCCCTCTCTTCTCCAAATACACCCCCCTTCAAAAACGTTCGCACCCTCGCAGTAATCTCAATCACCTTGATTTACACTCCCTTTCTCAGTCCCTTCTCCCTCTCACAGACATTGCTTCCTTACATGACGCAGATGCTGCAGCCACTTTATATAACACTACAATCTCTGAAGCTCTTGAATTGGCCGCCCCCTCACACAAACCAAAACTCGCACAATCAACAGGCAACCTTGGCACACAAGCCACACTAAAGAACTGAGACAGGCTTCCAGAATTGCTGAACGCAGATGGAAGAGGTCTCATTCCACTGAGCACTTCGTTCCATACAAAGAGTCCCTCGCAACTTTCAAGTCTGCACTCACTGCTGCAAAACAAACCTACTTTTCATCCCTCATATCCTCTCTATCTAACAACCCTAGACAGCTATTCAACACTTTGAATTCTCTCCTCCGTTTCCCAGCACCACCTCCCTCTCCTCTCATCTCAGCTGAAGACTTTGCCTCTTTCTTCAAGCAAAAGATTGACAAAATCAGAGCAAGCTTTGGCCCACAATCCCCACAGCCCCTCGTCTTAGCTACTCAGCCCTCTTTCTCCAAATCCAGTTTCTCCACCATGACAGAAGATCATCTTTACACTCTACTCTCAAGATCACATCTAACCACCTGTGCACTTGACCCACTCCCATCGCACCTCATCCCAAACATCACTGCAGTCCTCATCCCAGCCCTAACCCATCTCTTCAACCTATCACTATCAACTGGTGTATTCCCTTCATGCTTTAAACATGCTTCAATCACACCCATCCTTAAAAAGACCTCTCTTGATGCATCCTCTGTGTCTAGCTACCGCCCCATATCCCTTCTCCCCTATGCCTTAAAACTACTGGAACAGCATATCCATCTTGAACTATCCTCATACCTCTCCTCCTGCTCCCTCTTTGACCAGCTACAATCTGGCTTCCGACCTCATCACTCTACTGAAACTGCACTAACTAAAGTCACCAATGACCTACTAACTGCCAAAGCCAAGAGACACTATTCTGTCCTCCTCCTCCTGGACCTGTCCTCTGCCTTCGATACAGTAGACCACTCCCTCCTATTACAGATTCTCTCCTCTCTGGGCATCACAGACTTGGCTCTATCGTGGATCTCTTCACACCTAACCGACCGAACTTTCAGCGTCTCCCACTCTCACACCACCTCCTCATCCCACCATCTATCCGTTGGTGTCCCTCAAGGTTCAGTTCTTGGACCCCTGCTGTTCTCCATCTACACCTTCGGCCTGGGACAGCTCACAGAGTACCACGGCTTTCAGTATCATCTCTATGCTGATGATACTCAGATCTACCTCTCTGGACCTGACATTACCTCCTTACTAACCAAAACCCCACAAGGTCTCTCTGATATTTCATCCTCCTTTTCTGCGTGGTTCCTAAAGCTTAACATGGACAAAAAAGAATTCATTGTCTTTTCACCTCCTCATTCACCAAGCCTATCCATCAAAGTTGATGGCTGCTCACTCTCCCCAGTCTCACAAGCTCGTTGCCTTGGAGTAACCCTCAACTCTGCTCTATCCTTCAAACTGCACATCCAAACCCTCTTCACCTCATGCCGACTACAACTCAAAAATATCTCCCGGATCCGTGCCTTCCTTAACCAAGAATCAGCAAAAACATTAGTACATGCCCCCATCATCTCCCGCCTCGACTACTGCAACCTCCTGCTCTTTGGCCTCCCTTCCAACACTCTTGCACCCCTCCAATCTAAATTAGAACCAAAAGAATACAGGACTTAATTATCATTTTAAAAGTCACTGAGACCCAGGTCACCATACCATCAATATATATAAAGACTGACCAAGTCAAAAAGGTATATATATATGCATATTGAATAAAAGAGCATACCCCAAATTTATGCAAACATACAAAAATAGTTTATTTCAGTTAATAAATGGCCGCAACACATGAGGACATACACAAAAGGTGAGTTAAAATCAACACAAAAGAGCGGTGTGGTACAAGTGGGGACCCACTTGGTGTGGATATAATGTATCATATATAAATATACAGGGGCTCTTCGGGGAACAAGGTTTACATGCTCAGAACAAATTTCAGATAATAGATAATATGTAACACAGTATATGAAAGAGCACCTGCAGTAATAACAAGATTAGCCTATAGTGGCATAACATCTACAAAACAGATCATTTGTGTACATTATTACAGTCTGTCAGAGATAAGACATAAATATTCAACCAGCACAAAATTATCCAAAGTAGATATAGATGTTAATATAAAGGGGATAATACCCATATGCACATACAGTTACAACTTGTCAGATGAAAAGAGCACGTGTTATAAAAGGCACCAGTTGATCAAAGGAATAATGTAGATTACACTGCAGGTGTAAACCCATGCTGATAAAGAAAGCATTGTAGTCAGAGCAGTGACTAATCAAAAGGCAAACATGCCATGAATACTGCAGTTCTGAATACTGCTGTGATGGCAAACAATGGCCCACAGCAGAGCTGCTAATGTTATGAATGAGCAAAAAAGTGAACCGGAGAGACCCAGGGATATTACCAGACAAAGTGGATGGCCCACAGGAACACACCGCCCCCACCTCGACGCGCGTTTCGCAACTGCTTCGTCGGGAGGTGTAGGGGCTGTGTGTCCGGATCCTTAAAAGCTCCCAGCGAGCCGCTTACCAGCCTATCGCGGCGCGCGGCGGACCAGCGATGCCCGTCCCACACCGCACGCTGGAGTCAAGACAATCATGATGCAGCTGCAATCACGAGAGCCATGTGGACGCCAGGTGCGGCGGGGAGAAGCATACACGAACCGTCGCGCGCACAGGCAGGAAGCTGGAGTCACCATGTCAAGATCGGGCAAGCATAAGGGCAAGCCAAATGGAGACAAAAAGGGGTTTGGAACAGTCAGTGAGTAACGGGAATCACAATGCATTATAATTTCACACAATAGAGTCATATATAAAACACCAATGACAGTTCCAGATGATCCTTAGTTGTAGATCCATTGCCATATAAATTTATTCCAGGGACAGCTAACAGAGGGAGCAAACAAGGAACCAGATATCTGTGCGCGCGACGGTTCGTGTATGCTTCTCCCCGCCGCACCTGGCGTCCACATGGCTCTCGTGATTGCAGCTGCATCATGATTGTCTTGACTCCAGCGTGCGGTGTGGGACGGGCATCGCTGGTCCGCCGCGCGCCGCGATAGGCTGGTAAGCGGCTCGCTGGGAGCTTTTAAGGATCCGGACACACAGCCCCTACACCTCCCGACGAAGCAGTTGCGAAACGCGCGTCGAGGTGGGGGCGGTGTGTTCCTGTGGGCCATCCACTTTGTCTGGTAATATCCCTGGGTCTCTCCGGTTCACTTTTTTGCTCATTCATAACATTAGCAGCTCTGCTGTGGGCCATTGTTTGCCATTACAGCAGTATTCAGAACTGCAGTATTCATGGCATGTTTGCCTTTTGATTAGTCACTGCTCTGACTACAATGCTTTCTTTATCAGCATGGGTTTACACCTGCAGTGTAATCTACATTATTCCTTTGATCAACTGGTGCCTTTTATAACATTTTCATCTGACAAGTTGTAACTGTATGTGCATATGGGTATTATCCCCTTTATATTAACATCTATATCTACTTTGGATCGTTTTGTGCTGGTTGAATATTTATGTCTTATCTTTGACAGACTGTAATAATGTACACAAATGATCTGTTTTGTAGATGTTATGCCACTATAGGCTAATCTTGTTATTACTGCAGGTGCTCTTTCATATACTGTGTTACATATTATCTATTATCTGAAATTTGTTCTGAGCATGTAAACCTTGTTCCCCGAAGAGCCCCTGTATATTTATATATGATACATTATATCCACACCAAGTGGGTCCCCACTTGTACCACACCGCTCTTTTGTGTTGATTTTAACTCACCTTTTGTGTATGTCCTCATGTGTTGCGGCCATTTATTAACTGAAATAAACTATTTTTGTATGTTTGCATAAATTTGGGGTATGCTCCTTTATTCAATATGCATATATATATACCCCTCCAATCTATCCTGAACTCTGCAGCCCGCTTAATCCACCTCTCCTCTTGCTATTCCCCAGCCTCACCACTCTGCCAATTCCTTCACTGGCTTCCCACTGCCCAAAGACTCCAGTTCAAAACATAACCATGACCTACAAAGCCATCCACAACCTGTCTCCTCCTTACATCTGTGACCTAGTCTCCCAGTATCTACCTGCACGCAATCTCAGATCCTCACAAGATCTCCTTCTCTACTCCTCTCTTATCTCCTATTCCCACAATCGCATAAAAGATTTCTCTTGTGCCTCCCCCATACTCTGGAACACTCTACCCCAGCATATCAGACTCTCTCCTACCGTGAAGATCTTCAAGAGGAACCTGAAGACTCACATCTCCCAACAAGCCTACAACCAACAATAACCCTCAGTCCAGTACACCACTGTGCAACCAGCTCTGTCCTCACCTATTGTACTATTGTACCCTCACCCATTCCCTGTAGACTGTGAGCCCTCGCGGGCAGAGTCCTCTCTCCTCCTGTACCAGTCTGTTTTGTACTGTTTGTTGTACTAATTTTTATGTATACCCTTTTTAACTTGTAAAGCGCCATGGAATTAATGGCGCTATAATAGTAATTATTAGAAGAGATTTCAGGCCTAACATTCTTCTCCATGTCTCCATTTTATAGAGTCTTGAACACTAAATTTAATGGGGTTTTCTGATTCTCATGTTATAAGGCTATGTTCACACTAGAAAAATTATTTTTCTTAAGAAATTTCTTGAGTGAAGGATTAGCGCACCTGCGTTAAAAAAACCCGCACCAATAACGCACCGAAAAAGCATGCATTTTACTGCGTTTTTGGTGCGTTTTTTTTGCAGGTTGGTCCCTGCGTTTTTGAATGCTTTAACAGCAATAAATAATCTAGATAATAGATAATCGACAGATAGATAATGGATAGATAGATAGAAAGATGGATAGATGAATAGATAGATAGATAAGGGATAGAGAGATAGATGGATAGATGAATAGATAGATAGATAATAGATGAGAAAGACCTATATAATGTCCCACCTCCCTGCATATTCTAAGCTGGCACACTTTAGTGACTTTCATGTGACACTAAAGGGTGCTTAGCTTTATATTTAGCCAAAAAATAAATAAATAATTGAAAAAAAACGACGTGGGATCCCCCTATCTTTTGTAGCCAGCTAGGGTAAAGCAGACGGCTGCAGCCTGAAGACCACAGCTGGCAGCTTCACCTTGGCTGGTAAACCAAAACAGAGGGCACCCCACACTGTTATTTTAAATTAAATAAATTATTTAAAACAAAAAAAAAACGTAGTGGGTCCCCCCCAAATTGGATCATCAGCCAAGGTAAAGCAGACAGCTGTGGTCTGGTATTCTCAGACTACGGAGGTCCACTGTTATTGAACACTACCCAGCCTAAAAATAGCAGGCCACAGCCGCCCCAGAAGTGGAGCATCCATTAGATGTGCCAATCCTGGCGCTTTGCCCCAACTCATCCCATTGCCCTGGTGCAGTGGCAAACGGGGTAATATATGGGGTTGATGTTAGATGTGTAATGTCACCTGGCATCAAGCCCAGAAGTTGGTGATGTCATGGTGTCTATCAGATACCTGACATCACCAACCCAGTCAGTAAAAAAAAAAAATAGACAACAAAAAAAGTTTTATTTGAAAAAACACTCCCCAAAACATTCCCTCTCTCACCAATTTATTTAAAAGAACAATGAAATCCGGGTCCAGCGTAATCTAATAAGGGGGTCCCACGACGATCCGTACCATAGTCAATGTCCCCGTCAATGAAGAACAGAATGTTCCCCATTGGCTGGGAGAGCAGTGCAGTGACATGAGCTAGCATCAATGGGTCAGCCCAGGTCACTGCAGGGGATGACGAGCGCTGCTGTCAGGAGGTTAGAAGAGATCATTACCTGCTGTGACGATCTCCTGCATTCCTGACGTCAGCGCTGCCACTGACTTCTCTGCCCGCCGCGTTCACAGCGAAGAATCGCGGGAGCCCGTGACATCACAGCTAGTGACAGTCTCGGGCTGCCCACGAGACGGGCATAGAAGGCAGTAACAGCGCTGACGTCAGGAGAGCAGGAGATCATCACAGCAGGTAATGACCTCATCTAACCTCCTGACGGCAACGTTCGTCATCCCGGCGGCTGCTCGCACTGCAGTGTGAGAAGCTGCTGATACTGCAGTGTGGGCAGACACTGGCACACTGCTGTGCGAGCAGCCGCGGGGCTGGAGCGGGACATAGACTGCACGGGCACCCGACGGAGGTCACACGGAAGTGCTTCCATGCGGCTTCCGGGGATTTTGCGGGCCCATTGACTTGTATTGAGTCACGGTCCGTTATCATGGAACAGAATAGGACATGTTCCATAATAACGGAGCGGACATACGGCATCCGATGTGTTTTTTGTAGGATCGGATGTACATGGAAGTGCTTCTATGTGCATCCGATTCTATACAAAAGACATTGAAAAAATAGTCCTGATGATTACATTACAGTCAATGGAGTGAATAACGCAGTTAGCTGCAGAAAAGAAGTGACATGCTCATTCTTTTTATTAAGAAAATCTATCGAAAGAATTTTCTTAAGAAAAAAACGCAGTGTGCGCACAGCTAATTTTTTTTGTCATAGGTTTTGCTGGGGAATGTCAGCAGAAAGGTTACAAGAATTTCTCAATAAATTTCTGCAGCAAAAACGCACCAAACACGCGGGTAAAAAATGCAGTGTGTGAACATAACCTTAAACTTCTTTAATTAGTTAGCTAGTTAGTTACTTAGTTATCTTACATAATGTATAGCTTGTTGCCAAGGAGACTGACCACTAGAGCCTGGCAGAGTCTGTTAAATCAGCCAGATTAAGGAGTTAAAGTGGTTGACTAAAGGTACCGTCACACTAAGCAACATCGCTAGCAACATCGCTGCTGATGCACAACTTACTAGCGATGTTGCTTAGTGTGACATCCAGCAACAACCTGGCCCCTGTGTGAGGTTGTTGGTTGTTGCTGAATGTCCTGGGCCATTTTTTAGTTGTTGGTCTCCCGCTGAGAAGCACACATCGCTGTGTGTGACAGCGACAGAGCAACAACTAAATGTGCAGGCAGCAGGACCCGGCTTCTGCGGACGCTGGTAACCACGGTAAACATCGGGTAACCAAGAAGCCCTTACCTTGGTTACCCGATATTTACCTTCGTTACCAGCCTCTGCCGCTCTCACGCTGCCTGTGCTGCCGGCTCCCTGCACACGTAGCCGGAGTACACATCGGGTAATTAACCCCATGTGTACTGTAGCTAGGAGAGCAGGGAGCCAGCGCTAAGCAGTGTGCGCAGCTCCCTGCTCTCTGCACATGTAGCTGCAGTACACATTGGGTAATTAACCCCATGTTTACTGTAGCTAGGAGTGCAGGGAGCCAGCACTAAGCAGTGTGCGCGGCTAACTGTGTGGCGCCCTGGACAAGCTAGGGGCCACAGAGAACAACACCAACACACCCCACACTCCCGGTCAGGCACACCGAAGTCAGACAAAAACCCTTGTTGCCTTCCTCCAGGGGCTGATGTCCACACCAGGGGGTGGGCCAGGCGGTTGGCCCTGCCCACCGAGGAGTTCACAGTCCTGGAGGCGGGAAAAGGAACAGTGCAGTTTGAGAGTGAAAAGTGAGAGGAAGGAAAGTGGCAGTAGAGCAGACTGAAGTTGGTCCGGGTGTGTGGCCCGGACGGATCAGCAAGGTTGGCAGACGGTGGTGACCGTCTGCAGGAGTGGCCTATTGGAGCTAACCGTAAGGACGGTGGACGGGCGGTGGCCCGGCGGTACCGGACCGGTACGCAAAGATAAGCCAGCACCATCCGGCAGGGGCTTACAGACCCCGGCAAGGCTAGGAGTCGCCGTGAATTTGCCAAATCCGTTAGCGAAGGGAACCTCCTGGGTTTCCCAGCAGCCAAGTCCCGACAGAAGGCAACCGTCCAACCGAGAGAGGGAAACACAGTCACCGCCAAGGCTAAAGTTCCCAGGGCCAGAGCCTGCGGGCAAAAGGGGCTCCTTCAGCAACCATCCAAGCTGGGGAGCGGGTTACCGGTGGGAACCCATTGGAACCGTTACACTACATAGGTGCAGGGAAAGGCAGTCACCATCAACCTGCCGGGAGAAACAACACCGCAGCCGTCTGTGGGACCCGTCCATCCAGCCGTGTGTTTTACCGAGAACTGTGTCCTCATCATTGGCTGAGTGAGTACCACCGTGCCGTGCGGCACAGCGCTGCCCCCGCGACCCTGCACCTCACCAGGCCCCGTAACCCGCCTGCCATCCATCCCTACCCCATCACCGGGCCATGGGACAACCAACCCCCTACCCACGGAGGGGAGAACTAACATCCAGGCTGCTCCCTGTCATCGCTCACGGAATCCCCGTCCAGAGCAGCGGTGGTGTCACCAAACTCACCACAACCGTGGGTGGCGTCACGGACAATAACCAAATCCCCACCATCCAATCCCCACCCTTTTCACTCATGGGCGAGGAGCGCCGCTCGAGTCCCCGGGATCCGGCCCACTGCTCGAGCCACCACCGAGCAGCAGCAGCCGCAGCAGCCGCGGCCGGACCCGAGCAGTGGGGGAGCGCAGCGTCCCCTCCTCCGCCCGCGACACCTGCTCTCTGCACATGTAGCTGCAGTACACATCGGGTAATTAACCTCATGTGTACTGTGACTAGGTGTGCAGAGAGCCAGCGCTAAGTGGTGTGCGCTGGTAACCAAGGTAAATATCGGGTTGGTCAATCCTCAGTCACCGCCGCTTTCCTCCACAGTGTGCACTATGCCAGCCCTGCTGTGAGATCTTGCGCCCGGCATACACACTGCTGAGCAGAGTGGCGGTGACCGCAGCTCCCTCCTTCTTGATCAAATGTATTTGCGTCTCTCAGCCGTGAATACATTTGCACACTGTAGCGCGGATCTGGGCTCCAATGTGCATCAGCATGATGAGATTAGCACCTTGCTGATGTCATCACATTGCTGCGGGCGCCACAGAGACACGTCAAAAGGATAAGGCACAGCCAAAATAGTGGAGGTATATCAAGGTGCACTTGTTGGTTTCCAAACCGTAAGTCAATCAAATAGGTACAAGGCACTCTCAAGGGTTAATTTTCATATAAATTTAATCCAAAATAGTTTTAAACATGATGTTTCAGCCACTAGGTGGCCTTCATCAGACAACTGTAATAAATAATTTACAAAAATTACTCAAATGAGCTAAATAAACAGAATATACAGCAATCAGCTTAGATGTAAAAAACTAGAGAAAAAAAAATCATCAAAGAGAAATAAAAAGACACAATGTATGACTTAAGCCTGCTTTACACGATGCAATTTCGCATACGATTTCGTATGCGATTTGCAATGCCCCCATCGTATGTGAGGCACGTTCAATTTGTTGAACGTGCCGCACATACGAGTAACCCCCCGTCATACTTACCTTCCATACAACCTCGATGTGGGCGGCGAACGTCCACTTCCTGCAGTGGGAGGGACGTTCGGCGTCACATCGACGTCACGCGGCAGCCGGCCAATAGAAGCGGAGGGGCGGAGATGAGCGGGACGTAAACATTTCGCCCACCTCCTTCCTTCCGCATTGTGGGCCGGGAGCTGCAGGAGGCAGGTGAGATCTGTTCATCATTCCCGGGGTGTCACACGCTGCGATGTGTGCTACCCCGGGTACGATGAACAATCTGACGTGCAATTCTAGAGACAGGTATGATGTGTATGCGTTGAACGTTTTACCGTTCAATCACAATCACACGTACCTGTCACACACTGCAATGTACCTTACAATGCCGGATGTGCGTCACTTACGACGTGACCCCGCCGACACATTGTAAGATACATTGCAGCGTGTGAAGTGGGCTTTAGCAGCAAAAATTGATTGATTGATCAATCACAAAGGAAAGAGGTATATAAACACCAATACGTGGATGGGGGGGGAAGAAAGTTTTAATAGGGAAAGCATATGCAGAGTAACCAGGATAGAAATACTGCATATATTAAAGAGAGTTCAGTCAGTAAAATATAGAGAAACGTTAAGGAAGAGTTAAAGCCACGTCACCTGGTATCATAAGCTGGCCAAAATTGGAGTGTCAAGGCAACGGTATCCACCGCTATGCTGCGTGCACTAAGTGTCAGGGCGCCATGTTTAAATAGCACCTTTAGCAAATAGGAGCAAAAAAGGGGGGGGGGCAGAACTAGAAAGGAATGCAATTTGCCTGCTAGAGGCTGGCAGCGGGACTGGTCAAGAGGGAAGCCAATGAGAGGTGAGTGGTGTGCCTGATAGGACAAACGGCATCACTGCTGCAGAAGCCAACCAGAGGCGAGGGTGTGTGCTTAACTGAGTCACTAGCGTCCCTGGTAACCAAGGAGAACCTGGAGCATGCACACTAGTGAAAATGAGGAACTAAAGGGTGCTTTACACGCTGCGTCATTGCTAACGATATATCGTCTGGGTCACGTCGTTAGTGATCCACATCCTTCCTTGAAAAGTTGGGAGGTATGCTGATAGTGCAGAGGACATTACATGGCTACAGCTGCAACCTGCAACAGAGAATATCAATGTAATCAGGCAGCCAGTAGTCAAGGATGCCAAGCAGCTCTATGCAACCTTCCTGTTGGATGAGAAGCCCATTAGATTTTAGCTGGATTGTGGAGCAAGCTGCAATGTAATTCCAAGTGCTCTGCTGAACAAGCAGGTTTCCATTGAGCCAATGGACAAGGTACTGGTGATGTACAACAAAAGAGTTCTGAAACCTATGGGGACATGTAAGCTCAAACTACGGAACCCATGTAACAGGAAAAGTTACAGTTGAATTTACCGTGCTGCATGGTGGGAACCATGTACCAATACTGGGAGTAAAAGCAGTGCAGGCAATGGACTTAATAAAAGTACAGTCTCAGAACATTATGTCTGTTGAAGTTTCCCAGGATATACCAAATCCCAAACTAAATGCAGAGCGCAATTTGGACTTTCAAAAAATAAAAATGGAGTATGCTGATTTATTTGAAGGTGATGGGTGTTTTGAAGGTAAGTACAGGCTAGAAATTGATAAAACCGTGCAGCCTATCAGATTACCTACAAGAAGAGTGCCTGTAGCTTTAATGCAAACACTGAAAGTAAAGCTACACGATTTACAGAAAAGAGGCATGATAGCACCAGTCCAGAAGAGCACAGATTGGATCAGCAGTTTGGTCATAGTGCAGAAACCATCAGGCAAGTTAAGAATATACATTGATCCGAAGCCACTCAACAAGGCGCTGAAAAGAAATCAATACCCGATGCCAACATTGGATGATGTTCTCCCAGATCTATCAAAGGCTAAAATATTTTCTATGTGATGTCAAAAATGGATTTTGGCATGTGGAACTGACTGAAGAATCAAGTTTATTGACAACATTTTCTTCACCATGTGGACGCTATAAATGGCTGAGACTGCCCATGGGACTAAAACCTGCTCCGAAGATGTTGCAGCAGAAATTGATGCATGCTTTGGAAGGACTTCCTGGAGTAAAAACAATAGCAGATGATATCCTTATAGTGGGAGAAGGTGAAGTTATGGAATCTGCAATCAAGGATCATGATCAGAAGATGATACAATTTTTGGACCGATGTAGAGCAAAACAAAGAAAGCTAAACGTGGACAAATTCAAACTGAAAATGACAGAGTTGCATATAGTGGACATCTTCTGACCTCAAATGGTGTAAAAGTAGATCCAGAAAAGGTGAGAGCTATTCAAGATTTGCCACCCCCAACTGATGTGTGTGGAGTACAACGATTTCTGGGCATGGTAAATTATCTCTCCAAATTTTGCAAGCATCTGTCAGAAGTGTGAGCCACTGAGACAGCTAACCCACAAAGATGTGTTCTGGGAATGGACAGAAAACCAGGAAACTGCTTTCCGGTCAGTAAAGAAGGCTATTGTAGATGCAGCAACCCTGAAGTATTTCGACCCAGATTGAGAAGTGGTGGTACAATGTGATGCTTCAGAAAAAGGCCTTGGAGCTACACTAATGCAGAACAAACAGCCAATCACGTTTGCAAGCAGAGCCCTTTCAACAACAGAGCAGGGATATGCTCAGATTGAGAGGGAGTTACTGGCTGTGGTATTTGGGATGGAGAAGTTTAACCAGTACACCTATGGTCAACGAGTAACAGTGCATTCTGATCACAAGCCACTGGAGAGCATTACAAAGAAACCAGTAAGAAATGCCCCAAAGAGACTACAGCGCATGCTGTTATGACTTCAGAAATATGATTTTGACATCTGTTACGGTCCAGGAAGAGACTTACTGATTGCAGATACTCTAAGCAGAGCATACCTACCTGTCACAAATTATGAGGAGAATGAAATTGAAACCATCAATATGTGTGACTACCTTGCAGTGTCAAAAGACAAGTTTAAGCAAATACAGACATGTACAGAGAAGGATAAAATTCTCCAGATCTTAAAGACTGTCATCTTGCAGGGCTGGCCAAAATACAAGCAGCATGCACCTAAGGAAGTTTCTCTATTCTTCCACATAAGAGATGAACTGTCAGTGCAGCAAGGAATCATCTTTAAAGGAGATAGAGCTGTTATACCAGAAGCACTCAGAAGAGACATACTGGAAACACTGCACTCTTCTCAGTTAGGCAGGGAAGGATGTCTACGGCGAGCAAGAGAATCTATTTATTGGCCAGGAATGAATGACCACATTAAAAACTATATAGCACAATGTGAAATATGTGCATCCTGCAGTGATAAACAACAGAAGGAGACATTGCAACCTCATGAAATGCCACAGAGGCCTTGGTCAAAAATTGGAACAGATGTGTTCACATGGAATGACAAAGAATACCTGATTACAGTGGACTATTTATCTAACTTTTGGGAGATTGATTTGTTACAGAACACAAGAGCGAGAACAGTGATTAAAAAACTCAAGGCCCATTTTGCCAGGTATGGCATTCCGGATATCGTGTTCTCTGACAATGCTGCTCAGTTTACTTCAGAAGAGTTTAAAACTTTCAGCAAGAGATGGGAATTTGAACACCAGATGTCTTCTCCAAGATATCCACAGAGTAATGGCAAAGCAGAGTCCGCAGTAAAAACGGCCAAAAGACTCCTAAAAAAAGCAAAACAGGCAGGTACTGATGTATATCTGTCTATACTGGATTATAGAAACACACCCACCCAAGGCATAGACAGCAGTCCAGCACAGAGGCTCATGAGTAGACGTACAAAGACACTCATACCAACCGCTAGTCATCTGTTAAAGCCAAAGTTGGTGGGAAACATCAAAGCTCAACTAAAGAAAAATTAAGATAGGCAAGCTTTCTATTACAATAAATCTGCAAAGGATCTGCCAGATCTCCAGAAGAATGACAACATACGGCTGCAGCCAAGCAGCAAATACGACAAACACTGGTAAAAGGCAAAAGTTGTCCTAGAAACTAGGACCTCGGTCCTACGAAATTGTAACAGAAGACGGAAGAAGCCTAAGGAGAAATAGGAGATATTTGAGGAAAACACAAGAACAAGATGATTCATGGCCTTTTGAACAATATCTTGATACCCAAGATAACGAGGCAGCAAGTCCAAGCCAAGCACCAACAGTGACTGCTGACCATCAGGGTGAGACTGTTACACAGAGACAGGCAATATCAGAAGGCATATTACCAGAATCAGAACAACTACCAGAGGTGGACATTGACTCTTCTTATGTTACTAGGGCGGGCAGAATGATCAGAAAGCCTGCGCACCTCAAGGATTATATCTAATTGTATATATTGTAATTATCTTTTACTTTGTCAGATTAACTGTTGTGTTTATTAAGTTTGAGTGTTCTTCTTGTTTAAAGAGAAAGGATGTAGCAATATGTATATGCTGTATGGCCTCTAGGGGCCTCTAGGGGTCTCACTACTTGTATGCGTTCACCACAAGCAAGTGGGTACTCGCTGGTACTGCAGACAGAGTGCAGGCAGCAGAGAGAGATGTAATGGCTGAAAACACCACCTAATAAAGAGCCTGAAGATCTCCACTGAGTGTGATTACTGAAAGACACAGCAAATAGAACAACTACCTCACCCAACATCACCACAAACACTACCTCAGTGACGTCCCCGCTGACAGCGCAACTCACTTCAGTTGCTGCCTGGAGCTGACAGAGAGCAGCAGTGTTCTACAGCCACTCCTGTCATCTTCATGTAGCAGAGCTGGATGCGTCGCGGGACCTCGTGTGGATACGCCGGACCTGGAGGGGTATTTGGGGATTAATAAAGTGGTGAAAGAGGGTGTTTTTTTATCTTTTATTCCAAATAAAGTATTTTTTCGGGTGTATGTGTTTATTTACTTTCACATTCAGGTTAATCATTGTGGGTGTCTCATAGATGCCTGCCATGATTAACCTAGGACTTAGTGGCAGCTATGGGCTGCTGCCATTAACTCCTCCTTATCTGACTGCAACCAATCATAGGCGCCGGTGGGCGGGGGAAGCAGTGAGTACTAGATGGAATAATGAGCGACCGGCATTTTCAAAAGAGGAAAAGCCGCCGTAGCTTTGTGACAACTGTGCAGCGTTGCGCCCGTGATCGGTGAGTATGAGAGAGGGGATGAGAGGGAGGAGAGAGACCAGGAGTGATTTTAAAGGATTTCGATCGTTCCGCTGGACATGCTGAGAATGCTCAGTAGAACGTGACGGAATCCGTCAGCGGATTCCGCCGCTTAGCGCATAACGGCGGAATCCGCTACCATAGACAATCATTAGACACCTTGGCGGATTCCAACGGAATCCGTCAAGGTGCGTTATTTTAACAACCCCAAAAATGCTACATGCAGCATTCCCTCTGCTCGACGCTGCGTCAAAATAACGACACAGCGTCGTCCAGCGGATGAAGCGCAGACACTTGCGTTACAGTGCGTCGTCAATACTAGACTATGGAGAATAGCGCAGTGCGTTAACGGACTGTGCTATTTTCCATAGCGGTCGATTGCGCATAACGCAAGTGTGAAAGTAGCTTTACTTGATGTAGAGAGCCTTTACACTAATATCCCCCATGACAAAGGCATTGAGGCTATTTGTAAACTTTTGACCAATACGGCATCTATTCCATCTCCTGTCTGGACTTGTTAAATCTAGTTTTAAAGGAAAATATTTTCTTGTTCCAAGATACATTCTTTTTATAGACGTAAGGGACGGCAATGGGCTCGAATGTAGCCCCGACATATGCAAATTGTTTTATGTCAGGTTTCGAAGAAACTGTAGTATACCGACATCCGTTATTCATTTTACATTGCCCTTTTTTGGCAGCGTTTTATCGACAAACATTTTTTGCATATGGACGATGCCATTCGAGTCCTTACAGGAATTTACTATTGACATTAACAATGCTTGGCCTTCACTTCATTTCACCATACAGTTTGATAAAGAAAAAATCAATTTCTTGGGCACATATTCTGAAAGAGTCATCCGGTCTTTTAACATCAGATTTATATACTAAACCTACAGACCGTAATACTCTACTTCATTATACCAGTCACCATCTCACAGCTACGAAAAAATCCGTACCAATTTCTCAATTTGGACGGGTTAGGAGCATCGTATCTGATCCAAGGATACTGGAGAAAAGACTTGATGAGATGCATGTTAAATTTGCTGAACGCGATTATCCACAGAGTGTATTAAAAAGCGCTCGATATACAATACCTAGCGATCGTGATAATTATGGCTGCATTCCATTCGTACATACATATCACCCTTTCATGTACAAACTGCACAGGACAATTCGTAAACACTGGCAACTCTTAAGCAATGGATATCCTAATATTTCTGAATTTCAGAATAAATTTCTTCCTTGTTTCAGGAGAGCAAATAATCTAAAGGATCACCTGGTTAGAGCAGATGTTGGCTCAGCTATGTCCATCCCAAGGCAGAGGTTCCTAGGGATGCCTAAAGTCGGCACATACCCATGCTTGTGTGACGCCCTGGACTAGCCAGGTAGTCACATGTAGGCCCCCGCACAAACACCTTCCCCTAAAAGGGGTACCAGCAGCCAACCTAAAAACCCTGAGTCACCCCTCTCGGGTTCTGACGTTCACACCAGGGGGGCGGAGCCAGGCGGTTGGCCACACCCACCGAGGAGTTTGGATGGCTTAAGGAGGGAAAACAGAGGAGAACGTAAAGGAGAGTGAAAGGGAGAGGGAGGAGAGGAGTAGGGAGAGCAAGACAGTGGAGTAAGCGTCTGTCAGGGGTCTGAGTCGTAGCCCGGACACCCTGTGGCCAGGAGGCAGATGGTGGTGGCCGCCTGCAGGAGCTGGGATTACAGCCGGTGGAACCGTAAGGACCGTGGACGGGTGGTGGCCCGCCGGTACCGAACCGGGGAACCGATTGAAAACCGGAGAACCAGGAGGGGTACTCAAACCCAGTACTAGGCCCAGAAGCCACTGGACCGAGTCGAATTAACAGATTGGGGTCTGGACCTGAGGTCCCTTCCCATCCAAGGCCTGATTGAAGACAACAGCCCCCTCAGAGGGATAGTGAGCCACCGCCAAGGCATAGAGATCCAAAGGGCCAGCGTCTGCAGGCAAAAGGGGTTCCTCAGCACACATAAAGCTGGGGAGCGGACTACCGTCGCTGAAGCATAGGCAATTAAATCTACACAAAAAGGTGCAGGAGAAAGGCGGAAACCACTAACTCGAAGAAAGGGGGAGAAGCGCAGCCGGCTGCAGGCATCGTCCACCATCTTGTTTGGTTTACCAAAGACTCCAGTGTGTCTGTAATAGTGAGTACACCAGTGCCCTCGGGCCGAGCACCGCACCGCATCAACACTGCCCTACACCAGCATCTCCAGAGCGACCCCTCGGGCCCCGGGACCATCACCCCCTACCCACGGAGGGGTTAACACCAAGCTGCATAACACTGTCCCCGGGAGCCTAGTCAGCGGCAGCGGTGGTGTCCATCCATTTACCACAGCCCCGTGGGTGGCGTCACAAACTCTTAATTTCAAAAACCACCCCACCTCCGCGCATAGCGCCAGCGAGCAACCCCCCTTTTCAGAGAGGCGGCGGGACCCTCGGGTCCGTGAGAAGCTCGAGCCACCCACCGACGAGCATGGACCTGAGCAGCTCGGCAGCCGGCCGATCCCCGGGGCGATACATCCCCAATCTCTCTTCTGGCGTCATGAACAGGATTCAACCCATCCCCTTACCTGTGGAAGTGCACCTTGAAGTTATTGTCAGCGGAGTCCCGTTGAAAAATTGCGGAATCCGCCATCTTGTCACTATCCCTGTGGCGCGAAGTTTCCCGCCAGACTTGTCTTCCCCGTGAAAAGAGAGCACAAGTAAAGCCCCGCCTCCTGGGAACAGAGCGGTGCAGAAAGCAAGCGAAGTGTCCTGAAAAGACCAGGGAGGGCGGGTGAAGATCCTGCCTCATGTGACCGAGTGGATAAAGGGCAGGGACTTCAGGACTCTGCGACCCGTTGTGTTCCTGGAACCCGAAAGTGCACCATGTCCGCCCCGTCCGGAAAGCCAGAGTTCCCCGAGCCCGCGCCTGTAACAGCGGCGTGGGTGGAAGCCCGGACGACCATGATTTGCTGCCGTCTCCAAGCCCAGGTGCGCTTTCTTATGGAGCGATGGGCGGCCGAGATGGAGGGGATAGCCGTCGCCGTGCGGGCACGTGAAGTGGCGGCAGTGTTGGAGGAAAGGGTATGCGACCCACGCCCCTGTGTCCCGGAGGGACCGGCTGCTGCGGCTGAGGGACCCGGTCTGCTCCCGCCCTCCATACTGCTTCCCCCACTGCACGTAATGGTCGCCGCTGCCTCTCTGCTCGGTTCCCCACCCCCATCACCAGTGGATGAGTCCGTCCCAGACGCCTATGAGGAGCCGCCTGCGGACGCAGCACGCGGACGGCCGCCCGTTCGGCTTGCACTACCCCCGCTGCCGTGGAAAGCCAATTCCCGGAAGGTGCCCATGCCCGATGTGGTCCCGCCGGTCCCGGAAAGAGCCATGCTGGAGCAGGTCCCGGCCCCGGCAGTCCGCCCAGCCAGGGAGGAGAAGGGCGCTGCCCGGAGGAAGGACTGGCAAGTGAGTCTGATCATTCCCGGGTCTCAGGCCTTGGCTGAGGTCCCACGGGGTTGCCGCTGCCAAGCAGCAGAGCCGGCTGTGACACAGCGGGGTTCCCCACGGAGGGTGTCGGTTGTCGCTGACACTGGGGAGCAGCGGCTGAGCCAGCCCCCTGCACAAAGAGACCCTGGGCAGGCAGACACTCCATATTGGGAGCGGCGGCCAAACCAGCTGGGCCGGGAGATCGAGGCCTGTGAGAAGCGGAATGCAGAGATCCTGGCCAGTACCATCCGGGAGAAGGAGAACCTTAGGAGCGCCACCTACCGGGTGTGGGGCCCGACCTATCAAGGCCAAGTCCGCCGGTTTGACCCCCAGCATGGATGGGGGTTCATCTTCGCATCGGGCCTGGAGGCCGAGATTTTTGTCTCTCGTCGGGATGTCAACTCCCACCTCCCGTTGGGCCACCCGGATCGGGATCTGGTACCTGGAGATCTCGTGACCTACACCTGGCATTGCGGGGAAAGGGGCTGGTTTGCCCTCGGTGTTAAGAGGAGAGTGCGCCAGGATGTCCCGGAGAACCTTCAGTCCCCTCCCCCACCGTACAGAGCTGATGTTGTGGTCAAGGAGTGTGAAGAAGATGAGGAGTAAAAGGCAGCAGATCCCGGCTGCCAACTTGTTGTCCCCGTTGGGACCATACTGCCCATTGGGACTTTGTTTTACCCCTTTTAATATAGACACGGCCAAGAACTTGCAGGCCACCCAAAAACTTTTGGACTGGTAAATAATCCTTTGACCGGCCTGTCCCGTTTCACAGCCTCCGGAGAGGCAGATTTGATGATGGGCCTGCGGGAATGCGATGGCCGAGGCCCTGTCACCAACACAACCAGTGGCGATCCTCCGGGTCAGGGGTCCCCTGGACGTGGGGCCCCTGAGAGACTACTGGGTGTGGAACCCCGTGCCCGTCCCGCAAAGCAACACTTGGGCCCATTCCTGGACTGGGGAAAAGGGGTGCTGTCCATTTCTTATGGGCAACATCAAGGTTCAGGTTGCTTGGGTGGACAAGCGTAAGGACCCGGTCCCGTTACCGTTAATAAAAACTGTTATTCCGTTTTGTAACGTTTAAGAATGTGCCTCCCGTAAGGGAAGATTGAAAATGTGCATAATGTTTGTTTTTATGTTTTTCAGTTTAAGCAACAAAAATAAACCGGTGGTGGATGGGCTGCCCACGGACGGTTTGCATTAAACCAAGGGGGAATGTGACGCCCTGGATTAGCCAGGTAGTCACAGGTAGGCCCCCGCACAAACATCTTCCCCTAAAAAGGGTATCAGCAGCCAACCTAAAAACCCTGAGTCACCCCTCTCGGGTTCTGACGTTCACAAAAGGGGGGAGGAGCCAGGAGATTGGCCACGCCCACCGAGGAGTTTGGATGGCCTGAGGCGAGAGTAGGGAGAGCAAGACAGTGGAGTAAGCATCTGTCAGGGGTCTGGGTCGTAGCCCGGACACCCTGTGGCCAGGAGGCAGATGGTGGTGGCCGCCTGCAGGAGCTGGAATTATAGCCGGTGGAACCGTAAGGACCGTGGACGGGTGGTGGCCTGCCGGTACCGAACCGGGGAACCGATTGGAAACCGGAGAACCAGGAGGGGTACTCAGACCTAGTACTAGGCCCAAAAGCCACTGGACCGAGTCGAATTAACAGATTGGGGTCTGGACCTGAGGTCCCTTCCCATCCAAGGCCTGATTGAAGACATCAGCCCCCTCAGGATAGTGAGCCACCGCCAAGGCATAGAGATCCAAGGGGCCAGCGTCTGCAGGCAAAAGGGGTTCCTCACCACACATAAAGCTGGGGAGCGGACTACCGTCGCTGAAGCGTAGGCAGTTAAATCTACACAAAAAGGTGCAGGGGAAAGGCGGAAACCACCAACCCAAAGAAAGAAGGAGAAGCGCAGCCGGCTGCGGGCACCATCCACCAACTTGTTTGGTTTACCAGAGACTCCAGTGTGTCTGTAATAGGGAGTACACCAGTGCCCTCAGGCCGAGCACCGCACCGCACCGCATCAACACTTCCCTACACCAGCATCTCCAGAGCGATCCCTCGGGCCCCAGGACCATCACCCCCTACCCACGGAGGGGTTAACACCAAGCTGCATAACACCGTCCCCGGGAGCCTAGTCAACAGCAGCGGTGGTGTCCATCCATTCACCACAGCCCTGTGGGTGGTGTCACGAACTCTTAATTCCAAAAACCACCCCACCTCCATGCGTAGCGCCAGCTTTTCAGAGAGGCGGCGGGACCCCCGGGTCCATGAGAAGCTCGAGCCACCCACCGACAAGCATGGACCTGAGCGGCTCGGCAGGCGGCCGAGCCCCGGGGCTGTACACTTGCATTGTCCACAGTGCAGTAATGTCCAGAGGGGCGAGTCCTTTTTTCATCCACATTCGGGCAAAAGATACAGCGCCAAGGGATTTTTCACGTGTGACAGTACCAATGTAATATATGTTATCATATGTCCATGTGGCCTATTTTACATAGGTGAGACTGTACCACCCTGTGCTCGGCAGCCGAGCCGCTCGGATCCGGACCTTCAGTGGGTGGCTCGAGGGTCTCCAGTAGAGTTGAGCGCGGTTCGTGGTTCGAGGTTCTCCAGTTCTAGGCTCGAGTGATTTTGGGGCCTGTTCTAGATCGAACTAGAACTCGAGCTTTTTGCAAAAGCTCGATAGTTCTAGAAACGTTCGAGAACGGTTCTAGCAGCAAAAAAACAGCTAAATCCTAGCTTGGTTTCTGCTGTAATAGTGTAAGTCACTCTGTGAATCACACTATTATGACATTTCAGTGTATAGTGTGCGTGAACAGCGCCTTCAGATCACTGCTGTTTCTATAATGGCGATCGCCATTTTTTTTTTTTTTTTTCTTGTCTTCCTTCCCTAAGCGCGCGCGTGTAGTGGGGCGGGCCAGCATGTCAGCCAATCCCAGACACACACACAGCTAAGTGGACTTTTAGCCAGAGAAGCAACGTCATGTGTGATAGGATGTCCATGTCACATGTCCCTGCATTATAAAACCGGACATTTTCCTCCAGGACGCCATTATCTCTTCTGCGTCTTTGGTGTCAGACATCACTGTCGCAGCTCCGTCCTCCTGAGTCCTATCGCCGATACAGCTGTATGCGCTGCATACACAGTGTTAGACAGCTTAGGGAGAGCACTTTCTAGCAGTCCTTATAAGGGCTCAAACCGGCAGGGTCAGAGTTAAGGTGACAGGTCCTGAAAACAGCGACAGCGTCTGTGTAGCCAAGGTCAGGGATTTCCTCCCTGCATTTCCCTATTAGGAGGGAATAGAAAGGCAGGCTTCCATTCCTCTACCCAGAGCCCCACAATCCTGCCACTGTACCCCCCTGTCCTCTGCACACTCCAACTCATTATAACTAAGCCATTATACTAGCAAACACTCAGTGTACCTAGTGGCATCCTATACGTGGCTACTGGACTTTGCTATAGTCCCACTAGTGCAAAGACATTTGCAGAGCGCGTCTGCCTGCATTGCACACTCCAACTCATTATAACTAAGCCATTATACTAGCAAACACTCAGTTTACCTAGTGGCATCCTATATGTGGCTATTGGACTTTGCTATAGTCCCACTAGTGCAAAGATATTTGCAGAGCGCGTCTGCCTGCATTGCACACTCCAACTCATTATAACTAAGCCATTATACTAGCAAACACTCAGTGTACCTAGTGGCATCCTATACGTGGCTATTGGACTTTGCTATAGTCCCACTAGTGCAAAGACATTTGCAGAGCGCGTCTGCCTGCATTGCACACTCCCACTCATTATAACTAAGCCATTATACTAGCAAACACTCAGTGTACCTAGTGGCATCCTATACGTGGCTATTGGACTTTGCTATAGTCCCACTAGTGCAAAGACATTTGCAGAGCGCGTCTGCCTGCATTGCACACTCCAACTCATTATAACTAAGCCATTATACTAGCAAACACTCAGTGTACCTAGTGGCATCCTATACGTGGCTATTGGACTTTGCTATAGTCCCACTAGTGCAAAGACATTTGCAGAGCGCGTCTGCCTGCATTGCACACTCCAACTCATTATAACTAAGCCATTATACTAGCAAACACTCAGTGTACCTAGTGGCATCCTATACGTGGCTATTGGACTTTGCTATAGTCCCACTAGTGCAAAGACATTTGCAGAGCGCGTCTGCCTGCATTGCACACTCCAACTCATTATAACTAAGCCATTATACTAGCAAACACTCAGTGTACCTAGTGGCATCCTATACGTGGCTATTGGACTTTGCTATAGTCCCACTAGTGCAAAGACATTTGCAGAGCGCGTCTGCCTGCATTGCACACTCCAACGCATTATAACTAAGCCATTATACTAGCAAACACTCAGTGTACCTAGTGGCATCCTATACGTGGCTATTGGACTTTGCTATAGTCCCACTAGTGCAAAGACATTTGCAGAGCGCGTCTGCCTGCATTGCACACTCCAACTCATTATAACTAAGCCATTATACTAGCAAACACTCAGTGTACCTAGTGGCATCCTATACGTGGCTATTGGACTTTGCTATAGTCCCACTAGTGCAAAGACATTTGCAGAGCGCGTCTGCCTGCATTGCACACTCCAACTCATTATAACTAAGCCATTATACTAGCAAACACTCAGTGTACCTAGTGGCATCCTATACGTGGCTATTGGACTTTGCTATAGTCCCACTAGTGCAAAGACATTTGCAGAGCGCGTCTGCCTGCATTGCACACTCCAACTCATTATAACTAAGCCATTATACTAGCAAACACTCAGTGTACCTAGTGGCATCCTATACGTGGCTATTGGACTTTGCTATAGTCCCACTAGTGCAAAGACATTTGCAGAGCGCGTCTGCCTGCATTGCACACTCCAACTCATTATAACTAAGCCATTATACTAGCAAACACTCAGTGTACCTAGTGGCATCCTATACGTGGCTATTGGACTTTGCTATAGTCCCACTAGTGCAAAGACATTTGCAGAGCGCGTCTGCCTGCATTGCACACTCCAACTCATTATAACTAAGCCATTATACTAGCAAACACTCAGTGTACCTAGTGGCATCCTATACGTGGCTATTGGACTTTGCTATAGTCCCACTAGTGCAAAGACATTTGCAGAGCGCGTCTGCCTGCATTGCACACTCCAACGCATTATAACTAAGCCATTATACTAGCAAACACTCAGTGTACCTAGTGGCATCCTATACGTGGCTATTGGACTTTGCTATAGTCCCACTAGTGCAAAGACATTTGCAGAGCGCGTCTGCCTGCATTGCACACTCCAACTCATTATAACTAAGCCATTATACTAGCAAACACTCAGTGTACCTAGTGGCATCCTATACGTGGCTATTGGACTTTGCTATAGTCCCACTAGTGCAAAGACATTTGCAGAGCGCGTCTGCCTGCATTGCACACTCCAACTCATTATAACTAAGCCATTATACTAGCAAACACTCAGTGTACCTAGTGGCATCCTATACGTGGCTATTGGACTTTGCTATAGTCCCACTAGTGCAAAGACATTTGCAGAGCGCGTCTGCCTGCATTGCACACGCCAACTCATTATAACTAAGCCATTATACTAGCAAACACTCAGTGTACCTAGTGGCATCCTATACGTGGCTATTGGACTTTGCTATAGTCCCACTAGTGCAAAGACATTTGCAGAGCGCGTCTGCCTGCATTGCACACTCCAACTCATTATAACTAAGCCATTATACTAGCAAACACTCAGTGTACCTAGTGACATCCTATACGTGGCTATTGGACTTTGCTATAGTCCCACTAGTGCAAAGACATTTGCAGAGCGCGTCTGCCTGCATTGCACACTCCAACTCATTATAACTAAGCCATTATACTAGCAAACACTCAGTGTACCTAGTGGCATCCTATACGTGGCTATTGGACTTTGCTATAGTCCCACTAGTGCAAAGACATTTGCAGAGCGCGTCTGCCTGCATTGCACACTCCAACTCATTATAACTAAGCCATTATACTAGCAAACACTCAGTGTACCTAGTGGCATCCTATACGTGGCTATTGGACTTTGCTATAGTCCCACTAGTGCAAAGACATTTGCAGAGCGCGTCTGCCTGCATTGCACACTCCAACTCATTATAACTAAGCCATTATACTAGCAAACACTCAGTGTACCTAGTGGCATCCTATACGTGGCTATTGGACTTTGCTATAGTCCCACTAGTGCAAAGACATTTGCAGAGCGCGTCTGCCTGCATTGCACACTCCAACTCATTATAACTAAGCCATTATACTAGCAAACACTCAGTGTACCTAGTGGCATCCTATACGTGGCTATTGGACTTTGCTATAGTCCCACTAGTGCAAAGACATTTGCAGAGCGCGTCTGCCTGCATTGCACACTCCAACGCATTATAACTAAGCCATTATACTAGCAAACACTCAGTGTACCTAGTGGCATCCTATACGTGGCTATTGGACTTTGCTATAGTCCCACTAGTGCAAAGACATTTGCAGAGCGCGTCTGCCTGCATTGCACACTCCAACTCATTATAACTAAGCCATTATACTAGCAAACACTCAGTGTACCTAGTGGCATCCTATACGTGGCTATTGGACTTTGCTATAGTCCCACTAGTGCAAAGACATTTGCAGAGCGCGTCTGCCTGCATTGCACACTCCAACTCATTATAACTAAGCCATTATACTAGCAAACACTCAGTGTACCTAGTGGCATCCTATACGTGGCTATTGGACTTTGCTATAGTCCCACTAGTGCAAAGAAATTTGCAGAGCGCGTCTGCCTGCATTGCACACGCCAACTCATTATAACTAAGCCATTATACTAGCAAACACTCAGTGTACCTAGTGGCATCCTATACGTGGCTATTGGACTTTGCTATAGTCCCACTAGTGCAAAGACATTTGCAGAGCGCGTCTGCCTGCATTGCACACTCCAACTCATTATAACTAAGCCATTATACTAGCAAACACTCAGTGTACCTAGTGGCATCCTATACGTGGCTATTGGACTTTGCTATAGTCCCACTAGTGCAAAGACATTTGCAGAGCGCGTCTGCCTGCATTGCACACTCCAACTCATTATAACTAAGCCATTATACTAGCAAACACTCAGTGTACCTAGTGGCATCCTATACGTGGCTATTGGACTTTGCTATAGTCCCACTAGTGCAAAGACATTTGCAGAGCGCGTCTGCCTGCATTGCACACTCCAACTCATTATAACTAAGCCATTATACTAGCAATTTTTGCTGCCAGTTTAAGGGCCGTAGTTGCATTGTCAGGGATATTTATTCTTTATTATTCTGCTGTTAATAAAGCTAGACCACCACTGCAATCTACACCACCTCTCAATTTTTACTACCACTATTTTCAGTCCACAATCTTGTCGCAATCAACATGAGTGGCAAAATGACAGATGCTGGTGGAAAGGGGAAGAGGCGTGGTGGAAAAGGCAAAAAAGGTTTTGTCCGTGGGGAAGGTGGCAATGCTCCATTATCATCTGCTGAAGATAGACCATCTACCAGCAAAAGTAAGATGTCTACTACTTACCGTGGACAATCCGATGTGCTCCCTTTTTTACGGACACGAACAACAGGAAGAAAGGTAGATGATGGGCAAAAAAGGAAAATGCTTGAATGGATCTCAAGTGGTCCAACAAGTGCCCTCTCAGCCACTTCAAGTACCGCATCCAAAAAACACCAGTCCTCTGAGTTGTCATCCCAATCAAACTTGATTTCTCCCAGCTCTGAAGTCTCCATCAGCCCTGCACAGTATGGTGGAACTGAGATGGCTGAGTCTGCAGAGCTGTTCAGTCACACTATAGCCTGGGAATCAGAGGTCTGCTCCCAAGCTACAGTGAGTACAGAACAGGAAATGGTCTGCAGTGATGCCCAGAACCTTTGTGACTCTGATTCAGGCCGTGAGGACCAAGTTTCTGAGCATAATGTTGACCCTTTGTCACAAACTGTAACACCTGTGGTTATAGACAATGAGGAACATACTGATGAAGATGAGACTCAGATACCCGATTGGGATGACAACTTAAATATTCGGTCAGGGCAAGAAGAGGCTCGGTCAGAGGGGGAGGGGAGTGCAAACACAACAATTGATGATGAAGTTCTAGATCCCACCTACTGTCAACCCACAGTCAGGCACTCGAGGAGGTCAACAGAGGTGGTGGAGGAGGATGCAACTGATGACGAAGTTACCTTGCGCCTTCCTGGACAGAGTCGGAGTACTGGTAGCACGTCTACAACTGCATCCTCAGCCACCACTCTGCCTCTGAGCATTATTCGGGGTGGATCATCAGGTCGCATGGCCTCTAAGCCTTGCCTAGCCTGGTCCTTTTTTGACATAGAAAAAGATCGCCCAAATTATGTGATCTGTAAAATTTGTCATGGTTCTCTTAGTAGAGGTCAAAACCTCAGCAGTTTGACAACTTCTTCCATGAATCGTCACATGAATAAATATCATATGGCCCGGTGGGAAGCTCACCGTGCTGCAATGCGGCCTAGCGGAGCGAACCATCCACCGCCTGCCCCTTCCAGTGCATCCGCGCGCTCGTCATCTTCTAGGACTGTGGGGACAGCTGTCACACCTGTTTTTCCACCCACAACTTCCACCGGCAGGCAGTTTGCTTGGTAGGTCGTCAGTTGTTTTGGAAGGGGAAACAAGTGAGTGTGTACAGCTGTCTCAGACATCGATAGCACCAACGTTGGATGAAGGCAACATCATGTCTCCGCCTGCACTTTCCTCACAAACCTGTATTTTTCCAGGGACACCCTACTCAACACCGTCTACACACAGCAGCCAGATCTCTGTCCCTCAGATGTGGACAAATAAAAGGCCATTTCCTGCGACCCATGACAAAGCTAAGAGGTTGACTCTATCCCTCTGTAAGCTGTTGGCTACAGAAATGCTGCCTTTCCGCCTAGTGGACACACAGGATTTTAGAGACCTTATGTCTGTCGCTGTGCCCCAGTACCAGATGCCTAGTCGCCACTACTTCTCTAAGAAAGGTGTGCCCGCGCTACACCAGCATGTCGCACACAACATCACCGCTTCCTTGAGAAACTCTGTGTGTGAACGGGTGCATTTCACCACCGATACTTGGACCAGTAAGCATGGACAGGGACGTTACATGTCGCTCACTGGGCACTGGGTAACTATGGTGATAGATGGTGAAGGGTCTGCTGCACAAGTCTTGCCGTCCCCACGACTTGTGTGTCAATCCTCTGTCTGTCCAAGTTCCGCCACTGCTTCTGCATCCTCCACCTCATCTGGGTCCTCCACCTCCGCCCCAAGCCTGCCTGGTCAGGCCACCAGCGTTCTCACTGCGCAGAAGGAATCACGCACCCCTCATTACTATGCTGGCAGCAGAGCGCAACGGCATCAGGCGGTCTTTAGCTTGACATGTCTTGGGAATAAGAGTCACACAGCTGAGGAGTTGTGGTCAGCTCTGCGGTCCGAGTTTAATAAATGGTTGTCTCCACTCAACCTGCAGCCTGGTAAGGCCGTGTGCGACAATGCTGCAAACCTGGGTGCGGCCCTTCGCCTGGGCAAGGTGACACACGTACCTTGTATGGCTCACGTGTTGAACCTTGTCGTGCAGCAATTTTTAACACAGTATCCCGGCCTAGATGGCCTTCTGAACAGGGCACGAAAACTGTCTGCTCACTTCCGCCGTTCAAGCGCCGCAGCTGAGCGACTTGCATCGCTCCAGAAGTCTTTCGGCCTGCCGGTTCATCGCCTGAAATGCGATGTGGCGACATGCTGGAATTCAACTCTCCACATGTTACAGCGACTGTGGCAGCACCGCCGTGCCCTGGTGCAATACGTCATGACGTATAGCCTGGGCCAACGAGATACAGAGGTGGGGCAGATCACCCTGATGGAGTGGTCTCAGATCAAGGACCTATGCACCCTTCTGCACAGTTTCGACATGGCGACGAATAGGTTTAGCGCTGACAATGCCATTATCAGCATGACGATTCCAGTCATTTACATGCTGGAACACACGCTAAACACTATTCGGAGTCAGGGGGTGGGACAACAGGAAGTGGATGAACTACAGGAGGATTCATATGCGCAAGACACAACAACATCACCAAGGTCCAGACGTTCATCATCACCAAGGCGCCAGGCATGGGAGCATGGGGGACAGGGATCAACAAGGGCGCATGGTAGCAGGCGAGATGTTGAGGAAGGTGCAGGAGGACATGAAGAAATGGAGGACGAACTGTCCATGGACATGGAAGACTCAGCAGATGAGGGAGACCTTGGTCAAATTTCAGTTGAAAGAGGTTGGGGGGAGATGTCAGAGGAAGAAAGAACGGTTAGCACCTCTATGCCACAAACACAGCGTGGACTTGGTCCGCATGGCTGCGCAAGACACATGAGTGCCTTCTTGTTGCACTACCTCCAACATGACCCTCGTATTGTCAAAATTAGAAGTGATGATGACTACTGGCTTGCCACACTATTAGATCCCCGGTACAAGTCCAAATTTTGTGACATAATTCCAGCCATAGAAAGGGACGCACGTATGCAGGAGTATCAGCAGAAGCTGTTACTCGATCTTAGATCCGCTTTTCCACAAACAACCGTGCAGGTGCAGTGAGTGAATCTCCCAGTTGTAACTTGACAAACATGGGACGGTCTCGTCATCTTCAACAGTCTACACGTACCAGTAGGACCGTATCTGGTGCTGGTAACAGCAATTTTATGGAATCTTTTCATAATTTTTTTAGACCCTCCTTTGCAAGGCCACCAGAGACAACAAGTCTGACACATAGTCAACGGCTGGAGAGGATGATACAGGAGTATCTCCAAATGAACACCGATGTCATGACTGTGCAACTGGAGCCTTGCTCCTTTTGGGCTTCAAACCTAGAAAAATGGCCAGAGCTCGCAACTTACGCCTTGGAGATTTTGTCGTGTCCAGCTGCCAGCGTTGTCTCTGAACGTGTCTTCAGTGCTGCTGGGTGTGTGCTGACAGATAAGCGCACGCGTCTGTCCAGTGACAATGTGGACAGACTGACGTTCATCAAAATGAACAAGTCATGGATCCAGAAGGAATTTACAACCCCTGTGTCATCCTGGGGAGAGTAAATGCTTGTGGATTTGGAATGTGCTTGATGCAAATCTAGCTGTGAAGTGTACAACTAGGGCACAAGTGCTGCCACTGAATGGGTGGGTGTGTGTGGGGGGCACAATTTTTGGAAAAAAAGGGAGACTCCGCTTGGAGTAACCCTTGCTTACATTGTTTTTAAAAGAAGCCAAGATGAACAAGTCGTGGTTCAGCAAAGACTTTATCTACCTACCCCGGTGTCATGCTGGGGACGGTTAATTATGGCGTATTTTTGAATGTGCTTGATGCAAATCTAGCTGTGAAGTGTACAACTAGGGCACAAGTGCTGCCACTGAATGGGTGGGTGTGTGTGGGGCACAATTTTTGGAAAAAAGGGAGACTCCGCTTGCAGTAACCCTTGCTTGCTGTGTTTTTAAAAGAAGCCAAGATGAACAGAGCTGGGATCAGGAAAGACTTTGCTACCTACCCCGGTGTCATCCTGGGGACGGATAAGAATGGCGTATTTTTGAATGTGCTTGATGCAAATCTAGCTGTGAATTGTACAACTGGGGCACAACTGCTGCCACTGAAGGGGTGGGTGTGTGTGGGGCCCAATTTTTGGAAAAAAGGGAGACTCCGCTTGGAGTAACCCTTGCTTGCTGTGTTTTTAAAAGAAGCCAAGATGAACAGAGCTGGGATCAGGAAAGACTTTGCTACCTACCCCGGTGTCATCCTGGGGACGGATAAGAATGGCGTATTTTTGAATGTGCTTGATGCAAATCTAGCTGTGAATTGTACAACTGGGGCACAACTGCTGCCACTGAAGGGGTGGGTGTGTGTGGGGCCCAATTTTTGGAAAAAAGGGAGACTCCACTTGGAGTAACCCTTGCTTGCTGTGTTTTTAAAAGAAGCCAAGATGAACAGAGCTGGGATCAGGAAAGACTTTGCTACCTACCCCGGTGTCATCCTGGGGACGGATAAGAATGGCGTATTTTTGAATGTGCTTGATGCAAATCTAGCTGTGAATTGTACAACTGGGGCACAACTGCTGCCACTGAAGGGGTGGGTGTGTGTGGGGCCCAATTTTTGGAAAAAAGGGAGACTCCACTTGGAGTAACCCTTTCTTGCTGTGTTTTTCATATATGAATAGGAAAACGGGTTTAAGCCGCGCTGAAAAACCACTGGTGCAGGATTAATAAAGAAGTTTCTTTTTTATTTCAGCATTTCCAACGCGTTTCAGAGACTGGAACCGTCTCCTTCCTCAGGGAAAAAAGAAATCATGCAGCTGTCTAACAGACAAGTGTTATAAAGGAGAATGGAGACTGCCACGTTGACAGCCATGACGTCATCCACCCACTCTGCCTTCAGGGCAATGACTCATAGACACGTGGAGAATATACAGAAAAAAAGCCACAATTAAAAACAACGAAAAGTTGTAAAATACAAATTACTGCATGCAAATGAAAATAAAAATATACATTTTTAAAAATTTTTAAAACAAGTCTTTCGTGGTCCATTTTTGACATATAGAATTTAAGATCTACAAAAAAAAGGGGGGGTTAAAATGGAAAGGTACGAACCTATGGCCAAAAACTAGTATGCATGGGGATTAAACCACCAAACCATTCCTCCAAATGTATCTGGTTGGATTGGTGGAAATGGGGATGGAATGACATGAAGTGGCACAAAGGGATCAATTGATGAAGGCAAACGCCCTTAAGGCATGTGAAAATGTAATGAATTTCCATGTATATATAAACTGTAGAATTGTGCAAGTACAAAACGTGACAATTTGTTAGATCCATTAGATGCATCAAGCTTTCCTGCTTGGAAGGATCAAAATGAACAATTTGACACAAAAAGGGGCTGATGTTAAAAGATCTGACATGAAATGGAAAGAAACCGCATCTATAGAAGGGAGCAAGTGCCAGTGGAGACGGGGTGAAATAAGTTCAGACCGTGGGAAAAAATCAACTGCGCAAGCGCATGGAAGGGATATAACCTTGCCGGGGTGAGAAAAGTTCAGACCGCAAGGAAAAGTGCTCAGTGGCACAGAGTGGAACGTGAATATACCAGTGAAAACACTGTGCAAAGGTGGAGGGTGTTCGTGGCTAATAATTAAACTGATACAATTGTCGGGAAGAGTGAAGGATCCCAAATGGGGGTAAAATACTTATGGAAATAAAACACTCCAAAAAAAAGGGGGGTTTTTTCACCAAGATGAAGAAAAAGAAAAAAGGGGGTGGAAATCATGCGGGGATGAGGAGTACATGAAGCTGACGGAAATGCCGGCATTTCTATATAGGAGAGGAGTCAGGAGAAAAAAGGAAGGTCCGGATGTGTTTATAAATATTTAGGAAATATTAAGAAAAATAAAAATATTACATATAAAGATGAAGATTCATTAATACCGATTATTATTATCTTTTGAATTTATTTAAAAGGAAAAGTATTGAATATTAATAGATTAATACTTTAAAATTGAAGCGAAAAACACGCTGGAAAAATGAAACTAACGAATCATAAACATATGTTAAAAATGTAAAAATTACAAATGGCTTGCCAAAGGCACTGTGGAGGACAAAGTCCCCTTTACTCATAAGAAAGGATGTTTGTCCCTTTTTACATTGAAATGTGGCTATTCACAAAATTGCACCATGACCGATTTTTAAAATTATAAAAGTATGAAAAAAAACCCTTACCCGTAGGTTTGGATTACAAATATCTAGGGGCGGTTTGCATTGCCAGGGCTATAAAAAGACTAAAACAGACCATAAAACACTGATTTTAAATAGAGTAAAAAGCACCAACAACAGACATAAAAGTATTGGACCGCGCATTGACATGGATGTAAAATAATAAATTATGAATTAATAAATTAATAAAATAAATCGGAGACTTCGTTAAGGCCAAATGGTTTCAGGGTATTTAATTTATAAATCCAGAAAGTCTCTTTTCTGCTGAGGGTTTCAGCCCTATTGTGTACAGCAGGGTCAATCTGTTCAATTGGTGTAACTTTAAAATCAGGATTTTTATTATGCTGTATAACACAATGTTTAGAAAGGCCATGTAAAAGGAAGCCCGTTTTTATATTGTGGCGATGCGAATTTAATCTGTTGTGTAGTGCTTGGCTCGTTCTGCCCACATACTGTTTGCCGCATATGCAATCAACCAGATAGATAACAAAATTTGATTGGCATGTCAAATGATTTTTTATCTTAAAAGATTCCTTCCCATTGGATGCGCAAAAAGAAGTTCTCCCATGGTGAATGGTTTTACAACACAAGCAATTTCTGGAGCCGCATCTAAATACACCCACTGGGGCTGAAAAAGAGTTTTTTAAGGTGGGTTTAGACCTTAATTTGCTGGGTGCTAATATATTTTTAATAGTGGGTGCTCGTCTGAATGTCACACCCGGGGAGGGAGGAAGTATAGGACTCAGGATGGGGTCATTCCGTAGGATCTCCCAATGCTTGGCCAGGATATTTTTAATCGACCTATTATCACTACTGAAGGTAGTGATAAGGTTCAGGCTGAAATCCTGCTTGGCCTTTTTTCCAACATAATTATTGGTGAGAGTACTTTTATCATTTCTTTGCTCAATGGGGGGCAAACTTGAACGGGTCTTAATGAGGTCTATTTGCTTTAGTTTGCAGGATTCTTTAAAAGCCCTCCGGATAAGGGGTTTGGGGTATCCTTTTTCCTCAAAACGTTGTTTCAATATAACCACCTGATCATTAAAATCATTGTCCTGAGTACAGTTCCTCCTGATTCTTTTGTACTGGTTTAGAGGGATATTCTGCAGCCATTTATTGTAATGTTCACTATTGTAGTCTATGTAGCTGTTGGCATCAACCTTTTTGAAATGGGTTTTGGTGAAAATCTTGTGGTCCTGGTGGAAAATGACCAAATCTAAAAAGTGTATGCTATCATGGCATACTGATGAAGTGAAGTTGAGACCCCAATCGTTACTGTTAAGGTCATCAAGGAGAATTGTGATGTCAGAATAGCTGCTGTCCCAGATAATGAACAGGTCGTCTATGAACCTTTTATAAAGGACAATGCCCCCTTTGTGCCGGCTACCCGTGATAAAAATCATTTCAAAAATACCCATGAACAAATTTGCATAGGAGCATGCAGCCTTCGACCCCATGGCCGTTCCGAGTCGCTGATGGTATATTACATTATTAAAAGTGAAAAAATTATTGTGAAGAATAAAATTCATGCCTTCCAGAATGAAACTTTTTTGTATAAGTGGAATATTAGCATCATTCTCCAGAAATAGGGAAATACAGAACAAGCCAAGATGATGCTGTATATTTGAGTATAAAGAGGCCACATCTATGGTTACAAACACGTAAGAATCTTTCCATACAATATCACTGATATTCTCTATGAGATGAGCAGAGTCCCTAATGTGGCTATTTAATCTTACCACATATGGTTGCAGGAATAGATCTATATAGTTAGCAAGATTGGAAGTCAAAGAGTCAATACCCGCAATTATAGGTCTACCTGGGGGGTTTTGGATGTCTTTGTGAATCTTGGGTAGATGATAAAAAAATGCCATTATTGGATTTTTAATTTGCAGGAATCTCTTTTCAGTGGGATTCAAGATGTTACTTTCAATTGCTTTGTGGATGAGCATATTATAGGCAACAATAGCCTGGTCATATTCCACTCTATCTGCAATTCTATAGTAGATCGGGTCTGACAGAATCCGATGGGCCTCTTTTAGGTAGTCAGTGCGGTTTTGGATTACAATTCCACCCCCTTTGTCGGCTGCTCTAATGACTATAGTACTATTATTTTTTAAGGTTGACAGGGCTTCCCTTTCACAAAAGGATAGGTTGTATTTAGTTTTCCTTTTTTGATTAATGGTTTCTTTGAGATCTGACAACACCAAATCACAAAACGTTTTTAAAAAATGCCCTTTACTTTGTGTTGGATAGAACCTGGATTTAGGTTTGACTGCCACATGGAGAAATGGGGTATTCTCAGCAGTAGTGATGGAAGGGGTGTTTTCACCTTTGAGTAAAAAATGCCTTTTTAGTGTCAGCTTCCTGACGAAGCTTTGAACATCCAAGAAAGTATCAAAATCTTTGGATCTAAATGAGGGGCAAAACGATAGACCTTTATTAAGTACCCTATTTTCTGCTTCACTGAGAGTGTAATTAGAAAGATTAAAAATATTATTGGTGTCCCTAGTGGAATTACTATAATGATCTGCAGATACTGAGGTGTTGGAGTCTGGAACGCCTTTGATAATGGTAGTATTTAGATGGCCCTTTTTTCTTTTTTGTTTAGACTTGAGCCCTGCTCTTGTTCCTCTATAGTGCTTTTTCTTTTCTTGGTAGATGGTTTTGGGGTTAAAAAATCCGTTATTAGGTTAGTTTTTGGGAATTTGGCCGATGGGAGGAAAGGGACAAGTGGAGCGGTCATTTTGGTATTATCAATAATGATTTTCTCTGTGCCCAGAGAAGTGACTGGTGTAATGCTGGAAACCTGCGAAGGGGGAATTTGATCCTCATGGATAGACAGGTTTAGAAGATCAATGAAGTCGATCTCCTGATTTATGTCAGCCGGCGGTAGGGGGGACTCTGACTCCAGTCGGGCTCTTTCTTTCCTGATTTTATCAATTTGTAATCTAATCCTGGCTAAGTGAGCTCTAGTTTCTTCAGGATTAGTTGGAGCTGGTGGTGTTCCCGTGGTTAACACTGTGCCCCTAGACGTGGAAGGAAAGGAAACATCTGGATTTGAATTACAACTGGTGGAGTTTGTCTGCAGAAAAACTTCATCTACCAGTTTGTCAATGTGATCTAAAGGTTTAGAAGGTGCACAATGAGTTGCGATTGGACCATTTAATATACCATGCTGCAGTATTGGATTTTTGACTATCTCTTGGTGGGTGTGAAAATCGGAATTCACTCTATCATTTTTATCATTTTTGTCAGTTCTATGGAACCTGCTATTAACATAGCTTTTTTTACTAAAATTATTGTAACCCGTGGAACTGTGCCTCCTGAAGCTATTATTTCTCGGGGGAAGAGGAACAACTGCTCCAGGGGTGGTAGAGTTGACCTGATGCCTCTCATGCCTGTCCCTCTGAAGCTTTTTAGATTTTCTAATGATCGTGTCATGTTCAAGTTGCAAAAGCCGGGTATTAATCCCTGAATTCAGATTCCTGAATTCTGGGTGTAAAGAAAAGACAGAAAGTTCATCATATAGTTCAGCAATCCTAGCCATGGAGGCTGTGGCTATATTAGTCCTCTTTTCATATAAGCATGATAACATACCTTGCATGCACATAGTGAAGAGCTTGTCCCATTTGACCGTAAAGTCCATGTCCTGTGGAAAAGGTGAAGCTTTTTGGATCTGAAGCCCTTTAGGACACAATTTTTCATCCATATAAATGGACAGGAATCTCGCATCCAAGCTATAGTGCAACTCCTCTTTTAGATGATCCTCCAGGGAATGAAAGAGTTTCCTCATTTGGGTAGTGTCCTCCTCAGAGAAGATGATTCCTGAGTCCATATCGATATCAGGATTAGGTCCATCCTGGGATCCGACAGTCTGAAGTATAAGCCTTTCTCTGGACGATAGGCGGTTATTGTAATAATCCATGTTGCTTGTGGATGGTGGGAGATGAAGGAGCCCTCTGCTGCCGATGTCCCCAAGGAGATAGGGTCTGGAGGCCTGATCTCTTCGTCCGAAGACAATATAAGTGCTAGAGGTGGGGAGACAGAAGGCGCAAATAGGGTCTTATCCGATAAACCAGAGACGACAGAAAGTTATGGTAACACTCACCTGATCAGGTTGTGCCAGTCACAACTCCTGAAATCGCATGTGAGTGTCAGCTTGGTTAGAAAGCAGCGGCCCCGTGAAACAGCAAAAATCATATATGAATAGGAAAACGGGTTTAAGCCGCGCTGAAAAACCACTGGTGCAGGATTAATAAAGAAGTTTCTTTTTTATTTCAGCATTTCCAACGCGTTTCAGAGACTGGAACCGTCTCCTTCCTCAGGGAAAAAAGAAATCATGCAGCTGTCTAACAGACAAGTGTTATAAAGGAGAATGGAGACTGCCACGTTGACAGCCATGACGTCATCCACCCACTCTGCCTTCAGGGCAATGACTCATAGACACGTGGAGAATATACAGAAAAAAAGCCACAATTAAAAACAACGAAAAGTTGTAAAATACAAATTACTGCATGCAAATGAAAATAAAAATATACATTTTTAAAAATTTTTAAAACAAGTCTTTCGTGGTCCATTTTTGACATATAGAATTTAAGATCTACAAAAAAAAGGGGGGGGTTAAAATGGAAAGGTACGAACCTATGGCCAAAAACTAGTATGCATGGGGATTAAACCACCAAACCATTCCTCCAAATGTATCTGGTTGGATTGGTGGAAATGGGGATGGAATGACATGAAGTGGCACAAAGGGATCAATTGATGAAGGCAAACGCCCTTAAGGCATGTGAAAATGTAATGAATTTCCATGTATATATAAACTGTAGAATTGTGCAAGTACAAAACGTGACAATTTGTTAGATCCATTAGATGCATCAAGCTTTCCTGCTTGGAAGGATCAAAATGAACAATTTGACACAAAAAGGGGCTGATGTTAAAAGATCTGACATGAAATGGAAAGAAACCGCATCTATAGAAGGGAGCAAGTGCCAGTGGAGACGGGGTGAAATAAGTTCAGACCGTGGGAAAAAATCAACTGCGCAAGCGCATGGAAGGGATATAACCTTGCCGGGGTGAGAAAAGTTCAGACCGCAAGGAAAAGTGCTCAGTGGCACAGAGTGGAACGTGAATATACCAGTGAAAACACTGTGCAAAGGTGGAGGGTGTTCGTGGCTAATAATTAAACTGATACAATTGTCGGGAAGAGTGAAGGATCCCAAATGGGGGTAAAATACTTATGGAAATAAAACACTCCAAAAAAAAGGGGGTTTTTTTCACCAAGATGAAGAAAAAGAAAAAAGGGGGTGGAAATCATGCGGGGATGAGGAGTACATGAAGCTGACGGAAATGCCGGCATTTCTATATAGGAGAGGAGTCAGGAGAAAAAAGGAAGGTCCGGATGTGTTTATAAATATTTATTGTTCATTTTGATCCTTCCAAGCAGGAAAGCTTGATGCATCTAATGGATCTAACAAATTGTCACGTTTTGTACTTGCACAATTCTACAGTTTATATATACATGGAAATTCATTACATTTTCACATGCCTTAAGGGCGTTTGCCTTCATCAATTGATCCCTTTGTGCCACTTCATGTCATTCCATCCCCATTTCCACCAATCCAACCAGATACATTTGGAGGAATGGTTTGGTGGTTTAATCCCCATGCATACTAGTTTTTGGCCATAGGTTCGTACCTTTCCATTTTAACCCCCCCTTTTTTTTGTAGATCTTAAATTCTATATGTCAAAAATGGACCACGAAAGACTTGTTTTAAAAATTTTTAAAAATGTATATTTTTATTTTCATTTGCATGCAGTAATTTGTATTTTACAACTTTTCGTTGTTTTTAATTGTGGCTTTTTTTCTGTATATTCTCCACGTGTCTATGAGTCATTGCCCTGAAGGCAGAGTGGGTGGATGACGTCATGGCTGTCAACGTGGCAGTCTCCATTCTCCTTTATAACACTTGTCTGTTAGACAGCTGCATGATTTCTTTTTTCCCTGAGGAAGGAGACGGTTCCAGTCTCTGAAACGCGTTGGAAATGCTGAAATAAAAAAGAAACTTCTTTATTAATCCTGCACCAGTGGTTTTTCAGCGCGGCTTAAACCCGTTTTCCTATTCATATATGATTTTTGCTGTTTCACGGGGCCGCTGCTTTCTAACCAAGCTGACACTCACATGCGATTTCAGGAGTTGTGACTGGCACAACCTGATCAGGTGAGTGTTACCATAACTTTCTGTCGTCTCTGGTTTATCGGATAAGACCCTATTTGCGCCTTCTGTCTCCCCACCTCTAGCACTTATATTGTCTTCGGACGAAGAGATCAGGCCTCCAGACCCTATCTCCTTGGGGACATCGGCAGCAGAGGGCTCCTTCATCTCCCACCATCCACAAGCAACATGGATTATTACAATAACCGCCTATCGTCCAGAGAAAGGCTTATACTTCAGACTGTCGGATCCCAGGATGGACCTAATCCTGATATCGATATGGACTCAGGAATCATCTTCTCTGAGGAGGACACTACCCAAATGAGGAAACTCTTTCATTCCCTGGAGGATCATCTAAAAGAGGAGTTGCACTATAGCTTGGATGCGAGATTCCTGTCCATTTATATGGATGAAAAATTGTGTCCTAAAGGGCTTCAGATCCAAAAAGCTTCACCTTTTCCACAGGACATGGACTTTACGGTCAAATGGGACAAGCTCTTCACTATGTGCATGCAAGGTATGTTATCATGCTTATATGAAAAGAGGACTAATATAGCCACAGCCTCCATGGCTAGGATTGCTGAACTATATGATGAACTTTCTGTCTTTTCTTTACACCCAGAATTCAGGAATCTGAATTCAGGGATTAATACCCGGCTTTTGCAACTTGAACATGACACGATCATTAGAAAATCTAAAAAGCTTCAGAGGGACAGGCATGAGAGGCATCAGGTCAACTCTACCACCCCTGGAGCAGTTGTTCCTCTTCCCCCGAGAAATAATAGCTTCAGGAGGCACAGTTCCACGGGTTACAATAATTTTAGTAAAAAAAGCTATGTTAATAGCAGGTTCCATAGAACTGACAAAAATGATAAAAATGATAGAGTGAATTCCGATTTTCACACCCACCAAGAGATAGTCAAAAATCCAATACTGCAGCATGGTATATTAAATGGTCCAATCGCAACTCATTGTGCACCTTCTAAACCTTTAGATCACATTGACAAACTGGTAGATGAAGTTTTTCTGCAGACAAACTCCACCAGTTGTAATTCAAATCCAGATGTTTCCTTTCCTTCCACGTCTAGGGGCACAGTGTTAACCACGGGAACACCACCAGCTCCAACTAATCCTGAAGAAACTAGAGCTCACTTAGCCAGGATTAGATTACAAATTGATAAAATCAGGAAAGAAAGAGCCCGACTGGAGTCAGAGTCCCCCCTACCGCCGGCTGACATAAATCAGGAGATCGACTTCATTGATCTTCTAAACCTGTCTATCCATGAGGATCAAATTCCCCCTTCGCAGGTTTCCAGCATTACACCAGTCACTTCTCTGGGCACAGAGAAAATCATTATTGATAATACCAAAATGACCGCTCCACTTGTCCCTTTCCTCCCATCGGCCAAATTCCCAAAAACTAACCTAATAACGGATTTTTTAACCCCAAAACCATCTACCAAGAAAAGAAAAAGCACTATAGAGGAACAAGAGCAGGGCTCAAGTCTAAACAAAAAAGAAAAAAGGGCCATCTAAATACTACCATTATCAAAGGCGTTCCAGACTCCAACACCTCAGTATCTGCAGATCATTATAGTAATTCCACTAGGGACACCAATAATATTTTTAATCTTTCTAATTACACTCTCAGTGAAGCAGAAAATAGGGTACTTAATAAAGGTCTATCGTTTTGCCCCTCATTTAGATCCAAAGATTTTGATACTTTCTTGGATGTTCAAAGCTTCGTCAGGAAGCTGACACTAAAAAGGCATTTTTTACTCAAAGGTGAAAACACCCCTTCCATCACTACTGCTGAGAATACCCCATTTCTCCATGTGGCAGTCAAACCTAAATCCAGGTTCTATCCAACACAAAGTAAAGGGCATTTTTTAAAAACGTTTTGTGATTTGGTGTTGTCAGATCTCAAAGAAACCATTAATCAAAAAAGGAAAACTAAATACAACCTATCCTTTTGTGAAAGGGAAGCCCTGTCAACCTTAAAAAATAATAGTACTATAGTCATTAGAGCAGCCGACAAAGGGGGTGGAATTGTAATCCAAAACCGCACTGACTACCTAAAAGAGGCCCATCGGATTCTGTCAGACCCGATCTACTATAGAATTGCAGATAGAGTGGAATATGACCAGGCTATTGTTGCCTATAATATGCTCATCCACAAAGCAATTGAAAGTAACATCTTGAATCCCACTGAAAAGAGATTCCTGCAAATTAAAAATCCAATAATGGCATTTTTTTATCATCTACCCAAGATTCACAAAGACATCCAAAACCCCCCAGGTAGACCTATAATTGCGGGTATTGACTCTTTGACTTCCAATCTTGCTAACTATATAGATCTATTCCTGCAACCATATGTGGTAAGATTAAATAGCCACATTAGGGACTCTGCTCATCTCATAGAGAATATCAGTGATATTGTATGGAAAGATTCTTACGTGTTTGTAACCATAGATGTGGCCTCTTTATACTCAAATATACAGCATCATCTTGGCTTGTTCTGTATTTCCCTATTTCTGGAGAATGATGCTAATATTCCACTTATACAAAAAAGTTTCATTCTGGAAGGCATGAATTTTATTCTTCACAATAATTTTTTCACTTTTAATAATGTAATATACCATCAGCGACTCGGAACGGCCATGGGGTCGAAGGCTGCATGCTCCTATGCAAATTTGTTCATGGGTATTTTTGAAATGATTTTTATCACGGGTAGCCGGCACAAAGGGGGCATTGTCCTTTATAAAAGGTTCATAGACGACCTGTTCATTATCTGGGACAGCAGCTATTCTGACATCACAATTCTCCTTGATGACCTTAACAGTAACGATTGGGGTCTCAACTTCACTTCATCAGTATGCCATGATAGCATACACTTTTTAGATTTGGTCATTTTCCACCAGGACCACAAGATTTTCACCAAAACCCATTTCAAAAAGGTTGATGCCAACAGCTACATAGACTACAATAGTGAACATTACAATAAATGGCTGCAGAATATCCCTCTAAACCAGTACAAAAGAATCAGGAGGAACTGTACTCAGGACAATGATTTTAATGATCAGGTGGTTATATTGAAACAACGTTTTGAGGAAAAAGGATACCCCAAACCCCTTATCCGGAGGGCTTTTAAAGAATCCTGCAAACTAAAGCAAATAGACCTCATTAAGACCCGTTCAAGTTTGCCCCCCATTGAGCAAAGAAATGATAAAAGTACTCTCACCAATAATTATGTTGGAAAAAAGGCCAAGCAGGATTTCAGCCTGAACCTTATCACTACCTTCAGTAGTGATAATAGGTCGATTAAAAATATCCTGGCCAAGCATTGGGAGATCCTACGGAATGACCCCATCCTGAGTCCTATACTTCCTCCCTCCCCGGGTGTGACATTCAGACGAGCACCCACTATTAAAAATATATTAGCACCCAGCAAATTAAGGTCTAAACCCACCTTAAAAAACTCTTTTTCAGCCCCAGTGGGTGTATTTAGATGCGGCTCCAGAAATTGCTTGTGTTGTAAAACCATTCACCATGGGAGAACTTCTTTTTGCGCATCCAATGGGAAGGAATCTTTTAAGATAAAAAATCATTTGACATGCCAATCAAATTTTGTTATCTATCTGGTTGATTGCATATGCGGCAAACAGTATGTGGGCAGAACGAGCCAAGCACTACACAACAGATTAAATTCGCATCGCCACAATATAAAAACGGGCTTCCTTTTACATGGCCTTTCTAAACATTGTGTTATACAGCATAATAAAAATCCTGATTTTAAAGTTACACCAATTGAACAGATTGACCCTGCTGTACACAATAGGGCTGAAACCCTCAGCAGAAAAGAGACTTTCTGGATTTATAAATTAAATACCCTGAAACCATTTGGCCTTAACGAAGTCTCCGATTTATTTTATTAATTTATTAATTCATAATTTATTATTTTACATCCATGTCAATGCGCGGTCCAATACTTTTATGTCTGTTGTTGGTGCTTTTTACTCTATTTAAAATCAGTGTTTTATGGTCTGTTTTAGTCTTTTTATAGCCCTGGCAATGCAAACCGCCCCTAGATATTTGTAATCCAAACCTACGGGTAAGGGTTTTTTTTCATACTTTTATAATTTTAAAAATCGGTCATGGTGCAATTTTGTGAATAGCCACATTTCAATGTAAAAAGGGACAAACATCCTTTCTTATGAGTAAAGGGGACTTTGTCCTCCACAGTGCCTTTGGCAAGCCATTTGTAATTTTTACATTTTTAACATATGTTTATGATTCGTTAGTTTCATTTTTCCAGCGTGTTTTTCGCTTCAATTTTAAAGTATTAATCTATTAATATTCAATACTTTTCCTTTTAAATAAATTCAAAAGATAATAATAATCGGTATTAATGAATCTTCATCTTTATATGTAATATTTTTATTTTTCTTAATATTTCCTAAATATTTATAAACACATCCGGACCTTCCTTTTTTCTCCTGACTCCTCTCCTATATAGAAATGCCGGCATTTCCGTCAGCTTCATGTACTCCTCATCCCCGCATGATTTCCACCCCCTTTTTTCTTTTTCTTCATCTTGGTGAAAAAACCCCCCTTTTTTTTGGAGTGTTTTATTTCCATAAGTATTTTACCCCCATTTGGGATCCTTCACTCTTCCCGACAATTGTATCAGTTTAATTATTAGCCACGAACACCCTCCACCTTTGCACAGTGTTTTCACTGGTATATTCACGTTCCACTCTGTGCCACTGAGCACTTTTCCTTGCGGTCTGAACTTTTCTCACCCCGGCAAGGTTATATCCCTTCCATGCGCTTGCGCAGTTGATTTTTTCCCACGGTCTGAACTTATTTCACCCCGTCTCCACTGGCACTTGCTCCCTTCTATAGATGCGGTTTCTTTCCATTTCATGTCAGATCTTTTAACATCAGCCCCTTTTTGTGTCAAATTGTTCATTTTGATCCTTCCAAGCAGGAAAGCTTGATGCATCTAATGGATCTAACAAATTGTCACGTTTTGTACTTGCACAATTCTACAGTTTATATATACATGGAAATTCATTACATTTTCACATGCCTTAAGGGCGTTTGCCTTCATCAATTGATCCCTTTGTGCCACTTCATGTCATTCCATCCCCATTTCCACCAATCCAACCAGATACATTTGGAGGAATGGTTTGGTGGTTTAATCCCCATGCATACTAGTTTTTGGCCATAGGTTCGTACCTTTCCATTTTAACCCCCCCTTTTTTTTGTAGATCTTAAATTCTATATGTCAAAAATGGACCACGAAAGACTTGTTTTAAAAATTTTTAAAAATGTATATTTTTATTTTCATTTGCATGCAGTAATTTGTATTTTACAACTTTTCGTTGTTTTTAATTGTGGCTTTTTTTCTGTATATTCTCCACGTGTCTATGAGTCATTGCCCTGAAGGCAGAGTGGGTGGATGACGTCATGGCTGTCAACGTGGCAGTCTCCATTCTCCTTTATAACACTTGTCTGTTAGACAGCTGCATGATTTCTTTTTTCCCTGAGGAAGGAGACGGTTCCAGTCTCTGAAACGCGTTGGAAATGCTGAAATAAAAAAGAAACTTCTTTATTAATCCTGCACCAGTGGTTTTTCAGCGCGGCTTAAACCCGTTTTCCTATTCATATATGATTTTTGCTGTTTCACGGGGCCGCTGCTTTCTAACCAAGCTGACACTCACATGCGATTTCAGGAGTTGTGACTGGCACAACCTGATCAGGTGAGTGTTACCATAACTTTCTGTCGTCTCTGGTTTATCGGATAAGACCCTATTTGCGCCTTCTGTCTCCCCACCTCTAGCACTTGCTGTGTTTTTAAAAGAAGCCAAGATGAACAGAGCTGGGATCAGGAAAGACTTTGCTACCTACCCCGGTGTCATCCTGGGGACGGATAAGAATGGCGTATTTTTGAATGTGCTTGATGCAAATCTAGCTGTGAAGTGTACAACTGGGGCACAACTGCTGCCACTGAAGGGGTGGGTGTGTGTGGGGCCCAATTTTTGGAAAAAAGGGAGACTCCGCTTGGAGTAACCCTTGCTTGCTGTGTTTTTAAAAGAAGCCAAGATGAACAGAGCTGGGATCAGGAAAGACTTTACTACCTACCCTGGTGTCATCTTGGGGACGGTTAATTATGGCGTATTTTTGAATGTGCTTGATGCAAATCTATCTGTGAAGTGTACAACTGGGGCACAACTGCTGCCACTGAAGGGGTGGGTGTGTGTGGGGCCCAATTTTTGGAAAAAAGGGAGACTCCGCTTGGAGTAACCCTTGCTTACATTGTTTTTAAAAGAAGCCAAGATGAACAAGTCATGGGTCAGCAAAGACTTTATCTACCTACCCCGGTGTCATGCTGGGGACGGTTAATTATGTTGTATTTTTGAATGTGCTTGATGCAAATCTAGCTGTGAAGTGTACAACTGGGGCACAACTGCTGCCACTTAAGGGGTGGGTGTGTGTGGGGCCCAATTTTTGGAAAAAAGGGAGACTCCGCTTGGAGTAACCCTTGCTTGCTGTGTTTTTAAAAGAAGCCAAGATGAACAGAGCTGGGATCAGGAAAGACTTTGCTACCTACCCTGGTGTCATCCTGGGGACGGTTAATTATGGCGTATTTTTGAATGTGCTTGATGCAAATCTAGCTGTGAAGTGTACAACTGGGGCACAACTGCTGCCACTGAAGGGGTGGGTGTGTGTGGGGCCCAATTTTTGGAAAAAAGGGAGACTCCGCTTGGAGTAACCCTTGCTTGCTGTGTTTTTAAAAGAAGCCAAGATGAACAGAGCTGGGATCAGGAAAGACTTTGCTACCTACCCCGGTGTCATCCTGGGGACGGATAAGAATGGCGTATTTTTGAATGTGCTTGATGCAAATCTAGCTGTGAAGTGTACAACTGGGGCACAACTGCTGCCACTGAAGGGGTGGGTGTGTGTGGGGCCCAATTTTTGGAAAAAAGGGAGACTCCGCTTGGAGTAACCCTTGCTTGCTGTGTTTTTAAAAGAAGCCAAGATGAACAGAGCTGGGATCAGGAAAGACTTTGCTACCTACCCTGGTGTCATCCTGGGGACGGTTAATTATGGCGTATTTTTGAATGTGCTTGATGCAAATCTAGCTGTGAAGTGTACAACTGGGGCACAACTGCTGCCACTGAAGGGGTGGGTGTGTGTGGGGCCCAATTTTTGGAAAAAAGGGAGACTCCGCTTGGAGTAACCCTTGCTTGCTGTGTTTTTAAAAGAAGCCAAGATGAACAGAGCTGGGATCAGGAAAGACTTTGCTACCTACCCCGGTGTCATCCTGGGGACGGTTAATTATGGCGTATTTTTGAATGTGCTTGATGCAAATCTAGCTGTGAAGTGTACAACTGGGGCACAACTGCTGCCACTGAAGGGGTGGGTGTGTGTGGGGCCCAATTTTTGGAAAAAAGGGAGACTCCGCTTGGAGTAACCCTTGCTTACATTGTTTTTAAAAGAAGCCAAGATGAACAGAGCTGAGATCAGGAAAGACTTTGCTACCTACCCTGGTGTCATCCTGGGGACGGTTAATTATGGCTTATTTTTGAATGTGCTTGATGCAAATCTAGCTGTGAAGTGTACAACTGGGGCACAACTGCTGCCACTGAAGGGGTGGGTGTGTGTGGGGCACAATTTTTGGAAAAAAGGGAGGCTCAGCTTGGAGTCACCTTGCGGTGTTTTACATGACTTTAGAAAGGCGTGCCATGCCTATATCTGTGTCTCCTCCTCTTTTTCTTTGTCCAGCTCTTTTGTTTTTGCATAAGTATATGTCCTTGTCACTTTCCCATGTGTTGTGAATTGTTTGTCACCTTTTGGACACCTTTGAGGGTGTTTTCTAGGTGTTTTTCTGTGTTTGTGATTGCCTGCCATTGTTTCCTATGCAGTTCGAGTTCGGTTCGTCGAACGTTCGACGAGCCGAACTCGAACGGGACCTCCGTTCGGCGAACCGGCCTCGAGCCGAACCGGGACCGGTTCGCTCATCTCTAGTCTCCAGACCCGGGGGTCTCGCGGTCACTTCAACTGAAAGGGCGGTTGTGGTTTGGGGACGTAGATGTACGGCCGGAGCCGTGCTAAGTTCGTGACTCCACCCACGGGATGTGGTGAAGGTGGACACCACCGCTGCAGTTACGGGGCACCCGGGGGAGATGTTCGGCAGCAAGTTGTTAACCCCTCTGTGGGCAGGGATGGTGGCCCCGGGACCCGTTGGGGGTGTTTGGCGGTGCAGGGAGATGGGTGACCGGAGGGTGCTGTTGTACTCACTATTAGTAAACACACGAGTCTCTGGTAAACCAAGATGCCCGCAGCCGGCTGCAGTCTGGTCCCCCACCCGGCTGGTGGTCTCTGTCTTTCTCCCGCACCTGTGTTGGATGGTGGACTGCCTGTGCTTGCAACTTCAGGAGTCCGCTCCCGGCTTGTTGTTGCCTAAGGAGCCCTTTGCCCGCAGACGCTGACCCGTGGGATCTCTGAGCCGTGGCGGTGGCTGCTTATCCCCCTCGTTAGGCTGTTGCCTTCAGTCGGGACTTTGGGTGGGACAGGACCTCTAGTCCTGGCCGCAATCAGTTAATTAGCTAGCCCCCAGTAGCTTCTGGACCTAGATTCAGGGTCTGAGTACCCCCCTTTGTGTTCTGGTTTCCGAGTTGGTTCCCCAGGTCTACAACCCTGTCCCGGTCCACCTCGGTTCCACCGAGCAGTCTTCCCGGCTCCTGCAGACTGAGACCGCCGTCTGCCTCCTAGCCAAAGGTCCCAGGGCTCCTACCCTGGCACCTGCTCAAATTGGTTTCTCGCCTCTGCTGGAGCTGCACACAGCTCCAGCCCACACACCTCTCCAATTTGAACTGTCAACCTTATCTGGCTACTTTCCCGCCCCAGGCTATCTGAACTCCAAGGTGGGCATCTTCCAACCACCTGGTTCCGGCCCCTGGTGTGTCCATCAAGCCCTGAGGAGGGTTACTAGGGTTTAAATGGTTGGCTGTGTGTTACCTATGAGGGACAGGTGGAATGCAGGGCCCTATTTGTGACTACCTGGCCCGGCCAGGGCGTCACAAGACTATACATTGTATTAAGGATAGAGTCTCTAAGCACAAGTCGACTATTAGGTGTAAGGAGAACATATTGCCACTTCCATATCATTTCAATACTGTAGAACACAATATCTCTCAATTAAAATTCTTGATAATCGAACAGGTTTTTACCCCACGTAGAGGTGGAAATATTAAATCAATACTTCAAAAACGCAAGGCATTTTGGATCCACAAGCTTAAAACTCTATCGCCAAAGAGGCTCAACAGAGATTATGATTTACAGGCATTTTTGTGAAATTAATATGATTTATGGTTTTAATCCTTGTACATTTGTAAAAAATGTATGCACATTTGATTTATTGATTCACTAATGGTGATATTCTTATTCAGCAGAATCGCTCATGATTCCATTTGATTTGCGATGTGCACCCCTTCATTTGCTTCTGCGGATCCTGTCTTTGTGCTTTTCATTATATATCCTTTACTGCATTGCTACTATTAACATTATGTTAAAGGTATTCCCCCCTCCCCCACCCCTTTTTTCTCTCCCTCTTTTTCTTTTCTTTTCTTTTCTTTTCTCTCCTTATATTCCTTTTTTTCTCTTCTTGCACTATTTCCACTTTTTTGTACATAATCATGTGTGCCGCCCCCGCGACAGCCGACTGGCTGCTCCGACCCGGATCCGCAGTGGCTCGAGGGGTCTCCGGATCCGAGGCGGGGTCGCACGGCTACCTCGGAAATAAAAAGGGGGGGGGGATTTTTGTTTTGGGGTGGTGAATGGGATAATGTTCATGACGCCACCCACGGTGCGTGGTAATGGGAGAGAACACCGCTGCTGTTGGGGAGCCCGGTGACGGTGTTGAAAAAGCAGGATGTTGAACTCCCCCCCCCGTGGGTATGGGGTTTGGTGTCCCGGGGCCCGGTGATGGGATGGAGTAAGGAACCCGTCAGGGGTCCAGGGATATCGGGTACTCACACAGTCCAAAGTCACTGACGCTGACACCAGGTAAACCAAACTCTTGAATGCTCTGTTTCTCTTGGTTGAGCACACTGGGTCCATGCCCCTTTGGTGTTGCTGGTTGGTCTGAAGCCTTGTCCCTTGGCACTGTGTGTAATTTGGTGGATCCCTTTTGCCTAAGACTACTCGGGTCCCGCTCACCTGCGTGGCTAGCAAGGTGAGCCTGCTCTCAGGGTTCACGCTTGGGATTTTCTGGATGATTTTGGGAAGTCCTATCCTCCTCGTTGCGCTAGAACCCCAATTCTGGAGTGGGTGGGGAACGGTTCCTTAAGACTCCGTTCCCGTCGGGTGAATTACTGGGCTGCGTGAAGCTACTTCCCAGCTTAGGGTCCGCGTACCCCATCGTGCCCTGGCCCCTGCCCGGTTGTAGCACAAGGTAGCCGGCCTGCTCTTTGTAGCAGCACCGTACCCCCTGTCACTACCCCCTGCGACCGGGGTTCCAGCTCCTTCTGGCCAGGCCAACGTCTGGCACCTGGGACGGGTACAGGAGCTCAGCTCCACAGAGTGACCTGCACTGTAACCGCTGTCTCACTGCTCAACTCTACTCAACTTAACTACTGACATCTCTGCCCTCCCTCTTCCATCCCTCCATCTGGGTGGCTCTATTCCTCTCAGGCTGCCCAATGGGTGGTTGGTGGGTGTGGTGCAGAGTGTTCCTCAAGATTTATGTACACGTGTTGGTAGCAACACCAAATTGACAGGACCCATAACCAAGGAGGAGCGAGTACCATGCAGAAGGGCAGGTTGCACGGCACCCTTGTGATGTCCTGATAGGCCAGGGCGTCACATTCCCCCTGTAACGCCTGCCTGGATCAACAGACTCAGATAAGATGTAATGGACAGGCTAGAGGGAAGTCACTCACCAAGCAGGACCCCAGAACCCTGAAACCCTTTAACCCCTATACAGGGATTTGGAATTACACAGGGCACTGGTGATCACTACCTGTGGAAGGCTGCAGTCCGATGAGAGTAGTTGTCAGGCAGGGTCAAACCAGGAATAGCAGAACAGGGACAGAATTGTCAAGCAAGGATGTAATCAGAAAACGTAGCAGAGGTCAAATCCGGATCGGGCTGCGAGGTACAAAAACAGCAGACTGAAGTGTAGTCAGAAAACACGCAGAAGTCAGCACACAGGAATCACAAAACAGAATAGGTCGGATCAGGAGCCAGTAAATCCGAACTATCTCTGGCAGAGGTCAGCAGACAGGAGGAGAACTAAAAAGGATGTGGTGTCTTCCCATTGGCTGTAGCTGAACGCTGGCAACTTCAGCTGGAAGACACATGCCACCCACAGTCAGCCAGTGGTACTGCAGATCCCAAGATAACCCAGCCCAGTGGATGATCGGAGCCTGCGCCCACCGCTGCCGTTGGCATCGACTCCTCTCCCATCACTAGCACCATCCACGGCAGGAACACGGCGTCGCCTGGCGATCGGAGCAGAAGTCACTGGAGCGGACTCCGGTGGTGACGTAACACCCCCTTGGTTAAACGTAGCTCGTCTGCGAGCTACAGAACACCAAGCATTTATTTTTTTTAAAGGAAGGAGAAAGGTTAACATTTATTTAACAGATTCATCCCAAATTAGGGAGGCACTTTCTTAAACTGTTACTAACGTTATGAGTTTGCCTGCCAACAGGGGACGCCACCGGTTTTAGCAGCAGCGGGTACCCAACCTTCCACGTTGCGGTCCCTCCCTGCGACAGTCCAGTCCCAACGTCCCAAATCCCAATAACCCCCCTCCCAAACAACCTGGTTCCCCTGGAAACCTAGATGGGTCCTTGGGCCGGGTTAACGTCCCGGGGTGTGCCAGACGACTCTGATAGGCACAACAGGTGCAGCCTTTTTACAAGACACAAGTTTGTGTTGGTCATGCCAGTCCTGTGACCGTGGTCTATTTTTAACTATAGAAACGTGGAAGTCTTTGCAAAAACACAATAAGAGTCCCTGTACCGTAGTACAACTGCTGTCAATCTAGGAGAAAATCAGGTTACTTCCCCATGCAATTAGCTTTTCATTAATTCTCTCATTTTCTAACATTTTCTATATGGAAAATAACAAACTGTGGAAAATAATAAACGGAAAATAGAGATACCTAACAGTTTTACGGTATCACATTTTTTGTATTGCCTTTTAATCATTGCATTACTGCAACGGGCAATCTCGATCGATCGGTGCCAGAGGCCCCTCCAAGGCACAGCGCAGCCTCTGGCCACCATGCCATGGGACCCAGACCCAGGTGGCACTCACACTCACTAACTCTTGAGTGGCAACTCTCCTCCGGCGCCGCGTTCTGGCTATCGCTCCCATATGGAACTGTAATAGCCGCCTCTCGTGCAATTCTTCAGCACAGGGATCACTGCTAGGCTGTATTTCAGACTCTTAACACTGGTGGCAAATACATTTCTGAGGCCCTGACAGCCATCGGGATACCGCGCGGTAATGGAACCAGAAACTTGGAAGGTTCCACTCCCGATGCTGGAAGTAGTGGGCCCAACTGCTCCGCAGCCGAGGTTGCAGGGTCCGGGTGCTCCGCCTCTAAGGACGAGCCCAGTGATGCGGCTGGGTCTGATCTGGCCGGGCTTCGGGGAACCACTGACATGACTGGGATGACAGGAGACTTCGGGGCTGCTGCTGGAGCTTCATATGAAAATGCTGCAGATTCCACTACCGGGATGGGTGATGGCAGCTCGGTGTCCGCCGAGGATGGGGTAGGTGACGGTGGAGTGGTTGCCGCAAGCGGGGGCGAACCGGATCCCTCAGCCGCTATGGCCGGATTAAGGTAATCATCAGGGACTGTGTAACTGCTTACCCTTTCTTCACGTGGGATTTCGATCTCACGGGCTCACACCGCTATCGCCAGACTAATCATCTCTTCCCTCCAGTGATTCAGTATGAACAGGAACTGCATCTGCATTCTCCTGCACAGCTGCTCGGTCTCCTCTTCAATCCAAGTCGTGGTCCCGAGACCAGCACGTTCCGGTGACAAGCTCCGCTCCGCCATCTTGCCTCTGCATTGTCCAGGAACTGCTGTGGGTAGAGGGTTTGGTGTCCCGGGGCCCGGTGATGGAATGGAGTAGGGAACTCGTCGGAGGTGAAGGGATATCGGGTACTCACACAGTCCAAAGTCACTGACGCTGACAACAGGTAAACCAAACTCTTGAATGCTCTGTTTTTCTTGGTTGAGCACGCTGGGTCCATGCCCCTTTGGTGTTGCTGGTTGGTCTGAAGCCTTGTCCCCTGCGACCGGCGTTCCAGCTCCTTCTGGTCAGGCAAACGTCTGGCACCTGGGACAGGTACAGGAGCCCAGCTCCACAACGTGACCTGCACTGTCACCGCTGTCTCACTGCTCAACTCTACTCAACTCAACTACTGACATCTCTGCCCTCCCTCCTCCATCCCCCATCTGGGTGGCCCTATTCCCCTCAGGCTGCCCAATGGGTGGTTGGTGGGTGTGGTGAGTGTTCCTCGGGATTTATGTACACCTGTTGGTAGCAACACCAAATTGACAGGACCCGTAACCAAGGAGGAGCAGGTACCATGCAGAAGGGCAGGTTGCACAGCACCCTTGTGACGACCTGATAGGCCAGGGCTTCACACATGCCCATATGCTACTCCTTGATACATTTATCCTACTATCTGCATACTTCATCATGCTCTGGACACTGCACACAAAGTGTTAATCACTTCTCCACTAGCTCCTACAGCGGTACTTCCATCTTAGCTCTAAAGGGTACTTTACACACTGCAATATCAGTATCGATATCGCTAGTGAGCGTAACCGCCCCCGTCGGTTGTGCGACACGGGCAAATCGCTGCCCGAGCCGCACAACATCGCTTACACCCATTACACGGACTTACCTTCTCTGCGACATCGCTCTGGCCAGTGAACCGCCTCCTTTCTAAGGGGGCGGTTCGTGCGGAGTCATAGCGACGTCACACGGCAGCTGTCAAATAGAAGCGGAGGAGCGGAGATGAGCGGGCAGAAGATCCCGCCCACATCCTTCCTTCCTTCTTTTCCGGTGGACGCAGGTAGGAGATGTTCGTCGTTCCTGCGGTGTCACACGTAGCGATGTGTGGTGCCGCAGGAATGACGAACAACATCGTACCTGCAGCGATAAAAAGGAAATTGAGCGACGTGTCAACAATCAACGTTTTTTGACATTTTTGCGATCGTTGATAGTCACTCCTTGGGGGTCACACGCTGCGATGTCGCTAACGGTGCCAGATTTGGGTTACTAACGACGTGACCCCGACGATATATCGTTAGCAATGTCGCAGCGTGTAAAGCACCCTTTAGTTCCTCATTATCACTAGTGCGCATGCTCCAGGTTCTCCTTGGTTACCAGGGACGCTAGTAACTCAGTTAAGTGTGACGCCCTGGACTAGCCAGGTAGTCACAGACATAACACCACACACACCCACTCCCCTGGATAGTAAACACCAGTCAAACAAAACTCTTGTTGCCTCCCTCCAGGGTCTGATGTCCATACTAGGTCGGGCGGAGCCAGGCGGTTGGCCCCACCCACCGAGGAGTTCACAGGCCTGGAGGTGGGAAAAGGGACAGATTCGTTTTGGAGTTGAAAGTGAGAGGACAGAAACTGTCGGTGTCTGGGTAGGGGCCCAGACACAAACATCCAGGTCGGCAGACGGTGGTGGCCGTCTGCAGGAGTTTACTGGATCTCTGCGGAACCTTAGGACCGGGGTCGGGCGGTGGCCCGCCGGTACCGAACCGGGGAGCGGAGTGAAGCTAAGCACAAAGGCAGGGCCATCGGACCCCGACTAGACTTGGAGCCGCCGACAATGGTCAAATCCGAAAGTGATCGGAACCCCAGGGGTTTCCTAACACCCAAGACCCAACAGAAGGCAACAGTCCACACCGTGAGGATACACAGCCACTGCCATAGGCTAGAGATCCAAGGGCCAGCGCCTGCGGGCAAAACGGGCTCCTTTGGTACCTATATTCCGGGGAGTGGACTACCGTTGGGAAACCATCGGAGTCAATACATTCTACACAGGTGCAGGGAAAGACAGCCACCATCAACCTGTCCGGGGAGAGCAAAGACACTGCAGCCGGCTGCGGGACCCATCCATCCAGCCGTTTGGTTTACCAGAGACTCTGTGAATTTGTGCCTGAGTGAGTACCACAGTGCCATCCGGCACCGTGCCACGCTGCCCCTGCAACCCTGCACCCCAGCCATCCAGCCTCCCCGTTCCACAACCGGGCCCCGGGATCACCAACCCCTACCCACGGAGGGGACAACATCCTAGCTGCTCCCTACCATCGCTCCCGGGATCCCTGTCACCAGCAGCGGTGGTGCTCATTATCACCACGACCCGTGCATGGCGTCACGAACTATCTCTCAAAACAAACCATCCCCTTTCCACTCGTGGGCGAGGAGCGCTGCTCGAATCCCCGGGTCCAGCCCATCGCTCGAGCCAACGAGCAGCAGCAGCAGCCGCGGACCCGAGCAAAGTGAGCGTGGCCCCTCCGCCCGCAACAACTTGGCGGCACGAACAGGATAGAACCAATCTACCTACCGGTAGAAGTGCGCCTTGCAGTCCCCGCCGGCGGCGTCCGGCCGAAAAATTTGAAGTTCCGCCATCTTTGGCGCGAAGATTTCCCGCTCGAGCGTCTTCCCCGAGCAGGGAAGGAGCGAAAGTGAAGCCCCGCCCCCTGAAGAAGGAAGTGCTAGAAAGAACCATGGGGGGTGTACCTGGTGTAACCGAAGGTATAAAGAGCAGGGACGCCAGGACTCTGCTACACATCCGGTTCCTGGAAGAACAAGCGTCAGTATGTCCACCCCATCTGAAAGCCCCGAGTCCCCAGAGCCTGAGCCCGGGACAGTGGCGTGGCTGAATGCCCAAGTGATGTTGCTGTGCTGTCACAACCGGGCCCAGGTCCGTGACCTGCTGGATCGCTGGACCTCTGAACTGGAGGAGCTGGCTGCGGTCGTGTGGGCGCATGAAATAGAGGCCATGCTAGAGGAGCTGGTGAGTGACCCACGCCCTTATGTCCCCGAGGGACCGGCCGCTGCGGCTGAAGGACCCGGTCTACCCCTGGCCCCTGCAAGGCCCACTCCATCGCCCGTGCTGGCCACCCTTACTGCCCCGCTCAGCCCGCCGCTCCCGATGGGGATGGCAGAGTCTGCGCTGATGCCCCGCCAGGGCCCGGAGGCCCGAGAGGACGCCGGCCAACCAGATGCTGGAGCGGTTGACTCAGAAGAACTGATGGCGGTCCTCCGTGCACCGACCAATGATGAATCGCCTGCCACTGAGGAGCCACAGGTCTGGGCTCAGTTAGAAACTGTATCTGTCCTGCCGGATCCCGCCCTCAGTCCCCTGGAGTCAGATGACAGCGGCTCAGGGGCTGACACAGAGCCTGTCTCAGAGGAAGAAGGAGTCTTCGGCTTGTATAATATGGAGCCTACCTACATCCCTCGGAGTGGATGCTGGGCGGCCCTTCCCCGGCGCGCCTGCCGCGTGCTGGAGGGGCTAGAGCCTGTAGTTCTTCGCCTGGAGCAGGGCAAGGAGTACGGAAATGAGCAATAATGGCAGCGGTCCTCCGTTGCAGCCCAGTTGTCCCCGTTGGGACCATCAGCACCATGTTACCGTTTTAAGTTTGAATGAACGAATATTAATCATCCGAGTTTGTAACCTGATTCTCAGCAAGTTGATTCTACCATCCATTGCAGACAAGTGTCCCCGTAGGGACCTTATGTGTTTCCACAAGTCCCTCCAGAGACAAGGCCGAGAATTTGCAGGCTAACCACGAACTTGTGGTCTTATAAATAACTTGTGGGCTGTGTTCCGTTACTGCCTCCGGAGAGGCAGATTGGAGGAAGGACCCGCAGCAGAGTAGGCTGGGGTCCGGCCACCACCAGGACCGGTGGCCATCCTCCGGGGGTCGGGGTCCCCGTGGACGTGGGGTCCCCTAAAATGACAGCTGGGTGCAAGACACCGTACCCGTTCCCGCTTGGGTGACCTGAAAGCAAGTTCCTGCTTCTGGACTGGTGAAGAGGGGTGCTGCCCATTTCTTAGGGGCAGCATCAAGGTGTAGGTTGCTTGGGTGGGGAAGTGGAGGAACATGAACCCGTCCGTTATTATTAAAAATGTTTTTATATGTTTTGCAACGTTAAAGTGCCGAGCCTCCCGTAAGGGAAGAATAAAAATAAGCTTATGTTTAAATGTTTTCCATGTTAATTTATCTTTTGCAGAAAAATAAAGCCAGTGATGGACGGGCAGCCCGTGGACGGTCTGCATTTCACCAAGGAGGAATGTGATGCCCTGGACTAGCCAGGTAGTCACAGACATAACACCACACACACCCCCTCCCCTTGATAGTTAACACCAGTCAAACAAAACCCTTGTTGCCTCCCTCCAGGGTCTGATGTCCACACCAGGTAGGGTGGAACCAGGCGGTTGGCCCCACCCACCAAGGAGTTCACAGGCCTGGAGGCGGGAAAAGGGACAGATTCGTTTTGGAGTTGAAAGTGAGAGGACAGAAACTGTCGGTGTCTGAGTAGGGGCCCAGACACAAACAGCAAGGTCGGCAGACGGTGGTAGCCGTCTGCAGGAGTTAGAGGATCTTTGCGGAACCGTAGGACCGGGGTTGGGCGGTGGCCCGCTGGTACCGAACCGGGGAGCGGAGTGAAGCTAAGCACAAAGGCAGGGCCATCAAACCCCGACTAGGCTTGGAGCCGCCGACAACGGTCAAATCCAAAAGTGATCGGAACCCCAGGGGTTTCCTAACACCCAAGACCCGACAGAAGGCAACAGTCCACACCGTGAGGATACACAGCCACTGCTATAGGCTAGAGATCCAAGGGCCAGCACCTGCGGGCAAAACGGGCTCCTTCGGTACCTATACGCCGGGGAGTGGACTACCGTTGGGAAACCATCGGAGTCAACACATTCTACACAGGTGCAGGGAAAGACAGCCACCATCAACCTGTCCGGGGAGAGCAAAGACACTGCAGCCGGCTGCGGGACCCATCCATCCAGCCGTTTGGTTTACCAGAGACTCTGTGAATTTGTGCCTGAGTGAGTACCACAGTGCCATCCGGCACCGCGCCGCGCTGCCCCTGCAACCGTGCACCCCAGCCATCCAGCCTCCCCGTTCCACAACCGGGCTCCGGGATCACCAACCCCTACCCACGGAGGGGACAACATCCTAGCTGCTCCCTACCATCGCTCCCGGGATCCCTGTCACCAGCAGCGGTGGTGCCCATTATCACCACGACCCGTGGGTGGCATCACGAACTATCTCCCAAAACAAACCACCCCCTTTTCACTCGTGGGCGAGGAGCGCTGCTCGAGTTCATGAGTCTGGCCCACCGCTCGAGCCACTGAGCAGCAGTAGCAGCCGCGGACCCGAGCGTAGCGAGCGCGGCCCCTCCGCCCGTGACATAAGCACACACCCTCGCCTCTGGTTGGCTTCTGCAGCAGTGATGCCGTTTGTCCTAACAGGCATACCTCTCACCTCTCATTGGCTTCCCTCTTGGTCAGTCCCGCTGCCAGCCTCTAGAATGCACATTGCATTCCTTACTAGTTCTGCCCCCCCTCTTTTGCTCCTATTTGCTAAAGGTGCTATTTAAACATGGCGCCCTGACACTTAGTGCACGCAGCATAGCGGTGGATACCGTTGCCTTGACACTCCAATTTTGGCCAGTTTATGATACCAGGTGAGGTGGCTTTAACTCTTCTTTAACGTTTCTCTATATTTTACTGACTGAACGCTCTTTAATATATGCAGTATGTCTATCCTGGGTTCTCTGCATATGCTTTCCCTATTAAAACTTTCTTTTCCCACCCCACGCCCCCATCTATGTATTGGTGTTTATATACCTCTTTCCTTTGTGATTGATACAATCAATTTTCGCTGCTAAGTCATGCATTATGTCTTTTTATTTCTCTTTGATGAATTTTTTTTCTCTAGTTTTTTACATCTAAGTTGATTGCTGTATATTCTGATTATTTAGCTCATTTGAGTAATTTTTGTAAATTATTTATTTCAGTTGTCTGATGAAGGCCACCTAGTGGCTGAAACATCACATGTTTAATACTATTTTGGATTAAATTATATGAAAATTAACCCTTGAGAGTACCTTGTACCTATTTGTTTTACAGAGACATGTCAGGCAGCGGTGAGCACTCCAGAGGAGCACAAGATGAACTGTGATATCAATGTGGATGCTGGAAAAGGGAGGAACAATTGGGAAAAGGACATAGCTTTGTGACAAGTAGTGAGGTGAGTATTTTATTCAGAGGGGAAGTATGTGTGTGAGGGGAGGATGTTTAACAAAAGCGCAGTGTGGGGTGGGGCAATATTTTGCAGAGGCAGTGTGGTGGGGTATATTAAGGAGAGTGGCAGCATTGGGGTATATTAAGGAGCGTGGTTGCGTGGTTGGTATATTAAGGAGAGTGGCAGCGTGGTGGGTATGCTAAGGAGAGTAGCAGAGTGGGGGTATATTAAGGAGAGTGGCAGTGTGGGAGGTATATTAAGGAGAGTGGCAGCGTGGGGGGTATACTAAGGAGAGTGGCAGCGTGGGGGGTATATTAAGGAGAGTGGCAGCGTGGGGGGTATATTAAGGAGAGTGGCAGAGTGGGGGTATACTAAGGAGAGTGGCAGCGTGGTGGTATAGTAAGGAGAGTGACAGCATGGTGGTATAGTAAGGAGAGTCGAAGCGTGGGGGGTATACTAAGGAGAGTGGCAGCATTGGGGGTGTACTAAGGAGAGTGGCAGCGTGGGGGCTATATTAAGGAGAGTGGTAGCATGGGGGGTGTACTAAAGAGAGTGGCAGTGTGGGGGGTATACTAAGGAGAGTGGCAGCATGTGGTGTATATTAGGAGAGTGGCAGCATGGGGGGTATATTAAGGAGAGTAGCAGCATGGGGGGTATATTAAGGAGAGTGGCAGCGTGGGGGTTATATTAAGGAGAGTGGCAGCGTGGTGGGTATATTAAGAAGAGTGGCAAAGTGGGGGTATATTAAGGAGAGTAGCAGCGTGGGGGGTATATTAAGGAGAGTGGCAGAGTTGGGTAGTATATTAGGGAGAGTGGCAGGGTGTGGGGGGATATTAAGGAGAGTGGCAGAGTGGGGGTATAGTAAGGAGAGTGGCAGCGTGGTGGTATATTAAGGAGAGTGACAGCGTGGTGGTATATTAAGGAGAGTGGAAGATTGGGGGTATATTAAGGAGAGTAGGAGCGTGGGGGGTATACTAAGGAGAGTGGAAGCGTGGGGGGTATACAAAGAAGAGGGGCAGCGTGAGGGGTATACTAAAGAGAGTGGCAGTGTGGGGTGTATACTAAGGAGAGTGGCAGCGTGGGGTGTATATTAAGTAGAGTGGCAGCGTGAGGGGTATATTAAGGAGAGTGGCAGCGTGGGAGGTATATTAAGGAGAGTGGCAGCATGGGGGTATATTAAGCAGAGTGGCAGCGTGGGGTATATTAAGGAGAGTGAAAGAGTGGGGGGTATATTAAGGAGAGTGGCAGAGTGGTGGGGTATATTAAGGAGAGTGGCAGAGTGGTGGGGTATATTAAGGAGAGTGGCAGAGTGGTGGCGTATATTAAGGAGAGTGGCAGTGTTGTGTCCCATGAATGGGAACAACCTGTTAATTATATTTTTTGTATTGCATCTTTTTCCTCCTATCAGGAAATTCCTTATTGTTACTAGGTAGATTTAGACTGTATGAAGTTTGTCCCTATATTCCTCCCTTAGTTGGCTTAATTGTACCCCAGAGTGGCAGCATGGGGGTATATTAAGCAGAGTGGCAGCGTGGGGTATATTAAGGAGAGTGAAAGAGTGGGGGGTATATTAAGGAGAGTGGCAGAGTGGTGGGGTATATTAAGGAGAGTGGCAGAGTGGTGGGGGTATATTAAGAAGAGTGGCAGAGTGTGGGAGTATATTAAGGAGAGTGGTAGCGTGGGGAGATATTAAGGAGAGTGGTAGCGTGGGGGGTATATTAAGGAGAGTGGCAGAGTGTGGGAGTATATTAAGGAGAGTGGTAGCGTGGGGAGATATTAAGGGGAGTGGCAGTATGGGGGGTATATTAAGGAGAGTGGCAGCGAGGGGGGGTATATTAAGGAGAGTGGCAGAGTGTGGGGGTATATTAAGGAGAGTAGCAGTGTGGGAGGTATATTAAGGAGAGTGGCAGCGTGGGGGGTATACTAAGGAGAGTGGCAGCGTGGGGGGTATATTAAGGAGAGTGGCAGCGTGGTGGTATATTAAGGAGAGTGACAGCATGGTGGTATGTGTGGTGTGTGACACCAGCTTAAATCATACAGTTATCTAAGGGACTGATAATTAGAGCGGTTGGATTCATTGCTACCAGGAAGAAACAGAATAGGCAGAGTGTGGGGATATATTAAGGAGGGTGGCAGAGTGAAGGTTATATTAAGGAAAGAGGCAGCATGGGGGGTAAATTAAGGAGCGTGGCAGCGTGGGGGTATATTAAGGAGAGTGGAAGTGTGAGGGGTACATTAAGGACAGTAGCAGCGTGGGAGGGTATATTAAGGAGAGTGGCAGAGTGTGGGAGTATATTAAGGAGAGTGGCAGCGTGGGTGGTATATTAAGAAGAGTGGCAGCGTGGGGGTATATTAAGGAGAGTGGCAGCGTGAGGGGGTATATTAAGGAGAGTAGCAGTGAGGGGGGGTATATTAAGGAGAGTAGCAGAGTGTGGGGGTATATAAAGGAGAGTGGCAGAGTGTGGGGGTATATAAAGGAGAATGGCAGAGTGTGAGGGTATATTAAGGAGAGTGGCAGAGTGTGGGGGTATATTAAGGAGAGTGGAAGCGTGGGGGTATATTAAGGAGAGCGGCAGCGTGGGGGGTATATTAAGGAGAGTGGCAGCGTGAGGGGGTATATTAAGGAGAGTAGCAGTGAGTGGGGGTATATTAAGGAGAGTGGCAGAGTGTGGGGGTATATAAAGGAGAGTGGCAGAGTGTGAGGGTATATTAGGGAGAGTGGCAGAGTGTGGGGGTATATTAAGAAGAGTGGCAGAGTGTGGGGGTATATTAAGAAGAGTGGCAGAGTGTGGGAGTATATTAAGGAGAGTGGTAGCGTGGGGAGATATTAAGGAGAGTGGTAGCGTGGGGAGATATTAAGGAGAGTGGTAGCGAGGGGGGGTATATTAAGGAGAGTGGCAGAGTGTGGGGGTATATTAAGAAGAGTGGCAGAGTGTGGGAGTATATTAAGTAGAGTGGTAGCGTGGGGAGATATTAAGGGGAGTGGTAGCGAGGGGGGGTATATTAAGGAGAGTGGCAGAGTGTGTGAGTATATTAAGGAGAGTGGTAGCGTGGGGAGATATTAAGGGGAGTGGCAGTATGGGGGGTATATTAAGGAGAGTGGCAGCGAGGGGGGGTATATTAAGGAGAGTGGCAGTGTGGGAGGTATATTAAGGAGAGTGGCAGCGTGGGGGGTATACTAAGGAGAGTGGCAACGTGGGGGGTATATTAAGGAGAGTGGCAGCGTGGGGGGTATATTAAGAAGAGTGGCAGAGTGGGGGTATACTAAGGAGAGTGGCAGCGTGGTGGTATATTAAGGAGAGTGACAGCATGGTGGTATAGTAAGGAGAGTCGAAGCGTGGGGGGTATACTAAGGAGAGTGGCAGCATTGGGGGTGTACTAAGGAGAGTGGCAGCGTGGGGGCTATATTAAGGACAGTGGTAGCATGGGGGGTGTACTAAAGAGAGTGGCAGTGTGGGGGGTATACTAAGGAGAGTGGCAGCATGTGGTGTATATTAGGAGAGTGGCAGCATGGGGGGTATATTAAGGAGAGTGGCAGCATGGGGGGTATATTAAGGAGAGTGGCAGCGTGGGGGTTATATTAAGGAGAGTGGCAGCGTGGTGGGTATATTAAGAAGAGTGGCAAAGTGGGGGTATATTAAGGAGAGTAGCAGCGTGGGGGGTATAATAAGGAGAGTGGCAGAGTTGGGTAGTATATTAGGGAGAGTGGCAGGGTGTGGGGGTATATTAAGGAGAGTGGCAGAGTGGGGGTATAGTAAGGAGAGTGGCAGCGTGGTGGTATATTAAGGAGAGTGACAGCGTGGTGGTATATTAAGGAGAGTGGAAGATTGGGGGTATATTAAGGAGAGTAGGAGCGTGGGGGGTATACTAAGGAGAGTGGAAGCGTGGGGGGTATACAAAGAAGAGGGGCAGCGTGAGGGGTATACTAAAGAGAGTGGCAGTGTGGGGTGTATACTAAGGAGAGTGGCAGCGTGGGGTGTATATTAAGTAGAGTGGCAGCGTGAGGGGTATATTAAGGAGAGTGGCAGCATGGGGGTATATTAAGCAGAGCGGCAGCGTGGGGTATATTAAGGAGAGTGAAAGAGTGGGGGGTATATTAAGGAGAGTGGCAGAGTGGTGGGGTATATTAAGGAGAGTGGCAGAGTGGTGGGGTATATTAAGGAGAGTGGCAGAGTGGTGGCGTATATTAAGGAGAGTGGCAGTGTTGTGTCCCATGAATGGGAACAACCTGTTAATTATATTTTTTGTATTGCATCTTTTTCCTCCTATCAGGAAATTCCTTATTGTTACTAGGTAGATTTAGACTGTATGAAGTTTGTCCCTATATTCCTCCCTTAGTTGGCTTCTGTATAGAAAGCTCCTCCCTTCTCCTTCAGTTTAGTCTAGAGAGGAACCATTGCTGAAGAGACATGTCTGCAACCCTGTACAGATTATTCCTTTTCACCTGCCTTTACTTTTTACTTCAAACAAGATTCTAGAAGAAAACTACAGCGTTTCTCCTTCTCTTCCTACAAGTCATTGTTGGGTTGCGTTGCGTTAAAGCTATCTGTGGATCCCGGTAGAGTGAGTAAAGCTGGGTTCACACTAAGCGACAGCGACGACGACGTCGCTGTTACGTCACCATTTTCGTTGACGTAACAGCGACCTTGTAAGTCGCTGTTATGATTGCTGCTTAGCTGTCAAACACAGCAGAAGCAGCGATCATAACGTCGCTGTGCTACATGTGCAGAGAGCAGGGAGCCGCGCTTAGCGCTGGCTCCTTGCTCTCCTTGCTACAGTATACATCGGGTTAATTAACCCGATGTGTGCTGCCGCTACATGTCACAGTGCAGAGAGCAGGGAGCCGCGCACACTGCTTAGCGCTGGCTCCTTGCTACAGTATACATCGGGTTAATTACCCGATGCGTACTGCAGCCACATGTGCACAGAGCAGGAGCCGGCACTGGCAGCAAGAGCGGAGGCTGGTAACGAAGGTAAATATCGGGTAACCAGGGAAAGGTCTTCCCTTGGTTACCCGATGTTTACGCTGGTTACAGCTTACCGCAGCTGCCAGTGCCGGCTCCTGCTCGCTTCATTTCGTCGCTCTCTCGCTGTCACACACAGCGATGTGTGTGTCACAGCGGGAGAGTGACGACCAAAAAATGAAGCTAGATATTCAGCAACGACCGGCGACCTCACAGCAGGGGCCAGGTCGTTGCTGGATGTCACACACAGCGACAGCGACGGGACGTCGCTGCAACGTCACAGAAAATGGTGACGTAGCAGCGACGTCGTTGTCGTTGTCGCTGTGTGTGACACCAGCTTAAATCATACAGTTATCTAAAGGGACTGATAATTAGAGCGGTTGGATTCATTGCTACCAGGAAGAAACAGAATAGGCAGAGTGTGGGGATATATTAAGGAGGGTGGCAGAGTGAAGGTTATATTAAGGAAAGAGGCAGCATGGGGGGTAAATTAAGGAGCGTGGCAGCGTGGGGGTATATTAAGGAGAGTGGAAGTGTGAGGGGTACATTAAGGAGAGTAGCAGCGTGGGAGGGTATATTAAGGAGAGTGGCAGAGTGTGGGAGTATATTAAGGAGAGTGGCAGCGTGGGTGGTATATTAAGAAGAGTGGCAGCGTGGGGGTATATTAAGGAGAGTGGCAGCGTGAGGGGGTATATTAAGGAGAGTAGCAGTGAGGGGGGTATATTAAGGAGAGTAGCAGAGTGTGGGGGTATATAAAGGAGAGTGGCAGAGTGTGAGGGTATATTAAGGAGAGTGGCAGAGTGTGGGGGTATATTAAGGAGAGTGGAAGCGTGGGGGTATATTAAGGAGAGCGGCAGCGTGGGGGGTATATTAAGGAGAGTGGCAGCGTGAGGGGGTATATTAAGGAGAGTAGCAGTGAGTGGGGGTATATTAAGGAGAGTGGCAGAGTGTGGGGGTATATAAAGGAGAGTGGCAGAGTGTGAGGGTATATTAGGGAGAGTGGCAGAGTGTGGGGGTATATTAAGAAGAGTGGCAGAGTGTGGGGGTATATTAAGAAGAGTGGCAGAGTGTGGGAGTATATTAAGGAGAGTGGTAGCGTGGGGAGATATTAAGGGGAGTGGCAGTATGGGGGGTATATTAAGGAGAGTGGCAGCGAGGGGGGGTATATTAAGGAGAGTGGCAGAGTGTGGGGGTATATTAAGGAGAGTAGCAGAGTGTGGGGGTATATTAAGAAGAGTGGCAGAGTGTGGGGGTATATTAAGAAGAGTAGCAGAGTGTGGGAGTATATTAAGGAGAGTGGTAGCGTGGGGAGATATTAAGGAGAGTGGTAGCGAGGGGGGGTATATTAAGGAGAGTGGCAGAGTGTGGGGGTATATTAAGAAGAGTGGCAGAGTGTGGGAGTATATTAAGGAGAGTGGTAGCGTGGGGAGATATTAAGGAGAGTGGTAGCGAGGGGGGGTATATTAAGGAGAGTGGCAGAGTGTGGGAGTATATTAAGGAGAGTGGTAGCGTGGGGAGATATTAAGGGGAGTGGCAGTATGGGGGGTATATTAAGGAGAGTGGCAGCGAGGGGGGGTATATTAAGGAGAGTGGCAGAGTGTGGGGGTATATTAAGGAGAGTGGCAGAGTGTGGGGGTATATTAAGAAGAGTGGCAGAGTGTGGGGGTATATTAAGAAGAGTGGCAGAGTGTGGGAGTATATTAAGGAGAGTGGTAGCGTGGGGAGATATTAAGGGGAGTGGCAGTATGGGGGGTATATTAAGGAGAGTGGCAGCGAGGGGGGGTATATTAAGGAGAGTGGCAGAGTGTGGGGGTATATTAAGGAGAGTGGCAGAGTGTGGGGGTATATTAAGAAGAGTGGCAGAGTGTGGGGGTATGTTAAGAAGAGTGGCAGAGTGTGGGAGTATATTAAGGAGAGTGGTAGCGTGGGGAGATATTAAGGAGAGTGGCAGTATGGGGGGTATATTAAGGAGAGTGGCAGCTTGGGGGTTTATTATGAAGAGGGGCAGAGTGTGGAAATAGTTTGGATAAGGGCAGTGTGTATATAGGTGGAGAAATTTTGTGAAGGAAGTACAGCAATTCAGTGTTGCAGCATGGAAAATATTTATAATAATGGGTCAGAATAATGATACATTTGTTTTTAAAGGCACTGAGATGAGCTGAGGGCATGAAATCTCATGATTGCGTCTGTATTATGCGGAGACAAAAGGGACGGGAATCACTCTGATCAGAGATGATGTCACTTACAAGATACCTGGATGTAAATGTTTATGATACTGCCTGCATCCTATCAGTACTGTGGTTCTTGTATGGTCTGCAGTCTCATAATTATTGTCATCGATGTTCCCTTGCATATACTCATATCTGTGTCTCCTCCTCTTTTTCCTCGTCCAGCTGTTTAGTTTTTGCATGGGTATTTGTCCTTGTCACTTTCCCATGTGTTTGTGTTGTCTTGGGAGTTGTTTGTCACCTTTTGGACACCTTTGAGGGTGTTTTCCAGGTGTTTTTAGGTGTTTGTGATTGCCTCCCATTGTTTTCAAGGGGGTTCGAGAGGTTCGTCGAACAACTACATGTCAGTAACTGTCTATACTCTGGGACTTTTTGTGCAGGTGACCGGATGCTACATGTCACTAACTGTCTCCACTCTGGGACTTGTTGTGCAGGTGACCGGATGCTACATGTCACTAACTGTTTCCACTCTGGGACTTGTTGTGCAGGTGAGAGTGGAGAAAGTTGGTACTATGCAGCAGAAGTAACAGAGTGGAGCAAGTTAGTGACATGTATCATCCGGTCACCTGCACAACAAGTCCCAGAGTGGAGCAATATAGTGACATATAGCACACTATGTGTCAGAGCAGAGCATGTCACCAACTGTCTCCACTCTGGGACTTGTTGTGCAGGTGACAGAGTGGAGCAAATTGGTCCCATGCAACGTCCGGTCACCTGTGCTGCTGGTAGGAGCACATGATCACACTGCCGTCACCGCAGGCTCTCCTGACAGCTGAGCAGTGCACAGCGGGCTCGATAGTGTGATCATATACTTGCGTGACAGGGGGGATTTCAGCTGAAGAAACTGCTCCCCTGTATTCTACACTGGCGCCCCGTGCCTCACCAATCTGCCAGACACTCAGCCCTCTTCACCTATCCACACTGGCGTCCCGTACCATCCTCCGGATCCTCATCTCGATGCTGGGCTGTGACGTGCGGTAGTCACTGCCCACAGCCCAGTCAATCACTGTGAGTGGCGCCAGCATCCTCTGACGTAACCGTCAAGTTTGAGAGCCCGGAACTTGACGGGACGTAAGAGGATACTAGCAGCCACAGCACCAGGAGGTCATGTGACCGTCACTGAGCATGAAGGATAGCGCCGCTCAGTGCCAGAACTGCAAATAGAGGCCAATGCAGAAAACGCCTATAATGGTAAGTTACACTCATAGAGAAAATAAGAAAAATGGGTGAACCATCCCTTTAAGAAGTCAGTAAAAGGTGGTGGAGGAAGTGCTATGGTTTGTGGAATGTTTTCTGCAGCAGGAGTTGGACCTCTCATACAGCCACATGGCAGAGTGAATGCAAGTGTGCATCAGAACCTTCAACAACACGTGGTTCCTTACTTGCGTTCATCACTCAATTAGCCAGCAATTTTCATGCCCCTTGTCACACAGCAAAACGGGTAAAGCAATTCCATGAAGCAGAAAACAAACATTGAAACAATGAAATGGCCAACCCAGAGTCCTGATCTAAACCCAATAGAAAACCTCAGGAAAATCCTTGGTGACAAAGTTATGGCCAAGAAACCAACAACAGTCAAAGAACCGCGGAAGAAACTGCAAGAAGAGTGGACCAAGATCACACCAGAGCAGTGTGAGAGACTAGTGATGTCCTGTGGCTGCAGATGTGCTGAAGTCCTTTAGAGCAAAGGCCTGTACACTTTCTACTGATTAGTGACTGTTTTTATCTTCAGAAAATGTAATTATAATCTGTAATCTTTCTTTGTGCTACAGTCATTGTTTTTCTTTAAATAGGATCATCATGTTTTGGGCAAAATAAAGAGTTTATGGTGATAAACTTTGGATCTTTTGTAAAACACTGTTCTAGTGGCATGGTGTACCCCTTACAAAAAAAAACCTTCAAAAGTTGATCAATGTAGAATATATTATTTCTGAATAAAGCAAGTGATCATACATTGCTCTCCAGTGTGTTTGTGCATATGCTATTTATAAACGCACTCTGTATGTGCTGTATATGTATGTACAGTGTGTTTGCACTCTATAAGTGTGTGCAGTGTGTTTGTATACTCTATATGTATATGTGCAGAATGCGTATATTCTCTCCCTATATAAATACTGTAGATATGTACAGTATGTACTGTATGTGTGTGAGTAGTGTTTATGTACTTTATATGTATATGCAATGTGTCTATATACAGTATGTATATATGCAGCGTGTATATAGTGTTTTTGTATGCTTGCAGTGCATATGTCTAAACTTAACATGTGTGTAGAGTGTTACCCTATATGTCCTGACTAGAGATGAGCCACCCCCCTAGAGTTCAAGTTCGGTTCGGTTCGTCGAACTCTCGAATCCCATAGGAAACAATGGGAGGCAATCACAAACACCTAAAAACACCTGGAAAACACCCTCAAAGTTGTGCAAAAGGTGCCAAACAACTCCCAAGACAACACAAACACATGGGAAAGTGAAAAAGGACAAATACTCATGTGAAAACTAAACAACTGGATGAGGAAAAAGAGGAAGAGACACAGATATATGAGTGTATGCAAGGGAACGTCGATGCCATTACTGTGAAACTTGAGCCCTGCTCATTTTAGGCTTCCAATCTGGATAAATTGCCTGAGCTCGCCATGTACGCCTTGGGGATCTTGTCGTGTCCCGCAGCCAGCGTTCTCTCGGAACCAGGGGCGGACTGGCCCACCAGGAGGTCGGGAGAACCCCCGGTGGGCCCCTGCTATTGATGGCCACGCCCCCTACCCCCCTGGGCCCCTTTGGATATGTGTGAGAGGCCCCCTCCGGCTGGTAATTTCACTAATCATATCGGCACATTGCCGATATGATTAGTGACAATCCCATTCCCTCTGCAGCGGCAAGCAGGGAGAGCGATCTCCCCTGCTCTGCCTGCTGTCACTGTCAGTGCTGTTCTGACTCTCTGTGCAGCAACACTGCAGGAGGAGGCAGTCTCAGAGCGATGACTGCTTCCTTCCTGTGCAGGTGCTGGCAACATCGCGCTGCAGAGGAGGACCCAGGCCAGGCTGCAGGAGCAGCAGCACGTGAGTATAGAAGGCAGGGGCCCAGGGGGGCGAGCAGGGTCCCCAGGGGGGGGCGCGGGGGTCCGGGGGGGGGGCTTTTTACCTCACCAGTCACCTGCCTGGGGCCAGCCCCAGGCCAGGGGTCCTCAGACAGTGCTCCAGCCGCCTCCACCATCCCATCTGTCCTGCTGCTGGGGGCCTGTGGTGCAGCTGCCCCCCCAGTATGGTGCCCTCAGGCAGCTCCCAGGCCACAGGGGATCACAGGCCTGAGTGGGCCCCGGCCCCTGTGATCTCTATGTATGTCCCTGAGTGGGCCCCCGTGATCTCTATGCACGCCCGAGTGGGCCCCATGATCTGTATGTACACCCCTGAGTGGGCCCCCTGATGATCTCTATGCACGCCCCTGAGTGGGCCCCATGATCTGTATGTACACACCTGAGTGGGCCCCCTGATGATCTCTATGCAAGTCCCTGAGTGGGCCCCATGATCTGTATGTACATACCTGAGTGGGCCCCCTGATGATCTCTGTGCACGCCCGAGTGGGCCCCATGAGCTGTATGTACACCCCTGAGTGGGCCCCCTGATGATCTCTATCCACGCCCCTGAGTGGGCCCTGTGATCTCTATGCACGCCCGAGTGGGCCCCATGATCTGTATGTACACCCCTGAGTGGGCCCCCTGATGATCTCTATGCACGCCCCTGAGTGGGCCCCATGATCTGTATGTACACACCTGAGTGGGCCCCCTGATGATCTCTATGCAAGCCCCTGAGTGGGCCCCATGATCTGTATGTACACCCCTGAGTGGGCCCCCTGATGATCTCTATGCAAGCCCCTGGCTTCACACTGAATTATTGCACATGACCGAAACTCTGGGGTCATGTGCACTGAGCCAAACTCCAGCATCAGGTGGCGATGGTGGCGGAGAGGTGAGTGACATCATCCTCTGAAGCTGCACATTCATTAGCATGTTAGTACTAACATGCTATTGGAGCCGACTAGCAAGGAAGCAACACCCTTGGGACTAGTCCCTGCGCTCATTAGCATACAATATAAGATCTTTAGAAATACTTTTTCTAAACATCTCTTTTTTTATGCTAGTGTATACAGGGATGGTTAGGCAGGGACTAGCAATATGCACCCAGAACTGCTTGTGGTTCTGGGTGCATATTTGACCTGAGAGGTTCCCTTTAATGCCCTCGTTCTGTATTAATTCCCCCGTCCTTTTATGATGTTATGATGCCCCCCTCCTGGCCCTGTATGTAATTATGTCCCTGTCCTGGTCTCTGACTTTAATAATGTCCCCATCCTAGCTGTACTAGCCATGTTTGTAATAATGTCTTAGTCCTGGACCCTGTATGTAATAATGTCACAATCATGGCCCTGTACATAATAGTGTTCCCTGTCCTGGGAACTATATGTAATAATGTTCCCCGTTCTAGCCCTGCATGTAATAATGTCCTCATTATGTAATAATGTAATAAAGTCCACGTCCTAAGCCCTGTATGTTATAATGTGCCTGTCCTGGGCCCTTCATATAATAATGTCACCGTCCAGGAGCTTTCCTCAAATACATTTTAACACTATAAATAAACAATTCCTCTCACCTTTCCTCGATCCCGCAATGAGCAGCTTCTTCTGTCTCCTCTGAGTGGAGTGGTGAGTGGCACATAACAGTGGCATCATGCACAGTATGCAATAGGCATGCCAACGTCAGCTGTAACAACATTTTGGATATGAGCGGTTGCTGAATATTTGGTTGCAAAAATTTCTGCACCAAATCTGCATATCTTGGCAGGAAAAACAGTTTTTTTCTGTGCGTTTTTGCCTTGTTTTCAGTATATTTTTATGTGTTTTTTGCATGTGTCGCGGACGGGTGCCACTCCACAGCAGAGGGGCTGCTCAGGGCGCTCGGATCCAGGATCGTGTTTGGGGCTCAGGTGGTCACCGGACCCGGAGCTCGGGTGGTGACCGGACCCGGGGCTCGTGCAACCGCCCGTCCTCGCAACAGTGAAAGGGGGGTATTTACAGGGGAGATAGTTTTTGTCTGTGACGCCACCCGTGGGTTGCGGTGATGAGATGGTGGCACCGCCGCTGCCTCCGGTGACAGTGCCCAGGACAGATGGTGTTGGGCAGCAAGGTGGTATCCCCTCCACGGGTAGTAATAATAATAATAATAATATAATAATAATTTATTCATTTATATAGCGCTATTAATTCCATAGCGCTTTACATACATTGGCAACACTGTCCCCATTGGGGCTCACAATCTAAATTCCCTATCTGTATGTCTTTGGAGTGTGGGAGGAAACCAGAGTACCTGGAGGAAACCCACGCAAACACAGGGAGAACATACAAACTCCTTGCAGATGGTGTCCTTGGTGGGAATTGAACCCAGGACCTCAGCGCTGCAAGACTGCAGTGCTAACCACTGAGCCACCGTGCCGCCCATGGGGTAGGGGAGGTGTAGTCCTGGGGCCCAAGTGTAGGTGGGGAGCAGTGCTGGGACGCTGTCGGCAGGTTGGACCGGGTGACACCGGTGTACTCACGATTAGGAATAATCCACAAAGTCTGTACTGTAAACCAAGGCCGGATGCCGGTTGTCGTTGGAGAGGTGTGCTGGTCCCGCACACGGGTTAACAAACTAGGGACCCTTCCTCCTGCACTTGTGTCTTGCTGTATGTTGATTTAACCCGCTTGGAACGGGAGAAATCCGCTCCCCTGTGGTTTTGTATACAGAGTGAGCCGTTGCCCGTAAAATCTGACCCTTGGGATTTTAGTTTGTTCTGGCTGACACCCACATCCCCCGCGTTGGGCTGCTGTTTTGCTCTCCGGGCTTCTCTCTGGAAACAAGGCCTGGTACCTTGTCCCGCTGGTCAATTAACAAGGGGCTTGAAGCTTGCCTCGTCCTAGGGTCCAGGTACCCCGCCTGTGCACGGCCTCCGGACCGGATTCCCGCTGTCTGTACCGGCGGGCTACAACCCTGCCCTGGTCCACTTCGGGTCTCCCGCGACCGGATCTCCATCGCCTGTGGCCCGACCCTGCCGTCTGCCACCTAGTCCATTCTCCCATGGTCCAAGGGCTCCGACCCCTGACCACTCGGCTCCACTCCCTGTCAGACTGCACTGACTGGCTCCCAGCCACCAACTCCCTCCAACTCCAACTTCAACTACGCTACTGTGTTTCCTCCCCCTGCCACCCCAAGACTGCTAGGTGGGCGTTCCCATCCACCTGGTCCTGCCCACTGGTGTGACCTGTGTGTCATGGGGGGGTGACTAGGCTTTTTAAAAGGCTGGTGTTCCTGTGTGTGGGATGTGATGTTAAATCCCAAGGAGGAGGCGATTCCTGTACCCGTGGTGGGGGGTACAGTCATCTGTGACTACCTGGTTTTTCCAGGGCATCACACATGCATGTTTCCATTGTGTTTTTCATGCATTTGGGGTGGAAAAACACTGGCAAAAATGTACCGCCCTGCGGCCTCGGCTGCGGCCGCCGAGTCGCTCGGATCCGTGCTCGTGTACTGCGGGTGGTGGCTCGAGCCTCTCACGAACCCGTGGGTCACGTCACTCTGAAAGGAGTAGTGGCGGTACACGCAGGGGTTTGGGTGGTTGTTTGGTGGAATTAGCAAAGTTTGTGACGCCACCCACGGGTTGTGGTGATTGTATGGTGGACACCACCGCTGCCGTTGACTAGGCCTCCTGGGAACGGTGTTATGCAGCTCGGCGTTAACCCCTCCGTGGGCAGGGGCGATGGTCCCGGGGGCCCGTGGAAGGGGTGCTTTTGGCGAGGGGGAGCGTGTGCCTGCTGGGCAGTGCGGTGCAGCGCGCAGCCCGAAGGCACTGGTGTACTCACTCGGACACAATACACCGGAGTCTCTGGTAAACCAAACGGTAGAATGGACGGGGCCCACAGCCGGCTGCGGTGTTCTCCCTGGACGGGTTGGTGGCGGCTGTCGTTCCGCTTGCACCGATGTTGTGTTGTGAATGACTCCTGTGCCTGGACACTGGTAGTCCTCTCCCCGGCGTGTAAGTGTCGTAGGAGCCCGTTTGCTCGCAGGCACTGGCCCTTTGGATCTCTTGCCTTTGGCGGTGGAAGTTATCCGGGATGGTTGGGCTGTTGCCTTCAATCGGGACTTGGGTGGGAATGAACCCCTGAGGTCCAGACCGCAATCAGTAAATTTGACTATAAGGGCGGCTTCTAGCCTAGTCAGGGTCTCAGTACCCTGCCTGGTGCTTGGCTTCCAATCGGCTCCCCGGTTCGGTACCGGCGGGCCACCGCCCGACCCCGGTCCTACGGTTCCACCGACCGTACACCAACTGCTGCAGATGGCGACCACCGTCTGCCAACCTTGCTGGAGGTGACTGGGCTCCGACCCAGACACCTAAACAGTCTGTGGCAGGCCTGGTCCCAGGTCTGCCCTTGACTTCACTCCTCACTCCTTCTCTGTCAGAACCAAAACTCAACTACTCTGTTTTTCCCGCCTCCAGGCGTGTGAACTCCTCGGTGGGTGGAGTCAACCGCCTGGCTCCGCCCCACCTGGTGTGGACATCAAACCTGGAGGGTGGCAACAAGGATTTTTGTGTGACTGTTGTCACCTATCCTGGGAAGGGGTGTGTGTGGTGTTGTGTCTGTGACTACCTGGCTAGTCCAGGGCGTCACAAAAACACTGAAAGAATTGACATGCTTCAGTTTTTCTGCTGCAAATAAAGAAAAGCAACATGTGCACAAACTTCAGGATTCTCATTGACTTTGCCGGGAAAGGATTTGCCTGCAGTTTTCTGACAAAACTGTACTCAAAAACACATGAAAAAACTTTTTAAAAACACACTGTGTGCCCTTTTGCAGGTAACACATACATGACATTGGACCAAGTTACAAATTAAAAGAAAAGCCAAGTATGCCTGCAGGTAGGATGAGGTTAGCATGAGAGAGCCTGGGGCCACAGAATAGTGACCTGGTACCCTAAACAGGATCCTGCAAATGAATTCACTTTTACCAGTCATATATCCCTGTGACTGCTGAGACCCACAACCAAACCAACCCCCCATGCCCGAACAAAACACACGTTTGTAGTAAAACAAGTAAACTTTATTGGAGAGATAATCAAGTGCAAACATATAAAAAACTCTCATCTTTTGCTGGGTTGGGGTCGGTCACAGCTTTTACATTAATTTGTGCAAATATCAAAACCAACTTATACTGCTGTCAAGACGAGGCGTAATGCCAGGCCGGTCACCCGGCGCAATCAGCCTTCGCTTGACACCACCATTCCAGAACTGACCGCTGTGACTTAAATAGTTAAACATTGAACAAACAGGGAGGGAGGGTGGGACAGCAGCTTCCAGGTCTCACGGATGAGGAGAGAGCGAACCCGGAAACAAGGGGGATTTTATATGGGAAAATGGAGGAGGAGAAACACTGGGATTGGACACGGACAAGGGGGCGGACGGTTCGGGCATGGGAAGGAAGAATTAACCCCTTCAGACCGGGTCAGCAGTCAGGGTGCATCCAGCTCAATATTACTGATATGCCCCGCAGACTGCTGAGACCCACAACCAAACCAACCCCCCCATGCCCGAACAAAACACACGTTTGTAGTAAAACAAGTAAACTTTATTGGAGAGATAATCAAGTGCAAACATATAAAAAACTCTCATCTTTTGCTGGGTTGGGGTCGGTCACAGCTTTTACATTAATTTGTGCAAATATCAAAACCAACTTATACTGCTGTCAAGACGAGGCGTAATGCCAGGCCGGTCACCCGGCGCAATCAGCCTTCGCTTGACACCACCATTCCAGAACTGACCGCCACGGAGGAGCAAAGTCCCTAGACAGCGCTCCGACCCCCACCCATTAAAAGAAGTGCCTGCTCAATGCCATCTTGAAGGCCTGATAAAAAAATATGGATGCCAATGTCCGACAAATGGACGCCTTCCGGCAACATGAGGCTGGAGTTGTCCCCTTCCAGCTGCCTATGTCTGACGACTACACCACCCTTAAAGCGGATGAAATGGGACATTCTCGCGTTCAAAGTAAGGCGTGACCGCTCCACTGCTGCTGCGTCGCGAGCCCCCTGCCATGCAACGCGGGGGATTACTTCTGACCAAATGAGAACCAGCTCGGGAAAGAAACCGTGGAATTTATCCACGTCAGACCTCATAGTAGTCAGGAGCTCTGCAAGCCGGGAGGAACAAAGATCATTGCCCCCGGCGTGTATGAGAAGAATCACCGGGGACACCGCAACTTGAGCGATGCCGACTACCTCCGGGAGAACCTGCGGCCACATCAGGCCTCTGATGCACCTCCAATGCACGTCGAGGCCACGAAAGCCGAGATGCCTTCCACCCGGGCGATACGCCGCTCTCTGGCCAGCCCAAAAAATATACGAGTGGCCCAACAGCCACACCGCCGGCCGTGCACCGCCTATGGAAAGAAACAGAATTAGTAAAGCAATAAATCAGGTCGAACGTAGCGCGCAAAGCAAGAAGAATGCCATCTACCAATGCGCTGAATCTCGGAATTGGATAAACCAGCTCTCGCGGCCTCGGTAGCCGCACCTATCCGAAAGGAGTGTGTACCAAAATCAGTAGGCTTCAAGCCAAACGATCGCAGTCATTTACGAAAGAGGGCCAAAAACTGGAACTTTGTGAGTGGTGAACCATCCTCGTGAGATAAGAAGGACACACCAGAGCGACGCACAGCTAGATAGTTGTTTACCAAAACAATGGGGCAGACAGGGCCAGGGATAGCGAATAAGGGGATCCAAGAGCCCCTGCCAGATGGGTCCGTTTTGGACTTACGGATGCGGATACGCAAGCCCCCATTGCAAACTGTAACATCATTGTGCCGGAGGCCACCGGGACGGTGCTTCGAGAAAGACAAAAGCTCACCAATTCGCAAAGCGCCAAAAAAGGCCAATCCGAAGGAAACCGCGAAAAGGGCGGATTCAAAGGGGGATGTGCAAAAATTATGGACGGCCCCAATGAGGCGAGCCAACAGTGCAAAAGAGATGGGCCGTCTATGCTCCTGGCGGGGAGTCAACCGACACCAACCACAAACGGCCCGACTGATAATAAAAGATTTTGTGACGTCCGACCAGCCGCGAAGCTTGAAATGGAAGGCGATGCCAGTTAAACGATTCCGGGCCACGGACCCAGAAAAACCAGAATCACGCAAATGTATCAAGTACCGAACTGTAGCTGCCAAACGGGCAGGTTCTGAACTGTCAATCGGGGGGTGCCCCGCGATATTCAGCCATTCCGACCATGCCTTACCATAAGCTTGCAACGTCGCAGGAGCCACGGAAGCTCTCACCAACGGAATCAGTTGCTGAGAAGGAGGTTCCACATACTGACAGGGCAGGGCAAGCTGTCCGGCTGAGCGCGGGGGCAAAGCTCTCGGAATTTCTGTAAATGAAAACGAGAAAGAGCATCAGCAGCGGAGTTGCGAAAACCAGGGACATGACGGGCACGAAACCAGATGTTAAGTTCCAAACATCTAAGGACTAATGACCTGAGTAATTTTATGACCGGGGGGGACGAGGAAGACAAATGATTAATTGCATGAACTACACTCATATTGTCGGTCCAAAACAAAATGCGCTTATTTCGTAGAACAGTTCCCCAAATAGCGACAGCCGCCACTATGGGAAAAAGCTCAAGCAAGGTTAAGTTGGAAACCCAGCCTAAGGCATGCCAGGAATCTGGCCATCGTTCAGCACACCACTGGTCATCAAAAATCACTCCAAAACCAAGTGACCCAGAGGCATCAGAGAAAAGGGATAGCTCCTCATTAGTTATTTCCTCCTCCTGAAAGCATGTATGACCGTTGTACTGAGAGATAAACTCAGTCCAAACAATCAAATCAGCACGCAGCGGTGCCGAGATCCGAATCCGGTGGTGGGGGAGCCTGACACCCCTGGTTGCGAGGGCCAGGCGACGAGAAAAAATACGTCCCATAGGCATGACACGGCATGCAAACACCAGGAGGCCCAGTAAAGATTGCATTTGGCGTAAAGTAACGCTACGGACTGAACGAAAACCCATGAGCAATGAAAGTAATGCAGAAACTTTGTCAGATGGGAGGCGAAAAATCATGGCCTCAGAATCGATTTCAATCCCCAAAAAGGATAGCGTTGAAACCGGACCAACTGTTTTTCCTTGTGATAAGGGAACGCCAAATTTTTCCATGAGCCGGCAGAAATTGTCCAACAAAAATTGACATTGTGAGGAATCACCTGGTCCTACAAAAAGAAAATCGTCCAAGTAGTGAGTGATGGAATGGGAGCCCGACTCCCATCTCACCACCCACTCCAAAAATGAACTGAAAAGTTCGAAAAAATAGCAGGAAATCAAACAACCCATGGGCAGGCACGTGTCGTAATAATAAGAGCCATCAACGAACCAGCCCAGTAAATGGTGACAGTTGGAGTGAACGGGGAGAAGGCGAAAGGCCGACTCAATGTCAGATTTTGCCATCAACGCGCCCCTTCCGGCCTGTCGAACTAGCGAAACCGCTCTATCAAAAGACACGTAAGTCACGGTGGCATCTGCTTCAGATATGCCATCATTTACTGATGAAAAAATTCTTTCGGTCTAATAATACTGCTCCTATTTTACCTGATGAAAGCAATTCCGCTGAAACGCGTTGTAATAATAGGAGCGCCTAATTAATAAAGTTTAAATAACTAATATCAGCATATATCCTTATTGCGCTATATTAGACCGAAATAATTTTTTCATATACCCCCTCCCCATTGGGAATCGGTAATAGCTGCAAAGGACCTGCTGACATATCAAAAAATCCAGCTGGTAGCTGGAGGATTGAAGGGAAAAAAAACCTGAATTCCATGGTGCCAGTGGAAATCAGTAGCTGACAACGTTACCCCAAATCTGGACTCCTGAAGCCTGGTTACAGGATCTGCTCGGAGGAACTCCAGACTGATAAGCTTACACTGAAGTTGTGCGGGGGCGCACAACCAACAAAGGTGAGCAATTCTAATATTTTAAACGCTAAAAGGATTCCACGGGTGCTTCTCATAGTGCGCTTGTTTTATCTATCTATTTAAATCATTTACTGATGATCCTTTGGGGTAGGACAAATGCTGAATCAGGCGAAATTTGCCCGGTTCCTTTTTGGGAACAACGCCCAAAGGAGAAACCCGTAAGTTGAAAAATGGGGGTAAAGAAAATGGTCCTCGAATCGTGCCTGCTGACAATTCGCTTTCCAATTTCTGTAGCAACACATGATGAAACTCAGTAGCCGATTTCAGGTTCTGAGCAAACGAGGGGTCCCTACAAAAATTAAAAGGGATGAAAAAACCGAAAGTAAAACCAAAACGCAGCTGGGCCGCCGCCTCTTTATTGGGGTACTGGTCGAGCCACGGCCCCATCGCGAGGACACTCACTGGCGTCCTTATCCGGCATGCTGGATGTTTTTGCAGGCAATTTTGCGGATGGACGGGTACACTTGGCTGCGGTATGAGGTCCACCGCAGGCGGAGCACTCGTGCTTGAATTTACAGAGGCCAAAGAAACGACAGTGGCCTTGATTAAATGACCAGCACGTGCCGGGTCTACGAACGGCCACTGAGCCGGAGCCAGCGGTGTTGCTAGGGGCCGCTGAAGGAAAGGGCTGATAAGCCTTCTGGGCCAGCATCAGGCGCAGCCATGTGTCCATGGCTTTGACCCCCCAGCCTAGCTGGGGTTGGAGGGCTAAACGGCGACGAAAATCTTCGTCGTAACGCCACCAGGCAGATCCCCCGTGTGATTTGTAAGAATTGTATATGGTGTCAAGATAAATGAACATCTCGGAACAGCGCTCGGGGTGCTTCTGACCCATTACGCATCCCATGACACAAAATGCTTGCAGCCAGTTGTTCATAGATCTGGCTACTTTTGGCCTCCTTTCAAAAGGACGATCCGCCGATCGCCGCTCTTTATCAACTGTATGTTGATCGGTGGAAACCAAGGACCATATATCAATATAGTCATTGGCCCATATTTTTTGAACAGTCTCCTCACTCAAGTGGGATCCCAAAGGGGTAACGCCACAGAAAAAAGCGTCTCTGTGAATATCCGCGCGTGGAGGGGGGGGAAGGAGGGAGGGGGGTGGGTCAGGTTGATTTGAAATTTTAGCACTAAATGAAGGGTTAACTAGTATTTTTCCCCCCGCCGCAGGCTGCAAATTTGCCAAAAGTGCTTTAAGAGCTGCTGGCATACCCGCACTATCCCCCCATGCCCCAGAGTAGTGGTACTCACCAGCATCCTGAATAGGGGCGACATAAGGCTCCAGTGGTGGATCAACGAATTCCACGGGCTGCAAACGCGCTGTGGGAGGAACCGACTCCCTCTGCGGGTGATGGTGACGTCGGCGATGATGATGAGGCACGACGGAGACGTCTGAAGAAACTGATGAGGCGGAAGGAGAGCGCCACCTCGATGAGCGAGAGCGGCGGCTCCTCCGAGAGGACCTGGAATGGCGGGAATGGCTATGTGCTCCATGCGACCTAGCAGGGCGCTCGTATCGCTCGGGGGTGTGCGATGACGCAGATAAATGTGTTGCTGAGCGTTCGCGGCGGCCGCGGGCCAGAGCTTCAGCATTCATCTGTTCCAAAGCAATCATGGGGGCCTGTGAAGTGTGAACTAGTGGGAACAGATCAGATGGGGGGTGGGCAGACGCAGCTGGCTGCGCACCCGCAGATCCCTGCATAATGGGTGGCAAGACCAGCATCTGGGGGTTAATGTGTGCTGAAGGGCTTATTACTGCCCCAGCACTTAAAGCAGGTTGCCTTGACACAATGTTTGCCTATGCTGTTTGTGAAGGCTGGGTGGGAGGGGGAGTGGGCAGAAGGGGCACAGCGTCTGCAGTCTCCTCTATGGATGAGGAGCTGCAGCTGTGATGTCCTCCCATAGTTGGTGGCAAGTGGAATAGTGGTGGTTCAGGGTGGCAGGGGTTACCAGCTGCCGACCGCGGGTCCGCGTTACCGGAGGGACAGAGTCGGCGTGCGGCAGCCGCGGTCGGGAGCTGGGAGGAAGTGGGCGGAGCTTGCCGCGAGGCGCGCGCACGAGTGCGCATGCCCCGTGACGTCATCGTGGAAGGACTCAGGCGCTCCGGCGGGCGTGTACGCCAAGCGGATCGCCTGCCGCCGGAGATTACCGCCCGAGCCTCAGGAGGGAGAGGACGCATCTCAGCTAGGATGGAGGTAAGCCATGCGTCCCCTTCCCTCCCAATCCTGTCCCTGATCGCTGCAGCGAGCGCGTCGGCCATCTCTCACCAGAGGCTGCTGTGTCCGGGGTACCAGCAGCACAGCAGCTTCCAGGTCTCACGGATGAGGAGAGACCGAACCCGGAAACAAGGGGGATTTTTTATGGGAAAATGGAGGAGGAGAAACACTGGGATTGGACACGGACAAGGGGGCGGACGGTTCGGGCATGGGAAGGAAGAATTAACCCCTTCAGACCGGGCTCAGCAGTCAGGGTGCATCCAGCTCAATATTACTGATATGCCCCGCAATATACTGATATACTATGTGCTCAGATATCTGATGTTATGTACAGATAACATGCGGCTGATATATCTGATGTCTGTACTCATCATACACCATCACATATTATCCTATATATGACATCTGGTATCTGTAGTTGTACCGCCCCGTGCTCGGCGGCAGCCGAGCCGCTCGGATCCGGACCTTCAGTGGGTGGCTCGAGGGTCTCCGGACCTGGGGGTCCTGTGGTCACTCCAATCCAAAAGGGGGTTTGTGGTTTGGGGACAAAGTGGTACGGCCGGAACCATGTTAAGTTCGTGACGCCACCCACGGGATATGGTGAAGGTGGACACCACCGCTGCAGTTACGGGGCACCCAGCGGGAGATGGTATGCAGCAAGTTGTTAACACCTCCGTGGGTAGGAATTGTGGCCCCCACCCGGCTGGTGGTCTCTGTCTTTCTCCTGCACCTGTGTGTGATGTTGGACTACCTGCGCTTGCAACTTCAGGAGTCCGCTCCCCAGCTGGATGTGGCCAAAGGAGCCCTTTTGCCTGCAGACGCTGGCCCGTGGGATCTCTGAGCCTTGGCGGTGGCTACTTATCCCCCTCGTTGGGCTGTTGTCTTCTATTAGGGACTTTGGGTGGGAAAGGACCTCTAGTCCTGGCCGCAATCAGTTGATTAACTCAGTCCAGTAGCTTCTGGACTTCGTTTCAGGGTCTGAGTACCCTCTTTGTGCTCCGGTTTCCGAGTCGGTTCCCCGGGTCGGTACCGGTGGGCCACTACCCTGTCCCGGTCCACCACGGCTCCATCGAGCCGTCTTCCTGGCTCCTGCAGGCAGAGGCCTCCGTCTGGCTCCTAGCCAAAGGTACCAGGGCTCCAACCCTGGCACCTGTCAGTTTGCTGCAGACCTGTCACACAGGCCTGCTTCCACTCTCCACTCAACTGTCACTGCAACTCCAAACTGAACTGACTTTTCCCGCCCCAGGCTCTCTGAACTCCTCGGTGGGCATCTTCCAACCGCCTGGTTCCGCCCCCTGGTGTGGCCATCAGGCCCTGGGGGTGGTGACTAGGGTTTTAGTGTTTGGCTGATGTTACCTATGAGGGACTGGTGTTGTGCGGGGCCCTATCTGTGACTACCTGGCTGGCCAGGGCGTCACATAGTCACAGCAGATCATACATCGTCACATATTGTCCTGTATTCTGGTTGTGATATACAGTGGTACCTTGCTTAACGAGAACAAACCGTTCTGGGACTTACATAGTTACATAGTTACTAAGGTTGAAAAAAGACCTAGGTCCATCTAGTTCAACCTTACTCCACCAGTTCTACAAAGTCATTTATAACCAACAATGTTGTGTGTACTGAGGAAATCATCCAGCCCTTTTTTGAAAGCTGTTATAGTATCTGCCATTACTACCTCTCGTGGTAGGGCATTCCACAGTCTGACTGCTCTAACTGTAAAGAACCCTTTCCTATTTAGCTGTCGGAATCGCTTTTCTTCCACTCGCAGTGAATGCCCCCTGGTCCTTAGTATTGTCTTCGGAAGAAATAAGTCAAGTGCCAGTCCTTTATATTGATCACACATGTATTTATACATATAAATGAGATCTCCTCTGAGACGTCTTTTTTCTAAGCTAAACATATCTAACTTTTTCAACCTGTCATCATATGGGAGGCCTTCCATTCCTTGTAGTAGTCTAGTTGCCTGCCTTTGAACTGACTCTAACTTCTGAATGTCCTTTTTAAAATGTGGAGCCCAAAACTGAATCCCATATTCCAGATGTGGCCTTACAAGTAATTTATAGAGGGGTAACAATACGTTGGGATCACGGGATCTAATCTCTCTTTTTATACACCCTAGAATCTTGTTTGCTTTTGCAGCTGCTGCTTGACATTGAGTGCTGCTGCTCAGCTTATTTGTAATAAGAATACCCAAGTCCTTCTCCTGTTCTATAGTCCCGAGTTTACTTCCATTTAATGTATACGCAGTTATAGGATTGCTCCGTCCTAGGTGCATTACTTTACATTTATCAACATTAAATCTCATTTGCCAAGTATCTGCCCATTCTGACATTTTATCCAGATCTTTTTGTAATATTGTACTATCAAGGTCAGTTTTTAATATCCTACATAGTTTGGTGTCAGTTAACAACCTCATGTCCTAATGATTACCTACTAGCACTCCAAGATACATAATTCCCTGACTGGGAAGTATCCTGCCGTGACCCTCGCACTCCAGGAGTGCGAGGGTCACGGCAGGATACTTCCCAGTCAGGTGATGTAACATTATGATACTATTATGTCTTTTGTCAGCCTAATTATAGTAATCTCTATTTGAGTATGGACTTATATGGACTGTGTGGTCATTATCACAGATGGTTCGCTATTGTATACTGCATTTTCTAAAGCTGGTGTCACACACAGCGACAACGACAACGACGTCGCTGCTACGTCACCATTTTCTGTGACGTTGCAGCGACGTCCCGTCGCTGTCGCTGTGTGTGACATCCAGCAACGACCTGGCCCCTGCTGTGAGGTCGCCGGTCGTTGCTGAATGTCCAGCTTCATTTTTTGGTCGTCACTCTCCCGCTGTGACACACACATCGCTGTGTGTGACAGCGAGAGAGCGACGAAATGAAGCGAGCAGGAGCCGGCACTGGCAGCTGCGGTAAGCTGTAACCAGCGTAAACATCGGGTAACCAAGGGAAGTCCTTTCCCTGGTTACCCGATGTTTACGCTGGTTACCAGCCTCCGCTCTTGCTGCCAGCGCCGGCTCCTGCACTGTGACATGTGGCTGCAGTATGCATCGGGTAATTAACCCGATGTATACTGTAGCAAAGAGAGCAAGGAGCCAGCGCTAAGCAGTGCGCGCGGCTCCCTGCTCTCTGCACTGTGACATGTAGCTGCAGCACACATCGGGTTAATTAACCCGATGTGTACTGTACCTAGGAGAGCAAGGAGCCAGCGCTAAGCGCGGCTCCCTGCTCTCTGAACATGTAACACAGCGACGTTATGATCGCTGCTTCTGCTGTGTTTGACAGCTAAGCAGCGATCATAACAGCGACTTACAAGGTCGCTGTTACGTCACCGAAAATGGTGACGTAACAGCGACGTCGTTGTCGCTGTCGTTTAGTGTGAACCCAGCTTAAGTGTCATGGATCTCATGTAATCTATGGACCCATGCAGGCTCTGCTGATACCACTATGTGCGTTTATTGGTAATTTACACTGCATTTAGTGGAGTTAATTCCTGTCTGGGGAACCTGCATACTCTTTTATTTATTTATTCTCATGAGTACAGATTATTTATGGGGGAACCCTGCATGGAAAAATTCATGCACTGCAGATGAAAAACGCAGGTGGAGCCGCAGAGTCTGCATTTGGTCCACATGATATATGATACTTGTACAAAAACTATATATGTGAGAATTTTGCAGTAATGAATACGTTACACTGGCATTAATACAGTTATGATCACTAGGTCCATTTTTAGTCCATTTAATATTTGTTTTTTTGGCTGTAATTACATATACATTCACCTGCCTGGGTGTAAATATCCCAGTCACTAATACAGGGATTTAATTATTTTCCTGTCCGTGTCTCTCTTCTATACGGTACCTTTTTGCTAAAATATGTTTTAAAAAATATGTTCAAATAAAGATTGGTTTTATTGAAAAATGGCGTTACTCCTTTAATTTGGTCATCTAGGGATGTCCAATAAATGTGTATAAATTATAGTTTGGTGTCATCAGCAAAGACTGACACTTTACTATCAATCCCATCCACAAGGTCATTAATAAAGAGATTAAAAAGAATTGGTCCTAGCACAGATCCCTGCGGCATCCCACTGCTGACTATGGCCCATTTAGAGAATGTTCCATTTATGACTACTCTTTGTTTCCTATCTTTTAGCCAATTCCTTACCCAGTTGCATATAGTTCCCCCTAGTCCTTGCTTCTGGAGCTTTAGGCCTTGTGCGCACTGGGAAATGGAATTTTCTTGAGAAAATTCCGCATGCTCTCAAAGATTACCGCACCCGCGGTAAAAAAAAAAAATGCGGTTTGCTGCGGTTTTACCGTGGTATTATTCGCGGTATTGCCGCGGTTTTGCCGCGTGCGGGTTGGGATGTGCTTTATTGCATTCAATGCAATAAAGCACATTGAAAAAAAAAAAAAAAAGTCATTTAATTCTGAGATAGTAGATAGACAGAAGAATAGATAGAGGGATAGATAGACAGACAGAGGGATAGATAGATAGATGACAGATCGCTACATTTCCCACGGTCGGCAGTGAGTTCACATTACCGGCCGTGGGAAATGACCGGTAATTACCTCTGCTGTCTGCTGCTTTCATTCAGCGCTGTGTCTGTGACAGTCGCGGCTGGATGGAAGCAGCGCAGGACCTGTGGATTACGCCGGAGCGGTGGATTACGCCGGAGCTTTGGTGCGGGAGGGGTTAATAAAATGGTGAACGAGGCTTGTTTGTTTTATTTAAAATAAAGGATTTTTCGGTGTCTGTGTTTTATTCACTTTACTTACGGGTTGATCATGTCAGCTGTCACATAGACGCTGCCATGATCAAGCCTGGAGTTAATTGCGGTGGTCCCCCACCATCATTAACCCCTTGTATTACCTTGCTGCCACTGCTACACGGTGGCAAGAAGAGCCGAGGACACGCCGGTATTGCCGCATAATGCATGCGACAGTGCCGGGGCAGCTGCGGCTGATATTCTCGGCTGCGGGAGGGGGAGTGAGGCAGGGGACATTAACCCTGCCCCTCTCCCTCCCCAGCCTGAGAATACCGGGCCGCCGCTGTGTGCTTACCTCGGCTGGAAGGTAAATATGCAGCGGAGCCCATGTGTTTTGTTTTCTATATTTCCGTTTTCTTTCTATGTGTGTTCTATGTGTCTGTGTCTATGTGTTCTATGTCTGTGATGTGTTCTGTGTCTGTGATGTGTGTGTGTTTACTCTCTGCACGGCTTCCTCTTCCTGTAATGACATCACTTCCCTGCAAAACCGCAGACAGGCGATGTACATTACCGGAGGTAAACCGCGAAATACCGCAGGGAATAACGCAGGAAAACGCAGTGAACCGCACAGAATTTGCTGCCTGCGTTATTCCCTGCGGGATTTCATGATTAACATTGGAGTCAATGGAGAGAAATCCTGCAGCGATGTGCGGAAAAGAAGTGACATGCACTTGTTTTTGCTGCGGGATTCCCGCAGCAAAACATGCAGCTGTCAAATTCCGCCCAGTGCGCACAGGATTTTTTTTCTCCATAGCATTTGCTGGTGATTCACTGCAGAGATGTTATGAACATTTTCTGCAGCGAAACATGCAGCAAATCCGCGGAAAATCCGCGGCAAAATCCGGTAAGTGCGCACATAGCCTAAGTATAAGGCTATTATGTGGTACAGTATCAAATGCCTTTGCAAAGTCCAAATAAATCACATCAGCTGCATTACCAATATCCAGGTTTGCACTTACCCCCTCATAGAACCCCAACAGGTTGGTTAGACACGATTTATCTTTCATGAATCCATGCTGTCTGTCAGTTATTATATTATTTTCTGCAACATATTTTTGCATGTCATCCCTTAAAATGCCCTCAAAAAATTTACATACTACTGATGTCAGGCTTACTGGACGGTAGTTGCCTGGATCTACCCTCTTACCTTTCTTAAATATCGGTACCACATCAGCAATCCTCCAATCCTGAGGCACCAACCCTGTTACAAGTGAGTCTAAAAAGATAAGATACAGCGGTCTGTCAATTACGGAGCTCAATTCCCTCAATATTCGTGGATGAATGCCATCTGGCCCTGGGGATTTGTCACTGTTTAATTTACTCAGACGTAGGCGTACTTCATCTTGTGTTAAATTAATTATATCGGGTGGTGGACTTTGATTTTTCACTTGTTGAATGATCCCTGGTACAGTCAGTTCCTTGGTGAATACAGATGAGAAATGCCTATTTAATATCTCAGTCTTTTGTTTGTCCTCTATAACTAACTTGTTATTATATTTTAAGGGGCCAATACTATCCTTTGTTTTCCTTTTGGCATTAATGTATTTATAAAAGATTTTGGGATTTATTTTAATGTCATTGGCGATTCTTGTTTCAGTAGCTAGTTTTGCTTGTTTGATTTCTTTTTTGCATTGCTTTTATACTCCTGAAATGCTATTTCTGTATTCTCAGCCTTCAAGATTTTAAACGCCCTTTGTTTTTGTTTTATTATACTTTGTACAGTCTTATTTAGCCATAGTGGTTTCTTTTTATTCCAGGACGTTTTATTACCAGAGGGTATAAGTTTTTTACAGGACTCTAGCAGTATATCCTTAAACTTTCCCCATTTATGTTCAGTATCCCCAGTTACCATGACTTTGTCCCAATCTACACATTTAAGCTCTTCCCTTAATTTGTTGAAATCAGCTTTCCTAAAATTCCAGGTTTTAGCATTTCCCCTTTGATATGTTTTATTGAATATTACGTTGAAGGTTACCATATTATGATCGCTGGTGCCCAAGTGCTCCCGAACCTGTAGATCTGAAATTGTATCCGGTCTATTTGACAGGACCAAATCTAGCAAATTATCTCCCCTCGTCGGTTCATCTACCATCTGAGAGAGGTAATTGTCTTGAATGGTAGATAAGAATTTACAGCTTTTAGCACAACCAGAAGATTCTATGTCCCACTGTATGTCTGGATAGTTGAAATCCCCCATAATAAGAAACCGATTATTATTATTAGCTGCCTTTTCATTTTGTTCCAGCATTTCACCCTCTATTTGTTCAGGTATGTTAGGAGGCTTATAGCAAACTCCAATTAGCATTTTTCCATTATTCCACTCCCCATGTACCCATGCACCCATACTGACTCTACATTGTTGCAGTTCCCCCCAATGTCATCATTCAACACAGGTTTTAGGTTAGATTTGATAAATATTCACACCCCACCACCTTTTTTGTCTTTCCTGTCCCTCCTAAATGTACTATAACCCTGTATGTTTGTCACCCAGTCATGGCTTTCATCCAGCCAGGTTTCCTTAATGCCCACCACATCATAATCCATGGTTGACATAAGAGTCTCCAATTCATTCATTTTGTTTGCAGAGTTCTTGCATTTGCCAGTAGACATTTAATCCTATTAACACCTTTATTACTCCTAGCCTCCCTACCTTCCTTGCATGTCCCATCCCCCCTAATCCTTCATTGACCCCTACCATCTCACTGTCTCTATCTGCTCTATCTATCCCCTTTTTTGCTCCACCACCCTCCCTCCCCCCAGATCCTAGTTTAAAATCTCCTCCATCCGTCTCACCATTTTCTCCCCCAGCACAGCTGCACCTTCCCCATTGAAGTGTAGCTCGTCCCTACCGTAGAGCCTGTAGCCAACTGAGAAGTCAGCCCAGTTCTCCATGAATCCGAACCCTTCCTTCCTGCACCAATTTCTAAGCCACGTATTTATCTCCCTAAGCTCCCGCTGTCTTTCTAGTGACGCTCGTGGCACCGGTAGTATTTCTGAAAACACCACCTTGGAGGTCCTGGACTTCAGCTTCTCACCTAGTTCCCTGTAATCATTTTTAAGGATCTTCCACCTGCCTCTAACTTTGTCATTAGTACCAATGTGCACCATGACCGCTGGGTTTTCCCCAGTCCCACCCAACAATCTGTCTATCTGATCCGCAATATGCCGACCCGAGCACCTGGCAGACAACACACTGTTCGGCATTCACGGTCTCGGCGACAGATGACCTTGTCTGTCCGCCTAATTATAGAGTCCCCTACCACTAACATCTGTATGGGCTTTGCTGCACTCCTATTTCCCTCCTTCCTACAGCAGTTGTTTTCCTGGTTGCTAGGAGCAACGTCCTGCTGTAGTGACCCTAGTCCAGGCCCTTCATTCCTAATATCAGCCAAACAGGCATATTTACTAGGTTGTGCCAGGTCAGGACTAGGCTCCCTGACACTTTTCCCCCTACCTCTTCTTCTAACTGTTACCCAACTACCTACCTCTGGGTCCTGATCTTCCCCACCTCCACCCTCCTCCATATCACTGGCCCCAGCCAGAGAAAGCTCAGTGAGCTCTAAACTCCTCTCCAGGTTTGCAATGCTCCTGAGTGTTACAAGCTGCTTATTTAGATCAGTTATCTGGGCTTCCAAACACGCGACTGTGCTTGTTAATCAAGGTACTCGTTCAGCAGAGCAAGATTTCCCATAGGAAATCATTGCAATGCTGACGATCCATTCCACAACTTCTAAAATGTCCCATCCTGGTCCCCTATTCTGTCATTCCACACATGCTCAAACACACACAAACACACACACACACACACACACACGCACATATTATATGCTCACCTTACCTTCCGTTCCATCGCCGATCTGCTGGGGCTTGCTGTTCTCTGGTATACGGCCGGGCTGTGTAACGCGTTACCATAACGACGAGGCAGGAAGTTCCCGGCCACAGCGCTGACGTCAATGGCACAGCCGCTTGCCTCTGATTGGCCAGCGCTCTGCCTTTCATTAGCGATGACAGGAAGTTCCTCCCTCGTCGCTATGGCTGCAGATACACAGAGTGGACTGGAGCGGAGCGGCGCACTACAGCACCCAGGAGGCCGGCGATGAAACGAAAGGTAAACATATTATGTTATATTATATGCTCACCTTACCTCCCGTTCCATCGCAGGCCTCCTGGGTCTTGTAGTTCGCCGCGAGGACGTCGCGATGTACCCGGGAACTACAAGAACCATGAGACCGGCGGTGGAACGGAAGGTAAGGTGAGCATAATACTGTATGTGTGTGCGTGCGTGCGTGTGTGTTTGTGTGGACTGCAAGTGCGGGTCAGAGTGTGGTGGATGGACGGAACCGGAAGTGTGTGTGGTGAGAATTTCGCTCGTACAGCAAAGCTTTCTCGTAAAGCGGGTTACAAATTTACAGAAAGCTTTGCTTGTTAACGAGAATTTCGCTTAAGAGGGTTACTCGTTATGCGAGGTACCACTGTACTATGTACAGACATCTTATGACATATACAGGGTAATATGTGACTGGTATATCCTTTACTATGACCTTTTTCCATTGGTGTGGAGTTTATATACTTTGGTGACATGGTTGCGTGAGTATGTTTGAAAAATAACAAAACATAAAGATATTCTGAGGTCCAGTAACTGTGTAGCACTTGTGTGACGACCTTTACACCAGGTCTTTTTCCTGCATTGTCCTCACTGGTGACTTTGCCATCGTTTTCTGCTGGGGATAGTCCAGCATCTTTACTCATTTTACTCTTATAAGGGCAGAGTCACACTTGCGTATGGCATGTGATGCAAGAGCATTTGATGCGATCTGCTAATGTCCCTCAGCTCAGGATCTGCTGCGAGTGTAAGCCAAGTGTCAGCTAACTGTGATCTCTTCCTGAGATCGGATCACAGCTGCGGAGGAGAGGTCGGGCACTTTGGAGGACAGTGAGGGGTTAACTCCCCTTCTCCTCCATTGTCAGTCTGTGCATATATTGCACTGTACTTGGATAACATCCGAGTGCAGTCCGATGTTTTTTCACTTGTATGGGTGCGAGTGACACGGCTCTCGCAGACAATTGCAGCATGCTGCCATTTTTTCCTCAATCAGTTTCGGGCTGAGGGAAAACTCACAGGTCAGAGCTGCAGCATTGTCTTACATGGGGCTAAGTGCAATGCCAGATTTTCTCCCTGCAACTGGGTGAGTCATACGCAAGTGTGACTCTGTCCTAATGGAGAGTAGCTTCAGCAACAACTGAGTGTATCACTTCTAACTTCTTTTACTGCTCGTTTTCAGTTGGATTTCAGGCAGAATCCACCTGAAAAAGATGTTATGTACACATACCCTAAGGGTAAGTTCACATTTCCGCTATTTTCTGGGCGTCACAGTCCGCCGCTTTGAGAAACAACGGGAACCGCCAAAAATGCTTTGGCAGCTTCTGTTGCTTCCCATAGACTTGTATGAGCGGTGGATTGTGACGGATGGCCTTGCGCTGTATCCGCCGCTCGGCAGATCGACTGACTGCTGGCGGGGAGGAACGCTGCATGCAACGTTTTTCGGTGCGTCAAAAACAACACACCGCGTCTCTCTCTCTTTCTCTCTCTGTTTCTGTCTCTCGCTCTCTCTCTCTCCCCTCCTCCTGAAAGGTTAAAATAAACCTTTCAGGAAAAAAAAACAAAACGGTACCCGTTCAACGCTACATGTGTTTGTACACAATTAACCTTCCCAGCGTCACAATCCGTCTTTGTGACACTGGGAAAATAGCGGAAATGTGATCTTAGCCTAAGGCTTTGTTCACATGCAGCATTTTTTGCAGTGTTTTTTTAATACAAATTCTATGATGCTTTTAACAGTACAAGCAAAAGCTGTGAGATTTCAGAAATCTCATGTACATGCTTGGGTATTTTTTTATTTCCTCACTGAATTTGTGAATTGCAGCATTTTTTTAAAATCTGCAGTACATCACTTACTACAACATTTTTACAGTCATAGAAAACAACAAAAAAAGTAAAAAAAAACTGCAATAGCTTTTTTTCCACAGTGTTTTTGAAGTGTTTTGGTGAATAAAACTACCTTTATCACACATGTGTGGCGCCCCAGGACCTGGTCGCCACAACAGCATTGCCCCTCCAAAGGGTTAATGCTGAGCCTGGAGGTAATTGGGGGAATCATTGGCCAGTAAGTTCAACATCCAACGCAGTTTCTCTCTCAGGCCAGCAGGGGGAGCTCTGAACCTGGAGTTCCAGGGAGCATTCCTTAAGTCTGACCTGAGGGAGGAGTTAGTGGTTAGTCTGTAGAGAGAAAGCAGAGGAAGCAGACGCAGAGTAGTGCTGTCTTGTGGAACTGGGGCCTGGAGCTGGGATAGCTTGGCCCAGTGAAGCAAGATTTGCAGAGAGGCACAGAAGAGACTCAGACATCGGAGTCTGTAGTTGCCAGGGTATAAAATCCTTCCCTGGTGGCCGAATCCGGAGGGCAGGAGAGCTGCAAGCCCCCTGGCCCATCAGCAATCTGAAGGTACAGCTGCATTCCAAGGGCCCGGTGTGGACTCCAGTAGAGAAGCACCCGAGAGGGCCTGCGCAGCCTACCACACAGAAAAAGGGACAAACCACCGGTCCCAGCAGCAAGAGGGCCATTGCTAAATTCAGAGTGCAGGGTCCTGTAGAAGAAAAGAAAGATCAGGGAGTAGGCCTCATACTCAACTGGCCAAAGAGATCACCCCCAGGCACTTCCAGGCCGGCCGGATCATCTTTACCACCTGTGACGGTCTCCCTGGACTAAACTGTTGCCAAGTAAAAGAGGAGAAGGTAAAGAGACTACTGTTTGTGCCTGTTTCTTTCACTGCCTGTCGGCCCTGCACCGTATAATTCACACAACATCACACCATAGACTCTCACGAGCACCAACTGTTGCCCTGGGGTACCGCTCCACCTGTGGGGAGCAGGACCATCCAAGCTGCCATTCCATCAGCCCCGGAGGCCCCATACAGCAGTGGTGGCGTAATAGCCGCAAACCACAGGTGGCGTCACGACAACCATAAACTTTATTCACCAGCCATATTTAATTGACACCCACCAGGGCCACGGAGCCGGGCCCCGCCACCACTGACGATCCCCAGACTAGTCCGGCCCGGCACCGGGTGTCCCATAGCCCTGGGGTGGGCGAGTCACATGTACTGTAGAAAAAGCACACACGTAATCCACACCCAAAAACTGCCACGAAAATACCAGAAAATGGACATTCTTAGTGCCAAGAAAGCAGGTTTTGGCTGCAGAGAAAAAGAACACGCTGAGTATGAATATAGCCTAAGCTTGGTTTTGGTGCCAAATCTGTGTACTAGGCTTGGTTCATTTAGTGCTTCTTTGGCCACGTTCACGTGTTGCATATTTGGTGAGTTTTTTTTCCTCAGTATTTATAGCCAAAACCAGGAGTGAGTGATAAATACAGAAGTGGTGCCCGTGTTTCTATTGTACTTTTACTCCAATGGTTTTACCAGGAGGTTTTGACTTATTTTATTGGTTATTTATTGGTTAATAAAGTTGATTCATTTTCAAAGAGTTTGTGGACGAATGATATTCCTATATACAGTACGGTAACTGCATGGTGCTGGGGGGCCCCAAGATTGATTTTTTCCTGGTGGGCCCCAGGTACTCCAGTCCGCCGCTGCTCGGAACGTGTCTTCAGTGCTGCGGGCGGTGTGCTGACAGATAAGCGCACGCATCTGTCCACTGACAATGTGGACAGACTAACGTTCATCAAGATGAGCAAGTCATGGATCTCAGAGGACTTTTCTTCCCCTGAGTCATCCAGGGGAGGCAAAAGGCACGTGTATTTTTGAGAGTGCTTAATGCAAAGCATCTTTTTCATTTTGAAAGAGGGGGTCAACTGATGCCACTCAAGTGGGGTGTGTGTGGCCCAATTAGTGGAAACGAGGGAGACTGTGGTTGGAGTCCCCTCGCTGTGTTTTACATGCTTTTAGAAGGGCATGACATGGCTTAGAGGTTGACTTTCAGCATCTGCAAACTGTTGGCTACCGAAATGCTGCCTTTCCAACCTTTTTAACTGAGAATTTTTGAGACCTTATGCACATCGCAGTGCCCCAAGAGCCAATGCCCTGGCGCCACTTCTTCTCCAACAAAGGCGTGCCCGCGCTACACCAGCATGTCGCACCAAACATCACCGCTTCTTTGAGAAACTGTGTGTGACAGGGTGCATTTCACCACAGATACTTGGCCCAGTAAGCATGGACAGGGGCATTACATGTCGCTGACTGGGCAATGGGTTACTATGGGGAGAGATGGAGAAGGGTCTGCTGTACAAGTCTTGCCATCCCCATGAGTTGTGTGTCAATGCTTCCTCTGTATGTAGAAGTTAATACACTGCTTATGCCTCCTCAACCTCGTCTGGGTCCTCCACCTCGGCCCAAACCCTGTGTGGTCAGGCCACCCTTCCTTGTAACTGCGCACAAGGAATCCCATACACCTCCTTACTATGCTGGCAGCAGAGCTCAATTCCATCAGGCGGTCAAATGTTTGCTTTGAAATGTATGGGAAATGTGAGACACCACTGAGGAGTTGTGGACGGTCAGCTCTGGAGACCGAGTTTTATCAATGGTTGTCTCCACTCAACCAGCAGCCAGGGAAGGCCGGGTGCGACAATGATGCAAACCTGGGTGCGGCCCTTCGCCGTGACAATGGGACACACGTGCCTTGTTTGGCTGACGTGTTGAACCTGGTTGTCCAGCAATTTTTAAAGCACTATCCTGGCCTACATGGCCTTCTGCAGAGAGCACGGTGTAACGCCTTCCTTGATCCACACACTCAGACAGGCTGTAAAGGATAGGCTAGAGGGAAGCCACTCACCAAGCAGGACCCCCAGAACCCTGAAACCCTTTAACCCCTATACAGGGATTTGGAATTACACAGGGCCCAAGGTGATCAATACCTGTGGAAGGCTGCAGTTCCAGAGAATAGTAGTCAGGCAGGGTCAAAACATTAATTGAGGAAGAGGAACAGAATGGGACAGCCAGGACTTAATCAGAAAAATAATCTGATATGATCCTTTTTTCACGGACACGACCATCGCTAACAAAAGTAGATGAGGCACCAAAACAGCATCTGCTTCAATGGATCTCAAGTGCGCCATAAAATGGCCTCTCCTCCACCTCAAGTTCAATATCACAAATACTCCATTCCACTGTGGTGTCAACCCAATCGCACTTGCTTCATAACAGCTCTCAAGTTTCCACCAACCCTGCTGAGTGTGGGGTAAAAGATGGTTGAGTCTGCAGAGCTGTTCAGTCACACTATAACCTGGGAATCAGAGGTCTTCTCCAAAGCTGCAATGGAGTACAAACAAAGGTTATTATTATTATTATTATTATTTATTTATAGAGCACCATTGATTCCATGGTGCTGTACATGAGAAGGGGGTTAAATACAGAATACATATACAAGTAACAATAGACAGACTGGTACAGAGGGAAGAGGGCCCTGCCCTTGCGGGATTATATTGTAAAGGATTTTGGGGAGGAGACAGTAGGTGGTGTGTAGGTTGGGCAGAAGCTCTGCACCGTGGTGGTGTCTTTTAATGTTATAGTAATTTATGAACAGATGAGTTTTCAGGTTCCGTTTGAAGCTAGCGAGTGTAGCAGATAATCTGACGTGTTAAGGCAGCGAGTTACAGGAGACAGGGGAAATGATCTGCACAGATGACCAGAAGGTTTGTGAGTTGGATCCAGGCAACGATGAAGAAGGTGCTGATCATAATGTACACCCTCATTTCCAAACCGTACATCCTGGTGGAGACAATGGGTAACATGATGAGGAGACTCAGATACCTGATTGTAACGTCAACTTTGCTTTTCGGTCAGGGCAGGAAGAGGTTGTCACGGAGGACTCAGGACGAGTGGAATGAAAACACACAGGGTGATGATGAGGTCGGAGACCCCACTTACTGTCAAACCAAAGTCAGCCAGTCGATGACGTCAGCAGAGGAGGTGGAGGAGGATGCTAGTGACGACGAGTTTCATGGACACAGACAAAGTACTGGAAGCATGTCAACAACTGAATTCTCGGCCACAACTCTGCCTCTGAGCATAAGTCATGTTGGCTATGCAGGTCGCATGGGCTGTAAGCCTTGCCTAGCCTGGAACTAGCAGGTAGTAGGCAACTGAATAGATTGTTCTATTATTTCAATTTTATGCATGGTTCTTATTGTTTGTTTTGGGAAAGTTAAACATTCATTTATCAACCCAACTGCCTAGAGTCCTTTTCCTGTTGTGTGGTTTTGCTGCATACTATGGAGCCCACCATGTACAAGACTTTAAAATGAAGCATAAGTCACAATGGGAATTTCACTGTGCTATAATGTGGCCTAGCGGGGCTGTGTGAAGATGTAATTTACCCTCTCACTGTATATGCTGTGATACTATGTCATGATATGTATATTTCCCTGGTTGTATTAGTTGTAATTCATGTATTTTCTTGGGGGAGCTACTGGTCTCAATGTGTCTCTCTCATACAATTGCAGTCTTGGCATCTAATGTGATTATGTAAATAGCCTGTCCTCTTCTATCCAGAGTTGTGTATCTAGTCTGTAATTGCATTGGCCAGTGAAGGAATAGTCATTGTTCTGCACAGCAGGGGATCCTTTCATCTACTGTAGCTGGCAGACATATTGGAGACCTGTGATGGACCAAACCATTGATGATAGGTTGTGTGACCCCCACCCCCTGAACATGGTGGGCTGGTCAAGGAGCACAGACAATGCATTTCCCTTTTTGTAACTTCAGAGTGAGCTGAAACTAAGGGAAGAAGGAGCCCCCAGCCTGTGTGGCTGTGGACACGGACGGAGCTAGGCCTGTGTGGCGGCCCGTGGGATTGTGTGGAACTCTTTGGACTACTGTAAGGACGATTGCTTTGTTATCCGGTCCGAGGATTGTCGGGAAGGGCCCCCGAATCTGTTTTACGTGGACTTATCGTGTGCTGTTCCAGTGTTCTTGTGAATAAACCTGTTGGATCGTCCCTCGGCCTCGTCCATCCTTTGCTCTGTTGTACACTCCCGTCACAGGCTGTGCAACCACCACCTGCCCCATCAAGTGCATCTGCATGCTCTTCATCCTCTGTGACTGTGGGGACAGCAGTCACACATGCTTTTTCACGCTGAACTTCCACCCCTTTACTCGTAAGCGGGAGTGTGATTGGCAGGTCGTCACTTGTTTTGGAAGTGGAAACAGATGGTATTGTTGAGCTGTCAGACATCGAGAGAACCACCATTGGATGAAGGCAACATTATATCCACGCCTGCACCTTCGTCACAGATTGGCTTGACTACCTGCAGTTAATAATTGCGTTCCAGAAATGGAAAGGAGTGTATAATGCACATGTGTTGTACCTTGCTTGGCAGCAAAGGAACGCTAACTTAGTATTCCAGACAATTTTAGGATGGCAGAAAAGTGTCAGCTTTTTGGGCAAATTAAATAGCGTGGCAAAAGGTGGGTACAGTGGCCGTGTTCTGTGGGTACCAGGACAGCAAAGGAAGCCTCACTTTCTATCCCTCCTAATGATGAAATGCAGCAAGGAATTCCCAGAGTTTGCTATAAAGATAGCGTAGCAAAATGTGCATGAGGGTTTAATGCAGAGATGCTGGAAAATGCTTGGCAACGGTGGGACACAAAATTAGTATAGCAGCCACTGTTTGGATGCCACTTATGTTCAGCACTGTTTGCTATAAAAATAGCGTAGCAAAATGTGCATGAGAGTTTAATGCAGAGGTGCTGGAAAATGCTTGGCACCAGTGGGACAAAAAATTAGTATAGCAGCCACTGTTTGGATGCCACTTATGTTCAGCACTGTTTGCTATAAAAATAGCGTAGCAAAATGTGCATGAGGGTTTAATGCAGAGGTGCGGGAAAATGCTTGGCACCGGTGGGACACAAAATTAGTATAGCAGCCACTTTTTGGATGCCACTTATGTCCAGCACTGTTTTCTATAAAAATAGCAAAGCAAAATGTGCATCAGGGTTTAATGCAGAGGTGCTGGAAATTGCTTGGCACTGGTGGGACACAAAATTAGTATAGCAGCCACTTTTTGGATGCCACTTATGTCCAGCACTGTTTGCTATAAAAATAGCGTAGAAAAATGTGCATGAGGGTTTATTGCAGAGGTGCTGGAAAATGCTTGGCACCAGTGGGACACAAAATGAGTATAGCAGCCACTGTTTGGATGCCACTAGGTTTCAGCACTGTTTGCTATAAAAATAGCGTGGCAAAAGTGGGCAGGTGGGTACAGTGGCTGGGTTCTCTGGGTCAGTGGACATGAAAGGAAGCATCACTTTCTGTCCCTCCTAATGGTGAAATGCAACAAGGAATTCCCTGAGCTTATATACACAGACGCTGTTATCTGAAGCTGTATAGAGCGTTTCCACGGACCTGACTGTCACCTATGGCTCTCAGCCCGAGAAAATTAGCCCTGAAAAGGGCTGAAATAAACTTCTGTCCCTAATCTGTAGAGCGCTGTGTGTATAGTGTACACAGCCGGAGCGGCGCCAGGAGCTGCGTGAGCGGTGACTGTCACGTACACGCAGAAAGCAGATAATGGCGCCGTGAGGGAAAATGGCCGTATTTATAATGCAAGGACATGTGACATGGACAACCTATGACACATGCCCTTGCTTGTCTGGCAAAAAAGACCACTTAGCTGTGTGTGTGTCTGTCTGGGATTGGCTGACATGCTGGCCCGCTCCACTGCACGCGCGCTTAGGGGAAAAAAAAAAATGGCGATCGCCATTATCCCAGCAGCACTGATCTAAACGCGCCGCCCCCGCACACTATACGCTGAAATTAGATAATAGTGTGAATCACAGAGTGACTCACACTATTACAGTGAAAAGCCAGCTAGTAAATAGCTAGGCTTTTTGCTGATCGAACCGTTCTCAAACGTAACTCGAGCTATCTAGCTTTTAGCATAAAGCTCGTGTTCGATCTCAAGCACCCCCAAAATCACTCAAACATATAATTGGCGAACCTCGAACATTGCTCAACTCTAGTCCTGACTCTCGGGAACTTCCTGACCAAGGATGTATGGACTATGTCCTGGCAATTGTGAGGGCAAAGGCAGTGTGCGCCCATGTAAGGCCGTGAAAAGCTCTGCTGCCCCCACCCGGCAATCCACTGTTTCTTGGGGTAAATATTATGGTATAGGATTAATAATGTGCAGTGAACTAATATTGTGTTTCAGTGTAGTCTGTGGCCATCTAGTGGCCGAGTTTTGAATAACTGCTCCTGGTTCCGTATAGGTAGGTACAGAGTTAAGGCTTAATTAGACATCCTCTCAAAGTGTGGAGTTTAGTGGTAGAAAATACAGAGCAGCCATGTTCAGTCAGTAGTAGTAGAGGAGGAAAACAGTAAAACTGGATCTGTGAGAGTAGTGGGCCAAATTGAATTCGGAGACTGACCCGCTGGGCCCTTGACACGCAAGAAAGAAGCAAAGTGGTCAGTCGTCCACGTCTTATCAAATCAGGACTCTAAGGAGAACGCCCCTGTGTTAGTAACTACCACTCCCTAGTATCCTCTTTCAAGACCCCATTAACAGAGTCAGGCGAGAGGCCCGACAATGTAATAGTGAACAAGCTCCATCGCACAGCTGTGCCAATGGATTCTTGAAGTTAAATCCCAGTGGGTGGGATGGGACAGTATTGTGAAGAATTATTGGACTGTGCTGAAGTTAAGTGGTAATATGAGGAACGTCATATTAACAGTGGAAACACCAGAGCCAGAATAGCAGTCTGTGTTTAAATTTTAAAGTATTGTAAACTGTTCAGCCCCTGTAGCATTAAAGAAACGTGCCCGTCATTTGCCTGCACGGCAAGTGTTGTGAAATTTTACAAGTAAAGAACTGTTTGTTAAGAATCTGGACTCCATGTTTGAATTGTTCCTGAGAGAACATAATCAAGACCAATTTCTTTGCACTGTGGACATGGCCGGAGCGTGGACTGATCATGCGGGTGTGCCGCCCCCGTGCCAGCAGCCGGCGCTGCTCGGATCCAGACCCGCTGCATGGCTCGAGGGATCCTCCGGACTCGGGGGTCACGCGGACACGCCGAATGAAAAGGGGGATGTAGTTGTACGGCCTTGACCGTATTCGGTTTGTGACGCCACCCACGGTGTGTGGTGAAGTGGGACACCATCGCTGCTGTTGTGGGATACCCGGGGGAGATGTAATGGCAGCCGGATGTTAACCCCTCCGTGGGTAGGGATGGTTGCCCCTGGGGCCCAGTGTCTCTGTGCAGGGTATGGCAATGGCAGGGGCTTGCACGCCCGGATGGGCCATGGGATGTTTGGTTACTCACAAGTAAAAGAATCACCCGAGTCCTTTGGTAAACCAAGGTGCTGGTGGCCGGCCGCCACGGCCGGTTGTACTCTGGTCCCCCCACCCGGGCTGATGGTCGCCGTATTCTCCTCTGCAATAGTTGTGGTTGTGTCTTAGACTTCCCGGTATGGAACACGGGAGTCCGCTCTCGGCTTTCTGTGTGCCTGAGGAGCCGTGCCCGCTGACGCTGATCTATGGGCCTTGGCGGTTGCCCTATCCCTCTCTGTGGGTGATTGTCTGCTTTTGGGACTTTGGGTGGGACAGGACCTATAATACTGCCCTCAATCAGTTGATTAGCTAGGCCGTTGGTTCTGGTCCTGGCTTCAGGGTTCGAGTACCCCCTCTTTGCACGGTTTCCGGTCGGGTCTCTGGTGTCAGTACCGGCGGGCTCCATCCCTGCTCCGGTCCTCCTCGGATCTGCCGAGCCGTCTTCCCGTCTCCTGCTGACAGAGACCACCATCTGCCACCTAGCCAAGGTACCAGGGCTCCGAACATGGCACCGTTCAACTTGAACTTCTTCTCCTGGAGCTACACCTAGCTCCAGCCCACACTCCTCTCAACTTGAACTACAACTTAATCTGTTTGCTTTCCTGCCCCTGGCTGTCGAGCCCCCTAGGTGATGAGATTACTGTGGAAAGATAAGGCGCAAATAGGGTCTTACCCGGTATACACGTGGAAGTGAATACTGGCAGGTACACTCACCTGGTTTGGTTGTGCCAGTCACAACCCCTTTCAAAGCATGTAAATCACGATATGATGGTGTGGGAGGCAGCGGTCCCGCGGTGAAGAGACAGTTCAAAAAGTATAGGAAAGCAGGTTGATATACCGCGCCACACCACAGAAGTCAAAAATGTTAAAAGTAAATCCCTTTTTCTTTATTTTCACAGGTCTACGCGTTTCAGGGACATATCCGTCCCCTTCCTCAGGACAATGTACAGAAAATACTATCAAATGTATTTTCTGTACATTGTCCTGAGGAAGGGGACGGATATGTCCCTGAAACGCGTAGACCTGTGAAAATAAAGAAAAAGGGATTTACTTTTAACATTTTTGACTTCTGTGGTGTGGCGCGGTATATCAACCTGCTTTCCTATACTTTTTGAACTAGCCCCCTAGGTGGGCGTTTCCTAACCGCCTGGTCCCGCCCACTGGTGTGCCTGTCTTGCCCTGAGGGGGGGTGACTAGGGTTTCAGGTCAGCTGTATGTAGCCTAGGTGAGGGAAGGTGTTATGCGGGGGCCTACTGTGTGACTACCTGGTTTTTCCAGGGCGTCACACAGGGCTTGCCCATGAATACGGGCTTGTGTCTCCTCTGCAACACCCACATGAACGCTGCTGGGGACTCAGACTCAGCTTTTCTGACAGACAATCCCCGACTCTCAGAGCCAAGGATGGTGCTGGCGCTGTCCCTGCCTGTGTCCCTGCCTGTTTAACCGCCTAAATGCAGTGATCTATATCGATCGCAGCATTTAGGGGTCTGGGAGAGGGATCGCTCTCTCTCTCCTTTCTAATCAGGGCCCTGGAGGCGTAATTGCGATGGTATTGTTATCACGACCTCTGGGTCACCAAGATACAGAAAGATGCCAGGACCATGATCCCAGATGCTTCTGTCAGTGCTGCACTTATAGCTATACTGTATTGCAATGATTGTGCATTGCAATAAATTATAGTTGTGATCAGGGAAATAAAGGTAATGTCCCATATAGGGACAAAGTAGAAAAAATATAAAAGTATTAATAAAAAAAAAAAATCAGAAAATAAAGATGAAAAAATGGAAAAAAAATACCAATGTGTATTTAAGTAAAATAAACAAAAAAATATACATATTTGGTATCCGCATATCTGTAACAACACGATCTATAAAACTGTCCAACTAGCTTAACCCTTCAGTGAAAATCATAAAAAAAACAAACAAAAAAATGTCTTTTCAAACAGCTGACAAACAAGTGTAATAAGACACGATCAAAAAGTCCTATGTAAATAAAAATAGTACAGCTGAAAATGTCATCTTGTCTCACAAAGGACAAGCTGCCATACTGCCCTGTGAGCAAAAAAATAAAAAAGCTATAGCTCTCAGGTATAACAATGCAAATCCAATTTTTTTTCTACAAAATTGTTTTTATGGTACAAAAGTGGCAAAACATAAGAAAAAATATAAATGTGCTATCGCTGTAATTGTACTGACCTGAAGAACAAAACCGTCTTATTACCTGTATGACACAGTGAATGGTGTAAAATAACAACAAAAAACAATTCCTGAATTGCTGTTTCTTCTTGATTCTGTCTCACAAAAAATCAGAATAGAAAGTAAATAAAAAAAAAATGATGTGGCCCAAAATGGTACCAATAAAAACTCCAACTCATCCCACAATAAACAAGCCCCCACATGACTGTCGGCAGAAAAATAAATTAAACTATAGCTTTCAAAATTTGGTGATGCAAAAAAAAATATTTTGTACAAAAGCGTTTTTTAGAATGATAGTAGCTAAAAATTGATATAAATCTGGTTTTGCGGTATTCTTACTGACATGAGGAATAAAATCACCTAATCAATTAAAACACACTGAGTACGGTGTGAAAAAATAAATAAATTAAACCAATTCTTCAACTGCTGTTTATTTGTTCATTCTGCCTCACAAATATTGCAGTACGCTGCGGCTCACATTTATCCTGCCCTGTATGCTGAACGCTTACACCGGGGACAACATGTAGATGTCTAAAAAATGTGGTTCAGACAAAATGAAGTCACTTACATATACTGATGACCTGTGGTCCCACAGTATCTATTTTTTTTTCTGCGTGTTTTTTTAGGAGTGCACAAAAGTAGATACTGCTACAATTATTCTACAACAGTCTTGTTCACCTTTGAAAAGACAAACATCGTGGAACAGAGGCTGAACAAAGTCCGGAGTAACTGAGCTGCCTTATCATAGTGAATGGATCTGTCGGGAGTTTCACCTGCATCATGTATTTCGGAGATGTACAGTGGGGAAAAAAGTATTTAGTCATCCACCACTTGTGCAAGTTCTCCCAATTAAAAGATGAGAGAGGCCTGTAATTGATATCATAGGTAGACCACAACTATGAAAGACAAAATGAGGAAACAATTTAGAAAATCACCTTCTCTGATTTGGCAAGATTTTGTTTTGCAAATTATGATGGAAAATAAGTATTTAGTCATCTAAAAACATGCAAGATTTCTGACTCTCAAAGCACAGACTTGTAACTTATTTAAGAGGCTCCTCTGTCCTCCACTCGTTATCTGTAGTAATGGTACCTGTTTGAACTTTTTATCAGTATTAATCCTGCTTTACACACTTCAATAGATCTTTCAATCCGCCGTCGGGGTCAAGTTGTAAGTGACGCACATCCGGCATCGTTCGTGATGTATTTGCGTGTGAAACCTACATGCGATCGATATTGAACGAAAATACGGTGATCGCATACACGTCGTTTATTCCTCATACATTGGACGTTTAGTAGTACGAAACTAGTCAATTGTAACGTGTGACATCCATCATACGATTTTGATGTCTGAGGCTATGTGCGCAGGTGTGCGCTCTGCACCGCAGCTTAAAAAAGGTCTGCTTCAGAGCGCAGCTGAAAAGCTGCGTTCTGAAGCGCCTCACAATGTCTGTCATGCACTAATCTCTGTCAGTCCGTCACTATCTCTGTCCTTCTCTCTCTGTCCATGTCAGTCTATCCCTCTTACCCCCTCTCTCATATACTCACCGATCCCCGATCCCCGGCGCGGCTCTGCACGGCATTCACACTGCTCCGGCGGCTTTTACTGTTTTGAAAAAGCCGGCCGCCCATTAAACAATCTCGTATTCCCTGCTTACCCCACCCACCGGCGCCTATGATTTGTTACAGTGAGACACGCCCCCCACGCTGAGTGACAGGTGTCACACTGCACCCAATCACAGCAGCCAGTGGGCGTGTCTATACTGTGTAGTGAAATAAATAATTAAATAATTTAAAAAAACGGCGTGCGGTCCCCCCCAATTTTAAAACCAGCCAGATAAAGCCATACGGCTGAAGGCTGGTATTCTCAGGATGGGGAGCTCCACGTTCTGGGGAGCCCCCCAGCCTAACAATATCAGCCAACAGCCGCCCAGAATTGCCGCATACATTATATGCGACAGTTCTGGGACTTTACCCGGCTCTTCCCGATTTACCCTGGTGCGTTGGCAAATCGGGGTAATAAGGAGTTATTGGCAGCCCATAGCTGCCAATAAGTCCTAGATTAATCATGTCAGGCGTCTATGAGACACCTTCCATGATTAATCTGTAAATTACAGTAAATAAACACACACGCCCGAAAAAATCCTTTATTGGAAATAAAAAACACACACACATTCCCTGGTTCACCACTTTAATCAGCCCCAAAAAGCCCTCCTTGTCCGGCGTAATCCAGGATGCTCCAGCGTCGCATCCAGCGCTGCTGCATGGAGGTGACCGGAGCTGCAGAAGACACCGCCACTCCGGTCACCTCCACGCAGCTAATGAAGACAGCCGTGCAATCAGCTGATCTGTCACTGAGGTTACCCGCTGTCACTGGATCCAGCGGTGGCCGCGGGTAACCTCAGTGACAGCTCAGCTGATCGCGCTACTCACCTCAGTTGCTGACTGGAGCTGACCGGAGCGGCGGTGAGTAGCGCGATCAGCTGAGCTGTCACTGAGGTTACCCGCGGCCACCGCTGGATCCAGTGACAGCGGGTAACCTCAGTGACAGATCAGCTGATCGCACGGCTGTCTTCATTAGCTGCGTGGAGGTGACCGGAGCGGCGGTGTCTTCTGCAGCTCCGGTCACCTCCATGCAGCAGCGCTGGATGCGACGCTGGAGCATCCTGGATTACGCCGGACAAGGAGGGCTTTTTGGGGCTGATTAAAGTGGTGAACCAGGGAATGTGTGTGTGTTTTTTATTTCCAATAAAGGATTTTTTCGGGTGTGTGTGTTTATTTACTGTAATTTACAGATTAATCATGGAAGGTGTCTCATAGACGCCTGACATGATTAATCTAGGACTTATTGGCAGCTATGGGCTGCCAATAACTCCTTATTACCCCGATTTGCCAACGCACCAGGGTAAATCGGGAAGAGCCGGGTAAAGTCCCAGAACTGTCGCATATAATGTATGCGGCAATTCTGGGCGGCTGTTGGCTGATATTGTTAGGCTGGGGGGCTCCCCATAACGTGGAGCTCCCCATCCTGAGAATACCAGCCTTCAGCCGTATGGCTTTATCTGGCTGGTTTTAAAATTGGGGGGGACCGCACGCCGTTTTTTTTAATTATTTAATTATTTATTTCACTACACAGTATAGACACGCCCACCGGCTGCTGTGATTGGGTGCAGTGTGACACCTGTCACTCAGCGTGGGGGGCGTGTCTCACTGTAACCAATGATAGGCGCCGGTGGGCGGGGTAAGCAGGGAATACGAGATTGTTTAATGGGCGGCCGGCTTTTTCAAAACAGTAAAAGCCGCCGGAGCAGTGTGAATGCCGTGCAGCGCCGGGGATCGGGGATCGGTGAGTATATGAGAGAGGGCTGCTCAATTCAGTTACTCAGGAGTTTAGCGGTCACCGGTGAGTTTTCACTGGTGACCGCTAATCAGGACGCGACACAGACAGAGCCGCAGCATGACAATGAAGTCGGGTGAAGTTCACCCGAGTTCATTCTGACAGTGCGGCTCTGTCTGTGTCTGCTGTCATCTGCCATTCAGCTCTGCTGCATGGCTGTCTGTGTCTGCTGTCAGCGGCCATGTAGCAGAGCTGAATGGCAGATGACATAGTAAAAACGCATCCCTACACATTACACACGCTTGGCAAGTCAATAAATAAAAAGAAAAAAAGGTTCCCAATGCATACGTCACAGAACACATGATCTAAAGGATCGCACACAAAATTGATCAATTTAACATAGGCTACTAACGCACGTGTGACAGCAAATGAACGACCTACGTGCAATCTCATTCAATCGCATATGCGACCTGGGCGTGTCACATCGCATACGAGATCGCATACCTAATTGTAAGGTGTAAAGCTGGCTTAAAAGACACCTGTTCACAACCTCAGTCACACTCCAAACTCCACTATGGTGAAGACCAAAGAGCTGTCGAAGGACACGAGAAACAAAATTGTAGTCCTGCACCAGGCTGGGAAGACTGGATCTGCAATAGGCAAGCAGCTTGGTGTGATGAAATCAACTGTGGGAGCAATAATAAGAAAATGTAAGACATACAATACCACTGATAATCTCCCTCGATCTGGGGCTCCATGCAAGATCTCACCCTGTGGGGTCAAAATGATAGCAAGAACGGTGAGCAAAAATCCCAAAACCACATGGGGGGACCTAGTGAATGAACTGCAGTGCCAGACGTGTTCCCCTGCTTAAGCCAGTACATGTCCGTTTGAAGTTTGCTAGAGACCATTGGGATAATCCAGAAGAGTATTGGGAGAATGTCATATGGTCTGATGAAACCAAAGTAGAACTGTTTGGTAGAAATACAACTCGTCGTGTTTGGAGGAGACAGAATGCTGAGTTGCATCCACAGAACACCATACCTACTGTGAATCATGGGGGTCGCAACATCATGCTTTGGGCTGTTTCTCTGTAAAGAGACCAGGATGACTAATCCATGAAAGAATAAATGGGGCCATGTATTGTGAGATTTTGAATGCAAACCTCCCTCCATCAGCAAGGGCATTGAAGATGAAACGTGGCTGGGTCTTTTAGCATGATAATGATCCCAAGCACACCACCAGGGCACTGAAGGAGTGGCTTGATAAGAAGCATTTGAAGGTCCTGGAGTGGCCTAGCCATTTCCAAGATCTCAACTCCATTGAAAACCTTTGGCGGGAGCTGAAAGTCCGTGTTGCCCAGTGACAGGCTCAAAACATCACTGCTCTAGAGGCGATCTGCATGGAGGAAGGGGCCAACATACCACCAACAGTGTGTGCCAACCTTGTGAAGACTTACAGAAAATGTTTGACCTCCGTCATTGCTAACAAAGGATATATAACAAAATATTGAGATGAACTTTTGTTATTGACCAAATACTTATTTTCCACCATAATTTAAAAAAAAAATCTTGTCAAATCAGACAAGGTGATTTTCTGGATTGTTTTCTCATTTTGTCTCTCATAGTTGCGGTCTACCTATGATGTCAATTACAGGCCTCTCTAATTTTTTTAAGTGGGAGAACTTGCACAATTGGTGGCTGATTTAATAATTTTTTTCCCCACTATAGATGGAAACCCAGATGTGCTCAGCGTAGACTACAGGATAAATGTGAACTGATCCAGAATGCTCTCTAAGGCCAGAGTCACACTTGCGAGTGCCTCACATGTAATTCGCGCAAGTCTCTCATTGCATCACCCGTCATGGCCGCACACTCACCGGACAGGAGCGTCTCAGCTACATAGAAATACATGCAGCCGACCCGCTCCTGTCAGGAGAGTGTGCGGCCGTGCTGGGTGATGCAATGAGAGACTCGCGCGAGTTACACGCGAGGCACTCGCAAGTGTGACTCTGGCCTTAGTCAAATTGCCACCAATTAACATTCAACTCAAGCCTCAAAAATACAAGTCCTCATTCAGGTCTGTAATCTGTTGATGGAAATATAAGGGGCTTCCACGTTACCGTTCGCTAAAAGGCTCTGGAAAAGCGCTATGTTTCCCTCCCTCAAGAAGAAATCCAGCAAAATCTATCCCAAATCAAAATGCCTCCTCCATTCTGAACCCCAGTGTGTCTAAACCACAGTTAATGTCCACATGTTTAGTATTCTTGTAGTGAGCAAGTCCACTTAATTGACAGGGTGTTTGTCTCCAGAGCACAAGCTGGGCGCAATCAATGGCCACTACAATGTACAGGGCATTACAAGAGCTTATTTGCATTTTTTAATTCTGCAACAATCACTGCGTTTTACTTCATGGGTGTTTTCCAGAAAATAAATCATTAATGCACCCATAGTTGAACTCCCAGAGGGCATAGTTTCCAAAATGTGGTCACTAGAAGGGATTTCTGCTTTTCTGGTTCCTAGGGGCTCTGAAAATGGAGTCCGGAAACTATTATAGGAAAATCTGTGATCCAAAAATTAAATGGCGCTTCTTCCCTCCCAAACTCTGCAGTGTGGTGTACAGTCACATGTGGGGTATTGCCGTGCTCAGGAGAAACTGTATAACATATTATTGGACCTTGTTTACCTATTCCTTGTGAAATTTGGAAATCTGCAGTTAAAACATTTTAGTGGTAAAATTGTAATTATTTTTTTCTTCACTGTCAATAGTATAAAATTTTGAGACACACCTGTAATATTAATATGCTCACTGCACCCCTTAATGAATTAATTGAAGGGTGCAGTTTGTAATATGGGGTCACTTGTGGAGGTTTCTGCTGTTCTGGTACCTCAGGGGCTGTGCCAATATGACATAGGACCCACAGATTATTCCAGCCAAATATGAACTCAGATATAGCACTCCTTCTCTTCAAGTTGTACTGTTTTCAACCACATATGGGGTAATGGTGAACTCCAATAAAATTGAACAACAAATTATATATTGCATTATGTCCGGTTACCATAGTAAAAACAGTTCCAGACAATTTTTCATTCAAAAAGTTATACGACATGCCTTTCCTTCCGAACCTTGCTGTCCACCACATATGGGGTATTGGTGTACTAAGGAGAAATGGCACATCAATTGTTAGGCCTTGTGCCCACAGGGCGTTTTTACAGCGTTTTTTCTAGCGTTTTTCATTGCTTTTTTTTAATCAATAAAAGCAAGGAAAAAGCATCCCAGCAAAGTCTATGAGAATCAGGACTTGCTGTGCCCACGTTGCTTCTTTTTCAGTTGCTTTTTTTCTTGCTGAAAAAAGAAGCAACATGCGCATATCAATTGTTTTAGCGTTTTTTCCTGCTTTTTTCCCCAATTGACTTCAATGGAGTCAGGGAAAAAAGCAAGAAAAAACGCATGTGTAATGCCCACGTTGCTTTATATTTTATGCGTTTGGGCGTTTTTAGGGAGAAAAGAAAGCTATGGCTATGTAGATTCCTTCATAGAAGAAAGCCACATAGCCAGCATGGGCAGCTGTTATCTTATCTCCCATTGTTTAGCGCGACACCTCTGCAGGGACCCCCGCTGACGTCACAAGGTAAAGAGTTCATCACAGCGGGGGATCTCCAGGAAATCCCACAGTAATCCCCCTGTATGAATTGTATTCACCTTGTGACATCCCCGAACTTATACAGCGAGGTGTCGCGGTAAACAATGCATGGACCGCCGCTGATGTCACAATGTAAAGAGTTCATCCCAGCGGGGATCTCCAAGAATGTGGGCGGCATTGCTCGGTAATCCCCCTGCATGAATTGTATTCACATTGTGACATCCGGAACTTCTCTGCAGTGACATGTGGCATTAAACAATGCAGGGACCCCCGCTGACATCACAAGGTGAATAGTTAATCCCAGCGGGGGATCTCCAGGAAAGCCCCCGGTAATTCTCCAGCATGAATTGTATTCGCCTCCTGACATCCCCGGACTTCCCTGCAAAGAGATGTCGCGGTAAAACACCGCAAGAATACTGAATGCCTGGTGCACAGCCTATGCCACATAAATGCAGGCAACCCCCGCTGACGTCAAGGTGAACCCCGAAAAACCCCGGTGATCCTCCTGCATGAACTGTGTTCACCTTGTGCCTTGCACCAGACATTCAGTATTCTTGCAGTGTTTTACCGACACCACTCTACAGGGAGGTCCGGGGATGTCACAAGTTGAATACAGTTCATGTAGGAGATCCGCTGCTGGCATGAACTCTTCACCTTACTCACCTCTCTGCAGTCTCCTGGGTCACGTCCGATGGGCTCCAGGACCTCCCGGTAAGCAGCTGATTGTTTACGTCCAGCGGTGAACAGCTTGCCAGCTTTTTAACAAGCAGATGATGAATCAGCTGATCTTCCCTGGACGTAAATGATCGGATGATGCTATCAGGTGATAGCATCAGCTGCTTACCAGCGGGTCCTGGAGCCCATGGGACTTTTAGACAATCAGCTGATGTGTAATCTGTTTCAGGTCCTTGAACCTGTGTCAGGTTCAAAGACCTGAATCCAATATCATCTGATCAGAAGGCAAACCGATCAGATGATGTGTCATCATCTGATCAGTTTGCCTTTCAATCAGATGATATTGGATTCGGATTGGACATCAAGGGACCCTCGACCCAGGACTACAGCGGAGGGGGGTTCTTTAGTTCAATAAAGATGGAGTCACTAATTGTGTTGTGTTTTATTTCTAATAAAAAATATTTTTCTCTGTGTTGTGTTTTTTTTATCTTTACTAGAAATTCATGGTGGCTATGTCTAATATTGGCGTGACACCATGAATTTCAGGCTTAGGGCCAGCTGATAATACAAAGCTGGCCCTAACCCCATTATTACCCAGTGAGCCACCTGATACCAGGGCCGCTGGAAGAGTTGGATACAGCACCAGAAGATGGCGCTTCCTATGAATGCGCCATTTTCTGGGGCAGCTGTGGACTGCAATTCACAGTGGGGGGGCCCAGAAAGCTTGGGCCACCCTGTACTGCGGATTCCAGTCCCCAGCTGCCTAGTTGTACCTGGCTGGACACATAAATTGGGCGAAGCCCATGTCGTTTTTTTTTTAAAATTATTTTATGAAATTCATGAAATAATTAAAAAAAGGGCTTCCCTATATTTTTGGTTCCCAGCTGGGTACAAATAGGCAGCTGGGGGTTGGAGGCCACCCGTACCTGCCTGCTGTACCTGGCTGGCATACAAAAATATGGCGAAGCCCATGTCGATTTTTTTTTTAATTCATTAAAAAAAAAAACAAAAAAACAAACACATAACCCAAAAGGGTTAGGAGTAAAAAAAAAATGCTTAGGCTCTCGCTGTATTTTCTATTGCTAGGGTAACTTAAACAGCTACTGGCTGCTAACCCCTCCTGCTTGGTGTTACCTTCACTGGCAATGAAAAATCCAGTTAAGCCCTTTTTTCTTAAGTTTTTTTGCCAAAAAATTAAAAAAAAAATTCCATGGGCTTAGCCCAATTTTTGTGTCCAGCCAGGTACAACCAGACAGCTGGGGACTGGAAACCGCAACGCTGAGTGGCCCAAGCTTTCTGGGCCACCCGCTGTGTATTGCAGTCCGCAGCTGCCCCAGAAAATGGTGCTTTCATAGAAGCGCCATCTTTTGGCGCTGTATCCAACTCTTCCAGTGGACATGGTGCCAGGTGGCACGCTGGGTAATAAGGGGTTAATACCAGCTTTGTTTTACCAGCTGGTATTAAGCCCGAGATTCTTAATGTGAAGCCAAGTTTGACCCGGATATTAAGAATCTCCAATAAAGGGTTAAAAAAAGACACCACACAAAAAATACTTTATTAAAAATAAATACACAGACACACTTAGGGACTCCATTTTTTTACTCTCTCTCACCCCTCCTCAATCCTGGTCTTCTGTCACCGATCTAGCTCTGCTATATCAGAAAGCACGGGGGAGGAAGAACGCTTCAAATCCCCGTGCTGTCTAATCACTCAATGAGTTAGCAGAGACTGCAGGTTGGTAAGCGGTGACATCACCGCTACCACTGTTGCCATAGTAACCTAATGAGCAGGTTGCTATAGCAACGGTGATCTCCGAGCACCTGATTCCCGGCACCGCTATTCACCTGCATGAGCCGGTAAATAGCGGTGCTGGTAAACGATCTAATAGATCATCATTTTCCTGTCACTTTTATTCCAAAATGGAGATTGAAGAAAATGGGTTGAAGAAGGAAATGATATCAGAACACCTTTATTTTCATATCCAACTTTAATGAGCTGAAACAAGCATTCAATAGTAACAAAAAAAGCATGAAAAGAAGCATGAAAAAAAGCAGGAAAAAAAGCATGAAAGCATGAAAAAAAGCAGGAAAAAAGCATGAAAAGAAGCATGAAAAGAAGCATGAAAAAAAGCAAGAAAAAAAGCATGAAAAGAAGCAAGAAAATAAGCATGAAAGCATGAAAAGAAGCATGAAAAAAAGCATGAAAGCATGAAAAGAAGCACAGAAAAAAGCAGCTTTTTTTTGTGCTGAAAAAAAAGCACCGTGGGCACATAGCCTAACTGTGCATTTTCTCCTGTTACGCTTGTGAAAATGAAAGATTTGGGGGTTAAAGCAACATTTTTCAAGTAAAAATGTATTTTCTTCATTTTCACGGCTCAACATTATAAAAATTCTGTGAGGCACCTCAGTTGAGGACAGTGGGAACCTCCAGCTGTGGCCACAACTAACCTGAGTAACGTCACCGCTCATTGCTGCTCAGTCTCTGCCTGAAGTCCACAGTGGGCGGTCATGTTCCATGATCACGCGCTGACACTTCAGATGTAGCAGAGCTGGAATCATTGTGGGAGCTCGTGTGGATTACGTCAGACCTGGGTGTTATGGGGTTTAATGAAGTGGTGAAATATGGTGCTTTTTAGCATTGTATTTCAAATTATGGATTTTTTCAGTGTTTGTGTTTATTTATTTCTTTTCACTTACAGATTAGTAATGGGGAGGTCTCATTGACGCCTCCAATTACTAATCTAGGGCTTAGTGGCAGCTATGAGCTGCGATTAACCTCTTATTACCCCAATTGCCACTGCACCAGGGCAATCGGAAAAAGCCGAGTAAAGTTCCGGGATTGTTGCATGTAATAGATGCGACAATCTTGGGTGGGTGCATGCTGCTATTTTCAGCATGAGTCTCTGCAGCTTGAGAATACCAACGCCCAGCTGCTGGGCTTTATCTTGACTGGGTTTCAAAACTGAGGGGAGGCCATAAGACGTTTTTTAAATTAGTTATTTAAATAATTAAAAAAAAAAAAAGCTGCATGTGGTTCTGTGCTTATTTTGATACACAGCTAAGATAATCTGGAGGCTGCAGCCTATAGCCGTATGTTTTCTATGTGCTGGGTATTATAATATGGAGGAAACCCACGCCAATATTTTTATTTATATTTACTGTACAATATAAACATGCAAACAGGCTCTGTGATTGGAAGCATCAGACACGCTATCACTCAGGGTGGGAGTGCTGTGTAACTGCGACTGTCACAGACACCGGTGGGTGGGGGAGGCAGTGCATATGAATGAAGGATAATGCACAGACCCAGAAGTAGAATGAGAGTACCTGGAAGCAGATACAGCCATGCCTAAGACTCCGTAAGTATAGTTGTTAGGGTGAACTCTTAACCAGAGATCACTAGTTGCCTACTGCCTGGCCGAATTGATATGGGCCAAGTGCATGCATAAAAGAATTCACACTAGACACAGTCGGATATGAAATCTCTTCTTGGTCACAGTAGAAATGGCACCAAACAGACAGAGAAGGAACATGCGTCCTCTTGATATAGGCTAGGGGTGTACACAAGTTCAGATATGCCCATTTAGTGGGACAGTTCATGAGCTAGCCAATGGGGAGATCCGTGTTGCTGTTGATGGGTGCGTCTGACTTCAGTGGATGAAACCATGATGATGGGAGGGACGTCATCTGGTGCATCCATGCTGATGGTTTGGTCTGTGATGTCATCTGATCTTTGGGTTGGTCTTCTAGCTTGACCAGGGGTCTTCCCTTATATGGTGGTCTTCTTTCATCTGGACATTCCTTGCATTCCAAGCAAGGTGTGGATAACAGGAAATGGCGGCCATCTTTATATCTGTGTCATGTATATGATCTGAAACCTGAATTATGTAAGGCAAATCGACATATTTCCCACAATCCCTTGTCAAGAGGTTAATTAAGTATTTAATCTTATGGCTCTCCTCAACATAGTCATGCGCCTACGGGGTCCCAAGGGTTACTCGTCACCAGGTTGGTGAGGGAGTTGGGATGTCACAGCGGCTAGGCCCAGTTCTGTGACCCTGGTGGTGTCAATAAATGGGGGGGACGATGATGGGGATAGTAGTTATTCGTGATGCTACATGTGGTGTGCGGCTATAATATGGGAGCCGCCGCTGCAAAGGGTTTCCTCTGAGGACCGGTGGTAGTGCAGCTAGGTTGGTACAGCTCTCCACATGCAGAGCTCGGGCCCAAAGAGAGGTTGAGAGTAGTAGTCCACTCTAATAAAGGGGCGCGGGAAGGATTGGCCAACACAGAGGTTGCAATTAAAGTTCTTTACTCACTGAGATGTCACCGCCTTTGGACTGCTGAACTCTGCTGTCATGGGCCCCAGCCGATCCCGGATAGTTCGGAGGTCAGAACCAGTTTTTCTTACTGTGAGTCCTCCCTCCCTGCACCGTGTTGTGTGAGTCCCTGCGGCCTGAAGCCACATGGGGACCTGAGTCCTTGAATGGACCCCGTTCCTGTCCCGTATGGCAAGCAGCTCAAATCCATTACTGGTGCCGCTCTGTTGTTACGACTCCTGGCTCTATATGCTGCTGTGCCCCGAGCTTTGCGTGGCCCAGAACCCTTGAAATCCTCTTCTCAGCGGATTCTGCTGGCGAGATGTGCAGTCCCCACCAGCCTAGGGCTTTGCACCCTGTTCTGTGTGCTCGGCCCTGAGGGAGCTATGGTGCAGCTCTCCCCTCAGCGACCATGTTCTCCCTACGTCTCACTTGTTCCTGTCTCACTGACTGATCGTCACTGACTGCAAGTCTGTGTGTGTGTGTTGTCTTGCTCCCCGTTGTGTCGCTCCACCCTCCCAGGTTGCTGAACTAGTGGGTGAGAGGTCCCATACTATGTGGTGACCGTCCAAATTACCCTAAACTAACCCAGTTACGGTGGATGGGCAACTAACTGTGCGTTTTGGTGGATTGTGGTGGTTTACTGGCAATGACCTCCCCCTTACCCGGGATGAATACTGCACCTGTGGTGAGGTGCAGTACCCTGTGGTGACTGAAGCCTCAGGGGCGCCACAATAGCATGCTTTGTTTTTTTTATTTCTTTATTTTTCCATTTTTTTTTTTATTACCCGAGTGCCAGATCCGGATCAATACCCGGAATTCCCTGAGAATTCCGGGCCCGGCACTCAGGTACCTTTGAACCCGCGCAGGTCTGGACTTTTACAATCCGGGTCCGCCCATCACTAGTAGTGTGTGAAAGCTTTCTCAGGCTGGTCTTCATCTTACAGCGGCCTAAAGAGGCTGAGAAAAATTCCTGCAAACCTCTGCACTCACTGGATGCTGCACGTGGGCAGGGTTAGGCTGTGTACATACCTTGCAGATTTTTCACCTGTTTTGATGTGTTTTTCAGTGCAGAATTGTCACAAAACCTGCAGGGTTTCCTGATGCCAACAAGTAAATGAGAATCCTGAAGTGTGGGGCACACGTTGAGATTTTTTCCTTGAAGATTTTGTGCCGAAATAAATCTGCAGCATGTCAATTCTTTTAGTGTTTTTGAAGCTGCATTTTTCCTGCCAAGACGTGAAGAAATGGTGCAGAAATTTCTGCACCAAATACTTTACGTGTGCACATACCCTTAGTTTACTCCTGTTCCCACTGTTATATGGTTAAATATACATTTTTCAGTATAGCAATATTGAGTAAGGGCTCATGCGCATGAAGCTGCTGAATATTCTGCAGTGATTTGACAGCACATGTGCGCGTCAAATCACTGCAGAAACACTGCCTAGTAGATGCAGTTTTTCTGTGCAAATAAAGCTGATTTCATGCGCTATGGCTGCTGCCCCCACCATAGACAGAGTGGGAGCTGCATCCATAGCGCACGGAATAATTGACATGCTCATTTTATGAACGCACGGATTTGGGTCAAAACTTTAGCACCCAAATTACTGCATTCATAAAAGCATTGTGCGCACGTATCATGCACAATCTACATAGATTGTGCAGGGGACGCAGGGTGCATGCATTTATGCTGCAGTGCAATACGCAGCATAAATGCATGCAATTACGCAACGTGCGCACGAGCCCTAATAAACCTCAATTATTATTACAGAGTTAAGAAGTAGAGCACATTTAAACATTAAACACATTTAGGGTTGTGTTTATAGAGGATCTGTCACTAAATTTTACCATCCAAACTGCATACATTGTTAATAAGACCTCATTGATAGAATTGATGTGTAATCCTGATATTAAAATGAGAATTTCATGGAACTGGACACATAAAATGCTCAGTATAATATCAAAAGGTATTTAGTAAATTGATTACACAGTAATTCTGTCATATATTTTCAAAGTAAGTACACCAACTGTATCAGGTCTAAGAGATTTATTTAGTTATTTATACAGTATGTATTCTGAATCTAGTGACAGATCCCCCAGTGTAATACACGCAACTCTTTTTTTAATTTGCTGTAAGTGTAAGAATTTAGTGTGGTGTTGGTGAGAACTCACAGCAGAGAGACTTGATGGACATGGTGTGCTGGCAATTTTCAGTAACTATGAATGACCTCATGCAGATTACAAACAGGTTTCCAAAGCAGGTGACACAGGCCATCACCCAGACAAAAACCCGGAGCAGAATGTTGGCCAGCATGTTCTCGAAGGAAGAGATGCCGTCACTATTGGGCTTGCAGCTGCGCACATGGGGAGCATAGCTACAGTACTGGAATTTTTTAAAGTATCTGTGAAAAGAATAAAATAGGATTGAAGCACCATGATAAAATTGTAGCATTACATCCTCTATAATGTTTCTATAGCTTGATGCTATCGTTTAAAGATATCTAAGCACCAGACACAGCAATGATTTTTCCGCACATTGCACATTACACCGATGCATGCACTGTCCCTGATGCTTTTTTGGTTATCCCAAAACCATTTAAAGACCAGGATTGTGGATAATGTGGTTCTGTAGCTTCCTTTTCCCAGATCATACTTTATAAAGGGAATCTGTTAGAACAATCCACCCCACAAACTGTTTATGAGGTCATTCCTCTATCCTCTGCTTGATTGTCAGCTTCACTTGATCACACAGTCAATGAGCTGTCAGTGAAGTAGAGGAAGGAAGGCCTTAGTGGTGAATAGAGTGGGGAAGGAAGAGGAAGGGCTTTAAGGGTACCGTCTCACTAAATGACGTACCAGCGATTCAACCACAATTTGACCTGGTCAGGATCGCTGGTGCGTCACTACAGGGTCGTTGGTGAGCTGTCAATCAGGCAGATTTCACCAGCGACCAGCCACCAGTCACCAGGGACTCTGCGCTTGGTAACCAGGGTACACATCGGGTTACTAAGCAAAGCGCTTTGCTTAGTTACCCGATATTTACCCTGGTTACCAGAGTACACTGCTTACACAGAGTGGGTGCTCGTTAGTCTCCCACCATCAAACACGCCGATGTGTGCTGCACAGCAGGAGACCAACGAGCAAAAAATGAACCAGAACAGTGTGTAACGATCAGCGATTTCACAGCAGGGGCCAGGTTGCTGCTTAGTGTCACACACAGCGAGATCGCTGATGAGGTCACTGGTATGTCACAAAACTTGTGACTCAGCAGCAATCTCGCTATGTGAGAAGTACCCCTAACACTCCTCATTTACAAATTAATTAAAACAGTGATTTTAAAGTCAATTGGCAAGAGATTTCATCAGTACAATTATGGATGACATAATATTTCACCGAACAACATAACAATATTCTGACAGATTCCCTTTACCACCATGTTATAAAGGGGTTGAACACGAGTCGAACAACCCCTTCTCAAGCCGTATGTTTCCCCTTTTTAAAATAATAAAACTTTTACTCCCCTCTGGTGTCGGCACCATTCTGGTGCTAGCGGCACTGTGTTCCTAGGATTATATAACTGTGTGATGTCACGCACACCTGGCAGCCAATCAGTGGCCACTTCACTTTACTCACCTTTGAGCATATCACATACATCTAGAGGACGTGAGAGAGCAGAGCGCACGTCCTCTGGATGTAAGCGACTTGTCTGAAGGCCGACACTGCTGGAACAGCACCGGAGATGAGTATAAGGTTCATTATTTTAGATGGAGGAAACATACCAATTGAGAAGATGCTGTTTGAGTCGTGAACCCCCCATTTAAATTTCTGATTTATTTATTACATTTTCTTCTAGGTTTTATTTCTACTTACATATGAGACAGGTTAACCAGACTGGAAAACATTCGGTTGTGTATATTTGGAATCTCAATGTCCTCCATGATTCTATGAACAAAAAATGTATGTACATTAGATAAATTAAAATATAACCATTTCATCTGATGCAAGTTTATCAAATGTTTTAAAGCTTTTGTTTTTGCCTAATCGTTTTTTACACTGATTAACCCCTTACCGGCATCCGAATACATGTATGGCGCAAGTAGGTGGCGGGTGTATGGAGCGGGTTCACAGGGTGAGCTTGGCCCATATCTAGCAGGTAATGGCTGTGTGGTACACTCATGACTTGCGTGCAGAAACGTGGGTGGCATGGAGCATGGCCCATGACTGTAAACCTATTACATGCTGCTGCCAAACTCAGAAAGTTGCATTACAGTATTTGTCGCGGCCGGCTGGGCGCTGCGCTCGCTAACGCTTGGGTCCAGCGCTGCGGCTGCTGCTCGGTGGCTCGAGCGGTGGGCTGGATCCGGGGACTTGAGCGGCGCTCCTCGCCTGTGAGTGAAAAGGGGGTGGTTTGTTTGGGGATTTAGTCCGTGACGCCACCAGGGCTGTGGAGTCGGAGTCGTGGAGTCGGAGTTAGTTTTGGTTGGAGTCGGAGTCGGACTCTGAGTCGGTAGAAATGTACCGACTCCGACTCCAGCTTTAAAAAAAATGTATTAATATTTCATAATTGAACTTTCATATGAATTTTATAAATGTTACTCAAATATATATGTTCTATCAAACTATGAACAACAGTGATAAGCAGTTCTGCTGGAGATAGAGACATTTCTTACTTCTTGTGTGTCACTGTTCTCCACTGCCCTTATCTAATCTTATACTTGGTTAACCTCATGCTGCCCCAACCCCCCTACTTACAATGTATGAAACTGAAAATGTGTTGCAAATTCTTAGTAGTAAAGCTCCTCCTCTAGACTATATCATACTAGGTGTGCGTCTTCCAAGCATCTCACAGCTGCCTGCTACTCAGAAGAGGAAGACTGTAAGAAGTATTATCCTTTCAACAAACTTTGCATCAGTTAACTGTGAGTATATGAGGAATAATAACAGTATTACTGACCACTATATCAGTTGTACGACCTGGCAATCATTTTGTACAATTGTTTTTAGGAAAAACAATTGTCATTTGGATTGTGAATGCAGAATTAAAAACCTGAGAATGTCAAAGAAGCATCACATTAAATCAGCTGTATTTGAACATTTCACCATCACTCAAGATAGAAAACATTATGTCTGTCAGTGTATGACAAATGATCCAGACGAAAACAAATGCTGTGAAGCCAAGATGAGTGCATATTCAGGCAAAGATAAAAATGCTCCTACCAGAGCTTCTAATCTAAAGAGACATTTACAGCGCTTTCATCCAGAAGTACTGAAAGCAGTGGATGAGAGACTGCATCCAAACCAGTGAACCAGTGCCCAGCTCTTCCAGCCAAACAGAGGAGCAGAGAACTTTTCAGCCATCAGTTGCAAGATATTTTGTCAGTGACAAAGTTACTGTGACAATGACAGTAGATACATTTAGAAAAACAGATCATAGAGCTTGTTGTAAAGGATAGTGTGCCTATTTCATTATTTTCACGACCAGCTTTTATGTGTTTGAATGGGGAAATGGCCCGCAAGCTTGGTGTTTCTCTGGAGAGAGAGAGTATTAGAAAATTAGTAATCAAAGAAGCTTTTAAACAAAAGGAAGAACTTAAAAAAAACTCTCAAGGGACGCTTTCTGTTTCTTAAAATGGATGACTGCACACGTGACAGAGTGAACTATTTTGCCATCAATGTCCGATTTGTTTGTGACAAAAATGAAATAGTTACCAAGACATTGGCAGTAAAAGACACCAAAGCTCATCACACCAGTGAGTTTCTCCAGGTCTTGGTGGAAAAGGTTCTGCAAGACTATGAACTTAAAAAAGAGCAAGTTCTTTCTGTCGTAACTGACAATGCTTCAAATATGATAAGTACTATTAAGCTAATGAATGAGAGTAATGATGGTGACCAGCAGCTAGAAGAACATTCTGGGTCCACAGACACAGAAATGTTTGAAATAGAGGAACACAGTATTGTAACTGAGGAGCAAACTGAAGTTGCTTCAGATGAACAGCAACATGATAGTTTAGATGATCTTGTTGAAACTGTGTCAATATGTTCTTTCATTCATCACATGCGCTGTGTTGTGCATACACTACAGCTGGCTATAAGAGACAGTCTGCAAGAAGGACATGCTGCTGCACTGATTGGCAAGGTGAGAAAATTGGCTACTGTTGCCAGAACCCCTAAAGTTGACTCAATTTTGAAGAGACGTGCTGGAAAAGGGGCAATTATTGATCAAGCCACACGATGGGGCAGTACTTACTTAATGATTCAGCGCTTGGTTGAACTGAAAACCTTTCTTGTAGACATGGCTAACCCTCAACTGACGCTAAATGAAAGTCAGTGGAATCTGGTGACTGAGCTGGAAAAATTGCTAGAGCACCCATTTACAGTGACTAAAAAATTACAAGCAGAGGACTTAACTCCAGGTATTTTCTTAAAGGACTGGAAGAACCTGATGTTTCGCCTGTCCCAAAGAGGAGGGTTAATTGCAAGTGGCATTGCTACATCAATGAAACGGAGAGATGAGCTACTATTACAAAATATCATTCTTTTGGCAGCTGTTTATGTAGACCCAATGCATCGGATTCTTCTAGATGATCAACAGCTAAGTAAAGGAAAAGAAGCTCTGTTTGAAATAGCAGTAAGGATGAAAAGGTTGCAGAACAGTCAGGAGGAACAAGAAGAATTTGGTCGTCCTGCCACATCTTCACACTCATCATCAACTGATGAAGAAATTAATTTAGAAAAATATTTGGATCACAAGGACCGTGCAAAGCGTTCTCGCATAGAAGAAGAGTCATCCCCATCAAGGAACACAGCCAGTACATTTCAGCAGAATTTTTCATGTACACTAAAAGAAATTGAGAAATTTGACCGTTCATCAAAAATAACTGCAACAAGTGATTCCTCTGTATCCTGACCTTGTCAGAGATGTTGCCTGAGTGGTTACTGCTTTGCCACCAACACAAGTTAGTGTAGAGAGGTTGTTCTCTGCTCTCAAAATAATTAGATCAGATTTGAGGGCATCCATGAAGGAGGATCTGACAGAGGCAATACTTTTTCTGAGGACAAATTTATAGATTTCTTCTTATTAACTGCATAAAAGTGTTTATTGCATATTTACTTACAGTTTATAAAAGTTTATAAAAGTCATTTGCTATATTCTAATTGTATTCTAATAAATGTAGTTTTTGCTCTAAGTGGTCTGATTACTTATATGATAGTGAGAAACTGAATAAGCACGATGTTAATATTTTACAACAGTAAATTTGTTGTTATGAATTGGCCATTTATGAAGGAGTCGGAGCCAGAGTCGGAGTCGGAACCTGATAAAATCCAGGAGTCGGAGTCGCAACTGTGGCTTACCGACTCCACAGCCCTGGACGCCACCCACGGGTTGTGGTGAAGATGGGCACCACCGCTGCTGGTGACGGGGATCCCGGGAGCGATGGTAGGGAGCAGCTGGGATGTTGTTCTCTCCCTCCGTGGGTAGGGGTTGGTGGTCCCGGGGCCCGGTGGTGTGACGGGGAGGCAGGGTTGGTGAGGTGCAGGGTGGCAGGGACAGCGCGGCGCCGGATGGCATGGGTGTACTCACTCAGCAATAGATGCACAAAGTCTCCGGTAAACCAAACGGCTGGATGGACGGGTCCCGCAGCCGGCTGCAGTGTCTCTCCCTGGACAGGTGATGGTGGCTGTCTTTCCCTGCACCTTTTGTGTACTGTGTCGACTCCAATGGCTTCCCAACGGTAGTCCGCTCCCCGGTGTTTAGATACCGGAGGAGCCCGTTCTGCCCGCAGGCGCTGGCCCTCGGATTTCTAGCTGGTGGCGGTGGCTGTATATCCTCACGGTGTGAGCGGTTGCCTTCAATCGGGACTTGGTTGTTGGGGAACCCCGGGGGTTCCTGCACATTCGGATTTAACTATTGACGGCGGCTCCAAGCCTGGTCGGGGTCCGATGGCCCGGCCTGTGTGCTTAGCTTCACTCCGTTCCCCGATCCGGTACCGGTGGGCCACTGCCCAGCCCCGGTCCTTACGGCTCTGCGGAGTTCCACCAACTCCTGCAGATGGCCACCACCGCCTGCCAACCTTGCTCTCAGTGCCTGGGCTCCGACCCAGACACTTGCAGTTTCGTGACCTCTCACTTTCACCTCCTGAACTGATCTACTGCTTTTCCCGCCTCCAGGCCTGTGAACTCCTCGGTGGGTGGGGCCAACTGCCTGGCTCCGCCCCACCTGGTGTGGACATCAGACCCTGGAGGGAGCCAACAAGGGTTTTTGTCTGACTAATGTAACTGTCTGGGGGGTGGTGTGTGTGTGTGTGTTTTGTCTGTTGCTACCTGGCTAGTCCAGGGCGCCACATTCCCCCTTGGTAAAATGCAGACCGTCCACGGGCTGCCCGTCCATCACATTGGTCCCTAGGATTACTTTTGGGTTATGGTCACTGGGTTCATTCATCACCACAATCATCCCTTGGTTCTTTAACTCCGCACGTCCCATGGTCAGGGTCACTTGTTTGTATCCCACTTGGGTTAGAGGGAGTCCATTGGCTGCAACAAGGGTCAGGCTATCATCAGAGGGGGCAAGTTCGTCAGTACCCCAATACTGCTGGTACAGTGTATATGGTATAGTGGTTAGCTGTGATCCTGTGTCCAAGAGGGCCATGAGCGGGTTGCCATCCACTGCCAGGGGGATGATGGGGCGAGCTCCGACGTACCGGTCTCGCCAATCGGGGGGGCCGTTGGTGTCTACTCCTGAGGATTGGCCCTTGGCCCCAGGGGTTGCTCGTTTAACGGGCACCGCCTAGAGTAGTGGCCAGGCTTGCTGCACCTGTAACAAATAGGAGGCCCATACCGTGAGTCATTGGTCCTTCTTCGCTGCATCCAGGGGACGTCCTTTGGGCTATCGGCGAGCTGGATCTTCCCTGGGGGCTTGACTCTCGATGGAAGCTGGAGTGCGGAGAGGATCTTGGCTAGGTCTCCATCCATGCGGCGGACCTGGGCAGCTAGCTCCTCCATCATCCCGACGGGGCCGGTAGAGCCGGGAGAAGAGGTACCACCGTGATGGAAGCAGTTTCAGCCGGCCATGGGGCCGCCTCAGGAGCATCTGGCGTTGGGGCCTGCAGGGCCTTGATGGCCCGCTCCTTCAACACTGCAAAGTCCAGATTGGGGTGTTCTAGGGCCCACAGCCGTAGCTGCTTGCGGTCTGCCGCGGACCCCAGCCCTTGCAGGAATTGTTCCACTAGCATCTTATTGCTGTCCGCATCATTAATAGTGTCCACCCGCTTCAGCGTACGGAGGGCTGTTTGCAGGCGCAGGGCATAGTCTCTTATATTATCCGCAGGCCGCTGTCGACACTGATAAAACTGCATCTGCAATTCCGCTTCCGTGCGGGTCTCAAAAGCGATTTGGAGTTTCTCAAAAATGGTAGTCACTGAGGCCCGGTCCGCGTCGGTCCAGGTCTCCGTCTCCTGCTCAGCCGCGCCGGTTAGCTGCCCTAGCACTACCGCTGCCCGTTGCCTGTCAGTCAAGGGATATAAGTCGAGGACCAGACTAATCTTTTTTCCGGAACACCTGCAAAGCATCAGGCTTCCCATCGTACTGCGGCAGCCAGGTAGCACCGGGCACATAGGGCAGGGAGAATGGCATTACCTGGGCGACTGCTGGGCCTGCGGCCTCCCCCGCTCGTACGGCCGGAGCACGGGCTACCTTGTTTCCATCTACGGGTGCTGCTGCGGCTGCGACCGCCACTCCTCCAACGGCTCCGTCCCCCTTGGTTCTTTCTCGCACTTCCGCTTGTTGGGGGCGGGGCTTCACTTTCGCGCCTTCCCTTCTCGGGGATGATGCTCGAGCGGGAAATCTTCGCGCCAAAGATGGAGGCGCTTCAAATTTTTCAGCCGGATGCCGCAGGCGGAGACCACAAGGCGCACTTCTACTGGTAAGTAGATCGGTTCTATCCTGTTCGTGACGCCAAGTTGTCGCGGGCAGCGGGGTGCTGCGCTCGCTAACGCTCGGGTCTGGCGCTGCAGCTGCTGCTCGGTGGCTCGAGCGGTGGGCCGGATCCAGGGACTCAAGCGGCGCTCCTCGCCCGTGAGTGAAAAGGGGATGGTTTGTTTGGGGATTTAGTCTGTGACGCCACCCACGGGTTGTGGTGAAGATGGGTGTCGCGGGCGGAGGAGGGAACGCTGCGCTCCCCCACTGCTGGGGTTCGGCTGCTGCTGCTGCTCGGTGGTGGCTCGTGCGGTGGGCCGGATCCCGGGGACTCGAGCGGCGTTCCTCGCCCGTGAGTGAAAGGGGGGTGGTTTGGTTTAGGGATATTGTCCGTGACGCCACCCACAGTTGTGGTGAGATTGGTGACACCACCGCTGCTATGGACGGGGATCCCGGGAGCGATGACAGGGAGCAGCTTGGATGTTGGTTCTCCCCTCCGTGGGTAGGGGGGTTGGTTGTCCCGGGGCCCGGTGAGGGAGGTAGAGATGGATGACAGGCGGGTTACGGGGCCTGGTGAGGTGCAGCGTCGCGGGAGCAGCGCTGTGCCGCACGGCACGGTGGTACTCACTCAGTCAATGACGAATGCAAAGTCTCCGGTAAAACAAACGGCTGGATGGATGGGTCCCACAGACGGCTGCGGTGTTTCTCCTCCAGGCAGGTTGATGGTGACTGCCTTTCCCTGCACCTGTGTTGTGTTACGGTTCCAATGGCTTCCCACCGGTAACCCGCCCCCCAGCTTGGATGGAGGCTGAGGGAGCCCCTTTTGCCCGCAGGCTCTGGCCCTGGGAACTGTAGCCTTGGCGGTGACTGTGTTTCCCTCTATGGTTTGAGCGGTTGCCTTCAATCGAGTCTTGACTGCTGGGAAACCCCGGAGGTTCCCTTCGCTAACGGATTTGACAAATTCAACGGCGACTCCTAGCCTTGTCGGGGTCCGTAAGCCCTGCCGGATGGTGCTGGCTTCTCTTTACTCTCCAATCCGGTACCGCCGGGCCACCGCCCGTCCATGGTCCATACGGTTTGCTCCAATCAGCCTCTCCTGCAGACGGTCACCACCGTCTGCCAACCTTGCTGTTCCGTCCGGGCCACACACCCGGACCACCTTCAGACTGCTCCACTACCACTCTACTTCCTCTCACTTCCACTTCATACTCTATCTGATCTGCTTCCTTTTCCCACCTCTAGGACTGTGAACTCCTCGGTGGGCGGGACCAACCGCCTGGCCCACCCCCTGGTGTGGACATCAGCCCATGGAGGAAGGCAACAAGGATTTTGTGTTTGGCTTCGGTGTGCCTAACCGGGGTGTGGGATGTGTTGGTGTAGTTCTGTGACGACCTGGCTTGTCCATGGCGCCACATTCCCCCTTAGTAAAATGCAGACCGTCCGCGGGCTGTCCGTCCATCACCGATTTTTATTTTAACTGTAAAAGAGTAAAAAAAGGTAAACATGTAAACCAAGCATTTTTCAATCTTCCCACATCGGGAGGCACATTTTTAAACGTTACCAACATTTTTAATAACTACGGTTACGGCTTCCGCTCTTCTCCCACCCAAGCAACCTGGCCCTGATGCTGCCCCTAAGCAAATGGGCAGCATCCCTTGACCCCAGTCCAGCACCAAGTTGCCCGAGCGGGTTCTGTCCCTTTCAGGGGACCTGCGTCCATGGGGAACCCCTGAACCCCCGGAGGATCGCCACCGGTTACGGTAGTGGCGGGCCTGGGCCATCTCTTTCCTCCAGGCCCATCCTCCAAATCAGCCTCTCCGGAGGCGGTCACGGTTTCAAGCCCAACAACATTTTTATTTACATTCCACTAGTTCGTGGTTGCCCTGCCAGTTCTCGGGCTTGTCCGTAAGCAGTTCCTTAGGCAAGGATAGAGACAGTCCCCATGGGGACAACAGTTGCTGGCAACGCCCGGTTCAATCACGGTTATTAATCAGGTAAACTTCTTCGGTTGATCATATTTACTTATCATTCACAAACTTCTAAACGGTACTCTCAACACACAAAGCCCCCTCTAAAGAGTAGTTTCCCTGTACCTAAGTGGGGGTCTACTTAGGTTGGGATGAGTGGACCTTCGGGGCCCGGTATCAGTGGTGACAGGCAATGGGGCAGGGGGAACAACTCCCTGCTATCATATGGGACAGGCGGAGGCGTAGGGGAGCTGGGTACAGGTTCATCCCTGGGCACTGGCTCATGGTTGATCACTTCCATTACTTCCTCATCCACGGGTTGTGGGAACAGTATCACTGGAAGAATCACCGCGCCGTTCTGTGTGGGCCAGTCTGCCGGAAAATCACCCATCATAGTATGGATCACCTTTTCTTTCTCCGCCGGTCTGGGAACTGGAGTTTCAGCCGCTACCCTCAACGCGGGGGGGCACCTCTTTAGATGGTCCCGGGAAACCGTGGCCAGAGTTCCTCCTTGGTCACGGCTGATCTGGTAAGCCTTCCCATTCTCCCATCCTGTGGGCTGTATTACATACGGGGTTTGTTCCCATTGATCATCCAGCTTGTGGGTCCTTCTTTTTAGCTTCAGCACTACATCTCCAGGCTGGAAAGGGCCAGCAGACGCCTTCTGGTTGAAGCGCTGCTCCTGTTGTTCCCGACTCCGACTCAAGTTCTTCTCAACATACTCCTGAATTTGTCGGTACTGCACCCTCCGCCGAGTGTCCCATTCAGCTGTCGAAGGGAGTGCTTCCGGGGCTTCCAACCCCATTTCTAAATCCACTGGTAGCCTGCCGGGGCGAGCCCTCATCAGGTATGCTGGAGTGCATTTCGTCGAGCTGTTATACATATCGACCAAGTCAGGTAGCTTCTCCGGCCACAGGCTCCGCTCTTCCAGCGGCAAAGTCTTAAGGAGGCCCAGGACCAGGTGGTTCATCTTTTCACACATGCCGTTGGTTTGGGCATGGTAAGCCGTGGTCCGGATTTTCTTGCAGCCGTACAACTGGCAGAATTCTTGGAATACCTCGGCTTCAAAGGCTGGACCTTGATCGGTAAGCACCTTTTCAGGGTACCCATGTGGTCGGCAGAAATAAGCCTGGAACGCTCTAGCGGCGGTACGGCCGGTTAGGTCTTTGACTGGGACAACCACCATGAACCTTGAATAGTGGTCTACAATGGTTAGAGCGTAGATGTACCCACTTCAGCTGGGGGTGAGCTTTACATGGTCCAGGGCAACCAGCTCCAGCGGTTGATGCGTAATGATCGGGTGTAGGGGTGCCTTCTGGCTGGCCTCGTCTTTCCTTCTCATCGCGCAAGGGCCACATTCTCGGCACCAGGCCTCCACAGATTCCCGCATTACACTCCAATAGAACCGCTCTCTTAACAACATCTCCAGTTTCTTCCACCCGAAGTGCCCAGCACCATCATGGTACGCTTGCAGAACGGTGGGCACGTTAGCTTGGGGAGTCACCAGCTGGCGGATCTTCTCATGGGTCTTCGGATTAATCAGCTCACGATACGACTTCCCCTGGTGTAGATACAGCCGGGTCCGTTCTCGCCACAGGCGTTGGACTTCGGCAGGGGCGGCAGGGTCTATCCTTGCAGCGCCCTGTTCCACCAGGGTCTTGACCAGGCAGACAGCGGGTGCCTGGTCCTAAGCTTCCTGCCACTCCTGACTGGGCAGCGGGTCCAGGTTCACCCGTTGTTGATGGACATGCACCTTCTCGGTGGACGTTCTGTGAAATGCAGGTAACTCAATCTCTTCGAGGTCATCATCCTTGGGCCCCTTTTCCGACAGGTGGGGCATCCGAGAGAGTGCATCGGCATTAACATTGGCACGGCCGGTCCTGTACTTGATGGTGAAATCGTAGTTGGCTAGCCTTGCCACCCACCGCTGCTCCAATGCGCCCAGCTTGGCTGTGTCCAGGTGGGTCAGTGGGTTATTGTCGAGGAAGCGGTGAATTTAGCCGCCGCCAAGTAACGGCGAAACCGCTCGGTGATAGCCCACACCAGTGCCAGGAGCTCAAGCTTGAAAGAGCTGTAGTTCTCAGGGTTCCTCTCAGTCGGTCGGAGCTTTTGGCTAGCATAAGCAATCACCTTCTCCTTCCCGTCTTGGACCTGGGATAGGACTGCCCCCAAGCCCACATTGCTGGCATCGGTGTAGAGGATAAATGGGTGGCTGTAATCAGGGTACACTAGGATTTCCTCTCCAGTAAGGGCTGCTCTCAGCTGGCGGAAGGATTCCTCATGCCTTTCTTCCCACACCAGTGGGGCTCTTAGGGGTCTACCACCTTTGGTCTGTCCCACGAGGAGGTCTTGCATGGGGGAAGCCATCTTCGTGTACCCTTTGATGAAGTGGCGGTAGTACCCCACCAGGCCCAGGAACTGCCTCACTTCTCTCACCGTGGTCGGCCTCGGCCAGTCCTGGATGGCGGTGATTTTCTCAGGGTCGGGGGCGACACCCTCCGCACCCACCACGTGTCCAAGGTACTGCACTTTGGGCTTCAGCAGATGACACTTGGAGGGCTTCAGCTTCATCCCATACTTAGCAAGGGATGCGAACACCTCGGCTAGGTGCTCCAGGTGGGCTTCATATGTTTGTGAGTACACAATCACATCATCCAAGTACAGCAAGACGGTCTCGAAATGTAGGTGTCCAAGACAGCATTCCATCAGCCGTTGGAAGGTCCCGGGGGCATTGCACAGCCCGAACGGCATGCTGTTGAACTCGCAGAGTCCCATAGGAGTGGCAAATGCAGTCTTCTCTCGGTCTTCTGGGGCCACAGCCACCTGCCAGTACCCGCTGGTGAGGTCGAGGTTGGAAAAGTAATTAGCGGTTCTCAACGCAGCCAGGGACTCTTCAATGCGGGGCAGAGGGTAAGCGTCCTTGTGCGTTATCTGGTTAATCTTCCGGTAATCCACACACATCCGCATGGTGCCATCCTTCTTCTTAATCAGCACCAACGGGGCGGCCCAGGGACTACAACTGTCCCTGATAACCCCTGCCTCCTTCATGTTCCTCAACATGTCCTTGGCACATTGGTAGTGTGCAGGGGGAATAGGCCTGTACCTCTCTTTAATAGGGGGGTGTTCACCGGTGGGGATGTGGTGTTGGACCCCAGCTGCTGCAATAGGGTCAGCACGTCACTCATACAGTGCTCCATCACATTTGTCCCTAGCACTACCTTTGGGTTATGATCACTGGATTCATTCATTATCACAATCATTCCCTGGTGCTGCAGCTCAGCTCGTCCCACGGTCATGGCCACTTGTTTGTACCCTACCAGGGTCAATGGGAGTCCATCAGCGGCAATCAGTGTCATACTGGCGTCTGGGGGGGCTAGTTCGTCTTTTCCCCAATACCGTTGATACAGTGTGTATGGTATGGTGGTTACCTGTGATCCAGTGTCCAGGAGAGCCATCAGCGGGATACCGTCCACTGCCATGGGGATGATGGGTCGGGCTCCGATGTACCGGTCCCGCCAGTCTGGGGGGCCATGGGGTTCTACTCCTGAGGATTGGCCCGTGGCCCCAGGGGTTGCTCGTTTAACGGACACCGTCGGGAGTAGTGGCCGGGCTTGCTGCACCTGTAACAAATTGGGGGTCCATACCGTGGGTCATTGGCCCTTCTCCGCTGCATCCAGGGGACGTCCTCGGGGCTGTCGGCGAGCTGCATCTTCGCCGGGGGCTGGGACCTGGTCGGAGGCTGGAGTGCAGCAAGGATCTTGGCAAGGTCCCCATCCATGTGGCGGACTTGGGCAGCCAGTTCCTCCATCATGCCGCTTGGGGTTGCAGGTATCGGAGGTGTTGAGAGAACAGGGGCCACCACGACGGGAGCCGTCTCAGCCGGCCATGGGGCTGCCTCCGGGACTTCTGACGCTGGAGGCTGCAGAGCTTTCATGGCCCGTTCCTTTAACACGGCAAAGCCCACATCAGGGTGTTCCAGGGCCCAGAGCCGAAGTTGTTTGCGTTCCTCCGAGGACCTCATCCCCTGTACAAACTGTTCCACTAGCATTTTGTTGCTGTCCGCATCGTTGATGGGGTCCACCCGCTTCAGTGTGCGGAGGGCGGTTTGCAGACGCAAGGCGTAGTCCCGAATGCTATCCGCGGGCCGTTGCCGGCATTGGTAAAACTGCATCCGCAACTCGGCTTCGGTACGGGTCTCAAAGGCAGTTTGTAGCTTTTCAAAGATGATGGCTACAGAAGACCGGTCCCCCTCGGCCCAGGTCTCCGCCTCCTGCTCAGCTGCGCCGGTTAGCTGCCCCAGCACTACTGCTGCACGTTGCTTATCAGTTAGGGAGTACAATTCCAGCAGCGGGCTAAGCTTCTTCCGGAAAACCTGCTACGCATCAGGTTTCCCATCGTACTGCAGCAGCCAGGTAGCTCCGGGCACATAGGGCAAGGAGAACGGCATCACCTGAGCGAGAGCTGGGGCCACGGCGCCTCCCGCTACTGCGGCCGGGACCTTGGGCGGGCCCATTCCCGTCCGCGGGTGCCACTGCGACTGCGACCGCCGCTCCTCCAGCGGCTTCATCGGGCGCAGACATCTTGTTTCCATCCCCCTTAGTCTTTTTCTGGCTCCTCCTCTACAGGGGCGGGGTTTCAGTTTTCGCGCCTCCACTACTCGGGAAGACGCACGACCGGGGACTTTTCGCGCCCAAAATGGAGGCTTCTGAAATTTTCGGCCGGACACCTCCGGCGGTCACAAGGCGCACCTCTACCAGACGGCAGAGCGGTAAGATCCTGTTCGTAACGCCAAGTTGTCGCGGGCGGAGGAGTGGACGCTGCGCTCACCCACTGCTCGGGTCCGGCTGTTGCTCGAGCGGTGGGCCGGATCCCGGGGACTCGAGCGGCGTTCCTCGCCCGTGAGTGAAAGGGGGGGGTGGTTTGGTTTAGGGATATTGTCCGTGACGCCACCCACGGTTGTGGTGAGATTGGTGACACCACCGCTGCTCTGGACGGGGATCCCGGGAGCGATGACAGGGAGCAGCTTGGATGTTGGTTCTCCCCTCCGTGGGTAGGGGGGTTGGTTGTCCCGGGGCCCGGTGAGGGAGGTAGGGATAGATGACAGGCGGGTTACGGGGTCTGGTGAGGTGCAGGGTCACGGGGGCAGCGCTGTGCCGCACGGCACGGTGGTACTCACTCAGCCAATGACGAATGCAAAGTCTCCGGTAAAACAAACGGCTGGATGGACGGGTCCCACAGACGGCTGCGGTGTTTCTCCTCCCGGCAGGTTGATGGTGACTGCCTTTCCCTGCACCTGTGTTGTTACAGTTCCAATAGCTTCCCACCGGTAACCCACTCCCCAGCTTGGATGGAGGCTGAGGGAGCCCCTTTTGCCCGCAGGCTCTGGCCCTGTGAACTGTAGCCTTGGCGGTGACTGTGTTTCCCTCTACGGTTTGAGCGGTCTTGACTGCTGGGAAACCCCGGAGGTTCCCTTCGCTAACGGATTTGACAAATTCAACGGCGACTCCTAGCCTTGTCGGGGTCCGTAAGCCCTGCCGGATGGTGCTGGCTTCTCTTTACTCTCCGATCCGGTACCGCCGGGCCACCGCCTGTCCACGGTTTGCTCCAATTAGCCTCTCCTGCAGACGGTCACCACCGTCTGCCAACCTTGCTGTTCCGTCCCGGCCACACACCCGGACCGCCTTCAGACTGCTCCACTACCACTCTACTTCCTCTCACTTCCACTTCAAACTCTATCTGATCTGCTTCCTTTTCCCACCTCCAGGACTGTGAACTCCTCGGTGGGGGGGACCAACCGCCTGGCCCACCCCCTGGTGTGGACATCAGCCCCTGGAGGAAGGCAACAAGGATTTTGTTTTTGGCTTCGGTGTGCCTAACCGGGGTGTGGGGTGTGTTGGTGTAGTTCTGTGACAACCTGGTTTGTCCAGGGCACCACATTCCCCCTTAGTAAAATGCAGACCGTCCGCGGGCTGTCCGTCCATCACCGATTTTTATTTTAACTGTAAAGGAGTAAAAAAAAGGTAAACATGTAAAACAAGCATTTTTCAATCTTCCCACATCGGGAGGCACATTTTTAAACGTTACACGTGTTGGTGTAGTTCTGTGACGACCTGGCTTGTCCAGGGCGCCACATGGGCACCACCGCTGCTGGTGACGGGGATCCCGGAAGCGATGGTAGGGAGCAGCTGGGATGTTGTTTTTCCCCTCCGTGGGTAGGGGTTGGTGGTCCCGGGGCCCGGTGGTGTGACGGGGAGGCAGGATTGGTGAGGTGCAGGGTGGCAAGGACGGCGCGGCGCCGGATGGCACGGGTGTACTCACTCAGCAATAGATGCACAAAGTCTCCGGTAAACCAAATGGCTGGATGGACGGGTCCCGCAGCTGGCTGCAGTGTCTCTCCCTGGACAGGTGATGGTGGCTGTCTTTCCCTGCACCTTTTGTGAACTGTGTCGACTCCAATGGCTTCCAAACGGTAGTCCGCTCCCCGGTGTTTAGATACCGGAGGAGCCCGTTCTGCCCGCAGGCACTGGCCCTCGGATTTCTAGCCGGTGGCGGTGGCGGTATATCCTCACGGTGTGAGCGGTTGCCTTCAATCGAGACTTGGTTGTTAGGGAACCCCGGGGGTTCCTATCACATTCGGATTTGACTATTGACGGCGGCTCCAAGCCTGGTTGAGGTCCGATGGCCCTGCCTGTGTGCTTTGCTTCACTCCGTTCCCCGGTCCGGTACCGGTGGGCAACCACCCAGACCCGATCCTTACGGCTCTGTGGAGTTCCACCAACTCCTGCAGACTGCCACCACCGTCTGCCCACCTTGCTCTCAGTGTCTGAGCTCCGACCCATACACTTGCAGTTTCGTGACCTCTCACTTTCACCTCCTGAACTCCTCGGTGGGTGCGGCCAACCGCCTGGCTCCGCCCCACCTGGTGTGGACATCAGACCCTGGAGGGAGGCAACAAGGGTTTTTGTCTGACTAATGTAACTGTCTGGGGGGTGGGGTGTGTGTGTGTGTTTTGTCTGTGGCTACCTGGCTAGTCCAGGGCGCCACATATGCATAGGGGCACATCATTCTATGTGCCCTATGGCGTGTACGTGACATGATTGCTATTACAGTTGAAGACATCCATGCTTGTTAGTACTGAGCTCCCTTATAACCCTGCCTGTGGCCGGGGTTCAAAGGAGACCATGATTTTCACTATATTCAGCAATACAGATGATTGCAGGCTCAGGTCCTTTAATAGCATTAATTAATACAGTGAAAAGTAACAAACAAGTAAATACTTAACCCCTTAAGGACAAAGCCAGTTTTGTACTGAATGCCCAGGCCATTTTTTGTAATTTTGACCAGTGTCTCTTTATAAGGCTATAACTTTGGAACGCTTCAATGGATCCCGATGATTGTGAGATTGTTTTTTCGTGACATATTGGGCTTTATGTTAGAGGTAAATATAGGATGATATATTTTTTTTTTTTTATTTGTGAAAAAATCTGAAATTTGACAAAAAAAATTTTAAATTTTGCAATTTTCAAACTTTTAATTTTTATGCCCATAAACCAGAGAGTTATGTCACACAAAATAGTTAATAAATAACATTTCCCACTTGTCTACTTTAGATCAGCGCAATTTTTGAAACAAAATTTTTTGGGGTTAGGAAGTTAGAAGGGTTCAAAGTTCATCAGCAATTTCCCATTTTTTCAACAAAATTTACAAAACCATTTTTTTAGGGACCACATCCCATTTGAAGTGACTTTGAGAGGCCTGGGTGAAAGAAAATACCCAAAAGTGACACCATTCTAAAATCTGCACCCCTCAAGGTACTCAAAACCACATCCAAGAAGTTTATTAACCCTTCAGGTGCTTCACAGGAATTAAAGTAATGTGGAATGAAAAAAAATAAAAATTAACATTTTACCTAAAAATGTTGCTTTAGCACTATTTTTCTTACTTTTTCAAGAGGTAACACCAACACCAAAATTTGGACTTCACACTTTGTTACCCAGTTTCTGATGAGCGTGCCGATACCCCACATGTGGTCAGAAACCTTTATTTGGGTAAATGGGAAGGCTTGGAACGACAGGAGCAATATTTGAATTTTGGAAAGCAAAGTTGGCTGAAACAGATTGCGGGCACCATGTTGCATTTACAGATCCCCTAAGGTACCTAAACAGCAGGAACCCCCCTCAAGTGACCCCATTTTGGAAACTAGACCCCTTAAGGCTTCTATCGAGGGGTATAGTGAGCATTTTGGACCCACAGGTACTTCACAGATTTTGATAACGTTACGTTGTCATATTGAAAATTGTCATTTTTTTCTCAAAAATGTTGCTTTAGCATCAATTTTCTCACTTTTTCAAGAGGTAATTCCAAAAATTTTACCCAAATGTTTGTTACCCGCTTTTTTATGAGCGTGGTGATACCTCACATGTACTCTGAAACCTTTGTTTGGACAAATGGGAGGGCTTGGAACAAAAGGAGCAATATTTGAATTTTGGAAAGGAAATTTGGCTGAAAAAGATTGCGGCCACCATGTCGCATTTGGAGGACCCCTAAGGTACGTAAACAGCAAAAAAAACACCACAAGTGACCCCATATTGGAAACTAGGCCTCTCAAGGAATTTATCTAGATGTTTGGTGAGTACCCTGAACTCCCAGGTGCTTCACAAAAGTTTATAACATTGGGCCATGAAAATAAAAAAATAAAATAAAATTTTACCACAAAATTGTTACTTCAACCAGGTAGCCTTTTTTTCACAAGGGTAACAGGAAAAAAATCACCATGAAATTTATTGTGCAATTTCTCCTGAGTTTGGTGATATCTTATATGTGGTGGAAATCAACTGTTTGGGCACAAGGCAGGGCTTGGAAGGGAAGGAGTGCAATTTGACTGCAAAATTGGCTGGAATCAATTGCGGACACTATGTTGCATTAGGAGAGCCCCTGAGGTGCCTAAACAGTGGAGGTCCCCCACAAGTAACCCCATTCTGGAAACAAGACACCTCAAGGCTTTTATCTAGGTGTATATTGAGCATTTTGAATCCACGAATACTTCACAGAATTTGATAAGCTTAGGTTGCCATATTGAAAATTTTCATTTTTTTTACAAAAATGTTTCTTTAGCATCACATTTCCGCTTTTTCAAGAGGCAACAACAAAATGTGGACCACACAGGTTGTTATCCAATTTCTTGTGAGTGCAGGGATACCCCATATGTGGCCAAAAATCTCTGTTTGGATAAATGGGAGGGCTTGGAATGGAAGGAGCACCATTTAAATTTTGGAAAAGTTGAAATAAATTGCGCGCACCATGGCAGGGCCTCTTGGGTACCTATACATCAGAAACCCCCCACAAGTGGCCCCATTTTGGAAACTGGACCCCTCAAGGATTTTACTGAGGAGTATAGTAAGCATTTTGAATCCACAGGTACTTCACAAAAATGTTGCTGTAGCAACAATATTCTCACTGTTAGGCTATGTGGCCATGATCCAGCGACACGGCGTCTAGTACACAGTGTCAGCCTTCCTGCAGAGATATGAGTGTTGTCCACGGGAGAACGCAGCTGCCCATGCCCACGATTTGGGTTCAGGCTGCTGTGGACTTTAGTTCTATTCTACCTGCAGAGAACACTCACCTCCGCAGCATAAATTGACATGCTGAGGCTCGGGAAGCTGCGCCACAGGTCGGTTTATGCTGCGGAGAAAAGAAGCACAGTGGGCATGAGATTTCTAAAAATTCTTCCACTGTGCTTCTACTGCACAATACAGCGCTATGGATGCAGGGAAAACACTCTGCGCCCAAACCGCTGCAAACCCTGATTGTGGGCACATAGCCTAAAATGCTACAATGGATGAATGGATAGATGTCAAACATATATAACGTCCCACCCCCTGCATATTCTAAGGTGGCGCCCTTTAGTGCCTTTCATGTGGCACTAAAGGATGCCTAGCCTTGTATTTAGCCCAAAAAATAAAAAAATAATTAAAATAAATGACGTGGGGTCCCCCCTATTTTTGATAGCCAGCTAGGGTAAAGCAGAATGCTGTAGCCTGCAAACCACAGCTGACAGCTTCATCTTGTCTGGTGATCAATTTGGAGGGCTCCCCAAGCTGTTTTTTTTTTTTAATTATTTATAAATAAATAATAAAAAAAAAACCATGGGGTCCCCCCAAATTAGATCACCAGGCAAGGTGAAGCTGACAGCTGGGGTCTGGTATTCTCAGGGTGGGAAGAGCCATGGTTATTGGACTCTTCCCAGCCTAAAAATAGCAGGCCGCAGCCGCCCCAGAAGTTGCGCATCCATTAGATGTGCCAATCCTGGTGCTTCACCCCAACTCATACCGTTGCCCTGGTGCGGTGGCAAACCGGGTAATAAATGGGATTGATACCAGATGTGTAATGTCACCTGGCATCAAGCCCAGCAATTAGTGATGTCACGGCGTCTATTTGATACCAGACATAACTAATTAACAGCAATAAAAAAAAAAATATTGACAACAAAAAAAAAATTTATTTGAAAAAACACTTCCCAAAATATTCCCTCTTTCACCAATTTATTGAAAAAAAAAAAATCGAGTCCCTGTAATCCATTTTGGATGTCCCACGATGATTCTGGACCTTCTAGAATATGGGGGCACGTTCAGGGAACGTATCCCCCATTTTCTAGGAGTGCAGACACTCCATTTGAAGAGAGTGGGTGCAAAGAATTTGCACCCACCCTCCCCGGGTCACAGCTGCACTGTGCCGAGCAGCAGAAGCCAGCGTCTCTGAACACAGGAAGCTGAGCTGTCAGCTGCTCTGCACGTGTGAGCAGCGTCTGCTGTGAAGAAGGGGGGGTCGCGGTGGATGAAGGCTGGAAAAGGTACGTGGGACACCGGGGGGGAATAGGGGGTGACATGGCAGGACCTGGGGAGCAGTTTTCTGTCGTATGCGTCATAGTACATGCGACAGAAACCAGAGGAAAAGGGTAAATGCGGCCGGCGCGTTGCTGTGCGTGCCGGTGTGCACGCGGCCATGTAGGATTTTTGGGATCGGGGGGGTCGGGGAAGGCTCGGGGGGGACACTTTGGCGACACCGGGGGACCGGAGTGGACCGGGGAGGAGATTTATCTTCCTTCTGACATGTTTGTTCATGCCAAATGGGAGATGAATCATTTTTTACCGGCGCGGTCATTTACTGTAAGGTGATCATCGGTGATCACGTGAGCGGGGACCGGAAATAACGGCCTGAATCATGATCTCCAGGGTCTCAGCTACCCCCGGTAGCTGAAATCCCGGGGATTTTCTGACTCTGGGGGGTGCTAGATCCTTTTTCCGACCGCCGTTAAAAAGCGGCGGATCGGAAGAAGTACCCTAATTTGTCGCCATTAAAAGGCGTATCGGCGGTCGTTAAGGGGTTAAAAAAACCCATAAAATTTCAAATTACCCTCCTTGTCGTCCATCTAAAATATAAAGCTGAGTGTATGTGTACTGCCCCGGGCTCGGCTGCGACCGAGCCACTCGGATCCGGGCTCGCTGGTGGGTGGCTCGAGTGAGGGATGGTGGCCCCGGGACCCGTTGGGAGTTGTAGCTTTGTTGTTGTACTCACGATTAGAAACACACACAAGTCTCTGGTAAACCAAGTTGATGGTGGTCGGTGCCCGCAGCTGGCTGCGTCTGGTCCCCCACCCGGTTGGTGGTCTCTGCCTTTCTCCTGCACCGTGTAGTGTAGCTGTGGACTGCCTGCGCTTCAGCGATGGGTGTCCGCTCCCCGGCGTTGTGTATGTCGGGAGAGCCCTTTTACCCGCAGACGCTGGCCCATGGGATCTCTCTGCCTGTGCGGTGGCTTTCTATCCCCCTCGTTGGGCTGTTGTCTTCAGTCGGGA